>NC_045767.1:79744467-80369467 GCF_008692025.1 Phocoena sinus
GTGGTTTTAACTGTAAATGAGGAAGCAAATATGTGTACATTCTTCATAGGAAAATTGGGGATTTATTTGTTAATTGGCTTTGAGATCCTAGGATTAAAGGTTTAAGCTCTGTCTTTATTAAAGATAAAAACTAATTAAAGTTTTAATCTCAAATAATCTTAGGCTTAAAGGATACATCTTAAATTTATATAATGGTTAATTGAGATAAACTGCTCCTTTACAGTCATATGCCTCTCTTCTTCCACCTTTCCCCTTCTATGGTTTTCATTCTAATTTCTGTCATTGGTCAGTGGCAGTAATCTTTTTCTTATTCTTTTGATGAAAAATTAATGTTTCCAATATTTAGATCAAGAATGACTGCAGTTTACTTTCAATGGGGACAATTTCCCTATGTCATAAGTATTCCCCAAGTAAGACTCAAATCATAGTCTAATGAGTAGTCAAATTTTGAGGGGAAAAGCATTTGAACACTCTCATTAAAATAATTTCTAAACACACCTAGGACGTTATCACTGATATAGGGAAATCAAAACAATTTGCAACATGGTTCCAGATATTATCTGGTCTCTCATTATACTGCTGTTTATTCCATGTGAGTTTGGATGATGACACAGATTTAGGACTAGTCTTGGTTTACATGCAGAAATTAAAAATTTCTACATACTAGGCTTTTCCCTTTTCCCAAAGTAATTCAACTGACAATGGAAAAACACCTGTTTTCTACACAGGGAATATTTTAGTTTGGGTTTTACACAGTTGCAGAAGTCTAAATTAAGTCATGTCTTCTTGGTGTACTTTTATTAAATAAGATAATTAGTAAAGCATGCATTATAGATATTACTAAAAGGGAATACCCACTCTATATACATATATGCACATTTATCCCAGTTTCATTGTAGCAAAAAAGAGCTATTAAGTAATCAATTTTGTTTCCATGCTTCTGAATAAAAATGGAATTCTAAAATCAAAACATGTAACAAACATTTTTGAAAGACTAACTATGACCAGGTACCTATATTTTATAATATTATAGAAACAAAATAATGACCCCCGCTTCCAGTGTTTTATCATTTAATTTGGGAAAGTGTGAAATAAATAAACTCTTAAACAAAAGAGTTTTTTTTTTTTGACGTAAAGACTGTGATAATGTAACCGGAGCTTTGGAACTTGGAGAACAGAAACATTTCCGTCTGCAGATACACTATCTGTAGAAAAAGGGAATTTGAGCTTGAGATTTTAAGAATGGTTAGGATGTTGGATACTACTCCATTCTACTCCTGAATGAAAGCCTCCTCTTAGAAATTAGTTTTTCCAATGGATTCCTAATACTTCATCAGTGTGTCCTGTATCGTAGGCCGCTTCAGTTCTAGTAGGTGTTCTACCTCCTATGTTGTGCCTTTAATATGTATGTTTTTTGAATGTTTGGTTTTTACCAGTCTTTTCATATTTATTTGCACACTTTCTCTGAATTAGACTTTGTGGTGTTTATGTCCTATCTCTGGAAGCCAATGCCTTCAAATTCTCATTTATACTCAGAATACAGATGTATGGGTCTAACTGGCTATTGGATCTTTTTACTGGATTATTTCACACACATCAAATTCAGCATATTAAAAGAAAACCTGAAAATATTTTTGGGAGAACTAAAGTCCTTCAGTGTTTTTCCTTATTTTTCATTGGCATTACTGTCATCCACCTTCTTTCCATGTTGAGAAACTGAGTCTACTCTGTCCTCAGCACTCCACCTCCATTCTCCATGTCCAGTTGATCTCCAAGTTTTATTAAATACCTTTTATAGTTCTAAATACATACCACATTCATTCCTGCATCTACTGTCATACCTCAGAACCTTGATATTTTTGCCTGTACTGTTGCAGCTTATTGCCTTTGTTTTTTGTTGGAGTCTCTTTCCCAGCCCAACATATAACTCTCCTCAGTGCTTTTGCTCATGTGATGCTTCTAATACAAAGGTTGGTTTATATTATCCCCCTGTGTAAAATTCTTCAATAACACTCCAACACCTATGGGCTTTGCATGATTTATTTCCAACTGTTATAGTTTACCCTATGATTTTTACTTTATGGTAACACTTTAGTTTCTTGATTGCATCCATTTGCACTATAGCACTATCTGTGCCTTTCCTTATAGTTTTTACTTCTGCCTTACATATATTCCCCATAACCCCAACCCTTGAAAAATCATAATTTATTCTTTATTTCTCAGGTTAAGCATGCATCCCACTATGAGTTCCTCTCAACCTTTTTGGTTAGACTTCAGTTTCCAACTGAACCTTAGATATGATGGGATTATAGAATTTATCTATATGCATGTCCTTCAGTACTGTACTTGGGGCACTAAGAATACGCCCTTTTTTTAATGCCAAACATGTAGCAAAAGTGTCTGGAACAATGTAGGTATTATCTACTTACTGAATTAATTCATTAATTGATGATACAGCAAGTTGACTGCATTAAATAGTGCATAGATTAGAGGCCAATACAGGTAAATGTTAGAGGTAAAAGAGAAAGTTTGGTTGGGGGTGAGACAAACCCCAGATGTTAGAGAAGCTGAACCAGTTGCTAAAGGTGCTCTGAAAATGCTTTAGACATTATGCAAAGTTATTAGGAATAATAAGATAAAACAATTTTATGGAAGTTATATCTTGTTTAATAATCCATGTTTATCATGCCCAACCTCTAGCTGGGTGTTGAATAATGTAGCTAGGGCTGATCGCAGTAAGCTATTACCACATAGCCACACAAGTAGATGGAATTTAGGAAGGCTGTCTTGGCACTGGACTGGGAAAACTTATGGTGTGTATGTGGGTGCTGGTTGTGGGGGCAGAGGGAGCAGTGTATATTTTAGGAGATTAGAATTTTGAAATGGGCTAAAAAAGAATAAAGGTGACCTCAACTTACAGATTTCAAACACACACACACACACACACACACACACACACACAGGTCTCACTCCTGGGTGTTCCAATTACGAAGAGACTCTATTAGGCACTGGATAGTAAATAGGAAAAGACTAGGTATATTCTTTTAGCCATATACCTTCTGTCAAGTTGGAAAAGATAGTCAATAATACATTAACATACGTTGGTATAGTTTTGATTCCAAATGATTATAATTAAAGATTGGAAAAATACCATTCTATTATGAGAAATAATAA
Source organism: Phocoena sinus (assembly GCF_008692025.1). Lineage (NCBI taxonomy): Eukaryota > Metazoa > Chordata > Mammalia > Artiodactyla > Phocoenidae > Phocoena > Phocoena sinus. Next base: position 79,747,642 of record NC_045767.1, read on the forward strand.
CAAAGTTGTCTAATTAATATGGAAGATCAAGAAGGTCTCTAAGAAAGGAACATTTATGCTGAAATCTAATGATAAATTACCCAGATGAAAGATGTTTGGGAGAGAGGGGTGGCAGTGAATAGAACAGATGGTGTCCTGAGGTGTTGTTTTTTTAAAAAAACCTTGGAACGTCTAAGGAATTGCCAGAAATTTGGTGCAAATGGAGCGTTGAAAGATACGGAGTGGGTGGCATTAGGTGTGGCTAGAAGGGTAGGCAGGTGTCAGTGATGCATGGCCCCATATTATAAGCCATGCCACAAGCTACGCAACTTTCTTCCTTACATACTTTTTTCTCAAAACCTCAAATCAATGAAAGATTTTCTATTTACAAATTCTTTGACTAAATATGTTACACAGAAGGTATGAACTGCTGGGACTTCTAGCCAACATGGTAGTAGATGGAGAAAGGGCCAGGGGTCAGGGAATAAAGTAAAAAAGTGTGAACTAAGTTCCGTAATGGATGAGGTCATTGTAACACACAAAAACACAGGGAGAAGTAGGGGAAGGTATCTTGTGCCTCTCAGTTTTCTTATGCCTTATCCCCAATCAGGTATTTAGAAATATGAATATGTAAACACCTGCATGTATGTTTTTAATCTTCTTTATTTGAAATGAATTTAATGGAACTGTAAGTCTTCCCTTTAAGCCTAAGCATTAAAAACTAAGGATTCCTTAAACTTATCTTTTTCTAAATCTTGGACAAATCCTCCTCAATTGGAATAATGCCTAGACCTTGTCCACACCCCTTAAACAATAAAATTAATGAAAAATTCTTACAGGGTTTCTAGTCTAATTCACAGAAAAGAAACTGAAACCTCAAACTAATATTTGCAAGTGCCTTGGAAAGCAAATATCAGGCTAAACACAGATTTCCAATTTTAAAATGAATAAAATTTTCTGGGAGTACAAGAAATAAAAATAAAAGCAAAGATACACTATGATAAAAACTCTAAAGTCACAAAATTTTTTCTTCTCATTGTACCATACATTGTGGGAGAAAGTCTTGTTTTCTGTTGGGCCAGGTTGAAGTTTATCTTGAGTTTGGAGAATTATCTTAGATTTTATTATATATACCTTGATTGAGCTTCTAAATCATAATCTTTTTTCTTACTACCAATAAACTTGAGTTTTTCTTTTCATCTGGATTACAGGGGCCTTGATTAATAGCTGCATTTATTATGTAGCTGGAATTTACCTAGTGAGTTAAATAGGATGATAACTTGACCACTAATTTATAGAAACTTTGTTAACAAACAATGAAATTTTTACTCTTAATTGCTAGAAACTATCAAAGTTTTCTTACACCTCTGTGATGAATTTTTCTGCATGCAGTTATGACAATTTACAGTCAAATGCTGAACATCTCAAACTAATGGTGCCATTTATTACAGAAAGTTATTTAATGAGTATATGTTAACTATATGCCTGACACAAAGCACAAGAAACTGAAGCAATTTTTGCCCAAGTAAATAACATGGCCCTATCCAAATTAAGGTGCCTGCTTGAATTATTATTTTGCTGATGAGTAAAATTTCTACATTATCTAATATGTAAAACACTATACATGCATTGTCTTATAGCGAAGTCTAGAAATATTCTATTTCTCTCACGTATCACAATGTGTTTATTAAAGTGGCTTTTGAGTGAATACACAGAAGCATTTTGCACATGGTGTACCAAAGCAGGAGTAGTCATTATTTAAAGCACTATGACAATGAACATTATAATTCTAGAAGTTCTGGATTTGTTTTAAAGTGTACTATGACAGATACACATGCACATTAAAATATGGTTTTCTTAAGTAAGTTGCAATGAAGTGTCATTAAGAAATTAAACATCATCATACAGCAAAAGATTGTATATAAACCCAGCTTCAACGTATGCACTCTTGACTCTGTTTAGCCCATATGGATACCTGTTATTAGAAGTTGCTGTAATAATATTGGTGTTACTGAAATATAATAAATAGAGCATATTATATGAATTAAATACTGTTTTCCAAAAACAAAACAACAACACTAATGTTTTGGGGTACATGGTAAAATGAAAAGATAGGTAGATAGACAGATAGTCTCCTAATACAACCCACAAAAGATTGCTTTGTCCAGCTATCCAAAAGTTAAAATAAAATCGTCTTCTGCATTCCATATGTGAATAGTTATTATGGTATTTCTCTGTTATCTGCTGACTCTTGCAAGGGAACCCCATTTTCCCATATTCCTTGCCCACCTGAATTGTAAGGGACCACTTTATTAACCCAGTTTTTATAATTAGAGAATATATTGTGCTCTAACTTCTTAAAGTCCAGGCTTTAAGTACAAACAGTTGCTACATAATCTATAGCTACATTTTTTCTCTGAGGTACCAAAAACTGGTGTCAGGTTGTGATTATAGGAAGTTCACCACTCTTTGAGCAAGTTCTTTCATAGTCCGTTACACCAAGGCTTGCTTCCTTTTCTTCTTTGGGCTGAAATCTGTATTGTGATGTTAATGGAGTATTTACGTCAAGGAACAACTATAATATTCAATATGTATAATGTGGAATAGATTTCCTGATAGGCAGAAGTGACTTGTGGTTTCATATTATCCAACATTCTTCTTTAAGGTTACAGACTGAGATTTTTTTTGTTTAATATTGTAGGTGGAGATGAACTAAAAATATAACATCTGCATCTTTAGTAGATTGAACCAGACCCCTCAAAGCACTATTTTGTATGCTGCCACTGTTTTTGTTTTTGTTTTTTGGCTTCTATGCCAGTTAAGCATAGAATGGAATATTCGGTCCTCTCTTGCCTTCTCTCCAACAGATTTATTGTTCCTATAAATATAGCTCAGTGAATATTTATTCTCTAAGATTTAGGGTCCTGACATTCCAGAATCTTGAACTACTAGGATAGCTAATGACATCTTCTCTAGAAGATATAAGCAGAAAAATATTGCTTTCTATACCTAGACTATAATAAAAGAGGTGATAATAATTTCTGAGCTATTACAGCAGATGCCAAATTGATTTCCTTGAGTATTATAACACCTCTACTATCAGTTTCAAACATTAATGTACATATGAAAAAGTTATTGCTTCTATCACAGCTTAATCCTGCTCAGAAGCATTACTGATTCTCATTGCTTGCCAAGGACATTTAGAAGTCCTTAGTTTAGAAGTCCCAGTTTACCTCCAGCAGTGCAATCTTAGTGAATATCATATAGCATCATATTTATACAATCTTCACAGAAGCATGTTTATGTCCAGTGATATGAACCAATTGGGTACTACCTGATGGAACACTGAAAAAGTGTGTTTAATGAGCTCTGTGAAGGTCAAGATTTCTAGAAAGGAAATAATTAAAAAGTAGACTAGAATGGCAAAAGAAGTCAGGAGGAAGAGATTGACTTAAGAATTAGAATAAAGTCCACGGACTGAAGCTTAAAATGAGAAATACTCAATATTTCAATAGAAGAGAGATGCATAAAGATAAAAACAAGATTCTGTGGTTAGAGAAGGCAAATCAGAAGCTAATGATTTCAACATGTCATTTCCTAATCGAGACTTAATACATGGTACAACTTTCTTCGTGGCTAAATGGAAATGGAGATAAATTTGAGTTCGAATTGTCAAGTAACTGTGAAGTAAGGATGTTGTAATGATCCTCAAAGAAAATATAGACATTACTAATTTGAAGAGATGTGGTTCAGATTTAATGTGTTAAATATGAATAACGGGAATGAAACCCTAGGTGCTAAGTTCATAGAAGCAGTGAGGTAGAGATGAGAAATAAGAGCTCTGTGCAATCTCATTTTGACTTCGCATCTGAATGTCCAGTTTTCTTGACCTGAGGTCACATCTCAGTCAACACTTAAGTTCTACTTAATCAACTATGAAAACATTAGAAATCATACACCTTAATTCATCCTTTTACAAAAAGCAAATTGCAGCTTGACTTTAATTTCTCCATGGAACCTTTTTGAAAGAAATTACTATAGTTGTGACTATTCTCTGGGAAATTATTGAATATATACTAATCTTCAGTTTCCTATCTGAAGAGTGACGAGCATTACTATAATCTCTGAAATTGAAGAGATAACAAAGGATGTGGTGTGTGCATATATGTCTTAGAAGAGTAAACAACCGAAATGAATTGAAGTAGAAAATTAGAGTGAGAAAATAACAATTTAATAACCTATGCTATGCATTTGCACACAACTTATAAAGTATTTTTGAAGAAAATTATATTTATAAATTCCAAAACAAGAACAATAGTATTCATACTAAAAATTATGGATGGTTTTAGGTGAATATTCCTCTATTTTGCCACAAAAAACTAAAAAGAAAATAAATTGGCCTAAAGAAGTAAAATAAGAAAAAGTCAAGCATAGGTTTTTGCAGCATTTCTATAGGCAGTAGTTTTTGGCTAACAATTCAGGTAAAAGAAGCTTGATGTACGACTGACCATTACTTCTTACCAATATTCTAAGACCCTTGCTTAATGGAGAGTTTCTTTTTCTAGAGTCCTTGAACATACCTGGATGATACTCAGCATACCAATAAAGTCAGATGAGAAAAATAGATCTATATTTTTACTGTCCTTGTACTAAATTTTCAGCATTTCCATCAACTATGCATGTGTAAAATAATATAATATACCTGGAATGTAACATAGCACTACCTGACATTTTGCCAACAATAAAATTTACAGACCTTTTTCTGAGCATATTATAGTTGATGAAACTTGGAAATAAATTTAGGCTCATAATTATTTAAAAAACTCTAGTAGTTACTAAATACTTTCCTAGATTATTTTGTTAAATGCATTAATAGCATAACAGGTTAGTTATTAATAATGAGTTAATCTATGTGTCATATTGGATTCTGCTGGAGGCAGATATCAAAAGAGAATTAAAAGTACAGAAAATTATTGAGAGAAATGCCTGTAAAGGGTAAGAAGCAGAGGGAGAAAGAATAGTCAGTGTTAGACTGTGATGCTGATCCAAACCCTGTGAAAGGAGACAGGGAAGGAAGAAGGGATGGTAGAAAGATCCTCAGACTGCCAGGCACCTCTGAAAAAGTCTTCACCATGAGAAGATCCATGAGAAGCCACAGTGTAAGGATTGTTTTTGGAGGAATCCAGTGCTGGGTGGGATTGTCCCAAACTGTCAACTCTGCTGTGCTCAGTCATTGCATGGGAGGAGCCTGTAGATCCTGAAGGTGAGACAAATGGAGACTGTAAGCCCATTGTGCTTCTCACAGCAGGTTTTCTCCTGAATGATGAGATCTAAGTGGTGTACTATAATGGCTTCCACAATAAATATATCACTGATTTCCCCCATATTTTGATAACTATTTAAATACATTTGTTTCCCTTATAGTCCCTTTGTAACACGATTAGTACATTTAAAAACAGTATTCTGAGATATCAATAGGCTTTCTCTGATAGTTGCCATCGGGTCCATGATTGGAAAAACGTTATGAACCTTTGACCTAGAAAAGACATAAATGGATAGGATATTGAGCCAACTTTCATATTGGAATGTCAAGTTTTCCTAAACATTTACTCATGTACCAATCTGCTGGACAACTCATTAGGCTGAATTGAATAATCTGCCTGAATTGTTTGACTTGAAGAGTTTCCACAAACTTCTGTCTGCTTGTAACTGTGGCCTGGATACATTACAAAATGCTTTCTGTGAAATTTCAAGAAAATCTGTATTAAGGCTCCAGAGAAAATTATTTCAAATAAGACTATTTCTACTCTTTCAACTCTTAGTTGGTTAGCAGAAAGAAAAGAGGAAAAAAAATTTCAAAACCTTAGGAAGATGAAATCTTTTTGATTTATAACTAAATCAGATTATTGACTGTATGAGGGAAATATATATGAAATATATATATATTTTTGCTTGCTCTCTTAAGTTTCAGTTCAGCATTTAATCCAATGCATGCTTCGCTGAGAAGATTAAGATTTTAGTCTCTAAACAGGAAAACTAGAAAACCTGTTAAATCTGATACAAAAACCTTCCTTTCTGTGGCTAGTGGAAAATAAAAACTCCTTCCAGAGTCAGCCATAGTTTTTATTATCTAAAAGTCTTTATACTTTCCCTCCTGTATTTGTATGTTCTAATTCCAATATCCTTATGTTTATATTCCAAATAATTTACACCAGGATATGCTTTTCTAGAGAACCACATCTTTGTTGCTTATCTCTATAAATTGTCTATTAACATAGGTTATGGCTTATCATATTCAGTAGGTCACTCGGTATAAACCCATTTTTCGAATCCTTTTTGTGATGTTTAGTTCTATGTGTTAACTTGGCTGGGCCACAGTTACCCAGGTATTTGATTAAACATTATTTTGTGTATGTCTGTGAGATTTTTTCTGGATGAGATTAACATTTGAATTAGTAGACTGCATATATCAAATTGCTCTCCCCAATGTGGGTGGACCTCAACCAATTTGTTGAAGGCCCAAATAGCATAAAAAGGTAGAAGAAATGAGAATTTTCTCTCTGGCTGTCTTTGAGCTGGGACATTTGTCTTCTCGTACTTTATAGATGTGGAACTTACACCATCAGCTCTCCTGCTTCTCAGCCTTTCACACTGAGACTAGAACTATACCATTGGGTCTCCTGGGTCTCCTGCTTGCAGATCTAGGGACTACTCAGCCTCCCTAATCATGTGAAGCAATTTCCTGTAATAAATTTCTCCCTCTATCCATATATAAATGGTTGTAAGTGAATATATATAGCCTTTCTCTCTCTCTCATCTATATCATATATATATACACACACACACACACACACACACACACTATACACTATATATAGAGAGAGATCTATATCTGTCTATATCTATATCTATCTATCTGGGGATGTTAGCACAAGTTTGTGTGCCTGACACACAGTGGCTCAAACAAACTGAAATGTCAGAGTTTGGAGCAGAGAAATGTTTATTGCAGGGCCATGCAAGGAGGCTCAGGCCACCCCAAAATCCCTGAACTCCCCAAAGACTTTCAACAAAGCAGTTTTAAAAAAGCCAGGTGAGGGAGGAGAGGTCACAGGGTCTGTGATCAGCTCATGCACAATTCTCTGACTGGCTGATAACCTTATCAGTCCTTAGGCTCATGGTCATCAATAGTTAACATCTTCCATTTGGTGGGGTGGTTTTTCACATTTGTAAAACAACTCAGGAATGTTCATCAGATACTGTTATCTAGGTACTTCATGAGAGGAGCTAAAGCAGAGAATATGGGGAAGGGTCTATCCTGGGAAGGCCCCCTAGGGTCCTGCTCAGTTACAGAGAGACAGATTGAGACAGAGAGAGTGTGAGAGTCTCCTGGTTCTGTTTCTCTGCAGAGCCCTGACTAATACACTTTTCTTTCAGTCACTGAGTAATAACGTTTGGTGGAAAGTTCTCTTTTTAGACTTAGTAAAGAGTTCATTAAATGATAGACTTGATATAAAGCTAGGAGGGCATAATGCTATCAAAAGTGAGGAAAGAAGTCAGATTTCTCATCAACCATGATTCATGCATTTTGGCCTGAGGAGTTAAAAGGACTAAAAGGACTCAAAACTTGATCTTTGTTTAAAACAGATCAGTGTTTTCTGATTTACTGACCCAATTTTCAGTGTATTCCAGCAACATTTATTTTGTCACTGTGGAAGAAAAAAGGCTCCAGTGCTGAGAAGTTTTCCACTAAGGAAGTGATGAATGGAATACTCAAAGTCTAGTTCTGTCACCAACAAAACAGATTTCTTTACAAACTGTGATATTAGGGATTTGGGTTTTTATAGGGTAAAATTTGTTGATGAGTAGAAATTCTCATTTTCAACATTGATTTCTCAGCTGGTTTTTTTTCTGGGAGAATGTACAAAACATTTCACAGAAGTTGGAGAGTAATCATTTAACATACTATGAGGTTAAAGACTGAACTAAAGAAAACATAAAGATAAAAACATAACCTGAAAATTCTGCTTGTGTGAGTATCTTTGAGATCTTTTCTTATGATGTTTAAAGGCATGTAAGAAGGAAAGATATTGAATAAGTAAGATTTTGTAAGTGATGCTTGGAAATGCCTAGGCAATTGATAGTCATTAGAATAAGACCTAGACCCTTAACTTGAGCCACTGGGCTATGGAAGCCAGCATGCTTGTTACCACATGCTTGTTATCACAACCTTGAAATGGAATGAATGAGTATTCTGTCTTAGTTTGGCAAAGTCTCTATGAAAGTACTTCTGGGGAGATTTGGAAAGAACAATATTGAACATGGGTATAATCTGTCATTTTATTATCTACTTATTAATTTATTCATCACTTTTCTAGTATCTGGAGATATCAAGAAACAAGTACTCTTCCACTGTAGAACTTGCTTTCCAGGGACCAAGCTAAAAGTAAATAGTTGTATAAATAAGGAAAACAATTAGAGGTATAGATAAGTGCTATGAAGAAAATGTATGGGTAATGAAATACACAATAAATTAGATTAGAAATTTTCTAGTTTGGGTTAGTCAAGAATAGCTTCAATGATACAATCTTGGAAGAAATATGAGGGATAAAAAGTGATAGCTATAAAAAACGTGGAAGAAATTATTTCAGGTAAATAAATATTGGCCTGTTTTGAGAAACAGAAAATAAGGCAGTATTACTAGAGTATATTGAGTGACGAGAAGAATATTAAGAATAGTAACATATTGGAGAGATTTGCAGACTTCAGAACATTCAGGATTATACAAGATTGTAAATATTTGGATGTTTTTCTAAAAGCAATGCGAAGTCACTGAGGGATTTTAGGTAGTGAAGTAACTAGAGCAAGTTAATTTTAAAAGATTATTCTGATTCTGCATGAAATCAAGGAGATTAGCAAAATTTTATGGTATTTAATACTAACAAGTTCAATATATATTATTGAACGAATAAATTTGTTTATGAATAAATTAAATGACATAATATTAAAGGATTGGGATAGAACATTGAGCTTTCTTAGGAACAATGTCATAGTTACATTTTGATCATATTATTTTGTCAATATGCCTCAAGCACTTTCTACATACCCTACATTGAGAATTCCATGGTACCTTAAAGACAGACACAGGGGAAGAAGTGAAACAGTCAGCTGGCCAAGAAATACTTCCAATAAGTTTATTATTCTGCTTCATTGCCTTGAAAACCATTCCAAAACTGGACAAATAGGAACACCTCTAACTTTTGAAGCAGTAAGAGGAACAGTCTCTGTGTTTGTGCCGAACCTGATGTTTATTTTCATCTCCATCACAATCTGGTAGTGTGTGGATACAAGAAGCACATGTGCATACAGAGGCATCAAGAATAAGTTGGAACAAACACAAGTGAAGCAGAGGATTTGGAAAATAAAAGCAGAACAAAAATGTGAGCTGAGAAGAATAAAATCAATTCTCTTTGCAGAAACTAAGTTTTTATCATTTTCCCTGTAAGAAAGAATAAAAAAAATATCAGAATTCCACTCCTTAATCTTACGTGAATGTCAACTGTATAATAAAATGAGTAGTATTTTTTCTTTTTTTTGTGTGTCCTTATCAAATATATATATATATATATATATAACAGATCTTTAATGGAGTATAATTGCTTCACAATACTGTGTTGGTTTCTGTTGTAGTGTACAACAAAGTGAATCAACCATATGCATACATATGTCCCCATATCCCCTCCCTCTTGAGAGGATATCATCCTCCCTATCCCACCCTCTAGATCATCGCAAAGCACTGAGCTGATCTCCCTGTGCTATGCTGCTGCTTCCCACTAGCTAACTATTTTACATTCAGTAGTGTATATATGTCGATGCTACTCTCACTTCGCTCCAGCTTCCCCCTCCCACCCCATGTCCTCCAGTCCCTTCTCTATGTCTACATCTTTATTCCTGCCCTGCAACTAGGTTAATCAGAACCATTTTTTTTTTTTAGATTATATATATATACTTTAGCATACGGTATTTGTTTTTTCTCTTTCTGACTTACTTCACTCTGTATGACAGACTCTAGGTCCATCCGCCTCAGTACAAATAACTCAATTCATTTCTTTTTATGACTGAGTAATATTCCATTGTATATATGTGGAACATCTTTATCCCATTCATCTATCGATGGTCATTTAGGTTGGTTTCATGTCCTGGCTATTGTAAATAGTGCTTGCAGTGAACATTATGGTACATGTCTCTTTTTGAATTATGGTTTTCTCAGGGTATATTCCCAGTAGAGGGATTGCTGGGTCATATGGTAGTTCTATTTTTAGTTTATTAAGGAACCTCCATTACTGTTTTCCATAGTGGTTGTATCAATTTACATTCCCACCACATGTGCAGGAGGGTTCCCTTTTCACCACACCCTTTCCAGCACTTTATTGTTTCTAGATTATTTTGATAATGGCCATTCTGACTGGCATGAGGTTATACCTCATTGTAGTTTTGATTTGCATTTCTCTAATAATTAGGGATGTGGAGTACCTTTTCATGTGCCTCTTGGCCATCTGTATGTCTCTCCTTGGTGAAATGTCTATTTAGGTCTTCTGCCCATTTTTTAACTGGATTGTTTATTTTTTTGATACTGAGCTCCATGAACTGTTTGTGTATGTTGGAGATTAATTGCTTTGTCTGTTGTTTCATTTGCAAATATTTTCTCCCATTCTGAGGGTTGTTTTTGGTCTTGTTTGTGGTTTCCTTTGCTGTGCAAAGCTTTTAAGTTTAATTAAGTCCCATTTGTTTATTTTTGGTTTTATTTCCATTACTCTAGGAGGTGGGTCAAAAAAGATCTTGCTGTGGTTTATGTAAAGAGTGTTTTTCCCATGTCTTCCTCTAAGAGTTTCATAGTGTCTGGTCTTACATTTAGGTCTTTAATCCATTTGTACTACATGTAGCTGTCCAGTTTTCCCAGCACCACTTATTGAAGAGGTTTGTGTTTTCTCCACTGTATGTTCTTGCCTCCTTTGTCAAAAATTAGGTGCCCGTATGTGCATTGGGTTTATATCTGAGCATTGTATCCTGTACCATTGATTTGTATTTCTGTTTTTGTGCCAGTACCATACTGTCTTGATTACTGTATCTTTGTGGTATAATTTGAAGTCAGGGAGCCCGATTCCTGCAACTCCATTTTTCTTTCTCAAGACTGCTCTGGCTATTCAGGGTCTTCTGTGTTTCCACACGAATTGTAAAATTTTTGTTCTAATTCTGTGAAGAATACCACTGGTAGTTTGATAGGGATTGCATTGCATCTGTAGATTGCTTTGGGTAGTATAGTCATTTTTACAATATTGATTCTTCCAATCTAAGAACATGGTATATCTCTCCAACTGTTTATTGTCATCTTTGATTTCTTTCATCAGTGTTTTATAGTTTTCTGAGTAGAATTCTTTTGCCTCCTCAGGCAGGTTTATTCCTAGGTGTTTTATTCTTTTTGGTTGCAATGGTAAATGGGATGTTTCCTTAATTTCACTTTCTGATTTTTCATTGTTGATGTATAAGAATGCCAGAGATTTCTGTGCATTAACTTTGTATCCTGCAACCTTACCAATTCATTCATTAGTTCTAGTAGTTTTCTGGTGGTATGTTTAGGATTTTTCTATGTATAGTATCCTGTTATCTGCAAACAGTGACAGTTTTACTACTTCTTTCCAATTTGGTTTCCTTTTATTCTCTGATTGCTATGGCTAGGACTTCCAAAACTATGCTGAATAACAGTGGTGACAGTGGACATCCTTGTCTTTTTCCTGATCTTAGTGGAAATGCTTCAGTTTTTCACCATGAGAATGATGTTTGCTGTGGGTTTTGTATTTATAGCCTTTATTATGTTGAGGTAAGTTCCTTGTATGCCATTTTCTGGAGAGTTTTTATCATAAATTGGTGTGACAATTTGTCAAAAGCTTTTTCTGCATCTATTGAGATGATCATATGGTTTTTATTCCTTAATTGTTAATGTGGTGTATCACATTGATTTGCATATACTGAAGAATCCTTGCATCCCTGGAATAAATCCCACTGATCATGGTTGTATGATCCTTTTAATGTCAGTATTTTTTCTCATGTCATAATTTGAATTTGCCAATCTCAACAATTTATTCTTTTAAATTCAAAGTTAAAAACCCCAAATGTTCATGTTCTCATTGACTTCATTGTGGCATTACATAAACACTTGTAGAGTGTAACATATGCCAAACAGTGTTAGTAGATGAGGTAAACTAGTGAAATAATTGTAGATGTTACCTCTGCCATAAACAGACTTCACAAATCTAAGGGTTTATACACTATGCCAATTTCAATATAGTGTGGTTGACATATGATGGAATAAATATAGGACTTATGCCTTTGTAGGGAAGTGTTTTATGTCAAACATGTAGGAATCAAATTCTTCTTCCCAGTGGAAATGACATCTAAGCTAAACCCCAAAAGTTTAGGATTTAGCCAATTGAAGATAAAGAGGTGAGCACTATTGACATAAATAACTTGCAGAAAAGTACATTATGAACGAAATACTTAGGAAACAAGAAAATCAGTGTCTCATAAGAATGGATAATTATGTCTGGATGGAAAACAGTATATAATATGTGGTATGTCATTGTGGTAGATGGGGTTGTGTGGGTAGGCCTAAAGGATAATTGAAGTAAAGAGAAAAGAAGCTTGGAATAGGAAAGTCCTGGTTTCTCAGGACTGTAAACCATACTAGCATCCTTGTCCTTTTCTTAAGTGTGTTGTAAAGCCACAGAAAGGTGTTAATCAGAAGCACTGCATAATCAAATACAGTTTTAAAAATATTACTCTGGTTGCAATGTGGAGAATTTATTGAAGAATGATAATGTGAGGAAAAAAGGGTATAGATGTTTGGATTCAGTGATCTCTTTTGACTATTCCAGGTGAAAGTATCCAATTGAGAGGACACATTCAAATAAATGGTACAGCACCCGATAAAAACATCACTTGAACAAAACGTAGGACTCCATTTTATGTATACAAAATACAAAAAGGTTGCATCAGTTTTTAAATCACTAATGCTATTCAAGACTGGATAATACACATATTTAAATGGAGGGCAATTTGAATATTCATAAAGCACATTTCATGGTGTATTGTAAGTTTACCATATATAATTGTCATACACAGATATTCTCTTTCCAAAATGTAGCTCCCTATTGAATTCTTTTCAACAAGTGAAATTATTCTTCTATACCATTCAGAAAGGAATTCACATTACAATAGCAATTTACCGAGGAGCAAAAGAAAACTTCAAAATAATTCGCTGAGAGAAAAAAAAGAAGAAATCACAGGCACTCTAATCACTGTAAGGAGCCAAGAAATGACTCAGTGCATATTTGTAATGATGTGTGTAAATGTCAAGGAAAGTTTTATGAAGAAGGCTCAAGACCTCAAAATTGTGTAAAATGGAAAGAAATATTCTCCTGTCTTTGCTATCCACATGGTAGGTTCTGTGATTTTCTTGCACTTATGCACATGTGAGGTGAACTGAAAAGAACCACTGACTTTCCCTTTATGACATTACCTTTATCTGGTCCCTGCATCAACTATTTTAAAAAACATTGTATTATACATTTTCTTGGAGCTCATGTTAATTTGGTTCAGAGTACCATAAATAATTCATTTAGAAAGCAACTTTTCATTATATTTTGTGGGTCTTTATAATAGCTGTACACTTGACCCAGTATTTCCATTTCTAGGAGATTTTCCTAAATGGAAAAAAAAAGTTTTATCAGTATATGCAATGATGTTTGTTGCAAATTTATCAATAAAAGACAAGGGAAAGTGAAATATTCTACAGCAAGGAATCATTAAATATATTACCATGGATCTATATGACTGACTACAGGGAAGTTTTCAAAAGTGAAGATTTAAAACAATTTAATGAAATCAAATATTATGGTATTAAGTAAAAAAGCAAAACAAAAGCTGTGTATGCATTTAATCTCAATTTATAAATGTATATTCTGTGTTTAAAAGTCCAATGAATATTTAAAACACATTGTATATAAAAAATATCACACACACCTACACACCCACATTCACTGAATTTGGATCCTAATCTGCTAAACATCCTAATGATTTCTGAGCTCTACAGATTAATCCAAACACTGTTTCAGCCTGCTTTGTTAGTGTTCCCACATATAGTTTAAGATATAATACCTAGAAAGTTATTGTAGATATATCATGCTTTACTCGTGTATTGATTTATTTTGAAAAAGTATAAGAACATCTTCATTCTACTTTCCATGCTACATAGGTTCAATGATTATTAAAACTTTCCATTACCCAATTTTATTTTTTTTCTTTTCTGCTCTATGCATTCCTCTTGTCTCCCTTATGAATACCTATTGCTTTTCCAATTGTCTCAAATAATCCATTTTTTCTATGTCTACTATTACTTATACTCCCCCCAGTGTATTCATTTTTAAAAAATATTTTAGCATTTTATTTATGATATATGGAAGAGGTAATAGTTTTTTTAGTTTTTATTTTACATTAGACAATAGTTGATTAACAATATTGTTAGTTTCACGTGTACAGCAAAGTGATTCAGTATACATATACATGTATTTGTCTTTTTCGAATTCTTTTCCCATGAGGTAATTACAGAATATTGAGTAGAGCTGCTTGTGCTATACAGAGGTCCTTGTTAGTTATCTATTTTAAATATAGCAGTGTGTACATGTCAATCCCAAACTCCCAATCTGTCCTCACCTCCATCCTTCCCCCTGGGTAACCATAAGTTCATTCTCTAAATCTATGAGTCAGTTTCTATTTTGTAAATAAGTTCATTTGTATAATTTTTTTTTAGATTCTGCATATAAGTGATGTCATATAACATGTGTCTTTCTCTGTCTGACTTATTTCACTTACTATGATAATCTCCAGGTCCAACGTGGTGCTGAAAATGGCATTATTTCATCTTTTTAATGGCTGAGTATATTTTATTGTATATATGTACCACATTTTCTTTATTCATCTGTTGATGGACATTTAGGTTGCTTCCCCATCTTAGCTATTGTAAACAGTGCTGTAATGAACATTGGGGTGCATGTATCCTTTTGAACTAAGCTATTCTCTGGATATATGCCCAGGGTGGGATTGCTGGATCATATGGTATCTATTTTAGTTTTTTAAGAAACCTCCATACTGTTCTCCATAGTGACTGTGACAATTTACATTCCCACAAGAGTGTAGAAGAGTTCCCTTTCCTTCACACCATCTCCAGCATTTATAGTTTGCAGATTTTTGATGATAGCCATTCTGACTGGTGTATGTAGTATCGCGTTGTAGTTTTGATTTGCATTTCTCTAATAATTAGCGATATTGAACATTTTTTCATGTGCCTCTTGGCCATCTATATGTCTTCTTTGGAGAAATGTGTATTTAGGTCTTCTGCCTATTTTTGATTGCACTGTTTGTTTTTATGGTATTGAGCCATTTGTAAATTTTGGAGACTAATCCCTTGTCAGTCATATCATTTGCAAATATTTTCTCCCATTCTCTTGGTTGTCTTTTCATTTTGTTTATGGTTTCCTTTGCTGTGCAAAAAAGCTTTTGAGTTTAATTAGGTACCAATTTGTTTACATTTGTTTTTATTTCTCTGTTTTTATTTACTCTGGGAGATGGATTGAAAAAGATATTGCTGCGATTTATGTCAGAGAGTGTTCTGCCTATGTTTTCCTCTAAGAGTTTTTATAGTATCCAGCTTACATTTAGGCCTTTAATCCACTTTGAGTTTATATTTGTGAGTGGTGTTAAAGAGTGTTCTGATTTCATTTTTTACATGTAGCTGTAACTGTCCAGTTTTCCCAGCAAGAATTATTGAAGAGACTGTCTTTTCTCCACTGCATAGTCTTGTCTCCTTTGTCATAAATTAATTGACCATAGGTGTGTGGGCTCATTTCTGGGCTTTCTGTCCTGTTCCATTGATCTATATTTCTCTTTTTGTGCCAGCACCATACTGGTTTTCTTTGTTGATAACTCTTTGATGTTTATTAAATCTGGTCTAAACAACATTAAGGTAGTTGTTATTCAAGTCATTTAACATTGAAGATATACAAAAAAAGGATTCTAGTATAAGGTGAAATCTGATTCCACTAAATAGAAATCTATAAAAATTTATGTAAGACTTATTCTCAAAGTTACCTTAATACTACATGAGATGAAAGGGTTTACTAAGTAAATTAAAAACATAAATAAGATAATAGAAATATTTTAACGTTTGAGGAAAACATTGGTTCAGTCGTGAACAGTGTATCATGTATGGGGAACTAAATGATGCTCTCAAAAAATTCTTATGTCTTATTAAAACCAGCTGGTTACAAACCTCTAATCAAAAATGCTTTTTTAATAGTACCATACTGTTTTGATGACTGTAGATTTATAGTATAGTTGGAAGCCAGGGAGCCTGATTCCTACAGCTCCGTTTTCTTTCTCAAGATTGCTTTGGCTATTCAGGGTCTCTTTGTGTCTCCAAACAAATTTTAAGAGTTTTCTAGTTCTGTGGGAAATGCCACTGGTAATTTGATAGGGATTGGATTGAATCTGTAGATTGCCCTGGATAGTATAGTCATTTTGACAATATTGATTCTGCCACTCCAAGAACCTGGTATATCTTTCCATCTGTTTGTGTCATCTTTATTTCTTTCATCAGTGTCTTACAGTTTTTGGAGTATAGGTCTTTTGTCTCCTTAGATAGGATTATACCTAGGTATTTTATTCTTTTTTGATGTGATGGTAAATGGGATTGTTTCTGTAAATTCCCTTTCTGATCTTCTGCTGTTAGAGTACAGAAATACAAAAGATTTCTGTGTATTAATTTTGTATCCTGCCACTTTACCAAATTCATTGATGAGCTCTAGTAGTTTTCCAGTAGCGTCTTTAGGATTTTCTGTGTATAGTATTATGGTGTCTGCAAATAGTGACAGTTTACTTCTTGTTTTCCAATTTGTATTCCTTTTATTTCATTTTCTTCTCTGATTACCATGGATAGGACTTCCAAAACAATGTTGAATAAAAGTGGCAAGAGCAGACATCCTTGTCTTGTTGCTGATCTTAGAGGAAATGCTTTTCAGTTTTCCCTACTGAGTATGATGTTAGCTGTATGTTTGTCATGTATGGCCTTTATTATGTTGAGGTATATTCTTTTATGCCCATTTCCTGGACAGTTTTTATCATAAATGGTTGTTGAATTTTGTCAAAACTTTTTCTGCATCTTTGGAAATGACTGTATCGTTTTTATTCAATTTGTTGATGTGGTGTATCACACTGATTTGTGGATATTGAAAAATCCTTGCATCCCTGGGATAAATCCCACTTGATCATGGTGTATGATCCTTTTAATGTACTGTTAGATTTGCTAGTATTTGTTGAGGATTTTGCATCTATGTTCATCAGTGATATTGGCCTGTAATTTTCTTTTTTTGTGGTATCTTTCTCTGGTTTTGGTATCAGGGTGATGATAGAATGAGTTTGGGAGTATTCTTTCCTCTGCAATTTTCTGAAATAGTTTAAGAAATTTAGGTGTTAACTCTTCTCTAAATGTTGATAGAATTCTCATGTGAAGCCATCTGGTCCTGGACTTCTATTTGTTGGGGTCTTTTTAAATCATACTTTCAATACAGGACTGTGATTGGTATGTTCATATTTTCTGTTTCTTCCTGGTTCAACTTGGGTGATTGTACCTTTAACAATTTGTCCATTTCTTCCAGATTGTTCATTTTATTGGCATATAGTTGCTTGTAGTAGTCTCTTATGAATCTTTGTACTATTTGTGGAGTCTGTTGTAACTTCCCCTTTTTTATTTCTAATTTTATTGATTTGAGCCTGCTCCCTTTTTTCTTGATGAGTCTAGCTAAAGGTTTATCAATTTTGTTCATCTTTTCAAAGAACCAGGTTTTAGTTTCATTGATCTTTGCTATTTTTCTATTTCTATTTCATTTTATTTCACTCTGATCTTTATGATTTCTTCAGTTCTGCTAACTTTGGCTTTTGTTAGTTCTTCTTTCCCTAGTTGCTTTAGATGTAAGTTTAGGTTGTTTATTTGAGCTTTTTTTTTTTCTTTCATTTCTTGAGGTAAGATTGTATTGCTATAAACTTCCCTCTTAGAACTGCTTTTGCTGCATCCATAGGTTTTGATCACAGTGTTTTTGTTTTCATTTTTCTCTAGGTATTTTTTGATTGCTCTTTGATTTCTTCAGTGATCCATTGGTTGTTTAGTAGCATATTTTCAAGCCTCCATGTGTTTTGTTTTTTTTAGAGTTTTTTCTCTGTAGTTGATTGCTAATCTCATAGTGTTGTGGTCAGAAATAATGCTAATATGATTTCAATTTTCTTAAATTTACCAGGCTCCACTTTGTGGCCCAATTCTGGAGAATGCTCCATGTGCACTTGAAAAGAATATGTATTCTGCTGCTTTTGGATGGAATGCTCTATAACTATCAGTTATATCCATCTGGTATAATGTGTTATTTAAGGCCTGTGTTTCCTTATTGATTTTCTGTCTGGTTCCTTATTGATTTTCATCTACTGATGAAAGTGGGGTGTTAAAGTCCTGCACTATTATTTTGTTACTGTTGATTTTCCCTTTATGGCTGTTTGGAGCACCTCAATATATAAGGCAAATACTATGTTGGGTGCATATATATTTACAATTGTTATATCTTCTTCTTGGATTGATCCCTTGATCATTATGTAGTGTCCTTCTTTGTCTCTTGTAACATTCTTTATTTTAAAGTCTATTTTGTCTGATATGAGTATTGCTACTCCAGCTTTCTATTGATTTCCATTTGCATGGTATACCTTTTTCTACCTCCTCAACTTTCATTCGTTATGCATCCCTAGATCTGCAGTGGGTCTTTTGTAGACAGCATATATATGGGTCTAGTTTTGTATCCATTCATCCAGTCTGTGTCTTGTGGTCAGAGCATTTAATCCATTTACATTAAGGTAATTATTGACATGTATATTCTTATTGCCATTTTGTTATTATTTGGGGTTTTGTTTTTGCAGGTCTTTCTTTCCTTACTCTTTGTTCTCTTGTGCTTTGCTCACTAACTTTAGTCTTGTGTTTTGATTCCTTTTTCTTTTGTGTTTGTGTATCTATTGTAGATTTTCAGTTTGTGGTTACCATGAGGTTTGATACAGCATTCTATATATAAACAAGATTGTTTTAAGTTGCTGGTCTTTTAATTTGAATGCATTTCCAATATCCTGCATTTGTGTTCTCCCCTTCTCATGATTGCTGATTTTTATATCGTATTTGTATGTGGATGGTTTCTTAACTTTACTGTGTGTTTGCCTTTACCTCAGGGGTCCCAACCCCTGGGCCATGGGCTGGTACCACTCTGTGGCCTGTTAGGAATCAGACCGCACCACAGGAGGTGAGCAGTGGGTGAACAAGCGAAGCTTCATCTGTATTTACAGATGCTCCCTATCACTCATGTTACCACCTGAGCTCTGTCTCCTGTCAGATCAGAGGTGGCATTAGATTCTCATAGGCGCATGAACCCTATTGTGAACTGCACATGTGAGGGATCTATGTTGCACACTCCTTATGAGAGTTTAATGCCTGATGATCTGAGGTGGAGCTGAGGCGGTGATGCTAGCACTGGGAAGCAGCTGCAAATACAGATTATCATTAGCAGAGAGGTTTGACTGCACAGAGATCATAATAAATCAATTGCTTACAGACTCATATCAAAACCCTATCAGTGAGTGGCAATTGACAATTAAGCAGCATCTGGGGCAGGGTTTATAGTGGCAAGTGAGTTGATGTACTTCAGTTGTAAAGCTGCATCTGGAGAAACTGACACTTATTTTAGTATGCGCATGGCCCTTCCATTATTTTATTTACCACTTCTATCCAACCCTCTTTCCCACACTGCACAATTTTCTCAGTCACAGTTTTGGTAAGCCCACAAGCTAACCCTAGCCAAAATGAGTAAAAAACAAACATTGCTGAAGAGCTTCTTTGAAAGGAGAAAGACCCAATGATGAGACAGCAGAAGACTCTTAAGACTGCCAACAAAAAGAAAGATACATTGAAAAGAAAATAAAAAGAGTCCTACTTATGTTATGGGTTCATTGCAACAGGTGATTCACATTCTCCAAGCCTGCTTTGTATAATATGTGGCGACCGACTATCCAGTGAAGCCATAAAACCTTCAAAACTGCTTTTCCATGTGGAGACCAAGCACTCTGCATAAGAAGACAAGCCTCTGGAGTTTTTCAAAAGAAAAAAAGAAAAGTGAACACAAAGAACAGAAGCAATTATTGAAGGCCACACTTCATCAAATGTGTCTGCACTGAGAACCTCATTCTTAGTGGCTAACCACATTGCCTAAAACTAAGAAGCCCTTTACTATTGGTGAAGAGTTGATCCTGCCCGCTGCTAAGGACATTTGTCATGAACTTTTAGGAGAAGCTGCAGTTCAAAAGGCGGCAAGTGTTCGTCTTTTGGCTAGCACCATAACTAGATGAATTGATGAAGTAGCAGAGGATATTGAGGCACAATTGTTAGAGAGGATTAATGAGTCACAGTGGTATGCAATCCAGGTTGACGAGTCTACTGATGTTGACAACAAGGCAACAGTGCTTGTTTTTGTGTGATATATTTTTCAGGAGGTTGTGCATGAGCATATGCTATGTGCACTTTTGTTGCCAACCAACACCACAGCTGCAGAACTATTCAAGTCTTTGAATGATTACATATCAGGAAAACTGAATTGGTCATTTTGTGTCTGTATATGCATGGATGGAGCAGCTGCTACTACTGGACAACTTTCTGGTTTCACTATTCGGGTCAAAGAGGTCACTTCTGGATGTGAGCCTACACACTGTGTTATCCATAGAGAAATGCTGGCTAGTCAAAAATGTCACCTGAACTTAATGTTTTTCAGGTTGCGATTAAAATTATCAACCACATTATAAAGTACATGCCCTTAACTCACATCTGTTCATGCAGCTCTGTAAGGAAATGGACACGGAACACACACATCTTCTCTTATACACAGAAGTGAGATGGCTTTCTAAAGGTAGATCACTGGCCAGAGTTTTTGAATTTCATGAGCCACTCCAGATATTTCTTTAGAAAAACAGTCACCACTGGCAGCACACTTCAGTGACACAGAATGGGTTGCAAAACTTGCTTACTTGTGTGACATATTCAACCTGCTCAATGAACTCAATCTGTCACTTCAGGAGAGAATGCCAACTGTGTTCAAGTTGGCAGATAAAGTGGCTGCATTTAAAGCCAAACTGGAATTATGGGAGCAATGAGTGACCATTGGGATTTTTGACGTTTCAAACATTAGCAGAGATTTTGAAAGAGACTGAGCCAGGACCTTCTTTCTCCCAGCTGGTGCATGATCACCTATCTCAGCTTTCATAAGAGTTTGAGCATTACTTCCCAACCACAAAAGATCCCCAAACTGGGAAGGAATGGATCTGCAACCCATCTGTAAATAAGCCAGGTGAATCGACTTTGTGCTAGAAGAGGATCAACTGCTTGAGACTGCAAATGACGGTGGCCTTAAAAGTATGTTTGAGACAAATTCAAATCTCCATACATTCTGAATTAAAGTCAAGGTGGAATATCCTGAGATTGCCACAAAAGTATTGAAAAGCCTGCTTCCATTTCCAACATCCTATCATTGTGAATCAGGGTTTTCTACAGTGACAGCAACCAAAATGAGATTATGGAGTAGACTGGACATAAGCAACACACTTCGGGTGTCACTGTCTCCCATCACCCCCAGATGGGACCATCTAGTTGCAGGAAAACAAGCTCAGGGCTCCCACTGATTCTGCATTATGCTGAGTTGTATAATTATTTCATTACATATTACAATGTAATAATAATAGAAATAAAGTGCACAGTAAATGTAATGCTCTTGAGTCATTCTGAAACCATCCCCCACCCCCGGTCTGTGGAAAAAGTTTTCTTCCACGAAACTAGTCCCTGGTGCCAAAAAGGTTGGAAACTGCTGTGTTACCTGTGAGCTTTTCCATTTGTAATTTTCTTTTTTCTAGTTGTGGCCTTTTCTTTTCCACTTAGAGAAGTTCCTTTAGCATTTGTTTTGGTGGTGCTGTTTTGGTGGTGCTGAATTCTCTTAGCTATTGCCTGTCTGTAAAGCTTTTGATTTCTCCCTTGAATCTGAATGAGATCCTTGCTGGGTAGAGTAATCTTGGTTTTAGGTTCTTCCCTTAATCATTTTAAATATATCATGCCACTCCCTTCTTACCTGCAGAGCTTCTGCTGAGAAATCAGCTGATAACCTTAGGGAGTTCCCTTGTATGTTGTCATTTTTCCCTTGCTGCTTTTAATATTTTATCTTTGTCTCTAATTTTTGTTAATTTGATTACTATGTGTCTCAATGTGTTCCTCTGCGTTTGTCCTGCCTGAGACTCTGCACTTCCTGGGCTTCGGTGACTGTTTCCTTTCCCATGTTAGGGAAGTTTTCAGCTATTATCTCTTCAAATATTTTCTCAGGTCCTTTCTCTCTTCTCCTTCTGGAATCTCTATAATGTGAATGTTGTTGCATTTAATGTTGTCCCAGAGGTCTTTGAGACTGTCTTCATTTCTTTTCATTCTCTTTATTCTCTTCCATGGCAGTGATTTCCACCATTCTGTCTTCCAGGTCACTTATCCATTCTTCTGCCTCAGTTATTCTGCTATTGATTCTTCTAGTGTATTTTTCACTTCAGATATTGTATTGTTCATCTGTTTGTTTGTTCTTTAGTTCTTCTAGGTCTTTGTTAAACATTTCTCCTTCTTCTTGATCCTTACCTCCATTCTTTTTCTGATATCCTGGATCATCTTCACTATCATTATTCTGAGTTCTTTTTCCAGATGGTTGCCTATCTCTACTTCACTTAGTTGTTCTTCTGGGGTTTTATCTTGTTCCTTCATCTGGGATATTTTCCTCTGCTGTTTCATTTTGTTTAACTTTCTCTGATTGCGGTTTCCATTCTGTAGGCTGGAGGATTGTAGTTCTTCTTGCTTCTGCAGTCTGCATTCTGGTTGATGAGGTCATCTAAGAAGTTTGTGCAGGTTTCCTGATGGGAACAACTGGTGGTGGGTGGAGCTGGGTCTTGTCCCTCTGGTGGGCAGGGCTGTGCTCTGTAAGACTTTAAGCTGCTTGTCTGTTGATGGGTGAGGCTTTGTTGGTTATTTGGCCTAAAGCTTCCCAGCCTTGGAGTCTACAGACTGTATGTTGGGGCTCATGGCGGCTTCCTGGAGGTCTCACGCCAGTGTGTACTCCCCAGCACCACTGCTGCCAGTGTCTTTGTCCCTACAGTGAGCGACTGCCACCCACCCACCTCCATGCAAGACCCTCCAATACCAGCAGGTAGGTCTGGCCCAGTCTCTTATGGGAGTCACTGTTTTTTTGCCCTGGGTCCTGGTGTGCACGGGTCCTTGTATGCGTCCTCCAAGGGTGAAGTTTCTGTTTCTCCCAGTCCTGTGTAATTCCTTCAATCAAACCCTGCTGACCTTCAAAGTCAGATTTTCTGTGTGCTCTTCCTCCCATTGTTGGACTCCCAGGCTGGGAGTGGGGCTCAGAGCTATCACTCCAGTGGGAAAACTTCTGTGGTATAATTGTTTCCCAGTTTTTGGGTTCCCAACCCAGCAGGTATAGGATTTGATTTTATCGTGATTGCACCCCCTCCTACCATCTTGTTGTGGCTTCTTCTTTGTCTTTGGCTGTAGGATATATTTTTTGGTAGGTTCCTGTGTTTTTTGTTGATGGTTGTTCAGCAGTTAGTTTTGATTTTGGTGTTCTTATAAGAAGTGGTGAACGCACATCCTTCTGCTCTGCTGTCTTGAGTCCCTGCCTCAAAATCCAGGTCAGTTACACACAGTACACTGGGCAGTTGCCCATTGTTGGGCATGTACAGCCTTCCAAGTGTTCAAGTTAAGTCATTAGAAATTCGGGGGCACCAACAGCTGGACAGTCACAGACCTCCCCCACAGGGCCCTGTTCTTATACAACTAGCTGCTCAAAGGGGAAAGCAGAATGCCTTCACTCTGCCCACAGGTGGATTCCAAAAAGAGATGCCCAGCTTCACCTCTCAAAGCCTCTAGATAGTCATTCCCTCATCTTGGAGAGGAATGATTGAAGGAGAAGTATAATCATTCTTAAAATAAATTTTACAATGGTTTAGAATTACAGTCAGATCCAGAAATCACATTTATCCAAGCAATATGAAACCAAAGTTTAAGAAGAATCATTATATTACATGATTGTGACATATAAATTGATAACATTTAGATCTAAATGATTCTACTGACACTGTAGGAATGTTATCTAACCCCACGGCTGTGTTGCTCTTCTTGACTTCTGAGTTCTATTGAGCTAATATACAGAGAAACATTACTTGAGAAGATAATTTTTTTTTGAAGCAGACTACCAACATCTAATCAAATTTTGGCTGTCACTAAATTCTCATCATGTGAAGCAATTCAGTCACAACATTCAGGCATACTGACACCTAAAGTTTATCTTCACATTTATTGGTACAATAAATACTTAAAAATTAGATGAACTGGAAGCATGCTCCTGAAACTTAAAGCTTGTATTTCCTCTGAACTCTTTGACTTAAAAAGACATTTCACTATCTATCTTCCCTAATACATTTGAAATTCTAAATCACTCTGTGAACTTTGTACCAAGCACTTAAAATATAAAAATGTAAGTTACACATCTTAAGAAACGAATGTCTAGTTGGGACAACTTAGTCTCTGTTTTTGTTGTGTACTCCCAGATATAGTCCATGTCCTAATTTTAATATGAGCTAAATTTGTTAGGTTTTCAAATTGTAGTATAATTTGCAAAAATAGGTATGAATGAGTACATGTGAGAGAAAGCCTCCATGCATTTTTAAAAAGAACATTGAAGTTAATTTCATATATGCAAACACACTTATAAAGTAGCCATACCCAATCATTTGCATGTCCCTCACACATCTCTAGAAGTGAAGGCATTAATACTGTATTATTGCCTTTTTTAAAAAGAATTCTAAACTGTAAGAAACTTGGAGACATTTCATGTCTGTTCCATCTTTGAAAACTTAATTGTACCCTGTGTAGTTATTTCTTCAAACATTTCTCTTTTTTTCTCCTGGTATTCTGATAATGCAAAATTACAACTTTTATATTGTCCCAAATTTCTTGGATATGTTATTCCATATTTAATTTTTGTTTTTTTGTGTGTTTTAACTTGGAACATTGGTATTGCGCTGTCTTAAAGTTCACTGATTTTTTTTTTCTCATGTCTACTGATGAAACTGTCGAAGATATTCTTCATTTCTGTTACTTTAGTTTTTACTTCTGGTCATTCTTTTTGATTCTTTCTTGCAAGTTTTCATCTCTAGGCTGACATTACCCATCTGATTTTGCATGTTGTCTACTTTTTTCCATTAAAGCCTGTGGCCAGATCCCTAAGATCTTCTCATATTTGATGTAGTTATTATTTATTACAGTGAAAGAATACAGGTTAATATTGGCAAAGGGAAAGGGAACATGGGGAAAAGTCCAGGAAAAAGAAACCAGGCACAAGATTCCTGGTGGAGTTGCACAGACATGCTTAATTCTTCTGTAATGTTATGTAATACATACATAGTATTGCTAATCACAGAGCTCGCCCAATCATTGGTGCCCAGGGTTATTTATTAGGGATCAGTCACATAGACATGTAGCACCTGTGTGACTGACCTTGGTTATTCAGACTCTAGCCTTTGTGAACAAAAACAGGCATTTACCCTATTACCTATTTGATCAAACTGATACCACTTGGTCTAAGGCCTCAGGCATCCCAAAATGCTCTAATCAGGCAGAATAGTCCACAGACACAAGGCTCATCAGGGAGCCAGTCAAGGGCCATTTCTAAACAGGCCTTTCTTGGGAATATGCAATGTGAGCAACCAGGCCTGATGAGTTAATACTTTCCTACACAGAGTGTTTAACATATTATTTATAGTTGTTTTAAATGAATGTCTAATAATTCCAACATCTGGGTCATATCTAAATCTGGTTCTATGGATTGCTTTGTCTTTTTAGTCTGTGTTTTCTCTTACCTTTTGCTATGCTTTGTAATTTTTGTATCTCTTTGGATATGCCTGTCTCACCACATTTTGGGGATATCAGTTTGCCCCAAGTCTTCAGTTCTCTGATGGGTTCAAAACTGTCATTGATATTCAGTTACTACATATTTTTCTTGCTTTACGGACAGGAATATCAACTTCCAAGATCTTACATTTCATAAATAAAACCAGAAGTCTCTTCATTTATTTCTCATAGACTAAATAACAGTGTCAGTCCCCAAAACACACAAGGTAGTTTACTTAGAATTGTAAGTGGAAAGTAGTGATAAAAGGAGAATTATAAATGCCAATAATGTTAGCATTTATAGAAGTAGACGTGAAATATTGAAAATGGAATAATTCTTTTTTGGGGGGGTTGATAATTTTTATTGGAGTATAGTTGTTTTACAATGTTGTGTTAGTTTCTACTGTACAGCAAAATGACTCAGCTATACATATACATATATCCCCTCTTTTATGGATTTCCTTCCCATTTAGGTCACCAGGGAGCACTAATTCTTCTATTATAGTAATATTTAAAGATTGGATGATTTGGTTGAAACAGAAAATTCAAGTTAGAAAATAGCAGGCTTCATAATTTCAATGTTTAGAGCAGATTTAGGATTGTTACTATTTGGCTGTTGAGTCCTTCAGGAACCAACTAACTGCAGTGATATTTGTATAAAGTGTAAATGTATGAAAATCTGTTTTTATAAGTTAAGTTTTGACCCATTGTATTTTTATTCTTATTGTTTTTTATTGAGGTGTAGTTGAGTTACAATATTGTGTTAATTACTGCTGTACAGCAAAGTGATTAAGTTATACATATATTCTTTTTTTAATATTCTTTTCCATTATGGTTATCATGGGATATTGAATACAGTTCTCTGTGCTATACAGTAGGACCTTGTTGTTTGTCTGTTCTATATATAAAACCTTACATCTGCTAACCCCAACCTCCCACTCCATCCCTCCCCTAATCCCCTTCCCCTTGGCAACCATAAGTCTGTGCTGTATGTCCATGATTCTGTTTCATAAATAGGTTCATTTGTGTCATATTTTAGATGACACATATAAGAGATATCATATGGTATTTGTCTTTCTCTTTCTGACTTACTAAGATAATCTTTAGTTGCTTCCATGTTGCTGCAAATGGCATTATTTCATTCTTTTTTTATGGCTGGGTAGTATTCCATTGTATATATGTGCCACATCTACTTTATCCATTCAGCTGTCGATGGACATTTAGGTTTTTTTCCATGTCTTGGCTATTGTGAATAGTGCTGCTATGAACATAGGGGTGCATGTATCTTTTCTTTTTTAATTTTTATTGGAATATAGTTGATTTACAATGTTCTGTTGGTTTCAGGTGTACGGCAAAGTTGTTCAATTATACATATGCATATATCCACTCTTCTTTTTCAATTCTTTTCCCATATAGGCTGTTATAGACTACTGAGTAGAGTTTCCCATGCTATACAGTAGTTTCTTACTAGTTATCTGCTTTATATATGGTAGTGTGTATATGTCAATACCAATGACCCACTTTTCACTTCTACGCACTCTAAATTTTAACATTGTGTTAAATCTACTTAAAAGTATGACTTAAGGAGAAAGGGAAGAATCAGTTATTCATCTGTACCCACCAGTGTTGAGTAGCAAAGATGACAGTATTGTGGTGAGGGTTGGAAAAGGGCTCTGCCATTTTTTAAAACTCTTCACTGGATTAGACAGATGTCTTTTTACATTTTATTTTGTGGTTCTAGAAACATCTATGTTTGCATTGGGAAGTACACTGAGGTTTCTTGCATATGTGGCTTCCTAGACAAGATTAAGAATTGTTACTATGCTTTCTCCTCAAGCAACTTTGTTTTGAGCACTCCTGAGAATGGTTAAGGACTGGCTTTTTCATAAAAGAATCAGTATTTATTCACATGAAATAAAATGTTAGAGTTGAAATTATCAACAGTTGAGAGATAAGAAATATGTCTTTTAAATTTATCCAGATCACTTATGTTATTGATTGAAGTGTTTACCATATTGACTGGTTTGGGATGAGTATAATCATGAATATACTCAGTCTCCTAAATATTTACAATATAGTAATGTTTATTACATATGAATAATAATTTTATCTATATAAAAAGATTATTAGGAACTTAAATGCAGTTAATAAGCATCTAATATGCATATGTGAGCAAGAAAGACAAAACAAGAAAAGATATCTTTATTACTTTGCTGATTGATGAAGGTCTGGTAAAGACAGTTGTCATATATTTGATCTTTCCTTAGGTGAGAGTGAGCATCTTCCAGAAAATGTAGAATGTACTGTAGAAATGTAGCTGAAGAGAGTCAAGGAAACTTTTTGACGTGTGTGTACGAGTGTGTATGCACGTGCATGCAGATA
The DNA here is from genome assembly GCF_008692025.1 of Phocoena sinus. Lineage (NCBI taxonomy): Eukaryota > Metazoa > Chordata > Mammalia > Artiodactyla > Phocoenidae > Phocoena > Phocoena sinus. Next base: position 79,776,164 of record NC_045767.1, read on the forward strand.
CAGAAATGGCCTATGGGGAATTATAATTCCTTCTGTTAATAAATAATGTTTAAAATAAAATAAAATTTAATTAATGTGTGCATTTTAAGGAATGTTGACAATGTGTGAGCCCTTATTTAGTGGTGTGCTAAAACTGATTTTTACTGGCTCACAATATCTGATTATAAATTTTCAAGAATTTTCAAGCAGTTCTTAAACTGTTGATAGCTTGAAATTGGCCATGGTGGGAGGACTTACACCACAGAAATCAGCAAATATTGTAAATTAGAACTCTTCTTCTTCCCCTCTCGAAAGACATGGCTTAGCAGTACACCACTACCCATTCTCTTCCTTTGCTTCTTTGGTTGACGACTCAGGTAGCTACTGAGAAAGCCTCTGTACCCCTTATTAAAGGTGAAGACAAGAGCTCAGTTCAATGATCATAATGCAACTTCCACACAGACCCAAATGCACCCTTCAAGTCTCATGGGCAGCACTGGAATAAAACTCAAGCAAGTGAATCATGCAAAGAATCCAGACTTTTCGTGCTCTTTTAAGCATAATTTGTATCCTCCTACCCATGTACAGAATTGACATTTTAAATATGTCAGATAACTGGAAAGGTTTATATTCATAAGTCACAATAGTCACTATTATAATGTATAAAAGGTAATATGAAGGTTATTAGCTTAAAAAATAAAATATATGTGTAGTTAAGCAGATGAATCTCAAAGAACCAATTTATAAAACATCATTAGAAATGAGACAGGAGTAAAACAAACCAATCAATAGCATGCCCTTCCTATGTGTATACAAGGCATTAGGAATAAGTTGTCGTTTTACACATAGTAATATCAAGTCAAAACTAAAGGTAAAGCTTAGGGTCCTAGACAATAGCTAGAATTTTAAAATTCTGACATTTTCTTGTCAGAATCTATAAGCTTCAGCTTATAAAAAATTTTTTCTATAGTTGTAATTTTGAATATGTGGGGTGTCCAAATACATTTTTATAATGTTCCATGTTGTTAAATGCACAGGAAATTATTTAAATGTCTCCAGAAGGCATTTGTTCTGGAATTGTCAAATTGTTTCAATTCATGGAATCAAAGATTTAAAACTCTGTTAATTACACCCATTTGGAAACCGTAGTGGTGAAGCCTTTTTTCTTCTTTTTTCCCTTTTTTTTTTTTTTTTTGTTAGGTTGGACTACAGAATGATCCATTTTTCAGAAATGAGTGCTATGTGTCAAAACTTGATTGGGTCCTGCAGTTGAGGAAAAGGAAAAAATTAGTGATAAGCTTCTAAAGTTATTACCTTAGAAAATCAATTATCTACTGTGAGGTAACAACAGTGAACAGCTTTCTGGAAAGATGAGAGAGAAAAGCAGTGAGAGGATTAATGGAGCAGTTAGCACAGTATTGATTAGACCTCAAACTAACAAATTTAAGTCTGGGTCTTGCTAAGAAGGAGTAAAAGTCAATTTGCCCAAATAATAGTTTAATAACTATAGATGAGAAAAACTTTGAGACATTGCATCATATTATGTGGTACCGAACCACATAAGCTGGATAAATCAGACACATAAGGACATACACATATACACTGACAAAGAATATAAATGAGAGACCTCCCAATGGCTTCATAACTTTTAATTTTCAGTTTTTTAATCTTTTTTATAATATGCAAAATATCAGGTGAAATATTAACAAGTCATAATATTCAGTTTTAGGAGCTTAATCAGGGAAACCAGGGACAAATTGATTGTTGTACAGACTTTAAAATAGTGAGATTTTGAGACCTATGCTAGAAAGTTTACTTAAGCTTAAAAAACAGAGAAAATTTGATTTAACTGAACATTTTACTTTACTTTAAAAATTTGACAGTCCTCCTACATTTGGGGAGTTATATGTACTTAGGGTTTAAATTGATTCTCATTAGTCAAAACATTAAGAATGATACTATTAACTAAACAAAACCCTGTTATTCTGATACTTCTATAAGTCCCTAAAATGCTAAAATTAAAAGCAAATGATTTAGGGGCTTCCCTGGTGGCGCAGTGGTTGGGAGTCCGCCTGCCGATGCAGGGGACACAGGTTCGTGTCCCGGTCTGGGAATATCCCACATGCCGTGGGGCGGCTGGGCCCATGAGCCATGGCCGCTGAGCCTGGGCGTCCAGAGCCTGTGCTCCGCAACGGGAGAGGCCACAACAGTGAGAGGCCCACGGACGGCAAAAAAAAAAAAATGATTCAAAGAAATTGTTGTGCATGTGTCTGTCAGTGTGTGTTTGTGGGGATGCTATTTGCAATATATGTGATAGATGAGAATCATATAGTGAACATCATAAAATCATTTGAAAAAATAAAATATATACACACACACAAGTCTCGAGAAACTGTCACAGTAAAATTTATGGAGAGGGCCTAGGGTTTATGTTTTGCTATTTTACTTTTAGGTACAACTTGAAACTTTTCAATCTTACGTTTTCCATTTTAGTTTTTAAATGTTAATAAGGATAAAATGTGAATTAGGATTTTAGTCCATTTTGGTTTTCATATGTGCATACATAATGGTTTTCAAAGTTTTAAAAAATTTGTTTGAATCCATGGAATAAAACAATCTACATATTCCTTTTCTTTTTAACCTTAAGGTTCTTTCCCTCGAGCTTCACTTACAAAATAATAATCCTATGATTTGAAGGTAGAAACAAACAAAAATAATTGTCAAGTTTGACTGGAAGAAAACAGTTACATTTCACATTACACTAATGTAGTGGCCGGCTACATATAGTATTTATTTTAAAATAATATACCTATAGTTTTGTGTCAGTGTGATCAATGAGTTGTATAGGGTATCTCATGCCTTCCAGCATTCTACTTTGACTTGTTTTAGTTTGGGATTTCTTTCCCAATCAATTTTCACTCTAGCATTTTAGTTTACACATTATTAAATAAAAAACTAAAGGCTTATGGATAAATATACTGCAAGGAATTAGTATTACAGTCACATTTATGTTTGTACAACTTAGAGGCAAATTCCTGTGTAACAAGTGAACTGTGACCTCTTCACTGATAAAATGGTAAAGCTAGGACTATGATAAATAGTCACACCACAAGTATTAGCTGTTTAGCAGTTGTTTTTCAAATAAACCATCTGGCTACATGCTCTACAAGTGTCCTGAGAGAAGAATAGTCACACAATAACATCAAGAAATGAATAAAGAGTTATAAGGAGTATACTTCGTGTGCTTATAAATACATATCTACAAAATTTCAGTTTTACCTTGAAACTTTCCATTTTGTCTAAGCATTAAATTGATATGACCAAAGGCATGCTATTTAAAAATTCTTAAATGATTACTGAGTAGGATAAAGATCAAAATTTATTGGCAGTATTTATGCTAAGTAGCTACAAGTGTTCAAATGAATAAATGAATCAGCTTGTCCACACTTAATTCAACTGCTTAATAAAAATGGATTTGTACTGCTCCTTGGTCATGTGTGACCACTAATTACAGTAGAATTTCCTGTGCTTGGATTATTTAACTTAAAAGTTTACCTAGTGTCAAGATGGATTGAATAGATAAGTGAAATACAGAATGTAAGAAAAAATAATAATAAAATAATTTTCAGTATAAGGTGTTGGCCACTCTAGTTTTCTGAAAGGAATAAAATCAAGAATGCCTAATGAAATTACAAAGTAACTCAAGGGTTGTATCATACTATCGGAATAAGACAATTCAGGCTATTTTTATATGTCCCTGATTATATCTTTTCAATGTGATTGCTGAGAAATCTCAAGATTTATTTTCAGTAATGCTCAGGTCTCAATGACAAGCCAAATTCTCTTTTGTTTTATCTTGTTTTCCTCTTTTATGTTTGTTCATTTTTCAACAACTGTGTATTGGGCAGAACCTGCATTGAGATATTGTCTTAAGGTTTTATTATATGTATATTTTTTTCAAGAAAAAGAAATGCCACCTGATCACCAAAGTTTATAATCTCAATATGAATTTTATTCACCAGAAATGAAACAATGTTCCTTTAGTAGTGTTCATTTAGGAGGTAACCAAAAAAGGATACAATGATTTTAAATCATATCGCCCAGTCTTCAAACTTTGATGTTTTAAATAGAAGAATGAATAGAAAGATAGTACATTTTGATGGAGAGGGCCTGATGTAAAATAAAAACGTAATGACCTCAAGGTGATGGTAAAACAATCAAATAGAAATAGTACAAAAGAAATGGAACTTTTTTTTAAAAAAAGTATTTCCTTTTTGAAGATTGAATGCTATATGTTATATAAGCAAATATTTTTTTTTTAGTATTGGGATGGACTGGAAATTTATAAGTTTAGAACTGGAAAGATCCTTTTCATTTGAATATATCTGTGTTATTATGTCTCTATCAAACAAATAATAAACAAAACTATTCTTGTTAATGGACATTTGGGCCTGTATTCCCATGTACTTAATTTCATCACTCCTTCATGCAGTTGCATCTGGGTATCTGTAAAATAGGGCTAAATGTATCCTATTAAGACAGACAGCTGGCCAAGATAATCTAATGAGTTTCCTATATTTGCAGCGATTTCTTCTTGTCAGCAACAAAATGAGTGTATAGAAAAGATTTATTTCCTATTAGGACTTCACTAGTTTTTTTTTTTTTTTTTTTTTTTTTTTTTTGCTGTATGCGGGCCTCTCACTGCTGTGGCCTCTCCTGCTGCGGAGCACAAGCTCCAGACGTGCAGGCTCAGCGGCCATGGCTCACGGGCCCAGCCACTCCGCGGCATGTGGGATCTTCCCAGACCGGAGCAAGAACCCATGTCCCCTGCATTGGCAGGCGGAGGACTTCACTAGTTTTTACTAAGTACAACATTTAAGGAAAGAATAAGAGTTAAACCTGACATACTTAAGTAGAAAATTACATCCTCTTCTCAATGCAAATAATCTAGAGTAACAGTCGAATTTGACAAATAATTCATGTGTTAACTTATAATTGGACCATCACAGAAGCTATATCAGTGGACCATCTACTAACAACAGGCTTTTCAAATTTTGAGAGCATGAAATAAAATATACACATAATATGCAATTCACTGTCTCAAAGTGTCAAAACAAAGTTTCATATTTATGTCATCTGAGAGTACCACAAACTGCTAACTTTCAGGATTTTAATTAGAGATGCAAAGCAGACATATCTTTTATTATTTCATAGCAACCATTAGTATATTTAGGATTGGGAAATATCTTAGAGAGGCTATAAATTAAGTTGAATGACAGACAAATATATGTTTACGAAGGTAAGAATAGATGTCAAATAATGCATTTCTATAGCATATTTACAGCTCAAACCTCATCACACAAATGAGTCCCAAGAATAATAGTCCCACAAATTAAAAACTAACAATTTTAGCAACCAAGTGCTGATTAGTGCTTATAAAAATGTTGAGCAATTTTGATAAATATTAGTTAAATAAAATTGAATTCTTCTCTTTCTGAAATGTTAACACTTTGTATTCAAAAGCATAAAAAGTAATATTTTAAAATTATTTTTTAAGTATCTTTGATTTGATTTGTTCAGCCAAAATAAAGGGGTTATTAATTGTTCATATTAACACTTTCTAATACTAATGCTTATGATTCACTTTCATATGGAAGCTCAACGTGTCCTCTTAGAAGATTCCAGGAATTATCTGTTTGAACACATTCAAAGTTTTATTATTACTTGAGTTTAGACATTTTGTAAACAGTTGCTTAATCACAACATGCATGTGATTTTAGTGGTACTCTGCTGTATTGAGAAGGTAAATGTGTGTTATTCAATATTTAACAGCTAAGAAATGAACTATTCTTTCTATGATAATTTTTAAATTTGTAAAAATAAAACAAAACAATGTCTGGCATTGTTGAAAGGAAGTAAGCATTTACCAGTAGGGCTTTGACTCAAATGAATTGATACTTGGAATATTTAAGTAGGACAAAAGGTCTACTTGGGAATATTCATAAGAGCTATGTGAAATATTTTGCCATGCAAAGTATTCAGAGGAGAATGCTTATATTCATAGGAAAGGAAATGCCAAGAGAGGCAAACAGAATTATAGTCATGAGGGAATTGGAATTGCAAAGGGCAAAATGTGAACAAAGGGAAAAAAACAAGCTGCTATCAGGGATGAGGTGAAGCAGGCATCAAGAAGGTATAAAGCCGGGCTTCCCTGGTGGCGCAGTGGTTGAGAGTCCGCCTGCCGATGCAGGGGACACGGGTTCGTGCCCCGGTCCGGGAAGATCCCACATGCCGCGGATGCGGCTGGGCCCGTGAGCCATGGCCGCTGAGCCTGCGCGTCCGGAGCCTGTGCTCCACAACGGGAGAGGCCACAACAGTGAGAGGCCTGCGTACCGCAAAAAAAAAAAAAAAAAAAAAAAAAGAAGGTATAAAGCCAATAATTTCAGGAGACAATAGAGCAAAACTACATTTTAAGGACAGTGAATCAATACTGTGAACCACCTCTCTTTTGTTAAAGTGATTGTATATCTCCTGGTTTTGCCTCAGCAGTCATTTGGCACAATGTCCTTTCATTGTTTGGCTGAATGATTCAATGGAAACTTCTCACCCTCTTGCTTATGTACACATTAATTATATGTCACACATGTATCTTATGGTAGGACTGTGGCCATCAAAGTCTGAGATTTTAGGCAGGCCTGTAATGTGACCAGAGAGTCTCAACATTAGGAAATAGAAACATATTACTTGGTAATAGATTTTTAAGTGGTGAATATTCATAAATGAGTAGAGGGGTAGTTTTATTATCTCAGTGGAAGGAATCAGTGGCTTATATAATAACGACCATGTAGACTGTTGGAGTCGATTGGAAATTGCTGAGTAAGGGGGTTGGATCCAATTTATAGTGGGGTTTATTTTAGGGTTATTGTTTACGTGCTTTGGAAGGAGGGATTTTGGTGAGTTTGGAAACTTGTGCTTCTAAGACAGAACTTCACCCTGCTTGTTTTGAAGTCCAGGGTGCATAAATAATAATAGAAAGAAAAAACAAAGACCGTCATACCTACATTTTCCTAAATGTGTATGCCATTATATATACTCCAGATAGATCTCTCAGGAAGTGGAGTTCAGTACCTAGAATATATTTTGTTACTGGTAATAAAGTTGAAATCAATTGTAATCAATTTCTATAAGAAGAAATACAAAAGTGTAGATGAATAGATTTAGGCCAAGGGGAAACAAGATTCCCTGTGTTATAATGAGGTGTGTTGGTTGTATGTACAAGACACTGGGGTAGGCTACACACAGTTTGGGTTCATGAAATATTTTTTCCCCTGAGGGTTGCATGTGAAGAATGGATTTTATTTAATAATGTAAGAAGAGAATAAGCAAGACCTATCAGAAATATAAACCCCTATTGAAAAAACAAGTGTCTGGAAACTTTTAGGTTTACCGGTTACATTTCTCTTTAAATTTGAGATAACTTGAAATATCACAACACATATAGAGAAGGAGAGAATCAAAGAATTTCTGGCTATATTTACATTTTGGTGGGATTTAAACATAAAGTCAGGAGTATGGTAAGAATAAGTGCATTTGACTTTATACACTGACCATATTCTTGTTATAGATGAAGTTATCTGCTGTGGTCTTAGATTTTCACTCCTAAATTTTATAGGTAATAAAAAAAGTCAGATCCCTACACCTTTGAAACATGATGGGCTACTGTGAGTCTAAAGGAATATGAAAAAATACATTTAGTTACTATAAGCTCCAATAATACGCAATTTTTCCCTTACCTTCGTAACAGCTCGAAAATCAACACAGTGACCATTATTCTCTTATAAGCTCTAATTTATTAATAGAGAATTCCCTGGAAGAGGTAGTACAGTTATCAAATATTAGAGTAATGGAATAGTTGAGAGGCCTGTTGGTCACTAAAGGCCTGGCATATTCCATTTACCTATTTATTTATTTTGTGTGTATATGAATACGAGTACACATTTATTTGTGGTATATAACTATTCACTTAAAACCAAACTTTATTTTTCAGTTTCACAAGGGCTTCTTTCTTCCTTTTTTTTTTTTTGACATTTAATTGGCATTCAATATTACCTTAGTTTCAGTTATACAACATAATGATTTGCTATTTGTATATAATATGAAATGATCACTAGAGTAAGTCTAATGTTCATCACAATGTACAGTTACAGAGTTTTTTCTTGTGATAATTTTAAAGATCTACTTTCTTAGCAACTTTCAAATATGGAATACAGTAGTATTAACTATAGTTGCCATGTTATATATTATATCCACATGACTTATTTTATAACTGGAAGTTTGTATCTGTTGACTCCACTTATCCATTTCACCACAGCCCTCTCCCCTGCTCTGGCAACCACCAATGTGTTCTCTGTAACTATGAGCTTGGTTTATTTTTTTATATTCTATGTATAAATGAGATCATGTAGTATTTCTCTTTCTCTGTCTGACTTATTGCACTTACCATAATGCCCTCAAGGTTCATCTGTGTTGTTGCAAGTGGCAAGATTTCATTCTTTTTCACAGCTGAGTAATACTCCTGTGTGCGTGTGTGTGTGTGTGTGTGTGTGTGCATGTATGTGTACACACTACATTTCTTTTTTCATACCTTGGCTATTGTAAATAATGCTGCAATGAACATGAGAGCGTATATATATTCTTTCAAGTTACCAGTGTTGTTTTTTTTAGATATATACCCAGAAGTGGAATTGCTGGATCATATGGTAGTTCTATTTTTTCTAACATCTTTACTAGAGTATAATTGCTTTACAATGGTGTGTTAGTTTCTGCTTTTTGATTTACAAAGTGAATCAGATATACATATATATATATATATATATATATATATCTCCCCATATCTCCTCACTCTTGCATCTCCCTCCCACCCTCCCTATGCCACCCCTCTAGGTGGTCACAAAGCACCGAGCTGATCTCTCTGTGCTATGTGGCTGCTTCCCACTTGCTATCTGTTTTACATTTGGTAGTGTATATACATGCATGCCACTCTCTCACTTCATCCCAGGTTACCCTTCCCACCCTGTGTCCTCAAGAACATTCTCTATGTCTGCGTCTTTATTCCTGTCCTGCCCCTAGGTTCTTCAGAACCAATTTTTTTTTTTTTTTAGATTCCATATATGTGTGTTAGCATGCGGTATTTGTTTTTCTCTTTCTGACTTACTTCACTCTGTATGACAGACTTTAGGTCCATCCACCTCACTACAAATAACTCAATTTTGTTTCTTTTTATGGCTGAGTAATATTCCATTGTATATTTGTGCCACATCTTCTTTATCCATTCGTCTGTCGATGGACACCTAGGTTGCTTCCATATCCTGGCTATTGTAAATAGTTCTGCAATGAACATTGTGGTGCATGTATCCTTTTGAAATATGGTTTTCTCAGGGTATATGCCCAATAGTGGGATTGCTGGGTCATACAATAGTTCTATTTTTAGTTTTTTAAGGAACCTCCATACTGTTCTCCATAGTGGCTGTATCAATTTACATTCCCACCAACAGTGCAAGAGGGTTCCTTTTTCTCCTCAACCTCTTCAGAATTTATTGTTTATAGATTTTTTTGATGATGGCTATTCTTACTGGTGTGAGGTGATACCTCATTGTAGTTTTGATTTGCATTTCTCTAATGATTAGTGATGTTGAGAATCCTTTCATATGTTTGTTGGCAATCTGTATATCTTCTTTGGAGAAATGTCTATTTAGGTCTTTTGCCCATTTTGGGATTGGGTTGTTTTTGTGATATTGAGCTGCTTGTAAGTTTTGGAGATTAATCCTTTGTCAGTTTGCAAATATTTCCTCCCATTCTGAGGGTTGTCTTTTCGTCTTGTTTATCATTTCCTTTGCTGTGCAAACTTTTAAGTTTCATTAGGCCCCATTTGTTTATTACTTTTTTATTTCCATTTCTCTAGGAGGTGGGTCAAAAAGAATCTTGCTGTGATTTATGTCATAGCGTGTTCTGCCTATGTTTTTCTCTAAGATTTTCTCTAAGAGTTTTATAGTGTCTGGCCTTATATTTAGGTCTTTAATCCATTTTGAGTTTATTTTTGTGTATGGTGTTAGGGAGTGTTCTAATTTCATTCTTTTACATGTAGCTGTCCAGTTTTCCCAGCACCACTTATTGAAAAGGCTGTCTTTTCTCCATTGTATATTCTTGCCTCCTATATCAAAGATAAGGTGACCATATGTACTTGGGTTTATCTCTGGGCTTTCTATCCTGTTCCACTGATCTATATATCTGTTTTTGTGTCAGTACCATACTGTCTTGATTACTATAGGTTTGTAGTATAGTCTGAAGTCAGGAAGCCTGAGTCCTCCAGCTCTGTATTTCTTTCTCAAGATTGCTTTGGCTATTCGGGGTCTTTTGTGTTTCCATAAAATTGTGAAATTTTTTGTTCTAGTTCTGTGGAAAGTGCTTTTGGTAGTTTGATAGGGATTGCATTGAATCTGTAGATTGCTTTGGGTAGTATAGTCATTTTCATAATGTTGATTCTTCCAATCCAAGGACATGGTATACCTCTCCATCTGTTGGTATCATCTTTAATTTCTTTCATCAGTGTCTTATAGTTTTCTGCATACAGGTATTTTGTCTCCTTAGGTAGGTTTATTCCTAGGTATTTTATTCTTTTTGTTGCAGTGGTAAATGGGAGTGTTTCCTTAATTTCTCTTTCAGATTTTTCATCATTAGAGTATAGGAATGCAAGAGATTTCTGTGCATTAATTTTGTATCCTGCTACTTAACCAAATTCATTGATTAGCTTTAGTAGCTTTCTGGTAGCATCTTTAGGATTCTCTACATATAGTATCAGTCATCTGCAAACAGTAACAATTTTAGTTCTTCTTTTCCAATTTTGATTCCTTTTATTTCCTTTCCTTCTCTGATTGCTGTGCTAAAACTTCCAAAACTGTGTTGAATAATAGTGGTGAGAATGGGCAACCTTGTTTTGTTCCTGATCTTAGTGGAAATGGTTTCAGTTTTTCACTGTATAGATTATGTTGGCTGTGAGTTTGTCATATATGGCCTTTATTATGTTGTGGTAAGCTCTCTCTATGCCTACTTTCTGGGGTGGTTTTATCATAAATGGGTGTTGAATTTTGTTGAAAGCTTTTTCTGCATCTATTGGGATGATCATATGTTTTTTCTCCTTCAGTTTGCTAATACAGTTCATCACATTGATTGATTTGTGTATATTGAAAAATCCTTGCATTCCTGGGATAAACGCCACTTGAACATGGTGTATGATCCTTTTAATGTGCTGTTGGATTCTGTTTGCTAGTATTTTGTTGAAGATTTTTGTATCTGTGTTCCTTAGTGGTATTGGCCTGTAGTTTTCTTTTTTTGTCAGGGTGATGGTGACCTCATAGAATGAGTTTGGGAGTGTTCCTCCCTCTGCTATATTTTGGAAGAGTTTGAGAAGACTAGGTATTAGCTCTTCTCTAAAGGTTTGATAGAATTCGCCTGTGAATCTATCTCCTCCTGGGCATTTGTTTGTTGGAAGATTTTTAATAACAGTTTCAATTTTAGGACTTGTGATTGGTGTGTTTTAATTTTCTATTTCTTCCTGTTGCAGTCTCAGATGGTTGCTCTTTTCTAAGATTTTTTCCATTTTTCCAGGTATTCCATTTTATTGGCATATAATTGCTTGTAGTAATCTCTCATGATCCTTTGTATTTCTGCTGTGTCAGTTGTTACTTCTCCTTTTTCTTTAACACTGACTTTCACCAATGGACATATCATCCATAATGAAAATAAATAAGGAAATACAAGCTTCAAATGACATTAAACAAGATGGACTTAATTGATATTTATAGGACATTCCATCACAAAACAACAGAATACACTTTCTTCTCAAGTGCTTTGGCACATTCTCCAGGATAGATCATATCTTGGTTCACAAATCAAGCCTTGGTTAATTTAAGAAAATTGATATTGTATCAGGTATCTTTTCCGACCACAACACTATGAGACTAGCTATCAATTATAGGAAAATATCTGCACAAAATACAAACACATGGAGGCTAAACAATACATTATTAAATAACCAAGAGATCACTGAAGAAATCAAAGAGGAAATAAAAAAAATACCTAGAAACAAATGACAGTGAAAACACGATGAACCAAAATCTATGGGATTCAGCAAAACTAGTTCCAAGAGGGAAGTTTATAGTAATATAATCCTACCTCAAGAAACAAGAAAATTCTCAAATAAACAACCTAACCTTACACCTAAAGCAATTAGAGAAAGAAGAACAAAAAAACCCCAAAGTTAGCAGAAGGTAAGAAATCATGAAGATCAGATCAGAAGTAAATGAAGAAGAAATGAAGGAAACAATAGCAAAGATCAAGAAATCTAAAAGCTTATTCTTTGAGAAGATAAAAAACACTGATAAACCATTAGCCAGACTCATCAAGAAAAAAAGAGAGAAAACTAAAATTAATAGAATTAGAAATGAAAAAGGTAGTTTTATTTTTAAGATTTTAAGGAACCTGCATACTGTTTTCCATAGTGGCTGTGCCAATTTACATTCCCACCAACAGCACAGAAGGGTTCCCTTTTCGTCACATCTTGGACAACACTTGTTATTTCTTGTCTTTTTTGATAATAGCCGTTCTGATGAGTATGAGGTGATATCTCATTGTAGTTTTGATTTGCATTTCCCTGATGATTAGTGTTTTTGAGCATCTTTTTATGTACCTGTTGGCTATCTGCATGTCTTCTTTAGAAATATGTCTATTGAGATCTTCTGCCCACTTTTCTTTTTTTAATACATTTAGTTATTTTTATTTTTGGCTGCATTGGGTTGTTGTTGCTGTGTGCAGGCTGTCTCTAGTTGAGGTGAGCAGGGGTTTCTCTTCGCTGCGGTGTACAGGCTTCTCATTGAGGTGGCTTCTCCCGTTGCAGAGCACGAGCTCTAAGTGTGTGGGCTTCAGTAGTAGTGGCTTGCGGGCTCTAGAGTGCAGGCTCAGTGGTTGTGGCACATGGGCTTAATTGTTCTGTGGCCTGTGGGGTCTTCCCAGATCAGGGATCAAACCTGTGTCCCCTGCATTGGCAGGTGGATTGTTAACCACTGCGCCACTAGGTAAGTCCCTCTGCCCATTTTTCAATCAGATTGTTTTTCTGTTATTGAGTTATATGTGTTTATTATACATTTTGCATGTTAACTTGTTAATAGATATGTGATTTGCAAATATTTTCTCCAATACAGTAGGTTGCCTTTTCACTTTGTTGATAGATTCCTTTGCTGTGCAGAAGGTTTTTATTTTGATGCAGTTCCACTTGTATTTTTTTGTTTTTCTTGCCTTTGCTTTTAGTGTCAAATCCAAAAAATCATCACCCAGACCTATGTCAATAAGCTTACCACCTATGTTTTCTTCTAGGGATTTTATGTTTTTAGGTCTTAAATTCAATTCTTTAATCCATTTTGAGTTATTTTTTGTGTATTGTGTAAGTGATCCAGTTTCATTCCTTTGCATGGCTCTCCAATTATCCCAATACCACTTACTGAAGAGACTGTAAATTCCCCATTGCATATTCTTGACTCCTTTGTTATGAATTAATTGACCATATATGTGTGACTTTATCTTGGTGCTCTCTATTCTGTTCCATACATCTGTGTGTTTGTTTTTATGCCAGTGCCATACTGTTTTGATTACTATAGCTCTGTAATATAGTCTGAAATCAGGACACATGATGCCTCCAGCTTTGTTCTTCTTTCTCAAGATTGTTTTGGCTATTCAGGGTTTTTTTTGGTTCCATACAAGTTTTAGAATTATTCATTCTATTTATATTTTATGTAGTTGTAAAGGTAATTGTTTTCTTAATTGTTCTTTGTGATAGTTCATTATTAATGTATAGAAACACAATAGAATTCTATACCTTGTTTTTGTATCCTGCAACTTCACTGAATTCATGTGTTAGTTCTAATTAATTAGTTCTTTGGTGGAGTATTTAGGGTTTTCTATACAATACCATGTCATCTGCCAAGAATGACAGTTTTACTTCTTTTCCAATTTGGATTTTTATTTCCTTTTCTTGCCTAATTGCTCTGGCTTGGACTTTCAGTACTGTGTTGAATAAAATAGTAAGAGTGGGAATTCTTATCTTACTCCTGATCTCAGAGGAAAAGTGTAAGCTTTTCACCATTGAGTATGATGTTATATCTGGGTTTGCCACATATGACCTTTATTAGGTACAGTTCTTTTATTATAAGATTTTATCATAAATCACTGTTGAGTTTTGTCAAATGCTTTTTTTTCTATATCTGTTGAGATGATCATGTAACTTTTATTCATTTTGTTAATGTGGTGTATCACATTTTTGTGGATTTCTGAACCATCCTTGAATCCCTGGAATAAATCCCATTTAATCATGATGTGTGATCCTTTTAATGTTTGTTGAATTTTGTTTGCTAATATTTTGAGGAAGATTTTTGCATCTATGTTTTTCAGGGATATTGGTCTGTAATTTTCTTTACTTGTGGCATCATTGTCTGGTTTTAGTATCGGGGTAATACTGTTTTTGTGAAATGTGTTTGGAAGTATATATTTGTTTGTTGGGAGGTTTTTCAATCTCCTTACTATTGATCAGTCAAGATATTCAATTTCTTTGTGATTCCATCTTGTAGATTATGTTTCTAGGATTTCATCCATTTCTTCCAGATTGTCGAAGTTATTAGTGTATAATTGTTCATAGTAGTCTCTTATGTCCTTTGTAAATCTGTGGTAATCAGTTGTAATTATCTATATCTGATTTCAAATATCTGAATCCTCTTTCTTTTTCTTGGTTGGTCTAGTTAAAGTTTTATAAATTTTGTTTATCTTGTCAAAGACCCTTCTCTTAGTTTCATTGATATTTCTATTGTCTTTTTAGCCTCTGTATTGCATTTATGTTCACTCTGATCATTATTTCCTACCTTCTACTCACCTGGGGCTTTGCTGTTCTTTTTCTAGTTCCTTGAGACATAAGTCAGTTTGTTTATTTTCAAATATTTCTATTTCTTGATGGAGGCATTTTCCACTATGACCTTCCTTCTTAGAACTGCTTTTGCTGCATCTCCCAAGTTTTGTTATGTTGTATTTCCATTTTCATTTCTCTCAAGGTATTTTTTTAAATTTGTCTTTTGATTTCTTCATTGACTTATTGGTTGTTCAATAACATGTTGTTTAATCTCAACATATTTGTGAATTTTCCAGTTTTCTTCTTGTAATTGATCTCTAGTTGCATACCACTGTGGTTGGAAAAGATACTTGATATGTTTTCAGTCTTCTTCAGTTTATCAAGACTTGTTTTGTGGCCTAACAAATGACCTATCTTCCTGAATGTTCCATGTACACTTGAAAACAATGAGTATTCTTTTACTTTTGGATGGAATGTTCTATTATACAGTTGGCCCTTGGATGACACAAGTTTGAACTTGGCAGGTATACTTATACATAGGGTTTTTTCAACAAATACTTCAGTACTACATGATCTACAGTTGGTTGAATCCACAGATATGGAGGGATGGCTGTAAATTTTATAACAGATTTTCAACTGTGTGTATGGGGTCAGCATCCCTAATCCTCACATTGTTCAATTGTCAACTCTATATCTGTTAAGTGTTGTTTAAAGCTGATGTTTCCTTATTAATTTTCTGTCTGAATAATCTATCCAATGATGTACATGGGTTATTAAAGTCCCCTATTATTATTGTATTGCTATTTCTCACTTTATGTCCATTAATATTTGCTTCATGTGTGTTGGTACTCTTATGTTGGGTGCATATACATTTATAAATATATCTTCTTGCTGGATTGACCCCTTTATTATTATATAATGCCTTCTTTGTTCTTTATTACAGTCTTTGTTTTAAAGTCTCTTTGGCCTGATGTAAGTATAGCTACTCCAGCTTTCTTCTGGTTTCCATTTACATAGAACATCTTTTACCATTCCTCACTTTCAGCCTGTGTGTGTCCTTATAAATGGAGTGAATCTCTTGTAGGCAGTATATAGATGTTTCTAGTTTTTTAATCCATTCTATGTCTTTTAATTGGAGAATTTAATCCATTTATATTTAAAGTAATTATTGATATGTACTTATGGCCATTGAAAAAAAATTGTTTTCTGGCTGTTTTGTAGTTCCTCTCAGTTCCTTTCTTCTTCACTTATTCTATTCCTTTGAGGTTTGATGACTTTATTTAGTGGTGTGCTTTCATTTTCTTTTGTACATAGATACTAACATATCTACTACAAACATATATACTACATGTTTTTCTCTTCGGTTACCACAAGGTGTATATATAAAAACTTATATTTATTAATTTTTTTTAACATCTTTATTGGGGTATAATTGCTTTACAATGGTGTGTTAGTTTCTGCTTTATAACAAAGTGAATCAGTTATACATATACATATGTTTCCATATCTCTTCCCTCTTGCATCTCCCTCTCTCCCACCCTCCCTATCCCACCCCTCCAGGAGGTCACAAAGCACGGAGCCGATATCCCTGTGCCATGCGGCTGCTTCCCAGTAACTATCTACCTTACCTTTGTTAGTGTATATATGTCCATGCCTCTCTCTTGCCCTGTCACAGCTCACCCTTCCCCCTCCCCATATCCTCAAGTCCGTTCTCCAGTAAGTCTGTGTCTTTATTCCTGTCTTACCCCTAGGTTCTTCATGACATTTTTTTTCTTAAATTCCATATATATGTGTTAGCATATGGTATTTGTCTTTTTCTTTCTGACTTCACTCTGTATGACAGATTCTAGGTCTATCCATCTTATTACAAATAGCTCAATTTCGTTTCTTTTTATGGCTGAGTAATATTCCCTTGTATATATGTGCCACATCTTCTTTATCCATTCAACCGATGATGGGCACTTAGGTTGTTTCCATCTCCGGGCTATTGTAAATAGAGCTGCAATGAACATTTTGGTACATGACTCTTTTTGAATTTTGGTTTTCTCAGGGTATATGCCCAGTAGTGGGATTGCTGGGTCATATGGTAGTTCTATTTGTAGTTTTTTAAGGAACCTCCATACTGTTCTCCATAGTGGCTGAACCAATTCACATTCCCACCAGCAGTGCAAGAGTGTTCCCTTTTCTCCACACCCTCTCCAGCATTTATTGTTTCTAGATTTTTTGATGATGGCCATTCTGCCTGGTGTGAGATGATATCTCATTGTAGCTTTGATTTGCATTTCTCTAATGATTAATGATGTTGAGCATTCTTTCATGTGTTTGTTGGCAGTCTATATATCTTCTTTGTAGAAATGTCTATTTAGGCTTTCTGCCCATTTTTGGATTGGGTTGTTTGTTTTTTTGTTATTGAGCTGCGTGAGCTGCTTGTAAATTTTGGACATTAATCCTTTCTCAGTTGCTTCCTTTGCAAATATTTTCTCCCATTCTGAGGGTTTTCTTTTGGTCTTGTTTATGGTTTCCTTTGCTCTGCAAAAGCTTTGAAGTTTCATTAGGTCCCATTTGTTTATTTTTGTTTTTATTTCCATTTCTCTAGGAGGTGGGTCAGAAAGGATCTTGCTGTGATTTATGTCATAGAGTGTTCTGCCCATGTTTTCCTCTAAGAGTTTGATAGTTTCTGGCCTTACATTTAGGTCTTTAATCCAGTTTGAGCTTATTTTTGTGTATGGTGTTAGGGAGTGATCTAATCTCATACTTCTACATGTACCTGTCCAGTTTTCCCAGCACCACTTATTGAAGAGGCTGTCCTTTCTCCACTGTACATTCCTGCCGCCTTTATCAAAGATAAGGTGTCCATATGTGCGTGGGTTTATCTCTGGGCTTTCTATCCTGTTCCATTGATCTTTCTAAAACTTATAATAGTCTATTTTAAATTGATAACAACTAAAGTTTGAATGCATTCTAATGCTCTATATTTTTAACCTCTCCTCTACATTTTATGTTTTGATGTCACATTTTACATTTTACATCTTTTCATCTTGTGCATCCCTTAAGTAATTATTGTAGTCAATTACTTTTACTACTTTTGTGTTTTAATATTCATTACTAGCTTTATACGTGAATTTAGCCACTACTTTTACTATATATTAACCTTTAGTAGTGAGATTTCATGTTTTATTGTTCCCAATTAGTGCTCTTTATTTCAACTTAAAGAAGTCCCTTTAACATTTCTTAAGAGGCTTGTTTAGTTGTGATGAACACCTTTATTTTTTGCTTGTCCATAAAACTCTTTATAACTCATTCAATTCTGAATGATAACTTTGCCAGGTGGATAGAGTATTCTTGGTTAGAAGTTTGTTTTTTTCCCTAGTATACTGTGTTTTTTTGTTTGTTTGTTTTTGTTGTTTTTGTGCTACTCTCTTTTGGCCTGCAAAGTTTGTGTTGAAAAAAAAATCTGAGAGTCTTTTTGGGGTCCCCTTGTATATAACAAGTTGCCTCTTGCTGCTTTTAAGATTTTCTTCTTACGTTTAAATTTTGATAATTTAATTATAATGTGTCTTGTTTGGGCCTCTTTGAGTTCATCTTGTTTGGAACTCTCTGAACTTCCTGGATCTGGATGTCTATTTCTTGCCCCAAATTTGGGAAGTTTTTAGCCATTATTTCTTCAAATAAGATTTCTGTCTCTTCCTCTCTCTTTTCTTCTTCTGGGGGCCCTGTGATGCAAATGTTCATCTGCTTGATGTCTTCCCATTGTCCCTTAAGCTATCTTCACTTTTTTCATTCCTTTTTTTCTTTTTGTTGCTCTGGTTTGGTGAGTTCCAGTGCCCTGTTTTTGAGTTCATTTATCTTTTAGTCTACTTCAACTAGTCTGCTGTTGAACTCCTGTAGTGTGTTTTTTCAGTTGTTATTGTATTCTTCAGCTTGATGATTTCTATTTAGTACTTTCTTATATTTTTAATCTCTCTGTTGAAGTTCTACTGTGTTCATCTATTCTCCCCAATTCGGGGAGCATCTTTATGACCATTACTTTGAACTCTTTATCAGTTGAATTACTCTTCTCCATTACATTAAGGTTTTTTCTTTTTTCCCTTACATTTTATCTTGGAGACTTATTTGGAACATATTTCTCTGTTTATTCATTTTGCTTGACTCTCTGTGTTGGTTTCTATACATTAGATAGAACAGTCAACTCTCCCAGTCCTGAAGTAGGAGATGAAATTTATTGTTCAACCCTGTCCTGGCTCTTGGTTGTCTCAAACTTCTGTGATTTTCAAAGCAGCCCATTTTATTTTTAATGGCCCCCAGTGGTTGAGGGTGTGCTAAGACCCATCAGTGTCCCAAAGGAAGGATCTCACTTAACACTAGATTCAGGCTGACTGGAAACCACGTCATCAAGCAGCTACTTTTATAGCATATAAATACATATAGTCCTATGAGACTGTAAGGATAAAACTTGCTGGCTACCAGTGCCAGGCGATCTAGGTGTATCCTCTGTATGAAGTAGCAAAAATTGGGGCTCCAGATGAGTATAGAAGCTCCTTTCTAGGAGATACCAGTGAGTGCTAATGAGGCAGAGGGAGAGTGCAAATATGGTGTGTATGGCTTACCTTCCTTCAGAGCACATTTGTAGGCTACTAGATGTGTGCCAGTCCTGAAGTCTGCCCCTCAGACCGAAGTACTAGGATGAACAAAATCCTCTTTCACAGAAAGAGATGAGAGTTTGTTTCAGTCTTCTTTCTGTCTTAAGGATATAACCTGCCAAAAATTCTCTCTAATTGCTACAGTTCTCTGCAACCCAGGAAATCAAACTCTCCTGACCACAGCCAGGCAATCATGGGACACTCTCTGGGCAGCAGGCACAGAGACCAGGATATTAGAAGTAAAAACCAGGGCACCAGATGTGTGTAAAAGCTCCCCTCCAAGAGATACTGGTGCTATGAAGTGTGGCATAGGGAGAATGCAATGATAGCCTCTGATGAGGAAAAAGAAAGAGTAAAACAGAAAAGATGGTGCTCACCAGCTTTAGCAATGTATAAGGAGAGTGCAAAAATGGTGCCTGCCAGCACTTCTGTCCCTCGAGAGTATCCCAACAGGCCACTGTCCCTCCAACTGATGCTTTATGATTAGCAAATGAATCTCTTTCACATAAAGTCTTAGTGCTTTTTAAATAGCTGCTTCTGCCTTGGGCCTTGGGTTTGGTGTGTCTGCATGCCCTTTAAGAGGCATTTCTTAGTTTGCTACAACTCTTTGGGTCTTGGTAATGTGGGTTTCATTGGTTTTAAAAGCCAGATGTTTTGAGGGCTCATCTCTGGACCCTATATAGTGAATTTTAAGGGATACAACTCTTGTCCCTTGATGAATAACAGTATACGAGTTACCAATAGAAACCAAACTGGTTTATAGTCACATGTGTACACAAATACTGAATAGATACAAAATCTATTTCATATTCCTGAGCCCATAGGAAATGAGAGTGAAAAGGGAGAGTTTAGAAGTTTTTGTGCTTCATAAAATGGATGAGCATGTCATTGAGAGATTAACTGTCCTTAGAAATTAGATGAAATGTTAGCATGAGGTAGAATGGCAAGTACTTTCACTATCTTTTTTATTATCATGGTTCCACACTCTTTTCTCATAGTTAGGGCTGGGAAGTTAATTATTTAATGGTTGAATGAATAAGGGAAGACCCATATACTAATTTAAGGAGAAATTCCATCTGTAGTAAAAGAGCCAAGTATTCACAGCACAGGACTGGGAAGATAAGAATTGGGGTTCTTGCCAAGCAATTGATATCAATGAGATCTGAATGGGTAAAAATCTAGCAGGTTTCCAGAGTGTAATGATGGAGTGCTGGGAACAGGTTATATATAGAGATCTGGATAGCTCTGCAGACATCATAAATGTCTTACAAGGTTTAGATCATTCAGCAAATGGCAATTTATAATAAAGTTAGAATCAGAATTTAAATTTGCTAGAGGCTTTGTGAGTATAGTTGATGGAGTAAGAAAGGGCCAGCTTTGCCACTTTCTGTCAGTGCAACTCTGTATGAGTTGTTACTTTTTTTATTATTATTCTGCAAAATAACATTAATAAAATACTTCACAGTAACATGAAAGTTAAATAAAATATCAAAACAATGCTAGAAAATATAAGATGTTTATTAGAGACTTAGTAGAAGAAAGAAGAGGAAGAGAAGCAAGAGAATAAGACCAAGCTGGGAGTCAGTGATGTTGGAATTGAATACTGGACAGATTATCACTACAATAATTTAGATTCAGAACCAACAAAAGGATCCAAATAATTAAGGTAGCAGGTGTAATCTTGTTCACAAGAGTAGGACAGAAGCTCATATATTAGAGTGGGGTCAAGATATCAGAGCTGGAAATACCACCAATTTTGACTTGGTTCTGAGTCACCTAAACATTAAGGTATATATATAAATGCCTCTGGATTTTTCTAAATTGGAAAAAAAAGCTCTAGCAAACACCAGCTGTGGGTACTGAGGATCCCAACAGTACAGATCCTGGCAAATTATATGATCAAAGATAAGAACTACTGTGAAAGACATGTCTATTTTAGTTTCTCTAGGTAATCCCCTTGTGAAAATTATGTTGGGCATGCTAATAACTAAGGTGGCAGCAGAGCTTTTAACAGAACTCAAGGCAGATTTTATAAACAAAAGCTGATTCCAAACACAAGTTCATGGCCCATTGTCATAGTCAGAATATCATGAGTATAATCTGTGCTATCCAAGGAACTCCCCTGATCTTTATAGCATGGGCTTTTGTGAGTGTTTATTATAGTCTGTAAAGTTTGCCTTCAGTGATGGATTTGCAAATTTATTTGTATTTGATATCTATATTTAAAATTGTCATACATTTTCTATTTTTAATGCTTTGTTTAGATATGTCTCCTCTCAAATCTTCTGTTACACACACAAGGCTATTTGCAAGCACATAAAGTGATTCAGTAATTGACCATTCATTAACAGGAGATTGGTCATATTTATTATGCTGGATGCTGTTTCTACTTAAGTGGGATGCAGTTTTGGCCACTCATGGAAAAGGAATTACATGTGTTCTTCGATTCGTCTGTTTCTTCAAGCTTCTCTGCATTAGTGATCACATTTAGATCACTAATGCAGAAAGTATTCCTTTTGTGAATTTACCATATAAATATATTTAAATACTCATATAATTATTAACTGTATATATTATAATATAGACATTATAAAGTAAGAGATAATAACATGGATATTGAAGCCATGTTGATTTGTGTAACGATCTTGGCTTGGCTGCCTATTAGTCCAGAGATCAATTTTTTTCATGTTTAAAATTAACAATGCTCAATTTAAGACTGATATGAAAAGTGAATATAATAAAGCCTATACAATTTTTAGTTTAGTGCCCATTCAATAAAATGCAGTAAATAAATAGTATATATATGTATATTTATCTTCATTAGAATTGGGGTAGTAAAATGGACTTCTGAGTTAAGCATCAGACAACTACTATAGGATTAAGTAAAATAAGACTTTTCATACTACACTTGATTATCTATTGGTACACCAGAGTTGAGCTTCATCCCTGATATTTAGACAACATCTGTCACTCAATGTCAGATTAATTTTGCCCTTTGGAATTCTAAATAGACAAATGTGTATGTCAGTCACATTTATGGAAATATTGTGTGTGGTCAGTTCTAAAATGGTCACACAGGTAAGCCCTATTAATTAGTGTAATCTCAGTACTATGAAGAAGATATTTTATTTGGATTATAGAAAATATTTTAATATTAAATTTAAAACATTTTCATATTCTATAATTTGTATTGAAAAATCTTTATATGCTTTACATATTCAACTTTGACCCTCAGTTTGTATATACATGTATAAATAAACATACATGTATATATTGCATATAAATAATGTTAATTGTTAAAATTCATTTTATGTGTATTCCAATATAGAAATATCAAATATTTTTAAAATAGAGAAATAGATTGATAAAATTATTATTCAAAGAGCATTATTAACCACATATGTCTATAAGAAAAATATCATGGAGTCCATAAATCTCTTTGCTTTTTAACTATTAATATCAAGCTTGATAACATTAATTACAATATAG
Source organism: Phocoena sinus (assembly GCF_008692025.1). Classification (NCBI taxonomy): domain Eukaryota; kingdom Metazoa; phylum Chordata; class Mammalia; order Artiodactyla; family Phocoenidae; genus Phocoena; species Phocoena sinus. The sequence continues at coordinate 79,799,219 of NC_045767.1, forward strand.
TATAACTAATTTTGTATAATTGTTTGGGACATCAGCATTCATAACATCAAAATAACTCTTCAACACAATTCTTTGAATTAGATATTTCCATGTCAGTTATAAGTATTTCAGGAAATACCTTATTTGGAAATTCTTCACATCATATAATAATATTAACTCTTCAATATATTCATGAGTTGAAAAATCTCCAGTATCATCTACAATATCAATCACACAGATATAAAAATAACAATAATAAGAAAAAAGTTTTAGAAGAAAATGTCCCCCAATACACATTTAATTCTCACTAATTAAACTTTAAAAAACTTTTGAAATGCTTAAAATGTTTCTTTATAATTTTGAGATCTTGGAAGCTCAAAATTCGAATAAAAATTATTAAGTAATTTACTAGAAGCTGTCAACCATTTTCAACAGTTAAAGAAGAAAAAGTTTCATTATTTGTGGATGATATAGCCCCTAGGAAAGTTCCTTTTAAAAAACATGTTACTAGAACATTTCCTTTAATTACCTGTTGCTATGCCCAAAGGGTTACCGAAATCATTAAACATCTTATTTTTTGCTTTATTCATAAGACATCTAGATATAGAGAAACCACCAGAATTCTATTTTAGGTCTGACTGCATGTTGAGTCATTTCTCTCATTTTAGTTGCTTGCCACAAGATATCTGGGAATAATACAGCAAAATCATGATGAATCTCTTTGAATAAATATTTATGAGAAGAGAAATCGGTGAAGATAATGTTCATGCAAGTGTCAATAGCAATGGAACATACATGGTGGTAGTTTAAAATTTATTAAGTAATCATAAGGATACATTTTCCCTTAATACACTTCAATTGAATATTAGGATTGGAATTATAGCAGAGTATAATGTAACAAAATTATTGGCTGTATGCGAAAACAGTGGATCACTTTCATCATTTTTCTTCACTAATTTTGAAGTCCTTTATCAAGTACATTTACAGGTTATTTTAAAAAGATGGAGAAACAACTAATAAATGTATAAAAGAATGCTTGAATCAGTCTATATTTATAGCATAATGTGAGGCAATCAGTACTAAATAGCAATATTTTACCAATAATTAATCCTCTAAATTATTGTTAATGACTACCAAGTTTTTCAGTAGTTAGAGGGACTCTTAAGATAACCCAAATAGTTTATTTGTGAGAAGCTCTGGAAGAGACGGTTGAAGTGCTGGGCCTTGAAAATAAAAATGATTCTTACTTGCTAATTGCTATAAAAATCCCCTCTCGTTCTCCTATTGGAAGTTGATGCAGATAAAGCTTCAGAGATTATTTTATTGTTTTGAATATTAATTACATTGTTCCACTGCCACATTTCTAGATCCAAAGTTTAACAGCATATCTTTGTTTTGAAGTGATTATGTAAAGAAATGAGTGTATGTAAAAATATGATAAAAATTTTTTGGTCAGCTTCAGAAATAGTCAAATTTGTATTCTTCTATCATTGCATAAATCTTCAGTTTGTATTAAAGGAACTTGAATATCATCATCATCATCATCATCCTTATCAAATTTTCAAGTCCAGGGATTGAAAAATAGTCTTTATCTTAGCTTTTACTAGGGAAGATAAACATACTAACTTGTTACCAGAATTCTTTCAACAAAATCTTTTACATGATAAAATAAGCCAAACTATGCCTTGCTCTTTTACCAACAGAAAATGAACATTAACAACTGTTTATAGCACAGATGTACAATGAAATGACCACTGACAGAATCAAGCAGATTGCTGCACTGAAAGACTATTCATGTACAACAGGTTCAAATTTTAAAAAATCTGTCTACCAAAGCTTTAGTAATAAAATTGTAATATTATTATCTCAAATTAAATTTTAGATGTATGTTTGTATCTCACTAATTTAATCTACTCTGTTGATATAAAGACAATGATAGATAATTGACTTTAACCCTTAAACACATAAAATCCGGCCAAAATATATATTTGGTATCCTTCTACAAGTGCAGCATCTTAGTAAAAACTCCACTATTTTTTTCCTAAAGTACTACATCTCTCCTCTCCTGATACACAAAATCTGTATAATTTTGGCTATTAGGCTGACTTATTCATAATGGGAAAGTGGAAATGACCAAGTATGAAAATATCTAGAAAAGTCAGGATCCTGCTGTGCTTAAAGGAAAAATACCACAACATATTCAGAACTCACAAAAGACAGATATATGTTCTTTCAGATCTTAAGCCAAAGGTGAAGCAAAGCATATACTGGCAACCTGATCGCTTTCAAAGGTGCTAAAGGCTTAAGAACATGTATAATTATTTTACCACTTAGCTACAAATTATGAGGTCTATACCAGGTGACCTTGAAAATCATCTTGGATTGTTTTGATCAAAGTAATTGTTCATGTATAAAACTGAGAACAATTTAAGTTGGATTTGTTTATTTTATGTTTTAACTTTCTCACTAGTATTCAGAAAGAATAATTATAAAATGTATTAATAATTAACATTGCTGATCTGCTCTATATACAAATGGCTGTATTCAATTTTGGACTGAAAGTTACCTTGAATTTGATAAGCGCAAAGAATATATAATAGAGGAATTATTCATACTTTTCATCCATCTGTAAACTGAATGGTACTTATTGGATGTCCTAGCATGGAAAAGGCTACGTGGCTTATTATATAATTCACAATGGTGAATTAAATTATAATATCTCAATATTTACTAAGAATGAAGGGTGTTCTTTCTGGGAAAGAAAAATTTAGTATTAAAATACTTTTATCAGTCAAAACAACTAATAAAAATTACCAAATATTTTTATTTACATATAGATTTTACTCAAGCTTATTTCATGTTCAATATGAGTCTAGTCAAGTTCTTTTCTGACCTATCGTCATCTGTTTAGACAACCTTTGCTTCTTTGCCATGTGTTGTTTGCATTGTCTGTAGTGATTTAGTGATTACACACACACATGATAACTCTCATGTTCAGAGGATTTTTTAAAAAGCAAGCCATCCCTACTTTAAGACATTCCTCTTTATTATTATAGTAGCAGTAGATTCATTATTCCAAGTAAAATTAAGTAGGATAAATCAGAAATAAGTAAGAAGGAACTGAAAAGAGAAGATAGAGCTAAAACTAAGTTTATGATAGGAGTGGGATATAGTTTTCAGTTACTTTTTATACTTTTAATAATGCAACTTTGAATAATTATAGAAGCATATATAAAGCACACTAAGCTCTTGGAATCTTTATCTTGAGATAAAGATTTGTCTCCTTTATCCAAGGAGACAAATCTTGAAAGATGTATAAGATCAAAGAAAGGATCTATGTATTTGATATATATGGATTTTGCTTATACTGTCCATTGTGTTCTAAAATAGAGTTAACTGGATAATTCAGGTGATGGAGCTAAACTTATCTAATCTTAATTATCAGGAGAAATGTTAATTGTTGTGCATATGTGAAAGTAGAAGGAGTAATTATACCAGTATCCTAATAATGGAAGTAAGTTATTTATGGTTATATCTTTAATATCCAAGTTATTTTGCATCTGTGGGAACAGAACTATATGGATTGGAGATGATAATACTAAAAAACTCCACAATAGGTTTCCACAGATTATAAGACATATAGAATACATACCCATACTTCAGGACCTTAGGGATTTTTTTCCTTGCAAAGGAGAGTAAATAGTATTTAGAGTTTGATAGTGACATTCTTAATTACAAATTGTCTTCTGTTGTCCATCATAGGATATCTCATCTTTAAATATATTATTCAATTTTATACTCCTTAGATGAAAAACTTTCAATCCACAATCTACATATTAACCTTTTCTCTAATTTACTCATCTCAGAAATTGGTACCACTATCTAACCAGTTGCTCAAATAAAACATTGAGTCATTTTTTGATTTACAGATTAGTGTCTCCAAATCTGACCGTTTTTCTGAACTCTAAACCAGTGCTGTCCAATTGAAACTTCTGTAGTGGCAGACTTATTCTATATTTGTACTATCCAATATGGTAGCTAACTACCCATATTCCTATTTAGCTCTTTAAAATGCAGCTAGAGTAAATGAGTGAATTTTTAATTTTATTTAATTAAAATTAAGCTAAATTTAAATATCCACATGTGGCTAGTAGTGACCATATTGGATAGTGTAGCTCTAGACATTTAAACCAGCTACCTAATCTATGTCTTCTTTTGGATATGCTATAAGAATCTCAAATTTAATATCCACAGGATTCAGGGCTCTGATTTTTTAGGCCTACACACCGACTTGATCTCTCTCACTTTTCCATGTAAAATTTGTCACTGTCACTCTTTATCTCTTCATTTACATTACTAAAATTTGATGGCACTATCACTCCATTATTTTATACTCTATTATTTAGTAGGTTATGTATCTTTGCTCTGTTTCCTTGATTATAATGTAAGAAACATGAAGAAGGGATTTTACCCATCTTTATCACCACTCTATCCACAGAGTCTAGAATAGTGTTATATAGTAATCCTTCAATATCTCATGAATAAATGAATGAAAAACATGCATTTTAAAAGGAAGAATCACAATACTAGAGTCATAGACCAACAATGCTGAGATTAAAAAGCAAGATCTTTGTAGCTAGACATTAATTATTATTGGATCTGCCTTTTATCAGTAATCTATCCTCAAGAAAGTGACTGATTTAGCCTCAGTTCCTTCTTATGTATACATAGATTATAAGAATACCTACTTTAGAAAGTTATTACAGTGCCAGAATGATACAAAACTTGTGTATGGCATATAGTCAATGTGTTGGCTATAATAAGAATAGAAATAATAATTGTTATTTCAGTGTTAACTTTGATGTGATAGATATACTTAGCCAAGTTTCTTACATTTTCTGGGATCTGTTTAGGCATCTGCTCCATGAGCAGTTGAATATTTTGATATCCATTTTTAGAACAAGCAAATCTCCACAATTCTGAAGATGAATTCATACTCTAGTGAGTATTTCAAATGAACTAAAAGTGTGCTAAATATGAACATAAAATAAAACACATGCTTTTCTTCCCCCTGTTCAGTATCTTTATTATATATCAGTATTATAGGAAATCGACATCTCTCTACCTCCTCAGTTCAAAATGCCTCAAGGAATCACAATACTGACCATTTAAAGTAACGTATTACTGTTTAAGTGAACACTTCACTGTGTTCAAATTTCAGACTATTGGCATTATCCAGTTTTCCTTAAGATTTTATCATATTTTGCCTTTTGAAAATTTTGTCTTCTTGAGAGATTTAACTTACAAAAGAAAAAGACAGGAAGACATAATGGTGTACAAAAGAAAAAGACAGGAAGACATAATGGTGTATAAGTTCAATCTGGAAGAAACTTTAATGTTATTTAATGATTTTAATCGGCATTTTTATAAGCAGCACAACAGTGCCAATAGATCATGAAATTCTGATGCACAATACGTGTTACATTCAGAAAACAGTGAAAGGAAAGTACACTTGGAGGAAAAAAGATAGTGGCTTCACTTCAGACTGAGCAGTAGAAACCGTAACCACTGCACATGTCCATTAATCATCAAGTTACAGGAGCAGGACCTGGCAGTTGGGTAGAATGGACAATTTGCATTAAAAACCTGTCAATTTAAAATGCAGTAAAACCAAAGAAAATCAATAATAATACATTTAAATTCAAACAGTCATCACAGCCCTGCAATAGCAATCAGTCATATTTACCAAAAGGCCTCGTATATAATAATCCTCCTGATCCCTATATAATTACTAGCTTTGCCCCTTGAATTATCAACAGCTCTCATGGCTTATTGCTTCATACTTGCTTAATAAGCACCTGCAATCAATAATCTTGCCACAGAGTAAGAGGCAACGAGCCAGCCAGGCCCAGGGTGTAAATGCTGCAGAGGTGATCATTACATCGGTGTGAATGTCAAGGAGGTGGCTGTGCTAATGGGAGAGGCATGCAGTACAGAGGTAATTTAGAAAATCTGCTTTGTGGTTCTTACCAGGCTGGTGTTGTCTTAGCTATGGGGAACAGTCACCCTTGAAAACATATCTTCAAATGCCTCCCAAGATGTGCTTTCACAGTGATCATCATCTCCAGCAGCTGCTTCTGTATCTTGCTATCAACATAACACATTCAATTTGCCTGAAATGCTTTTAATATGACTGAAAAAGCAAACAGTTATGTTCTTTATTCACATGGTATATGATGGAGAACAGGAATTTATATGCAGATTTGAGTATTAGGGACACTTTGATGAGAAGAGTTTAAGGACCAAGTGTAGCTGTCAAAAATGTTTGAAAACCCCTATTAATGTCATTCACATGAAAAGTAAAATTGAAGATACCAATGGAGAAAGTGTGTTGTATGGATAACAACGTTATATTGCTTGTTTTATTGTCTGTTGAGTTCTAAAGATGCCCATGTTTTTGCAAAAGGAACAATTAGAAACACCATCATCAGGACAACATCATTTAAGGTTTAACCTTGTAAATATTAGCTATGCTCATTGTTGCTATTATTTAAAATTCATCATTTATCCATAACTTAGGAGACTTTACAAAATACATTAAAAAATAGTGCTTTTGCTCCCACAGTATTTGTATAATATTAAATGGATAATACAGAAAAGTAATCACTTAAAAAACATGGCTTGGAAGTGCTTATTTATCTACATATTTAGAAGTGAAATTATAGATCAACTGAGTTATATTTTAAATGAGTTTTAGCATAGTTCAATACTGTAAAATGTGTTGCCTAGTATGTTATGAGAAAGTACCCCAGGTATTAGGTGGGGTTTCTTTCAGGGCTCATTATCCATCAGAGAGGAGTGATATCTTACAGGCCTGCTCCAAAGATCTCCTCAAGCCCCTATTGGAGCCTTTACCAAAGAAGGACTGAGTGTGATAACCTTTACAGGGGGCAGAGAATTGAAGAGTGGGGGAGGGTTACCATTAGAACATTCTGTGAGAACTCTGACTCATCCAGATCCATTGTTTTTCTAACACATCAGGTATATTTCCTGCTTTTACTTCTCTACTCACTGCTTACTCCCTTGACCGGAATTTTCCTGTTTCCATCCTCACTGATTTTACCTGACTATGTATCTCAACTAACGGAACCTCTCTCCACCCCTGACTTATTGTAATATGCATTCTTTTGAAAATCTTGACACATTTTAATTTACTTATTCATATATAAATATACATATATCACGTAGCACTCATATATAGATAATATATCGTGTGTATATATATCCCATATCATTATGTATATTTCTTACAGATTCCCCCCAAATCTATAAGCTCCTCAAAGATGACTGCAGAGCACAATACCTTGTAAATAGAGGGTATAACATAAATATTTTTTAATGCACATAGAATAAGAAATCTAATTAGTGGGTTAGTACATGTCAAATCTCTATTATAGAAGTATATGTATAACCATATAAAGGAGGGAGACATTTTTTGGGCTGTGAGGAGAAAACTTCAAAGCAAAGCTTATTCACTTCATCTCCTTACATAACATAGTATTCGCTCCCTATGCAGTGAAGGATCTATTCTTTACAAAGGATTAATATATACACATGGCTTTTTTTGTCTGCTTTCACGTAGCATAATGCTTTCAAAGTTCATCCATGTTGTGGCATGTATTGGTATTTGATTCCCTTTTTAGGGCTGAATAATGAATAATATCTCACTGTATGGATAGACCAAATTTCATTTACCCAGTTATCATTTGATGGGCATTTGAGTTATCTCCACTTTGGGGTATTATGCATAATGCTTTTATGAACATTTATGGAGAAGTTTTTTCTGTTTGTTTGTTTGTGGGGGTTTTTTTGCGGTACGCGGGCCTCTCACTGCTGGGGCCTCTCCCACTGCGGAGCACAGGCTCCGGACGTGCAGGCTCAGCGGCCCAGCCGCTCCGTGGCATGTGGGATCTTCCCAGACCAGGGCACGAACCCATGTCCCCTGCATCGGCAGGCGGACTCTCAACCACTGCGCCACCAGGGAAGCCCCTGGAGAAGTTTTTTGAATGCACATATGTTTTAAATCTTTTGGACACACAATTAAGAGCAGAATTGTTGGGTCACATAGAACTCTATTTAAATTTTTGAGGAAAGGCCAGAGAGTTTTCCCAGTTGCTGCTCCATTTGACATTTCAATAAGCAATGTGTGAGAGTTCCATTCACTCTGCATCCCAGCCAACATTTGTTATTGCCCTTGTTTTTTATTATAGCCATTCTAGTGGGTATAAAGTGGTATCTCTTTATGGGATCTCTTTTAGAGACTTACATTTCTCTAATAACTAATGATGTTCAACATCTTTTCATCTGCTTTTTGGTCATCTTCCTTGGATAAATGTAGAAATACATTAGTTTTGATTAGGTTGTCTTTTAATTGCTGAGTTATAAGAATTCTTTAAATGGTCCTGGATACTAAACCTTTATTAGATATATACTTTACAAAATTATATGGAATTCTGTGTATTGTCTTTTTACTTTCTTGATAGTGTCATTTGAAAGACAAAATCACATTTATCTCTTTTTCTTTGTGCTTTTTCTGTCATGTCTGAGAAACCATGCTTAATCAAAAGTTACAAAGATTTACACTTAATTTTTTCTTTTAAGAGCTTTATAATTTTAGCCCTTTACATTTATGGCTTTCATCCACATTGAGTTAAAATTTGTATATGGTGTAAAGCAGGCACTCAGATTGCTTCTTTTGAATGTGGATATCCAGTTCTCTCTCCAGCACCATGTTTTGAAGAAGACTATTCTTATTGAATTGTCTTAGCAATTTTGTTGAAAATCGATTGACCATAGATGCATGACTTTATTTTTAAATTCTCAATTCAATTTAATTGAACTATGTTTATCTTTATCCCAGTAGAATAAAGTCATCATTACTATGGCTTGGTAGTAAGTTTTGAAATAAAGAAGGCTTAATCCTCAAGCTTTGTTCTTTTCCAAGTTTGTTTAGCTACTGGGTGTTTCTTGCATTTTCACATGAATTTTTGAATCACCTTGTCAATTTTTACAAAAAGGCCACCTGAAATTCTGATAGAGTGCAATGAATTTGTAGATCAATTTAGGAGTATGATCCTCTTAACAATAGTAACTCTTCCAATCAGTGAACATGGGATGTCTTTGCATTCATTTAGATCTTTAATTTTTTTCAGTGTCGTTTTATAGTTTTCAGTATACAAATCTTATACATTTTGGTTAAATTTATCCTAAGTAATTTATTGCTTTTGATGCTAATGTAAAATGGGTTGTTTTTCTAATTTCATTTTATGATTGTTCATTGCTAATGTATAAAACTACAATTAACTTTTAAATTTTGATCTTGTATCCTTCAAACCTAAAGAACTCATTTACTAGCTCTAAGTTTGTATGTGTGTGTTTGTATGTGTGTGTAGGTTTGCATGCTTGTGTTGTATATGAAGTTCTTAGGAATTTCAATACATAATATCACATAATCTGCAAAAAAATAATTTTACTTCTTTCTTTTTAATCTAGATGCCTTTTTTTTTCCCTTCCCAATTTTCCTGGCAAGAATCTTAGTATAATGTTGAATACAATTAGTGACAGCAGTTATTTTTGTCTCATCCTTAATTTTATAAGGAAAGCTTTCAGTTGTTCATCATTAATTATGTTGTTAACTGTGGTGTTTTTTGGTAGATGACCTCTGTCAGGTTGAGGATGTTGCCTTGTATATGTAGTTTGATGAGTGTGTGTTTTAATCATCAAAGAGTGCTAGATTTTGTCAATTGCTTTTTCTTTAACAATACAGATGGTCATGTTGTCTTTATTATATTAATATGTATAGTACCTTTTTAAAAGAATTTTTACTGGAGTATAGATGATTTACAATGTTGTGTTAGTTTCAGGTGTACAGCAGAGTGAATCAGTTATACATATACATATAATCACTTCTTTAGATTCTTTTTTTTCTTTATTTTTTTGGCTGCATTGGTCTTAGTTGCAGCATGCAGGATCTTTCGTTGTGGTGCAGTCTCTTTGTTGCAGTGCTTGGGCTTCTCTCTACTTGTGGCATACAGGTTTTCTCTAGTTGTGGTGTGTGGGCTCCAGGGTGTGCAGGCTCTGTGGTTGTGGAACACAGTCTCCAGAGCGCGTGGGCTCTCTAGTTTGTAGCAAGTGGGCTCTCTTGTTGAGGCATGTGAGCTCAGTAGTTGGGGCACAAGGGCTTAGTTGCCCTGTGGCTTGTGGGATCTTAGTTCCCCGATCAGGGATCGAACTTGCATCCCCTGCATTGGAAGGTGGATTCTTTACCACTGGACCACCAGGGAAGTCACCTAGATTCTATAGGCCATTACAAAGTATTGAGTAGAGTTCCCTGTGCTATACGGTAGTTTCTTAGTTATCTATTTTGTATATAGTAGTGTGTTTATGTCAATCCCAATCTCCCAATTTATTCCTCCACCTCCTTATCCCCTGGTAATCATAAGTTTGTTTTCTATATCTGTGACTCTACTTCTGTTTTGTTACCAAGTTCACTTGTACCCTTTTTATAGATTTCCCATATAAGTGATATCATATGATATTGGTCTTTCTGTGTCTGACTTACTTCACTTAGTATGACCATCTCTAGGTCCATCCATGTTGCTGCAAATGGCATTATTTCATTCTTTTTTTATGGCTGAATAATATTGTATATATGTACGACATCTTCTTTATCCATTCCTCTGTTGAAGAAGATTTAGGTTGCTTCCATATCTTGTAAATAGTGCTGTAGCAAACATTGGGGTGCATGTATCTTTTCAAATTTTGTTTTTCTCCTGATATATGCCCAGAAGTGGGATTACTGGGTCATATATTCATTCTATTTTTAGTGTTTTAAGGAACCTTCATACTGTTCTCCATAGTGCCTGTACCAATTTACATTCCTACCAACAGTGTGGGAGGGTTCCCTTTTCTCCACACTTTCTCCAGCATTTATTGTTTGTAGATTTTTTGATGACGGCCATTCTGAGTGGTGTGAGGTGATATCTCATTGTAATTTTGATTTGCATTTCTCTAATAATTAGTGATGTTGAGCACCTTTTCATGTGCTATTTGGCCACCTGTATGACTTCTCTGGAGAAATGTCTATTTAGATCTTCTGCCCAGTTTTTGATTGGATTGTTTGTTTTTGTTGTTGAACTGCATGAGCTGCTTGTGTATTTTGGAGATTAATCCCTTGCTGGTTGCTTCATTTTCAAATATTTTCTCCCATTCTGAGGATATTTGTTTTGTTTTGTTTATGGTTTCCTTTGCTGTGCAAAAGCTTTTAAGTTTAATTAGATCCCATCTGTTTATTTTTGTTTTTATTTTCATTATTCTAGTAGGTGGAACAAAAAATATATTTCTGCTATTTATGTCAAATAGTGTTCTGAATGTTTTCCTCTAAGAGTTTTATAGTGTCTGGCGTTACATTTAAGTCTTTAGTCCATTTTGAGTCTATTTTTGTGTATGGTGTTAAAAATCTTCTAATTTCATTCTTTTACATATAGCTGTCCAGTTTTCCCAGCACCATTTATTGAAGAGGCTATCTTTTCTCCACTGTATAGTCTTGCCTCCTTTGTCATACATTAAGTGATCATAGATGCATATATTTATTTCTGGGCTTTCTATCTTGTTCCATTGATCTATATTTCTGTTTTTGTGCCAGTACCATACCATTTTGATTACTGTAGTTTTGTAGTACAGTCTGAAGTCATAGAGCCTGATTCCTCCAGTTCCATTTTTCTTTTTCAAGATTGCTTTGTCTATTGGGGGTCTTTTTTTTCTCCATACAAATTGTAAAATTTTTGTTCTAATTCTGTGAAAAATGCCATTGGTAATTTGATAGAGATTGCACTGAATCTGTAGATTGCTTTCTGTAGTATGGTCATTTTCACAATACTGATTCTTCCAATCCAAGAACATGGTATATCTCTTGATCAGTTTGTGTCATCTTTTATTTTTCTCATCAGTATCTTATAGTTTTCAGAGTACAGGTCTTTTACCTCCTTAGGCAGGTTTATTCTCAGGTATTTTATTCGTTTTGTTGCTATGGTAAATGGGATTGTTTTTTAATTTCTCTCTCTGATTTTTGTTGTTAATATATAGGAATGCAAGAGATTTCTGTGTATTAATTTTGTATTCTGCAACTTTACCATGTTCATTGATGAGCTCTAGTAGTTTTCTGGTAACATCTTTAATACTTTCTATGTATAGTATCGTGTCATCTGCATACAGTGACAGTTGTACTTCTTCTTTTCCAGTTTGCATTCTTTTATTTCTTTTTCTTCTCTGATAGCCATGGCTAGGACTTCCAAAACAATGTTGAATAATAGTGGTGAGAATGGACATTTATGTCTTGTTCCTGATCTTAGAGGAAATGTTTTCAGTTTTTCACCATTGAGAATTATGTTTGCTGCAGGTTTGTCATATATGGCTTTTATTATGTTGCATTAGGTTCCCTCTGTGCCTACTTTCTGGAGAGCTATTATCATATGTTGGTGTTGAATTTTGTCAAGAACTTTTTCTGCATCTATTGAGATGATCATATAGTTTTTATCTTGCAGTTTGTTAATATGGTGTATCACATCGTTTGATTTGTGTATATTGAAAAACCCTTGCATCCCTGGGATAAATCCCACTTGATTGTGGTGTATGATCCTTTTAACGTATTGTTGGATTCAGTTTGGTAATATTTTGTTGAGGAATTTTGTGTCTATGTTCATCAGTGATATGGGCCTTTCATTTTCTTTTTTTGTGACATCTTTGTCTGGTTTTGATATTAGGGTGACAGTGGCCTCATAGAATGAGCTTGGGTGTGTTCCTTCCTCTGCAATTTTTGGAAGAGTTTCAGAAGGATAAGTGTTAGTTCTTCTCTAAATGTGTGATAGACTTTGCCTGTGAAGCCATATGGTCTTGGTCTTTAGTTTGTTGGAAGATTTTTAAGCACAGTTTCAATTTCATTACTTGTGATTGGTCTGTTCATATTTTCTATTTCTTCCTTGTTCAGACTTGGGAGACTGTACCTTTCTAAGAATTTGTCCATGTCTTCTAGGTTGTCCGTTTTATTGGCAGGTAGTTGCTTGTAGTAGTCTCTTATTATCCTTTGTATTTCTGTGGTGTTGGTTGTAATTTCTCCTTTTTCATTTCTAATTTTATTGATTTGAGTCCTCTCCCTTTTTTTCTTGATGAGTCTGGCTAAAAGTTTATCAGTTTTATTTATCTTTTCAAAGAACTAGCTTTTAGTTTCATTGATATTTGCTATTCTTAGTTCTATTTCATTTATTTCTGCTCTGATCTTTATGATTACTTCTACGAATTTGGGGTTTGTTAGTTCTTCTTTCTCTTGTTGCTTTATGTAAGGTTAGGTTGTTTATTAGAGGTTTTTCTTGTTTCCTGAGGTAAGATAGTATTGCTATAAACTTTCCTGTTAGAACTGCTTTTGCTGCACATTGATTATTTTTGTGTGTTGCATTCTGGGATAAATCCCACTAAGACATGTTGCATACCATTTATACATAGCTGGATTTGCTTTGCTACTTTGAGGATTTTTGTGTTTATATTCATAAGAGATATTGGTCTGCAATTTTCTTTTCTTGTGTTATTTTTAACTGATTTTAGTACCAGGGTAATAATTACATCATGGAATGAATTCTCTTTATTTTATAAAAGATTTTGTGAAGGATTGGTATTAATTATTCTTAAATATTTGGTAGAATTTACTAGAGTAGAAATCTGGTCATGAGATTTTCTTTGTAGGAAGTATTTTGATTATTAATTCAATTTCTGTACTTCCCATAGTTCTATTTAAAGTTTGTTTCTTCTTAGTATATTTTAGTAGTTTCTGTCTTTATAAGAATTCATCCATTTCATCTAGGTAATATAATGTATTATATATAATTGTTCATAACATTTTCTAATAATACTTTTTATTTCTCTAATGTCCTCTATTTCATTCCTAACGTTAGGAAATTGTGTCTTCTCATTTTTTTGCTTGGTTTGTCAATTTGTTGATTTTTTTAGAGAACCAGCTTTGGGATTTTTTGCTATTCTTTATTGTTATTTCTATTCTTTGATTCATTTATTTCTGCTCCAATATTCATTATTTTATTCTTTCTACTCTCTTGGGTTTAGTTTGCTCTTTTTATTTTTCTAGTTTTTTATATGGAAGGTAGGGTATTAATTTGAAATATTTCTTATTAATATATGTGTTTACAACTATATTTTTTCTATAAGCACTAGCTTAGCTGCATCCCATAAGGTTTAGTATACTTGGTACTCATTCACCCAGAACTATTTTCTAATTTCTCTTATCACTTATTCTTTGACCCACTGGTTATTTAGGAGTGTGTTGCTTAAATTCCACATTATTTTGAATTTTCCAAATTTTCTTCCAATATCATTTTATTGTGGTCAGAGAACTTATTCTGTATGATTTACATCCTTATAAATTTATTGAGTTTTTTTACGGATTAATATAATGTCTATCCTGGAGAATGTTCAATGTGCACTTGAAAAGATTGTGCCAATCTGTCTTTTTTGTTTGTTTGTTTAGTTTTTCTTTATTTTTATTAAGGTTTTCTAAAATTAATCTTTTACCATAGATCCTTGTTGATTATCTATTTTCAATATAGCAGTGTGTACATGTCAATCTGAAACTCCCAATCTATCCCCCCACCCCACCCCCTTGGTAACCATATGTTAATTCTTGAAGTCTGTGAATCCGTTTGCTTGTAAATAAGTTCATTTGTATCATTTATTTTAGATTCTGCATATAAGCAACATATATTTGCCTTTGTCAGAATTACTCCATGTAGTATGATAAACTCCAGGTACACCCATTTTGCTGCAAAAGGCAATATTTCATTCTTTTGATAGCTGAGTAATATTCCATTGTATATGTACCACATTTTCTTTATCCATTCATTTGTCAATGGACATTTAGGTTGCTTCCATGTCTTGGCTACTGTAAACAGCACTGCAATGAACACTGAGGTGCATGTATCCTTTCAAACCATGTTTTTCTCTGGATATATGCCCAGGAGTAGGATTGCTAGATTATATGGTAGCTCTATTTTTAGTTTTTTAAGGAACCCCTGCACTCTTCTCCAAAATGGTTGTTCCAACTTGCATTCCCACCAACAGTGTAGGAAGGTTTCCTTTCCTCCATGCCCTCGCCAGCATTTATTGTTTGTAGATTTTCTGATGATGCCCATTGTAACTGGTGTGAGTTGATACCTCATTGTAGTTTTCATTTGCATTTCTCTAATAATTAGTGATGTTGAGCATCTTTTCATGGGTTTCTTGGCCATCTGTATGTCTTCTTTGGAGAAATGTTTATTAGGTCTTCTGCCCACTTTAGGAATGGGTTGTTTGTTTGTTTTTTTAACATTTTTTATTGGAGTATGTTTTTTTGATATTGAGCTACATGATCTGTTTGTAAATTTTGGAGTTTAATCCTTTGTCAGTCACATTGTTTGCAAATATATTCTCCCATTCTGTGAGTTGTCTTTTCATTTTGTTTATGGTTTCCTTTCCTGTGCAAAAGTTTTTGAGTTTAATTAGGTCCCATTGGTTTATTTTTGTCTTTATTTCCATTACTCTATGTGTCAGATTGGAAAAGATATTGCTGCAATTTATATCAGAGTGTTCTGCCTATGTTTTCTTCTAAGAGTTTTATAGTATCAGGTCTTACATTTAGGTCTTTAATCCATTTTGAGTCTATTTTTGTGTATGGTGTTAAAAATGTGCTAATTTTATTCTTTTACATGTAGCTGCCCAGTTGTCCCAGCACCATTTATTGAAGAGAATGTCTTTTCTCCACTGTATAGTCTTGCCTCCTTTGTCCTTTGTCATACATTAATTGATCATAGGTGTATTGGTTTATTTCTGGGCTTTCTATCTTGTTCCATTGATCTATATTTCCGTTTTTGTGCTAGTACCATACTGTTTTAATTACTGTAGCTTTGTAGTACAGTCTGAAGTCAGGGAGCCTGATTCCTCCAGCTCCATTTTTCTTTCTCAAGTTTGCTTTGTCTATTTATGGTCTTTTATGTCTCCATACAAATTTTAAGATTTTTTTGTTTTAGTTGTGTGAAAAATGCCTTTGCTAATATGATAGGCATTGCATTGTATCAGTAGATTGCCTTGGGTTGTAGACTCCTTTTGATAATATTAATTATTCCAATCCAAGAACATGGTACATCTTTCCATGTGTTTGTGTCATCTTTTATTTCTTTCATCAGGTTCTTATAGTTTTCAGAGTACAGGTCTTTGCCACCTTAGGTAGGTATATTTCTAGGTTTTTTCTTCTTCTTGATGCAATGGTAAATGGAATTGTCTCTTTAATTTCTCTTTCTGATCTTTTGTTGTTAGTGTATTGAAATGCTACAGCTTCCTGTGTATTAATTTTGTATCCTGCTACTTTACCAAATTATTTGATGAGCTCTAGTAGTTTTCTGGTAACATCTTTAGGATTTTCTATGTATAGTATCATGTCATCTGCAAACAGAGGCAGTTTTTTTTTTTTTTCTTTTCCAATTTGTATTCCTTTTATTTCTTTTTCTTCTCTGATTGTCGTGGCTAGGTCTTCCAAAACTATGTTGAATAAAAGTGGTGAGAATGGACATCCTTGTATTATTCCTGATCTGAGAGGGAATGATTTCAGCTTTTCACCATTGATTATGATGTTAGCTGTAGGTTTGTCCTATATGGCCTTTGTTATGTTGAGGTATGTTCCCCCTATGCCCACTTTCTGGAGAGTTTTTTAATCATAAATGGGTGTTGAAATTTGTCAAAGCATTTGTGCATCTACTAAGACAATCGTATGGTTTTTGTTCTTCAATTTGTTGATGCAGTGTATCACAATGTTTGACTTGTGGATATTGAAAAATCCTTGCATCCCTTGGATAAATCACAGTCGATCATGGTGCGTGATCCTTTTAATGTATTGTTGGATTCAGTTTGGTAGTATCTCTTTGAGGAATTTTGTGTCTATGTTCATCAGTGATATTGGCCTGTCATTTTCTTTTTATGTGATATCTTTGTCTGGTTTTGGTATTAGGGTGACAGTGGCCTCATAGATTTAGCTTGGGAGCGTTCCTTCCTCTGTAAATTTTGGGAATAGTTGGAGAAGGATAGGTGTTAACTCTTCTCGAAATGTTTGTTAACATTTGCTTGTGAAGCCAGCTGGTCGTGGACTTTTGTTTTTTGGGAATTTTAAAATCATAATCTCAATTTCAGTACTTGTGATCAGTCTGCTCATATTTTCTATTTCTTCCTGGTTCAATCTTGGGAGATTGTACCTTTCTAAGAATTTCTTCCAGGTTGTCCATTTTATTGGCATATAGTTGCTTGTAGTAGTCTCTTATGATCCTTTGTATTTCTGTGGTATTCATTATAGCTTTTCCTTTTTAATTTGAAATACAGAAAATTCTTGATTTGAGCCCTCTCTATTTTTTTCTTGAAGGGTCTGGGCTAAAAGTTTATCAGTTTTGTTTATCTTTTCAAAGAGCCAGATTTTAGTTTTATTGATCTTTTCTATTGTTTTCTTCATTGCTATTTCATTTATTTCTGCTTTTATTTTTATGAGTTTTTCCTTCTGCTACCTTTCATTTTTGTTTGTTCTTCCTTCTCTAGTTGCTTTAGGTGTAAGTTTGGGTTGTTTTAGATTTTTCTTGTTTCCTGAGGTAAGATTGTATTGCTATAAATTTCCTTCTTAGAATTGCTTTTGCTGCATCCCATAGGTTTGGGTCACCATACTTTATTTTCATTTGTCTCTAGATATTTTTTATTTACTCTTTGATTTCTTCAGTGATCCACTTGTTGTTTAGTAGCATATTGTTTAGCCTCCACATGTTTTTTTTGTTATTTTTTTTCTTGTAGTAGGTCTCTAATTTCATAGTGTTGTGGTCAGAAAAGATGCTTGATGTGATTTCAATTTTCTAAAATATACCAAGGCTTGTTTTGTGGCCCAGGATATGATCAATCCTAGAGAACATTCCATGTGCACTTGAGAAGAATGTTTATTCTGCTGCTTTTGGTTGGAATGCTCTATAAATATCAATGAAGTCTATCTGGTCTAACATGTCAGTTAGACCTGTGTTTCCTTATTGATTTTCTGTCTGAATCATCTGTCCATTGATGAAAGTTGGTTGTTAAAGTCCTTCACTATTATTACATTACTATCCATTTCTCTTTTTATAGCTGTTTGTATTTGCCTTATATTTTGATGTGCTCCTATGTTGGGTGCATAAATATTTACAATTGTTATATCTTCTTCTTTGATTGATCCTTTGATCATTATGTAGGGTCTGTCCTTGTCTCTTGTAAGAGTCTGTATTTTAAAGTCTATTTGGTCTATTATGAGTATTGCTACTCTAGCTTTATTTTGATTTCCCTTTGAATCACATACTTTTTCCACCCCCTCACTTTCAGTCTGTATGTGTCCCTAGGTCTGAAGTGGGTCTCTTGTAGACAGCATACATATGGGTCTTGTTTTTGTATCCATCCAGCCAGTCTGTGCCTTTTGGTTGGAGGATTTAATTCGTGTACATTTAAGGTAATTATCGATATATATATTCTTATTGCCATTTTGTTAATTGTTTGGCTTTGTTTTTGTAGGTCCTCTTTCTTTGCTTCCTTTTTTGTTCTCGTGATTTGCTCACTAACCTTAGTGTTGTGTTCCGATTCCTTTTTCTGTGTGTCTTTGTGTTTCTATTGCAGATTTTCAGTTTGTAGTTACCATGAGGTTTTGATATAGTGTCCTATATATAAACAAGATTGTTTTGAGTTGCTGGTTTTTTAATTTCAAATGCATTCCCAGTATCCTGCATTTGTACTCTCCTCTTCTCAAGATTGCTGGTTTTGATATATTTGTGTGTGAATGATTTCCTCCCTTTATTGTATGTTTACCTTTACTAGTGAGCTTTTCCAGTCATAATTTTCTTGTTTCTAGTTGTGGACTTCTCTTTTCTGCCTAGAGAAATTCCTTTAGCATTTTGTGCAAAGCTGGTCTGGTTGTGCTGAATTCTTTTAGATTTTGCTTGTCTGTAAGCCTTTTGATTTCTCCATTTAATCTGAATGAGAGCCTTGCTGGGTAGAGTATTCTTGGTTGTAGGTTCTTCCTTTAATCACTTTAAAATATCATGCCATTCCCTTCTGGCTTGCAGATTTTGTGCTGAAACATCAGCTGATAACCTTATGGGAATTCCCTTGTATGTTATTTGTTGCTTTTCCCTTGTTGCTTTTAACACTTTTTCTTTGTCTTTAATTTTTTTCAATTTTATTACTATATGTATTGGTGTGTTCTTCCTTGGGTTTTTCCTGCCTCGGACTCTCTGTGCTTCCTGGACTTGGGTGATTGTGTCCTTTCCCATATTAGGGAAGTTTTCAGCTATTATCTCTTCAAATATTTTCTCATGTCCTATCTCTCTCTCTTCTACTTCAGGGACCTCTATTATGTGAATGTTGGTGCATTTAATGTTGTCCCAGAGGTCTCCAAGAATGTCTTCATTTCTTTTCTTTTTTCTTTATTCTGTTCTGTGGCACTGATTTCCACCCTTCTGTCATCCAGGTCACTTATCCATTCTTCTGCCTCATTTATTCTGCTATTGATTACTTCTTGTGTATTTTTCATTTCAGTTATTGTATTGTTAATCTCTGTTTTTTTTGTTCTGTAGTACTTCTAGGTGTTTGTTAAACATTTCTTGAATCTTCTTGATCTGTGCCTCCACTATTTTTCTGAGATCTTGAACATCTTTACTATTATTTCTCTGAATTCTTTTTTGGGATGATTGGCTATTTCCATTTCACTTATTCGTTCCTCTGGGATTTTATCTTATTCCTTCATTTGGGACATATCCCTCTGCATCTCATTTTGTCTAACTTGCTCTGAAGGCATTTCCATTCCACAGGCTGCAGGTTTGTAGTTCTCACTTCTGCTGTCTGTGCCTTGGTAGCTGGGGCTGTTTAAGAGGCTTGTGCAGGCTTTCTGGTTGGAGGGCCTAGTTCTGGCCCACTGGTGGGTGGAGCTGGGTCTCGTTCCTCTGGTGGGCAGGGCCATGTCAAGTGGTGTGTTTAGTGGGCAGCTGTGTTCTTAGAAAGACTTTAAGCAGCCTGTCTGCTGATGGGTGGATCTGTGTTCCCACTCTGTTGGTTGTTTGGCCTGAGGCATCTCAGCACCGGAGCCTACAGGCTGTTGGGTTGGGCTGGGTCTCAGTGAGAAAATGTCAACCTCCAGGAGGGCTCACACCAATGAGTACTCACTAGAACTACTGTTACCAGTGTCTCTGTCCCTGCAGTGAGCCACAGATGACCCATCTCCTCAGGATACTTTCCAATACCAACAGGTACGTCTGGCCCATGTTCTTATGAGGTCACTGCCTTTTTCCCTGGGTCCTGATGTACAAGAGACACTGTGTGCACCCTCCAAGAGTGGAATTTCTTTTTCCCAAAGTCCTGTGTAATTCCTGTGATCAAACCCCTCTGGCCTTCAAGCCAGATTCTCTGGGTGCTACTCTTCCCATTGCCAGCCCCCCAGGCTGGGATGCCTGACCTAGTGCTCAGAACTTTCACTCCTGTGGAAGAAATTCTGTGATATATTTATTTTCCAGTTTGTGGGTAGCCAGCTGGCGGGTATGGGATTTGATTTTATCACAATTGTGCCCTTCCTAACATCTAATTGTGGCTTCTTTGTCTTTGGATGTAGGATTATCTTTTTTGGTAGGTTCCATTCTTTTTTTTTTTTGATGGTTGTTCAGCAGTTAGTTGTGATTTGGTGTTTTTGTAAGAAGTGGTGAGCTCACGTCTTTCTCCTCCACCAGCTTGTCCTGTCCTCACTGTCATTTCTTTTTCTATATATTTTGTTTTCTTCCTTGTGATTGCTTGAATTATTATAATCTAATTCAGATTACTAACAAACAGCTAAATTTCAAGTGTACAAAACCTATTCCAATACAGCTGCATTCCCTCTCTCTTCTTTGTGCTTTTATGTTCATACACATTATATATCTATACATTGTTTCCATAGCACGTTTGATAATTAAGTGTTTTATGCAGTTTTCTTTTAAATCAGATAAGAGAAAAAAGCAGTTAGAAACCAAAAAAAAAAAAAAAATCAGTGATACTGTCATTTATATTTACCTACTTAGCTACCATTACCCATGTCTTTATTTCTTCAGATGGATTTGAGATACTGTGTAGTGTCCTCTTGTTTCAGCCTAACAGGAACCCTATCCTATATCTTATACAGAAGCTTTGATAGGAACTATTTTTCCCAGTTTTTGTTTTTCTTTACATGTCAATTTCTAATTTTAAAATATATATATATATGTTTGAATATAGAATTCTTAGTTGACAGTCTTATTTGATTTATTTTAACATTGTGAATGTCATCTCTGCCTTTGGCTTCCATAATTTCTGCTGAGAAATCAGTTATTAATCTTATTGAGCACCTGAATGTCATGAATCATTTTTCTCTTTATGCTTTCAAGATTCTCGCCATGTCATACATTTTGACAGTTTATGATGTACCTGGGTGTGGATCTCTTTGAATTTATCCAATCTGTAGGTCATTGAGCTACATCAATGTGTAGATTAACATTTTTCACCAGATTTTGGAAATTTTTAACTTTTTTTTCTGTTTTCTATTTTTTTCCTTTTGGGACTCCCATTGCATACCTATCTATCTGTAGACTTAATTTTCACATTTCTCTAGGAATCTGGTTTTTTTAAAATTGTTTCTTCAGACCAGTTAATCTCACTTGACCTCTCTCTTCAAATTTGCTAATTCATTCTTCTACCTACTCAAAACTGCTGCTGTGCTTTCTAGTGAATTTTAAAATTTCAGTTATTGTAGCTTTCAACTTCAGAATTTCTGTTTCTTTTTTATAGTTTCTATTTCTTATGACATTGTCTATTTGCTGAAACCTCATTCTCATATCTTCCTTTAGGTCTTAAGACAGTTTCCTTCTGTTCTTTGGATATAATTAAAATAACTGATTTAAATCTTTGTCTAGTAATTCCAATGTTTGAGCTTCCTGGAAGACAGATTTTATTGACTGCTTTTTTATTTTCTGTGTGTGGGACATAATTTCCTGTTTCTTTGAATAACTTGTAATTTTCTGTTGAAAATGAGATTCAGTAGTTTCCTTTGAACAAGTAAGCCTCAGACTGATGCAAGCCTTTGGTTAAGGTCTAGAGTTCTTAAAAAGTTAATTCTGATAAATTTCTTTCCCATATTCTTGTTACTTTTACAGATGACAAGAATTTTTGTGGTTCTTACTCTTCTCTATTCACTGACATCATTCCCAAAATAGTATAATTGAATTCAAATTCCTTTAGTCAGGTTTTACAAGTGAAATTTCCACTATTCCTAATTGCCTCATGACTGGCATTTACTATCTGCCCAGCCTATGAGGACTTTGGCTGTGTAGCCCTTTGTGTCAATTCATGAATGTTAAATTTCTAGGCAAAATGTGAAAGTATTATTCAGGTAATTTATAATCCAAAGAATTATTAACATGTCCACCTAACTACACATGTCCTAAAGTTCACTATTATTTTTACATCTTTGTTAATTTGAGACTTTAAGAATGCTCTCATGCTTGCTTAAATTTGCATTTGTTACAAGAAAATTTGACTTTAACATGTTGATTTGTAATCTGTTTCTGCTTCTGTTAATTGCTTGATCATATAGTTTGCTTCATTTTTCAGTCTTTTAATTTTTTAGTTTTATTCTATTGAATTATGAGGTTCAAATTACACACTATGTTAGTTAAGTGGGATTTATTGAATGATTACTCAGAGAAATGTTTGTTTGAGAAGCTTCAAACTAAACTTCTTGGAAACTTGAATTTATACAATATTTGGCACATTATGGAAGACATTTAGAGATGAAAGCAGGTCTAATGCTCCAGCAATACATCTAGTAGATTGCTCTGTTCATGACCTAGTTCTTCCACTACTTAACACTACATCCATATTTTTTCTTTTTCCTATTCTGTTTTTCATTGACTCTCTCTCTAGCACTCTTTTCTACTTCAAGGCTTCTGCTTCCTCATGGATTCTAGTGCTCTGTATCTGTTTGCTATCCTTTCATTTTGTGTCATTCTCAGCAGCTGTTCGTGAATTCCATTTAGTTGATATTCAAACTCACTGAGAGACATTTTAACTGGATAAGACTATAACAACCCATTATGGATCCTGTCTGTTGCATAAAGTTTTCATACTTGTGCAGCTCATAAGTTAGTGGCCATTATAGACAGCTGGATTTGTTTATGTGTCCAAACCAGCTAGTTTTTGTTAAGTCCCTATGGTAAAGTTAGTTTGCAAAAGCAAAATGAAATTGTCAAATGCAGGTAATAAGCAAACTGATAAAATAAGAATTTTTTTCATAAGATTGCATCTTTCATAGCACATCTAGTGTAATAATTATTTGCTTGAGAATGTACACATGCACACACTCAAATCGATACTCCTATTTATTGTATTCATATTATTTTGGTGAATAACAAATTACCACAGTGGCATAAAACAGCAACCATTTTTATCTCACAGTGTCTGTAGGTCAAGAGTCTGGGAACGAATTAGCTGTGTCCTCTGCTAAGGATCTCACCAGTCTGTGATCAAAATGTTGGTTGAGGCTATAATGTCATCTCACATTTGAGATCTTCTTCCAAGCTCACTAAATGTTGGTAGAATTTTTTTTATGTAGTTTTGCTATTGAAGTCCCTATATTCTCGTGAGATGCTGGCAAAGGACCACCCTCTCTTTGCCACATGCCCCCTCCCCATAGGTCCTCTAATAACAGCTTACAGCTGCAAGCCCAGCAAGATAACTTTTTCTAACTCTGCTATGATTGATAGAGTCTTATATATCATAACATAATTATAAAAGTGTCTGTCCCATCACCTTTGTCAAATGTAACTTAATTAAGGGAGTGAATATACCTATAAATTCACAGGGCCACCCAAACTCCAGGAGGAGGGGTAATACAGAGCATATACACCAGAAGACAGGAATTTTGAGGGAGTATCTTAGACTTCCACCTACCAAGTCTATATTTTTATTTTTCAAAACTTGTAATTTTATATACAAGTTTAGGGCATTCCTATCACTACAGTCGTCATTATGTCTCTCACAATATGGGTGATCCCCATACTACTCTTCTTGCTTGAGCTATAAAGTTGTTCTTTATTCCTTTATTTGTCCAAAGTTTCTTTATCCTGTTTAGAATGCCAAACACAACTAGACCTACATGCTATGTGTCATTTAAACTGGTACAAACTCCAAAAAATGCTTTCAATCTGATCTTAACTGCAGCACTTAAAGTACTATTTCAAATATGTACATTTACTGTCAGGTTCTCCCAGGGTTAAAAAAAAAATTGTGGGAGAGTTATAAAGAGTGAGATATTTAATATCATTACTTTCTATCCTCTCCCTGATAATATAAAGGTTTTTAAATTGTTATGAAGTAAGACAAATATGTGTGAGTACATAAGCCACATGTATGGGACTAAGTCAGTCTTCACAAAGCGAACACATATATAACCACCAACAACGTCAAGAATATAATCCAGAAATAGGTACCTTGGAAACTTCTTTTGAGACCCATCCTATTACTATATTATCCAGTGGTAGACATTATTCTGAATTCAAAACGCTCAGTTTATTTATCTTTATACTTCATGAAAATGAAATGATTATATGCTCCTTCATGCCTGGTCAACATTTCTTATGGTCAACATTATGTTTGTGAGATTCTTCCACGAAGTTGTGTGCTCTTCTATTTCTCATTGTTATAAAAAAAAGTGTTTCTTTGAATGAATACATTACAATTTGTTTACTAGTAAACATTTTTTTCTCTGGCTGCTTTTGAAGATTTTCTTTTTGTTTATGATTTTTGGCAGTTTTACTGACAAATGACTTTCTTTCCTCCTTTATTCTTTTTTACTCTTTTTCTTGATTTCCTTCTCTCTCCCTCCCTCCGTCTCTCTATTTGGAGTTTTCATAATTTGAACCTCTGGGCCAATACCACCCTTTATTACTTTTTGAAAGTCATTAACTATATTTCTTCATGTATTGTTTCCCTTCCACCCTCTCTCCTCTCCATATATAACTCCAGCTATACATATGATAAACTTTTACATTGTGTTCTGCTTACATTCTTTCCTATGTTTGTAATCATTTTTTTCTTTCTGGAGAAGTTGAGCCTGTCTGTCTAGCTTCTACTGGAAAAATTTTCTTGCATATTTGTGTTCCTCTTCTGTCACAGAAGTATTCTTCCTGTATTTGTTATTCAAACTATATTAGTTAGCTTGGCCATTGGGATTGTGGGGAGAAGTCTCTGTTGTTTTGATTATGCCTCAAACTTAGGCATTTATCTTGTCCTTGGTTCTCTTTGAACTTACTTAAATCAGGCTTTTGTAGCCACAACCATGCCCCAAAACAGCTCTTAGCAAATAGGTCCCATTTATTAACTCTAGTCAATTGCCAGTTCTAATCTTGCTTGAAATATAAGCTACACTGAACATAGTTTAATGTTCCCTTAATGCTCTCTTATCAAAACATATTCTGTACATGGCTTCCAGGATGTTACTTTTGCATCATTTCTTCTGTCTTTTAAATACAAAGATTATGTTAAATGGAACAAAGAACATTTTATTACTAATTAAAATTCACCTCCAAAAATTTCTGGGATTGGTATATAAAGTTTCTAGGGAGTAATGAAATAGAACTTTTATTTGTTTACATTTTATTCTTTGGTTCCATATCTCCAGTCTCGATTTTAGCCTACAGAGCATTCTGTTGTGTGTTTTGTGCCAGGCAGAAGTAAGCAGTATTAGGACAACTGTTTTCTACATGATATCTTAATATATAATCTGGGAGGAAATGGTGGCAGAATAAATTAAGGACTTATGTGTTTGTCCTTAACCCACTAAACCCTACTCGTGACCATTACTACATCAGAGAGATACAAGGTGGCTTCCCACATCGAAAAGCCATTAACTTTATTAATTAAAATGAATGATGTATCATTTTCTAAAGAGAATGTTCTCTTGTTAAGGGTAAAGATTGAAAAAAAATACAAATTATTTCAACCCTCAAATTTATGTCAAGCCCTTCAATGCTGTTTTCTTAGAAATAGATTTTGCCCAGAAAATCAATTACACTGGTTTTAAAAAATATATTTCTCCCTTAGTATCAAAACAGGAATAGTTAATATCTTGTTACTTTTTCTCAAAAAGGAATTTTACTTATTACCCCTTGTAAATTTCATCACTGGTAAATACACCTTCTCTGGAGCCTTAGAGATGGATAGTTGCTATGTATGTTAAAGGAAAGACATGTTACATATAATCTATTATTTCTGCACTTCCCTAGCGAGTTGAACATTCCCTAGCTTGACTGTAATATAAACAAATCCAAAGGATCCAGAATAGTTAGATTTCTCTTCAGTCTCTAATATTATAGAGGACATTATCTTTTTCTGATACTTTCAAAGATGTAAGTCATTAGCAAACCTAGTCAGCCCTGACATGCTATTCAGTGTTTAGAAAAGCAAACACAATGCAGTAGTGAAGAAGTTTGGTGGCTGAGAGATACTGGCTTACTAGAATGTCAGTATCCAGTTTTACAGAAGTTTAAAACTGTTTCTGAAAAAAAGCTTCACCAAGTTTGGAAAATAGATCATGTTTTCCAACAAACAGAGACTTGGTTTAATATCTTTATCAGGTTGTTCTCTGGGAGATTGGATGAATCAGAACTCATGAGTTACTATGCAGTAGGGGCAGATAAGGAAAGTATGGGAAAAATCCAAGATAACCAACAAAAAAGCCCTTGAATAATTACATCAGAATTCCTGCTCTTGTTCTCCAATGTAGTTGCTAAAGCTAATGAATATTCTCATTTTAGGTACAATAAAACAAGGAGGCTGCTTTCTTTTCAAGAAATCCCAATAGTCAAATTCTATTAACCCAAGGGATACATCAACATCTTAAGTAGAAATTCTTCAAGTGACTATCCTATTGTAAAAATGTCCCAGAAGTATTTTTCATATAACCCTTTTAAATGTAGACTATATTACTTCACATTTCTTTCAGATTTTAAAACTTCTATTCCAACCATAACCGTTATTATCATTAATGTACAACTTTTATGAGACCACTGTGTGTAAAGTATTATAGTCTACAGAGTCATTTGACTTCAGAGACAAAAAAGTTACATTTTAAAACAAGTCATGGGTCTTCAACTTTCATTTCA
Organism: Phocoena sinus; assembly: GCF_008692025.1. Classification (NCBI taxonomy): domain Eukaryota; kingdom Metazoa; phylum Chordata; class Mammalia; order Artiodactyla; family Phocoenidae; genus Phocoena; species Phocoena sinus. Next base: position 79,826,497 of record NC_045767.1, read on the forward strand.
CTTTCCAGGCAGTTCAACATCACACTGTCTCTACTTAGAACTTGCAATGCCTTCCCTATTACCTCTTCATTGTATAACAGTTTCTCATGCATTATAGCTCCATGGAAATGTTTCATATTTTATTCTAGCCTCTGTCATGTGCTTGATACAGCATTTATAAATCAAAAGTATACTGCATATTAGTATTTTTCTGAGTTTTGGCCTTTTGGTTGAGACAATTCTTCTTTATATAGGAATGCCCCTTTTATTATAAAAGAATTACTGCTCCTGACCCTACCCACAAAATTTTATTATATAAACCTACATGCACAACATCCAAAAAGGGCTTCCATTTTCCCAAAAGCCCTTTAGGAGAGTGATGGCATCCATGCTTAACAAACACTGCATCTAAACATAAGCTAAATCATAAGCCAAGTTGTAATCTTACACTGAAGCAATACACATTGCAAAATTCATATTTTCTCCTGGGCCTGTTAACTAGATATATACTTCTACATAACATATAAAAATGCCTGTTTGCAATAATCAGACATATTGTCTGATTGGATTCTGACTCAGTTGACTTCCCCAAATTGAAAAATGTTGCTTGACATTTGCAACTTGAAATAGCTAAACACTATGATTGCTTTCCCTTGAGAATACTGGTTTAATGAAATAATGTCACCAAAATTGAGAAGGTATATTAACAAGTAAATTTGACAAATTTAACTTTTAGATAAATTATCAACTTTTTAATCTAAAAAAAAAATCATAAAAATTGAAGATGGAAAGGCTATGCTGAAATGCATAGTTTGGTTGGTTTTATTTATTTAGAAAAAAAATCTGGTTAGGATTTCTTCTGCCTCTTCTCTTTTACAATATCTGGGTAATTTGAAAGATTTCTATTTTTAAAGTATATTCTCTTTTCACTTTATGCTGTTCAAGTTTTTGCAAGTCAGCATTGGGCACTAACAAATTGAAGGGGAAATAGAATTATTGATCAGTTTCTTCAAAATGCCAAACAATTTTTAATTATTACTTGTTCTTATTTTTAAATAATAAATGGAATACATAGTAGTAGAGGAACATACATACAGATTGTACCATAAGCACAGCATTGGCTTGCATCCAAATGCATTTTCGAGTAAGGAGAATGCCAGGTTTGTATTTTGCTAGTTATTTGGGGTTACAGTTTTATATCTACAAGAGAATAGCCTTATTATTCTAGAAGTATTTACATAGACATTTATGGGGTTAAAATGTTTTAGAAGACCTCTAAATTATCAATCAAGAAGAATATAAAGAGCAACTTCATAATTAATCTACAATTTATTGAACACTACTATGTCCTAGGCATTATCTACTATATCTTAATTTCCATTTCTATCACGTTTTAAAATTTCTAATTTAATCCTTTTTACCAAATTGAAGGTATCTCTTATGTCTCCATGAACAAAAAAATAAGGCTTAGAAAATTAATTTTCTAAATGTCACCCATATTATAAGCTACAAATATTTGTATGTAGAGCTATACATTTCTAAGTAATTTCTTTTAAACTATTAAGGTTATGTATACAATTAAACAAAATAAATACATAATTGTACCAAATTGGGGTTCTAAAAAACACAGATTGGCACCACTTGCCTGGCATAGTTATTTCATGTTGATAATTATGAAAAATTTTGCTTCTATGCTTGCTTTCTTCTTTGTGGTCTCCCTGTTTAAACAACCTCAGAATTTCCTGTGTCACTGAAACTGAAGAAAGGACTATTCTTACATAAGAAATTTTAATGATTTTTATTATAATGTATATATGTTTTTTTGTGGTTAACTTAGAAAAGATAGGTTTTTTAAAAGCATAAGGACAAAATCACGTACTGTCATTTAGCCATAATACCTGTGTATATGTTGCTTATACATTTACAGAAAAGAGCTGGGTTACAGAATGAATCTAGCGCCTTTGACAGGGTACGGAGAACTGCCTTTTTTGTTTGTTTGTTTTTGATAAAACGTTTTCACAACATCAAAGAATTAAGGTGTTTGATATATTCACATCATAGTGAACTATACTAAACATGGTGTGGTTCTAAGGCAGGTGAGTAAAAAGTATTGAGGTTGACCTTTTGTAAAACCTATACAGACTTGGATCATTTCAAAGACTATGTTGGAACTCATGCTAGGATCTCATTCAACTAAAGTTTTTATGTTGTACAGTTTAAACTTATTTCCTGACCTTACCAAACATGGTAAATTAAAGATGATCTCAATAGCCAACTACAGAGAATTTGAATTAAAGAGTGCCTGTATCAGTGTCATGAAAACCATTTTTAAGCACTTTGAAATTTTTGCTGATATTATAGAGAATCTTGACATTTCAAAAGTCAAAAATACTGTACAAAAATATCTCAGTAATCATTTATTCCAGCTTTTACTCAATTAATTATGCATAGCTCCTTAATCCAGAAGAAAATTATTTTTCCCTATTTTCTTTACAAATGTTTCATGTAACAACTTTTGTAATAACCTTGTGGTAGGCTTAGAGTGTATTTCATATTTTAGTTTGTTCTCACTTAATTGAAGAAACATGAATTTAAGAATAAGGAACGTATAATTATGAAAATACTCACCAACTATACTTTTCTAATACTTCTTAATGTACTGAAACGATTGTTAAACTGTAAATGATTTTATATAATGATATTTTGTGATGTTCATTAACATTTATATTTTCTTTTGTAGTAAATTTGTACTTAACTTTATTTGATATTAAAGGAGCTTTATAACTACAAATATGCATAACTGAACTACTTTACATCTTTAACGATTTTGCCTATGTCTTATCCTCCCAATTAATTATATACATGAAATAGCTCTATGCTCTTTGTCATCCAAGTTAAATTTTCATTCTACAAAAGACAGTTTGGCCTAGACAAATGTTGTTGAATATAAAGGCTACATGAGAAAAATAAATGTCCATATTGCATTGAAAATGGATTCATTAAAGCCTCCATGATGCAATGATAATATGATAGATCATAATATATATGTTTCTATATATTGTATAACACATAGTAATATTAGTATAAAATTATTTATAAAATATAATAATTGGTCTTTACTATCTGATTTTCAGGGTTTTTATATTGATGACATATGCGTATGCATCCAAATATATTTTTTTCAGATTATCTGTATATACATGGTTGTAAGATTGGTTCCTTATTAATAATCTTTATAAGAATTTGCCTAGATATAAAATTTGAAATAAAAATATGGTAGCATTTAGAAAGTTTCCTTTATAAAAGCTTTTTAAATAATGTCACTTATCCTAGTTAGTAGGGCTTAAATATTAGAAACTAAAATTCTCATCAAAAATAAAATGTTTGCTGTCTTCAATAAGATTAATTTTAACATCATGTTAGTTTTTTTTAACTCTTAGTAGAATAAATTGAACCAGAGAATTCAAAATGAAAGAATATGACAAGAGATATAACACTAATTATGAAATAGTTTAAAATTGTTAGTAATCTATATGAATTAATATACAAAGTCCTGGTACAGTGTTATTTTTTCCCTGAGGCTTAGAATGTTATTTATCAAGCATAAAGGGTGGAGCCAGGGCAGCAGCAGGCAGAAATGTATCCTCCATGGAGGCCAGAGAGGAACTGTTGCTGCCAGCCAAACTCCAGCCCAGGTGACCCCAAAAATTTAAAAACAAAAAAGTCAAAGAAACAAAACATATAAAACAGCATTCCCTTTAATCAATTCCTCAAAAACAGATACTTTGGGAATATAGATTAAATTTGAAGGGAGACCAGAAATTTGAAAATTATGTCACTGATAAATTCTGATTTTGATGATTTTACTTTCATCATAAAAGAGGATGTCTTTGTAAAAAAATAAAAAATGCTCAATGAAATATTTTGGGATAAACACAGTATTCTTACTCTCAAATTGTTTAAGAGTTTGATAAACAGTCAACTGGGATAAAATGTAAACAATTTTTGAATCTGGAAAAAGGAGATAAAGAAGTTCCTTTTAGTATTACATTTAAAAATTTTTTTTCTTGAAGTACAGTTGATTTACAATGTTGTGTTAGTTTCAGGTGTATAGCAAAGTGATTCAGTTATGCGTATATATATATTCATATATCCTTTTTCAGATTCTTTTGTTTTATTAATTTTTATTGGAGTATGGTTGCTTTACAAAGTTGTGTTAGTGTCCACTGCACAACAAAATGAATCAGGCATACACATACAGATATCCTCTCCCTTTTGGACTTCCTTCCCATTTAGGCTACCACAATGCATTAGGTAGAGTTCCCTGTGCCATACAGTATGTTTTCATCAGTTGTCCATTTTATACATAGTATCAATAATGTATGTGTCAATCTAGTCTCCTAATTCCTCCCACCCCACCCTTTTCCCCCTTGGTATCCATAAATTTGTTCTCTATATCTGTGTCTCTATTTCTGCTTTGCAAATAAGATCATCTATACGATTTTTCTAGATTCCACGTATATGTGTTATTATCCGATATTTGCTTTTCTCTTTCTGACTTACTTCACTCTGTATGACACAATCTAGGTCCATCCACATCTCCACAAATGACCCAATTTCATTCCTTTTTATGGCTGAGTAATATTCCACAGATTCTTTTCCCTTATAGATTATTAAAAGATATTGAGTATAGTTCCCTGTGCTATGCAGTAGGTCCTTGTTGTTTATCTATTTTATACATAGTAGTGTGTATCTGTTAATCTCAAACTCCTAATTTACCCCTCCCCCCTTTCCCCTTTGGTAACCATAAGTAATTTTTTCTATGTCTATTTCTGTTTTGTAAATAGGTTCATTTGTATCATTTTTTAAGATTCCACATATAAGTGATATCATATGATAGTTGCATTTCCTCTAAGATCAGGAATAAGACAAGGATGCCCACTCTCACCAAAGAAATATAAATAAAAGGAACACAGATTGGAAAAGAAGCAGTAAAGCTGTCACTGTTTGCAGATGACATGATACTATACATAGAAAATCCTAAAGATGCTACCAGAAAATTACTAGATCTCCTCAATGGATTGGGTAGTTTCAGAATACAAAATTAATACACAGAAATCTGTTGCATTTCTATACACTAACAATGAAATATCAGAAAGAGAAATTAAGGAAATGATTACATTTTGCATCACATCAAAAAGAATAAAATACCTAGAAATAAACCTACCTAAAAGACCTGTACTCTGTAAAATATAAGATGCTGATGAAAGAAATTGAAGGTGACATAATCAGATGGAAAGATATACCATGTTCTTGGGTTGGATCAATATTGTTAAAATGACTGTACTACCCAAGGCAAGCTACAGATTTGATGTAATCCATATCAAATTACAAGAGCATTTTTCACAGAATTAGAACAAAAAGTTTTACAATTTGTATGGAAACACAAAGACCCTGAATAGCCAAAGCAATCTTGAGAAAAAAGAAATATGGAGCTGGAGGAATCAGGCTCCCTGGCTTCAGACTATACTACAAAGGTACAGTACTGGCACAAAAACAGACATATATATCCATGGAACAGGATAGAAAGCCCAGAGATAAACCCACACATATATGGTCACCTTATCTTTGATAAAGGAGGCAGGAATATACAACGGAGAAAGACAGCCTCTTCAATAAATGGTGCTGGGAAAACTGGACAGCTACGTGTAAAAGAATGAAATTAGAACACTCCCTAACACCATACACAAAAATAAACTCAAAATGGATTAGAGACCTAAATGTAAGATCAGATACTATAAAACTCCTGGAAGAAAACCTAGGCAGAGCACTCTTTGACATAAATCACTGTAATATTTTTTGAAACCGTCTCCAGAGTATTGGAAATAAAAACAGAACTAAACAAATGGGACCTATTTAAACTTAAAAGCTTTTGCACAGTAAAGGAAACCATAAAAAAAAAATCCTACAGAATCGGAGGAAATATTCACAAATGATGTGATCAAAAAGGGATTAATTTCCAAAATATACAAACAGCTCATATAGGTCAATATCCAAAAACAACCCAATAAAAAAAATGACCCAGCCAACCCACTACTGGGAATACACCCTGGGAAAACCATAATTCAATAAGAGTCATGTACCACAATGTTCATTGCAGCTCTATTTACCGTAGCCTGGACATGGAAGCAACCTAAGTGTCCATTGACAGATGAATGGATAAAGAAGATGTGGCACATATATACAATGGAATATTACTCAGCCATAAAAAGAAACAAAATTGAGTTATTTGCAGTGAGGTGGATGGGCCTAGAGTCTGTCATACGGAGTGAAGTTAAGTCAGAAAGAGAAAAACAAATACCGTATGCTAACACATATATATAGAATCTAAAAAAAAAAAAGGGGGGGGTTACTGACGAACCTAGTGGCAGGACAGGAATAAAGATGTAGACATAGAGAATGGACTTGAAGACATGGTGGGGAAAGGAGGAAGGTGGGGAGAAGTGAGAGTAGCATTGACATATATACACTACCAAATGTAAAATAGCCAGTGGGAAGCAGCAGCATAGCACAGGGAGATCATCTCCAGGCTTTGCAATGACTTAAAGGAGTGGGATAGGGAGGGTAGGAGGGAGCCTCAAGAGGGAGGGGTTATGGGTATATATGTATGCATATGTCTGATTCACTTTGTTGTACAACAGAAACTAACACAGTATTGTGAAGCAATTATACTCCAGTAAAGATCTATTTAAAAAAAAAAAAGTTAAATAGACATTTCTCCAAAAAGACAAACAGATTGCCAACAGGCACATCAAAAAAATGCTCAACACTGCTAATTATTAGAGAAATGCAAATCAAAACTACAATGAGATATCACCTCACTCTGGTCAGAATGACCATCATCAAAATGTCTACTAATAATAAATGCTGGAGAGGATATGTGTTAAAAGGAACCCTCCTACATTGTTGGACGGAATGTAAATTTTTGCAGTCACTATGGAGAACAATATGGAGGTTCATTAAAAAACTAAAAACAGAGTTGCCATTTGATTCAGCGATCCCACTCCTGGGCATATATCTGGAGAAAACTAATTTTGGTAGATACATGCACCCCAATGTTCATGGTTCAATGCAGCACTATTTATAATAGCCAAGACATGGAAGCAACTTAAATGTCCATTGACAAATGGATTAGGAACATGTGGTGTTTCATGTGTGTGTTTACACATACACAATGGAATATTACTCAGCCATAAAAAAAGAATGAAATAATGCCATTTGCAGCGTGGGTGGACCTAGAGATTATCTTACTAAGTGAAGTAAGCCAGATAGTATTGTACTCTTTTGGCAATTATTCTTTATGTTTGAAAGAATAGCGTCCCCTCAAAAAAAAGTTTAAGTCTAGTTAGAGATGAAGAAAACCAAATAGCTTAGTAACCTAGGAACAATGCCTTTTTCAATAGGGGATTGTCCCTGCAGTTTCAGGTACTCCTTTAGCCATTAAACCGATTTTTATTGTATTTTTTAACAGTAACAAGCTCTCTATGCAATTTATTGTAGATACAGCAATAACATATTTATTAGCAAGGAGCAGTTGAAGGCTTTTGAAGAAGAGTTAACCAAATAATATTTTACAGGCTTATTATAATAGATGATACTATACAGATAGGAAAATACCTCCAACTTTTGTGTACAGTAAGATGTGCTAAACCATTTTATTAGAGATTGGTGTCTAAAAACATAAATTGTGGGATTAAACTACCTGGGTTTTAACACATGTTTGGCTCATAGAAGCTCTGTGCCCATAGGCAAATTACTTAATCCCTCTTCTTTCAGTTCCTAAATCTGTAAAGTGGGTGCGATAAAAAACAAACAAATGAAAAAAACTAGCCCTTTGGTTGTTATGAGGTTTAAGTGAATTAATATATGTAAAATATTTAGAAGATAGATATCATACAGGTCACACATTATAGTAGTTATTATTAAAGTTGTATAACTTGAATATTTTCTTCAATGGATATTTTACAGAGATCACCTGCACCCTCCGCCATATCAAGTCTTTCTCTTTGCTATTTTGTAGCATTCACTTCCTAAGAAAGTATTTGTACTTTAGTCAGAGATCATTTTATGTAGGTAACTTACTCATTATTCAATAAATGAATGAAGAGCTGAGTGAATAAATAATCTAGTATTTTGCCTGTCTGGGATAGAAAATCCACACATAGAAATACCCAAAATGGAAGATATTATGGATAAATTCTACATGTGTTTCAGCAAAGAAAATTTGAGGATTTTGGGTGAGAGGTCTTGGGAAGTTATTGGAGAAAACCTAACATAGAGGATATTTAAGGTGTGGTTTGAAGGGTAGGGGTTCATAAATTGAGAAGAGATAGAAAAGCGTTCCAAAAAGAGCTATCCAGCTGCGAACATGCTGACCAGATTATCAAAACCATAAAAGCATTAAAATATATACATATTTTAAGCTATAGTTGATACCATCTTTCTTTTATAGTCTCCTCAAAAGATTCTGCTGCCCTTTAGATCTGTTTTCGCTTTCATTGAGAGTACTGGACTTTAAAAAATACAGATCTCAAGATTAATTAAGTTTGTCAGTATGGGAACTCATTCAATGTAGGGGAGGGGGTTGAAGGCCAGAAGACCAGTGAAAGGTGATGCAAGTTATGAGATATAACCATCTAGCAGGAAGGATACCAATAGTAAACAATAGAAAAGAGCTTGGCTATAGGAACCATAAGATGCCACAGGATAGATTTAACAAGGGACATGACTAAGAAACATGACCTCTATAAAGAATGCTATAAAAATTTATTAAGTGATGTAAAAGAAGATTTGAATAAATGGAGTGTTACATCATATCTTTGGGTAGGAAGAGTGTATAATGCAAAGATGGCTGACTCCTAAATGTAATGCATTTTAGTCCAAACCCCATAGGATTTTATCTCTAAGATTCTCCAAAATTATTCCAAAGTGCATCTAGAAAAGATAGAGCTACTATTTGAACAATAAATTGTTTTGAGTATTCCTCAGATATAAATATTTAAATTCAGCTAAAATAAAAGTATAGTATTAAGACATGAGTAAACAGATAACACATACACAAGGAAATAAATACTATGATTTCTATGAGTTTAGGAAAGCATAAACCTATAAATAATAGGGCAAATTCACAAAGGGAATAAGGTAAATGCTGTGTCACGCTATGTGTGTATATATATATATACTTTATCTAAAGAATAGACTATGAATGATATTAGAAAATTAAAATATTGCCTACTTCTGTAGAGGGATAACAGTCTAAGATAAAAATTATTATATTTGCACAGAAACTATTAATAATTACATAATAATTTTACCTTAGTATATATCAAGAGTATACAAGGGACTGAGAAAATATAAATATTTAATGTATTCTCATATAAGCAGTTCATGTTTTTTTTTGTTCTTGTTGTTTTTTTGTTTTTTTGTTTTTTGTGGTACGTGGGCCTCTCACTGCTGTGGCCTCTCCCGTTGCAGAGCACAGGCTCCGGACGCACAGGCTCAGCGGCCATGGCTCACGGGCCCAGCTGCTCCGCAGCATGTGGGATCCTCCCGGACCGGGTCACGAACCCGTGTCCCCTGCATCGGCAGGCGGACTCTCAACCACTGCGCCACCAGGGAAGCCCTCATGTTTTTAAAATCAATAAAATAAGCAAAGAAAAATATAAACTCAAAAATAAACAACTGATATATATCATTCTATTGCCTACTAAATTAATCACATTTAAAAACTTAGAATAACCAATGTTGGTGAAGATTTACTGAAGCTGTTACTTTCAAAAGGGTTGGCACTGTAAGGAGAAAATATGTTCATACCTTTTAAAATACTCTTCTCACTTTTTGGAACCTATTAAAAGTAGTAGAACTTACTGAACTCACACTGGTCAGAATGGTCATCATCAAAAAAATCTACAAAAAATAAATGCTGGAGAGGGTGTGGAGAAAAGGGAACCCTCTTGCACTATTGGTGGAAATGAAAATTAATATAGCCACTGCGCAGAACAGTACAGAGGTTCCTTAAAAAATTAAAAATAGAACTACCATATGACCCAGCAATCCTACTACTGGGCATATACCCTGAGAAAGCCATAATTCAAAAGGACACATGTACCCCAATGTTCACTGCAACACTATTTACGATAGCCAGGATATGGAAACAACCTAAATGTCCATCGACAGATGAATGGATGTAGAAGATGTGGTACATATATACAATGGAATATTACTCAGCCATGAAAAGGATAGAAATTGGGTCATTTGTAGAGAGTGGATAGACCTAGAGTCTGTCATATAGAATGAAGTAAGTCAGAAAGAGAAAAGCAAATATCGTATATTAACACATATATGTAGAATCTAGAAAAATGGTACAGATGAACCTATCTGTAGGGCAGGAATAGAGATGCAGACATAAAGAATGGATGTGTGGACACGGGGGAAGGTGGGTGGGATGAATTGGGAGTCTGGGTTTGACATATATGCACTATCATGTGTAAAAGAGATAGCTAGTGGGAACCTGTTGTATAGCACATAGAGCTCAGCTTGGTGCTCTGTGGTGACCTAGATGGGTGGGATGGAGGGTGGGGAGGGTGGGATGGAGGGTGGGGAGGGTGGGATGGAGGGTGGGGAGGGTGGGAAGGAGTTCCAAGAGGGAAGGGACATATGTACACATATAGCTGATTCACTTCGTTGAACAGCAGAGACTAACACAACATTGTTAAGCAACTGTACCCCAATTTAAGAAAAAAGAGGTACTACTAAAATGTAATATAAATAGTATTGTGAAAATAATCAGTCTAATATCATATATAACATCCTTATAAAGATCTATAGTGTAGATATAAAAAATAAGGTTTGGTCCTTTGATGAAAATATGTGATCAGTCAAAAATGAGAATTACAAAAAGCAATGAGACATCAATGTTTATGAAAGATACTTTGCGTGTATGTGGGAGGGAAGGTACTTACAGATAATAATCTCAAAAATGTGATAAAAGTTATTTTATTCCTCTGAACCTTAGTGTCTTTGCCTATTCAAAAACATAACAAGATTTTTGTGAGCAGAAAAGAAAAAAAATTTTGACAGTGGTGTGCTATATAATACATGTAAAACACATATAAAGCATACAGCAGAGAGTCTACACCCAATTTTAAAACATTACTTTCCTTCACCTACCTTTTTATTAGCAATCTTATATCCTATACTTTTACAGAACACTTTAGATTCAAATAGGGTTTAATATTTTAAGCACTATTCTGACTTGAATAATGCCTATAGTGTTAAATTCACAGTTATACACTTCACTTGAATCAACCAAGAAAATATATCTCTTTAATTTTTAGATAACTGATCACACCTTCCTCATCTGTTGTATAACAGAAAACTTAAACTTGCCAATAAGCAGTGTATCAATCATTTCAGGATTGATCTGCCTGTTGTGTTTTAAAATGTTTTTAGTTAGTAGACAAAACAGTATCTCACTGTAATAAATGAACACCGAACAAGGGAATTATCTAATCTGTTAGATATATATGGTACTTGATTATTATTTTTTAGAATAATAAGAGGTGACCAAATGTGCCTCAGTACAGAGAAAAGATTTACAAGACCATCATGTCTTTTTTCCGGATTTCTGCTCAGTAAGCAACCTTCTGACAAAAACTTGATTTTCAAAGTACCTAAATACTGAGAAAGGATTACACTATGGGATATAAGCTGGTATTTAAAACAGTGAAAATATGTAGGTCCATTCATAAATGTGTTCATTTCCAATTTAATTTTTCACTCAGAGTCTTGTAATTTTGAGTAACAATCAATTCCTAAAGCCTAATAGAGTTGAATGTTCCAGTCTGAAAATTTGAGAACCGTAGCCGGGTCTCAATGTCAGTACCACTTTAGTGACCTGAAGGCTTTGGAGGGAAAAACATTGCCACCCTCCACCAAACACCAATTTTTAGTATAGGCAAACGATATTTTCTGACTGTTTGGAAAAAGCTACATAAATGAGCTTGAACTTTCCTACTTCCACCTTCCAAGGTCTCCAAACCCTTCATTTGAGGAAACCCCTGAATCCGTTATGTCCCAGACCAGTGTTCCATCTCTCTCACCTTCTAGGGTCAGAGAGACGACATATTTTTGAAATGTACAAGTTATTCCTAATTCCTAGGAACTGATGGTGAATGTGAGCTTCTCCACAAATGCTTCCTAAGACTTTTGTCTTTAGAACCAAAAAGTGAAATTATGACTGGTCAGGGGAGTCTTGTTTCATTACAGAGAGTTATTAAGAATGAAAATTCTATCTATTTAATGCATGTACCAATGACTGCTCTATTCAAGATCTATTTGAACAATATAAATCAGAAATCAATATAGACAGGTCTATTATCAATCCCAGGTCTTGATGTCCACAATGAATTACAGTAAATAGAATACAAAGAGTTGCTTTGTTTATATCACTTCCTTTCCCATTAAAATGTTACTACAAGGTAGCAGGATCGCTATTTTTATTTTGCTGACCAACTCTTTTTCTCTCCGTCAATCAATACCATTGGTAGTTAAATTATATAAAAGTTTATTCATATTAGATTCCAGTGTTTATAGTTATATGTATTTCAAATATATAGAGAGTCATACCTAAGATTAAGTGTTCAAGAAATGGAAGCAACTCTTACAGCAGATTTCAGGTGAAAAAATAGCTTCACAAATTCTATTTTGGGAAAATAAAAGAGGGAAACTATCTTAAATACATGGAGATAAACTATCAATAAATTGAATGTGCTGAATAGCTGACAAAAATCTTGAGAGATTAGTTCACCAGGTTTATAAAAGTACATTTTTTTCAATTAAGTTCTTTTCAATTAAGTAAACATATTGCTTCATTTAAATGGCACAATATTATTTTCACATAATTTTCAAGCTGTTTTTATTTTTAAAAAATACTAATGAAAAGAATTACAGTATATAAGATTCAAAAATATTTTAATAAAAATAATGCAATGAGGGGCTTCCCTGGTGGTGCAGTGGTTGAGAATCCGCTTGCCAATGCAAGGGACACGGGTTTGTGCCCCGGTCCGGGAGGATCCCATGTGCCACGGAGTGGCTGGGCCCGTGAACCATGGCCACTGAGCCTGCGCATCTGGAGCCTGTGCTCCACAACAGGAGAGGCCACAACAGTGAGAGGCCCACGTACCGCAAAAAAAAAAAAAGCAATGAAATCTAACTATAATTTATTCCACATCATATCATCTACTAGGATTTCTATTCATAAAACATCTCAAAGAATCTTCAGTTTGCTTCTCAGAACTTTTTCTATATACAATTTGAGTTTGTCTTAGACATGAGTGGAGTAGGTCAAGGTCACCAAGTTATAACACTCATAAACTGAAGGACCATGAAAGTGCATGTCAGAATATTTGTCAATTTTAATAAATGAGTAAATTAATAAACTGACATATCAATCATAAATGACAAATCAATCATAAAGAGAAAGGAAATGCAATAACCTAATTAATAATCCAATTGAAATATTCATCATTATGAAAGAAATAAAATAATTATTGGTTCTGCATTGGATCCAGACACTTTTTAAAATTTGACAATTTTACTAACATTAAAACAGTCATTACTTACTGTAAACAAATTTATATGTGTCTGTAGTAAGCTTTATAATTCCTGTGAAGATGTTGTACCTGTGCATGTCTGTTGGACAACCTTCAGATCTGCAGTAGCTAATTATTTCATAGTCTAGGCAGTGCTTTTCTGGACAAATCTTCAGGATGTGCAATATTATATATCAACCTATAAATAACTGATAAATATCTCTAGAAATTATGGAAATAGACATGTTTGGGGGCATAGAAATTGAAGTCATCTTGTCCATCCTGAGAGAGCATGGGCATTTGACTTTCTATTAGCTAATTAAATGTATTTTTATAAGAAAAAAGGAAAGAATGAAGCCAAAATAAAGATTATGTTTGCAAAGCTGAAAGAGTATTACCATATTAGACTTAATTAAAATTGAAAAGCCAAACTAAAAGACCTTAATAAAATGTTGCCTCTTTTCTCTAATTTTCATTTGATAATCCATGAGACACAAGCACATTTCCATAATTTTATAAGACAGTGTTGTACCATATATGTGTGTGTGTGTATATACAGACATATATATTTTTCAGAATAACAATTATTTTGTTTTTGCCTTGTTTTGAATTTTCCTCTACCTCTTTTTCTCATTCCAACCCTAACAGGCACTGCTCTCTACCCCTGGTCATTGATATTAATGACTTTTTATAACCATTTCCATATTTTTTTCATGATCATGTATTTTTATTAAAATAACTGAGAGACACACTTATGAACCTGTATGTTTTTTGTTTTCTGTATCTTGTTTTTATCCCACTCAACAATATCTCTGAAAATCATGCAAAACAACAGATATAATAATAGTATATTTATTATTGTGTTTAACATACTTTATGGTATGGGGGACCATGATATGATATGGTCCACCATTTTCCTATGATAGCATTCACTCAGATTACAGGTTTTAGCACTATAAAACCCCAAAAATATCCTTGTACATGTTTAATTTTTTTTTATGGTTAGAGGGTAGATTTTCAAGGAATGGAGTAAAAGTACCCATGTATTTAAAGAAGTTTAAAGAAGTTACCAGTTTGCTTTTACCAGCAATGTAGGACTCTAGCTTTTGCTCACTCTCTAAGCCAGTAGCAGGTGCTAGAGTTCATTTTGTTTTGGCCTTACAGTTTAATGTAATATATTGTTTTTACTTGATTTGCATTTCACTGGCTACTGGCAATGTGGGCAGTTTTAAATATGAATTGTTACTTAGATTTGATCTTTAAAAAAAATCTCCTCCTGATATTACTTACATTTGTATTAGATGTTTTCTTATGATTTTGTAAAAGCTCACTGCTTATTATAAACACTTTATTTTCTACATTGCTATTTTTTTTTTCAAAATCTACTGGCTGTTTTTGATGTTACTTATGATATCTTATATGTTAGAGCAAGTTAGTTCAGTGACACTTTAATGCTAAAGTATAGCATTTAATGTTAAAGTATAAGCCACCACATGTGACATCTACATAACTAATTTTGACTAAAAATTTCTCCTCTGCTCCTACATTTTCTTGTAGTAATTTACTCTATTTATTCACATATATGTTTTTAGACCATCAGGAATATATTTTTGCATATGATCAAAGATAGAAGTTGTATTTTATATTCTTCCAGATGCATAGATATTTGTGCGATCACCATTTATTTTTATTTTTTATTTATTTATTTTTACGGTACGCAGGCCTCTCACTGCTGTGGCCTCTCCCGTTGCAGAGCACAGGCTCTGGACGCGTAGGCTCAGCGGCCATGGCTCACAGGCCTAGCCACTCCACGGCATGTGGGATCTTCCCGGACCAGGGCACGAACCCGTGTCCCTGCATCGGCAGGCAGATTCTCAACCACTGCGCCACCAGGGAAGCCCCACCATTTATTAAATAACATATCTTTCCTCCACTGCGTTTTACTTTTTCCATTTAAGATATTAATATTTCATTTATACTGAGATCTGTTTCCAAGTTGTTTCTGCCACTGATCTATTTATCAATTTCTATAACAATGCTATATTAATTTATATTGGTGGCCTTGTAATATGTCTGTATTATGTTTTGCAACATGTCCTTCACTATTGTTTTTCATACTTGCTTTGACAATTCTTAAGCTAAGTAAGTGTAGAAGATGATAGGCATAATCTAAAAGCGAGGGACAACTGTTTTTCTCCCACATAAGATTTGAGGTTGTTTATTTGATTTAAATTAAAATTTTCCATGGGATTCTAATTTCAAATTAGTATTATATAAATTTTTAGAATTGGTTTTTATGCTATTATCTCTTCCTATTACAATGACAGCATAGATTTCTATTTTAATTTCATGGTATTGAATAAGATTTGGATGTTTTCTTTATCCATGTACATATTTAATTTTTTCTTAATTATTTTGCAATTTTTCCCTATAGAGCAAGTAATATATATATATGTGTGTATATATATATATATATATATATATATATATA
This sequence comes from Phocoena sinus, assembly GCF_008692025.1. Classification (NCBI taxonomy): domain Eukaryota; kingdom Metazoa; phylum Chordata; class Mammalia; order Artiodactyla; family Phocoenidae; genus Phocoena; species Phocoena sinus. The sequence continues at coordinate 79,842,619 of NC_045767.1, forward strand.
TAGTGGTACACGGGCCTCTCCCGCTGCGGAGCACAGGTTCTGGACATGCAGGCTCAGCGGCCATGGCTCATGGGCCCAGCCGCTCCACGGGATGTGGTATCTTCCTGGACCGGGGCACGAACCCGTGTCCCCTGCATCAGCAAGCAGACTCTCAACCACTGCACCACCAGGGAAGCCCTAGAGCAAGTAATATTTTACCTAATTCCACTAAATGGCACTTACTGCTGGATTAGGAAGAAAAAGAAGCTTTATATATATAATATTCCATCTAAAGAAATGTTTGATTTTTTATATATTATAGTTTGGTGAGTATCAATTTTTTCCCTCCAAGTTGTTGATTTCATGAATTAGGCTAACAATTTTTTTTAAAGTAATTCATTTTCCATAATCTGAATAAAGTTGGCTTTATCAGTATCCCATGCTCATGTGATTTTGCTGAATCATCTTAATATTTTATGTGGAAACACTTTTTCAGTTAGGAAAATGTCATTTTTATATTATCTTTATAAGCTTTTAGTGTTGTTTTGTGTTGACTTACTAGAATGATTCAGATAATTTTGTTATGTCTTTGGTCTTGAATAACTTACGTAAACTTGAAATTATTTGTTCTTTAAAAATGCTTCGACGAATTCAGCAAGGTAGAATGATACAAGAATAACATACAGAAATCAGTTGCATTTCTTTACACTAACAATGAAATATCAGAAAGGAGATATAAAAAAAATACCTTTCAAAATCATACCCCCAAAAATAAAATACTCAGGAAGAAACCTAACCAAGGAGGTGAAAGACTTATACACTGTGAACTATAAAACATTAATAAAGGAGATTGAAGATGATTCATGCTCTTAGATTGGAAGAATTAATATTGTTAAAATGGCCATACTACCCAAAGCAATCTACAGATTTACTGCGCTCTGTAGAGTGCTCAGATATAATTTAATGTCAAATTACCTTGACATATTTCACAGAACTAGAACAAATAATCCTAAAATTTATATGGAACCATAAAAGACCCAGAATTGCCAAAGCAATCCTGAAGAAAATGCACAAAGCAGGAGGTATAACCCTCCCAGACTTCAGCTAGTACTACAAAGCTACACTAATCAAAACAGCATGATATTGGCACAAAAATCAGTAGATCAATGGAACAGAATAGGAAGCCCAGAAATAAACCCATGTGCCTACAGTCAATTAATCTTTGACAAAGGAGGCAAAAATATAAAATGGGAAAAAGACAGTCTCTTCAGCAAGTGGTGTTGGGAAAGTTGGACAGCCCCATATAAATCAATGAAGTTAGAATGGACCCTCTAACCATAAACAAAAATAAACTCAGAGTGGCTTAAAATCTTAAACATAAGACATGACACCATAAAACTCTTGAAAGAGATCACAGGCAAAACATTCTCTGACATAAATTGTACAATGTTTTCTTAGGACAGTCTCCCAAGGCAATAGAAATAAAAATAAACAAATGGGACCTAATCAAAATTCCAAGCTTTTGCACAGCAAAGGAAACCGTAAACAAAATGACAGCCTACAGAATGGGAGAAAACATTTGCAAATGATGTGACTGACAAGGGATTAATTTCCAAAATATACAAACAGCTCATACAACTCAACAACGAAAAAACAAACAACACAATTGAAAAATGGACAGAAGACCTAAATAGACATTTATGCAAAGAAGAAATACACTACACAGTTACCCACACCCATGAAGCCAGGTCAGCTGCCTATCAGGGCTCTGGAAAAAATCCCCTGGACAGAGCTGTTCAGGTTGTGTAATAGTATGATAAATTGTTGTTTTTTCACTTGAGGAAGGGGTGCTTTTTAAGAATCTCCCCAAACGACTGTGGGCTAAGTATGACCATCCCTATATGGATCTGTATTCATGTACTTGCTGAGTACTTACTTGTGTTCTTTGGGACTTCAGATACTTATACTTTCTAGACCTCATCTTTGTTACCTGTGAAATGGGCATGAATATTGTTCCCCATGACATAGGTTTGTGAGCATTAAGTGAGGTGAGTATATGATGCTTTTAGCATAGAGCTGACACAGTGTACTTGCTCAATAAATAATATCTGTTATTGTTACTAAAACAAAAAGAAGAAGAAATACAAATGGCCAATAGGCACATGAAAAGATGTTCATCATTGCTAATTATTAGAGAAATGCAAATCAAAACTACAATGAGGTACCATCTCACAACTGTCAGAATGGCCATCACTAAAAACTACAAATAACAAATACTGGAGAGGATGTGGACAAAATGGGAACCCTCCTATACTGTTGATGGGAATGTAAATTGGTATAGCCACTATGGAAAACAGTATGGAGATTCTTCAGAAAACTAAAAATAGAACTACCATATTATCCAGCAATCCCACTCCTGAGCATATATCCAGACAAACTCTAATCCAAAAAGATACATACACCCCTTTGTTCATAGCAGCACTATTAGCAATAGCCAAGACATAGAAACAGCCTAAATGTCCATCAACAGATGAATGGATAAAGAAGATGTGGTACATATATACAATGGAATATTACTCAGCCATTAAAAAGAATGAAATAATGCCATTTTCAGCAACATGGATGCAGCTAAAGATTATCATACTAAGTAAGTTGGAAAGAGAAACACAAATACCATATGATATCACTTATAGGTGAAATATAAAATATGAAAAAAAGTAAACCTATCTACAAAACTGAAACAGACTCAGGGACACACAGAACAGACTGGTGGTTGCCAAGGGGGAGGGACTTAAGGGAGGACTGAAGTGGGAAGTTCGGGTTAGCAGATGTAAGCTATTATATATGGAATGAATAAATAACAAGGTTCTACTGTATGGTACAGAGAACTATAGTCAGTATCCTATGATAAACTGTAATGGAAAAGAATATTAAAAAAATGAATGTATATATACAGTTGTGTGTGTATATATATATATATATTTGAATCACTTTGCTGTACAGCAGAAATTATCATGACATTGTAAATCAACTATACTCCAATAATAATAAAAAATTTTTTACATGCTCTGAAACTCAGAGGTAACCTTCTAGTTTGGATCCTATTTACAATGGTAGATCTTAATCCTCAAATCTCTTCTAGAAACTGGGCTAGTTGCAATTTCTATGAATTCTTTTGTCAATTTTAGATACTTAAAATTTTACTAAGAAACATGTTTCCTTTAGGTTTTCAATAATTTGCCACAGTGTTATACGTAGTATTCTTTTCACTTTCATTTTAACTGTATTTCTAATTATGTTTTCTTGTTCTTAACTCTTGTAAATTCTGTCTCAGTCTTTTTTTTTTTTTTTTTTTTTTTTTGTGGTACACAGGCTTGTCACTGTTGTGGCCTCTTCTGTTGCGGAGCACAGGCTCCAGACGTGCAGGCTCAGCGGCCATGGCTCATGGGCCTAGCCACTCCGCAGCATGTGGGATCTTCCCGGACCGGGGCACAAACCATGTCCCCTGCATCGGCAGGCGGACTCTCAACCACTGCGCCACCAGGGAAGCCCTATTTTAGTTTTTATTTCTGTTTATCATTTACTTTGATTATTTTTTTCTAACTTCCTAAGGTCAATAATGAAGGCATATAAAGGTAATATTTCCCCTTGAATCCAGTTTTTACTGGACCATTGTTTTGTTGAATCATTCCTTTATTGCTTGCTTTTTGTCTGTTTTTTGGTATGATCTTATTTCTACCTTTGCTTTATTTTGTTATACAAAGGTCGTCTAAACATACATTTATTAATTTCACAATTTTTGTTGATACTTTGGTCACATTTATATTTGGATCAGAGAACATGGCTTGTAAAATATCTACTTTTTGGAGTATTTAGTGATTTTTCTTTTTGCCTGCCAGTACACACTTAACTTCATAATTTTTGTCACCACATATATCCAAATAAATGTGGCATAAGGTGTTAAGACTATTGGAGAATTAAATCATACCTATTTTTTTTCTGTTAATTTGGTTCACTTCTGTATACATGATATTTAATCCCCTTTATAGGTATATGTTTAGCAAATTATGATTGTATTTCTACTAATTTTTATCTTTATGTTCATTATGGTGTTCGTTTTATTTTTGCAAGATGAGCTTTATATAATGTCACTTACTATATAGCTTCACAATTCTAACATTAAATTACAACTTACATGCCATAAATATTACAATTTCTGCTTCCTTTTCTTGGTCAATCTTTAATTTTCTCCTTTATTTTCAAATTCTGCCCTTGCAAACTGAATCTAGTTGTTTTGTTTTTATTGTTTATTTTTCTTTTAATAATCTATTATTATTCTTGCTTCATTTGTCAGGTTTTAGTATTGCTATAAGAACTCATGTGACAGTCTCATTTTTCTTTTCCTTAGAATTCAGGAATTCTATAAAAATATGTTCAAGCATTTTCTAGTTTCAACTCAGTAAATGTTTTAATAGAGAGGATCAGTTCTCTTAGAATTCATACAAAATGTCTCTGGCTGTTTATGTCATAGTGAGCACTGTGTCTTTCCTCTGGAACTTCTATATTACAGGTAGAGCCAATTGTATCTATGTTTCAAGTTTCTTTTTTTGCTTTAGTGTTTTCATCTTTTTATATTGTTGTTTGTGTTACAAGAGAATTCTTGTGTTTTGTCACCCAGTTCACTTTAAAAGGATGAAAAATAAACTAAAAAATCTTCTTGGAGGTTCACAATTTTTAGGTCCAGAAAATCTATAAACTATGGTTAACATCAGTATACACTTTCAAGCACTTAAAAGGCAAGAAAACTTTAAAACACATACTCTTTGAAAAAGGATTAGGGAATTTTAATTCTGGTTGTGCTTTAATTCTTTCAAGTGGCTTGCCAAGGAAAATAAGAGAAAAATAAAACAAACACAAATATAAAAATGGAATGTGAAAAATATCAGAAAACATATAAATTCCTATCAAAATCTGTTCTCTAAGCTTTAAGAAGAAAATTCACTTTTTTTCTTTACTTTGACTTACTAGTATCCTAAATGTAAACTATTAATTTAATATTGAAGGAATCAAGGTTATGTTGTATAATTAAAGAATAGGCAAATATCACAACACATTGTTGATATTATTTGAAGAATGTGAAGGGAATCCAACATTTCATGATATAAGCAAAGCACAAGATGTGCATTGTAAGCTTGATTTTTAAGATTTAGTAAAATAATTTGTCAACCTAATTGGAAATTTATATATATATAAATTTATATATAAGAGAGAGAGAGAAGGGGAGGGAGACAGAGAGGTTTTGAAAATTACATACTTGAAAAATGAAGGTCTAAGTGGTTTAGTCCAATTTAATCTTGTAAAGAGTCAACCAAAATGCTCAATTAATTTAACATTAAATAATTATACTTAATAATAATGTAATACAAATAATTTAATTTACTCAAATTGCTAACTCATTTCAACCAAAAATTTACTATATACACGTAGAAAATTGAAATTATTTTAAAATGAAAAATGTTAACAATGTTGAATTTTATGCTGGAGTAATCATTTTGTCAGATTTTCACTAAATTATTTTCTACTTATTCAGAAATATTTGACAGTTTATGATAAAACCAATGTGGAGTCATTTAAATCATCTAGCTGACAGTATTTTTAAAAGTGAGTCATTTTTTATCCATGCAATTCTCATTCAGTTTATAATTATATTTTATTCTCAAATCTCCAGTGAATTTTTTAGACTAATTGATTCTTCAATCAGTGCAATCTGAAATTTGTGTTTTTAGTAATGATTTTGCTTAACTTTTAAAAACATAATTATACCTGACCTATGTAATTTTTCTGAGTACTGCAAATCGTTTTACACTTCACAGTAAGATTGTAAATAGTATTCATGAATGTAAAGTGTGTGTGTGGTGTGTCCATGTATGTATACGTGTGTGTGTGTATATAAATATATATACACACACACATATATACAAATTAACAAATACAAATATATGTATATAGAAAGAAAGCAGAGAGGAACTGCATAGAATTGTATTCATGTGAAGCATATTAGTATAATCTTTGAATTTCCTTCATATTATTTCATATGTGGTTTTGAAAAAGTATATATAATTTACATATATCTTGATATGCTGATAATTGTAAAGGAAATAATGTTGGAACTTTTATGTAAATTTTATTTACATAAAGTTTTTTGTTTTCCAAAGAAATGATTCACATTTTAAATAGGTAAGGAGGGCTTCCCTGGTGGCGCACTGGTTGAGAGTCCGCCTGCTAATGCAGGGGACACGGGTTCGTGCCCCGGTCCGGGAAGATCCCATATGCCGTGGAGCGGCTGGGCCCGTGAGCCATGGCCACTGAGACTGCGCATCCTGAGCCTGTGCTCCGCAACGGGAGAGGCCACAACAGTGAGAGACCCACGTAATGCAAAAAATAAATAAATAAATAGGTAAGGAAAATAAAGTTCTCATTGGTGAGAGATAAAACTGAATATAGATGATTTTGAGGAAAGCTTATAAAGTAAGGTATATAATTCTAGAGAAAATAATCCCAACTAATGGAGTAATCATCTACAACATAATAGTAGAAATGTATAAGATGCTACTTCTATTTATTCTGAAGTGTTTGTTATTATACATATTACATATTTAAGAGTACACCATATACTTTTAAATACTTTAACCTTACTTAAAATGTATATTTATTGTAAATGTTATATTTTCTTTCCAAGTTATCCAGTGATTGTTTTATATCTGTATTTTTCAGGAATCTCAGTTGGCTATGATACCATACCAAGGGTGAAAATATTCCAGAAGGATTGTGAATACACGTTGTTAAGCTTTTTGAAATCCAGAAATGCTGATTTTAACCTTGGAATGGATAAAATATTTTGGTTTGAACAAATGGTGCAAATGGAAAAATCTTAACTGCTCTGTTTTCTAAATTCAGGGCTTACTTCTGTGCTGGCTATTGTATATTCTCAACAAATACTTGTTTAATAAAACAATTAATACTTTAAAACATTAGCAAATTTTGAGGCTGATAGACCTAATTTCAAATCCCAGTTTTGTTATTTTCCATGTATGTACTTTAATGAGTAGTCAATCTCAATAACTGTCATTTATTGTATGCAATGGGCATTAGAAAAATAACACCAAGCTACAAGATTTTTTTAAAAACTAAATGACTAATGTGTATAGAAATAGATGCACGATGTATTGTACCTTGTATTAGTACTGTTATATTTGAAATTGAGATCAAATTTTAAGTTAGTGGTAGTGACTAATCTCAGTATAGCTATGCAAATATTCTTCTACTTTAAATTGGAAAATGTAGAGCATAACATAATTCTGAAATAAAAAATAGGAAAAAGAGTTCTCCCTCTCTTGCTTTCTCATCATCAGCAAATATTTACTCCTTTCCCACTATGTATATCACTCATTAGTTTGAGATAGAAGCATGCTTTTCCTCCCAAGATTTCCTTTCCTCTTATGACAAGGCACTACAAAGAGAGCCCAGGTAAAAACATAGGTTTTCTTTAGTTAGCACTGCCATTTTTTTTTTAATATTAGGATGTGTGCTTTACAAAGTCACTACAAATCACGTAAATTTGTTTACAGTCTCAGCAAGATCGTTCTAAAATAATTTTACCTTAAGTAAATCTTGTAAGTTTTCTTTTCAGATTATAACAGTAAAGCATGTTTGTTAAAAACAGTAAAAATATAAAGGCAGAGCTATTATTTTCCTCATCACTACCTGCCTCCCATAATATGAGGTTGTCAGTTTGGTCAGCTTTCTGTGTATCCTACAATATACTGATGTATCTTTTTGTGTATTGATACATATTTATACAGAAATTCATACAATACACAAATACACCCACTTATTTGTTTATTTTGATCAAATTGCAAGTATATTCTAAGTCACATATTTGCAAATTGCTTTAACAGCTTTATATATTACATTTATATATGTAGTGCACAGTAATTTTTCAGTTTTTTTGTATTTATTAATATTTTGGGTTTTGACCTATAACTGTCATAATTTTATATAAATTTAATTCCTGGATTTTTGTATTCTTACAATTATGATTTTTAACCATAGCTTCTCCAGATGCTATTGTAATAATCAAGAAAATCTACTGGCATTTTGTTTATTTATATTACATTCAGCCACCCTAACAGATATACTTAATAATTGCCATTTTTAATCTAGAATGTCTTCAATTTTTCAAAAGTCAAACTATCACTGAAACAATATACTTTTTCTTCTTGTTGTTTCTTGGAAAGTTTTTATAGAAATAATGGTAATAGACATTTCTATGTGTCCCTGGCTTTAAATGAAATTTTAATTTTCTCTATATTAGATTAAGATTTTCTATTCCTTTTTCATAAATGCTTTTATCATATTTATTTAAGAAATTTCTATTTATATATTTTTACATGTTTAAAATTAGGAGTGCCTGATGTTTTTCAAATAATTTTTATACTTTTCAATATGATTAAAGGTTTCTTCTTAATTTCTTTATACAAAAGTATTTTATCTTAGGAATGCAAAAATTCTACAGAATCAAGGAAGATTAATAAAGTTGGCCTACCTATAGCTTTACAAAGCTTCTGTTAGCTCTATGTGTATGGCTTTGTCTAAACTTAATTTTTTGTTTCTTATTATTTTTCTGTTTAAGCCAAAGAATGGTGTCCTTGGTATTTTTATCAAATACTGTGTCCTAAAAATTAAATATTTCTTTCTGGAAAACTAAGTTGATCCTTTAAAAGTTAATATGGCTTCTTATATTACTCACAAGTTCTAGGCTTCTTCACAATCTAGAGATCAGTTACTCTTAAATACAACATTGAGGAAGTCAACCCTGTTGAATACAGGAAGCTGTATATTTATTAAATCAAAAATTCTTCTCTTCAAGAGAATTTGAGAGTCCCAGAAAAAATAAAAAGTCCATGAACCAATAATTTGAATAAAGAGTAAAAAAGAAAACACCAATAAGCTAAAGGAAACATATGAAAAAGAAAATACGAAAACAACAAAACTAAGAAATAAAAACAAATAAAGTTAAACATAAAAGAACATGTCCAGGGGGACCTTGAAGATGGCGGAAGAGTAAGACGCGGAGATTGCCTTCCTCCCCACGGATACACCAGAAATACATCCACACGTGGAACAACTCCTATAGAACTCCTACTGAAGGCTGGCAGAAGACCTCAGACCTCCCAAAAGGCAAGAAACTCCCCACGTAACTGGGTAGGGCAAAAGAAAAAACAGAGACAAAAGAATAAGGACGGCACCTGCACCAGTGGGAGGGAGCTGTGAAGGAGGAAAAGTTTCCACACACTAGGAAGCCCCTCCGCGGGCGGAGACTGCGGGAGGCAGAGGGGGGAGTTTCGGGACCGCGGAGTAGTGCACAGCGACGGGTGCGGAGGGCAAAGCGGGGAGATTCCTGCACAGAAGATCGGTGCCGACCAGCACTCACCAACCCGAGAGGCTTGCTGCTCACCCACCGGGGCGGGCGGGGCTGCGAGCTGAGGCTAGGGTTTTGGTTTTGGACGGAGCTCAGGGAGAGGACTGGGGTTGGCGGCTTGAACATAGCCTGAAGGGGTTAGTGCACCACGACTAGCCGGGAGGGAGTTCGGGGAAAAGCCTGCACCGGCCGAAGAGGCAAGAGACTTTTTCTTCCCTCTTTGTCTCCTGGTGCGCGAGGAGAGGGGTCTAAGAGCGCTGCTTGAAGGAACTCCAGAGACGGGCGCGAGCCGCGGCTAAAAGCGCGAACCCCAGAGACGGGCGCGAGCCGCGGCTGAGGGCGCGAGCCCCCGAGACGGGCGCGAGCCGCGGCTGAAAGCGCAAACCCCAGAGACGGGCGCGAGCCGCGGCTGAGGGCGCGAGCCCCCGAGACGGGCGCGAGCCGCGGCTGAGGGCGCGAGCCCCCGAGACGGGCGCGAGCCGCGGCTGAAAGCGCAAACCCCAGAGACGGGCGCGAGCCGCGGCTAAAACCGCGGACCCCAGAGACGGGCGGGAGACGCTAAGGCTGCTGCTGCCGCCACCAAGGGGCCTGTGTGCGAGCACAGGTCACTCTCCACACCCCTCTTCCGCGGAGCCTGTGCAGCCCGCCACTGCCAGGTTCCCGGGATCCAGGGACAACTTCCCCGGGACAGCGCACGGCGGGCCTCAGGCTGGTGCAACGTCACGCCGGCCTCTGCCGCAACGTCACGCTGCCTCTGCCGCCGCAGGCCGGCCCCGCACGCAGTGCCCCTCCTTCCCCCATCCCCCAACCCCCGGCCTGAGTGAGCCGGAGGCCCCGAATCAGCGGCGCCTTTAACCCCGTCCTGTCTGAGCGAAAAAACAGACGCCCTCCAGCGACCTACACGCAGAGGCAGGGCCAAATCCAAAGCTGAGCTCCTGTGAGCTGTGAAAACAAAGAAGAAAAAGGGAAATCTCTCCCAGCAGTCACAGAAGCAGCGGATTAAAGCTCCACAATCAACTTGATATACCCTGCATCTGTGGAATACCTGAATAGACAAGGAATGATCCCAAATTGAAGAGGTGGAATTTAGGAGCGAAATCTATGATTTTTTTCCCTTTTCCTCTTTTTGTGAAGGTGTACGTGTATGCTCCTGTGTGACATCTAGTCTGTATACTCTAGCTTCCACCATTTGTCCTAGGGCTCTATCCGTCCATGACTTTTTTTAAAAAATTCTTTTTCTTAATAATTAAGTTTAATTGTAATAACTTTATTATACTTTACCTTCGTTCTTTCTTTCTTTCCTTCCTTCCCTCCCTCCTTTAGACAACGAATCACCCCAAATTGAGGAGGTGGTCTCAGGGAGCAGGATTTATGATTTTTCCCCCTTTACCTCTTTTTGTGAAGGTGTATGTGTATGCTTCTGTGTAAGATTTTCTCTGTATAGCTTTGCTTCCAACATTTGTCCTAAGGTTCTATCCGTCCCTTTTTTTTTTTTTCTAAATATTTTTTAATTCAATAACTATATTATACTTTATTTTATTTTTACTGTATCATCTTTCTTTCTGTCTTTTTTTCCTTCTTTCCCTCCTTCCTTCCTTCCTCCCTCCCTCCCTCCCTCCCTCCTTTCTTTCCTTCTTTGCTTCTTTCTTCCTTCCTTCCTTTCCTCCTTTCCTTCTTTCTTTCCTCATACTTCTACTAATTCTGTCTACTTTTTCTCCCTTTTATTCTGAGCCGTGTGGATGAAAGGCTCTTGGTGCTCCAGCCAGGAGTCAGGGCTCTGCCTCTGAGGTAGGAGAGCCAACTTCAGGTCACTGGTCAACAAGAGACCTCCCAGCTCCACATAATATTAAACAGCGGAAATCTCCCAGAGACCTCCATCTTAACACCAGCACCCAGCTTCACTCAACGACCAGCAAGCCACAGTGCTGGACAACCTATGCCAAACAACTAGCAAAACAGGAACACAACCCCACCCATTAGCAGAGAGGCTGCCTAAAATCATAATAAGGCCACAGACACCCCAAAACACACCACCAGACGTGAACCTGCCCACTAGAGAGACAAGATCCAGCCTCATCCAGCACAACACAGGCACTAGTCCCCTCCACCAGGAAGCCTACACAACCCACTGAAACAACCTTAGCCACTGGAGACAGACATCAAAAACAACGGGAACTACGAACCTGCAGCCTGCAAAAAGGAGACCCCAAACACAGTAAGATAAGCAAAATGAGAAGACAGAAAAACACACAGCAGATGAAGGAGCAAGATTAAAAACCCACCAGACCTAACAAATGAAGAGGAAATAGGCAATCTACCTGAAAAAGAATTCAGAATAATGATAGTAAGGATGATCCGAAATCTTGGAAGTAGAATGGACAAAATGCAAGAAACAGTTAACAAGGACCTACAAGAACTAAAGATGAAACAAGCAACGATGAACAATGCAATAAATGAAATTAAAATCACTCTAGATAGGATCAATAGCAGAATAACTGAGGCAGAAGAACGGATAAGTGACCTGGAAGATAAAGTAGTGGAAATAACTACTGCAGAGCAGAATAAAGAAAAAAGAATGAAAAGAACTGAGGACAGTCTCAGAGACCTCTGGGACAACATGAAACGCACCAACATTCGAATTATAGGGGTTCCAGAAGAAGAAGAAAGAAAGAAAGGGACTGAGAAAATATTTGAAGAGATTATAGTTGAAAACTTCCCTAATATGGGAAAGGAAATAGTTAATCAAGTCCAGGAAGCACAGAGGGCCCCATACAGGATAAATACAAGGAGAAACACGCCAAGACACATATTAATCAAACTGTCAAAAATTAAATACAAAGAAAGCATATTAAAAGCAGCAAGGGAAAAACAACAAATAACACACAAGGGAATCCCCATAAGGTTAACAGCTGATCTCTCAGCAGAAACCCTACAAGCCAGAAGGGAGTGGCAGGACATACTGAAAGTGATGAAGGAGAATAGCCTGAAACCAAGACTACTCTACCCAGCAAGGATCTCATTCACATTTGATGGAGAAATTAAAACCTTTACAGACAAGCAAAAGCTGAGAGAGTTCAGCACCACCAAACCAGCTTTACAACAAATGCTAAAGGAACTTCTCTAGACACGAAACACAAGAGAAGGAAATGACCTATAGTAGCGAACCCAAAACAATATATAAAATGGAAATAGGAACATACATATCAATAATTACCTTAAATGTAAATGGACTAAATGCTCCCACCAAAAGACACAGATTGGCTGAATGGATACAAAAACAAGACCCTTATATATGCTGTCTACAAGAGACCCACTTCAGAACTAGAGACACATACAGACTGAAAGTAAGGGGATGGAAAAAGATATTCCATGCAAATGGAAACCAAAAGAAAGCTGGAGTAGCAATTCTCATATCAGACAAAATAGACTTTAAAATAAGGACTATTAAAAGGGACAAAGAAGGACACTACATAATGATCAAGGGATCGATCCAAGAAGAAGATATAACAATTGTAAATATTTATGCACCCAACATAGGAGCACCTCAATACATAAGGCAAATACTAACAACCATAAAAGGGGAGATCAACAGTAACACATTCATAGTAGGGGACTTTAACACCCCACTTTCACCCATGGACAGATCATCCAAAATGAAAATAAATAAGGAAACACAAGCTTTAAATGATACATTAAACAAGATGGACTTAATTGATATTTATAGGACACTCCATCCAAAAACAATAGAATACACATTTTTCTCAAGTGCTCATGGAACATTCTCCAGGATAGATCATATCTTGGGTCACAAATCAAGCCTTGGTAAATTTAAGAAAACTGAAATTGTATCAAGTATCTTTTCCGACCACAACGCCATGAGACTAGATATCAATTACAGGAAAAGATCTGTAAAAAATACAAACACATGGAGGCTAAACAATACACTACTTAATAATGAAGTGATCACTGAAGAAATCAAAGAGGAAATAAAAAAATACCTAGAAACAAATGACAATGGAGACACAACGACCCAAAACCTATGGGATGCAGCAAAAGCAGTTCTAAGGGGGAAGTTTATAGCAATACAAGCCCACCTTAAGAAGCAGGAAACATCTCGAATAAACAACCTAACCTTGCACCTCAAGCAATTAGAGAAAGAAGAACAAAAAAACCCCAAAGCTAGCAGAAGGAAAGAAATCATAAAAATCAGATCAGAAATAAATGAAAAAGAAACGAAGGAAACAATAGCAAAGATCAATAAAACTAAAAGCTGGTTCTTTGAGAAGATAAACAAAATAGATAAACCACTAGCCAGACTCATCAAGAAAAAAAGGGAGAAGACTCAAATCAATAGAATTAGAAATGAAAAAGGAGAAGTAACAACTGACACTGCAGAAATAAAAAAAATCATGAGAGATTACTACAAGCAACTCTATGCCAATAAAATGGACAATCTGGAAGAAATGGACAAATTCTTAGAAATGCACAACCTGCCAAGACTGAATCAGGAAGAAATAGAAAATATGAACAGACCAATCACAAGCACTGAAATTGAAACTGTGATTAAAAACCTTCCAACAAACAAAAGCCCAGGACCAGATGGCTTCACAGGTGAATTCTATCAAACGTTTAGAGAAGAGCTAACACCTATCCTTCTCAAACTCTTCCAAAATATAGCAGAGGGAGGAACACTCCCAAATTCCTTCTACGAAGCCACCATCACCTTGATACCAAAACCAGACAAGGATGTCACAAAGAAAGAAAACTACAGGCCAATATCACTGATGAACATAGATGCAAAAATCCTCAACAAAATACTAGCAAACAGAATCCAACAGCACAGTAAAAGGATCATACACCGTGATCAAGTGGGGTTTATTCCAGGAATGCAAGGATTCTTCAATATACGCAAATCTATCAATGTGATAAACTATATTAACAAATTGAAGGAGAAAAACCATATGATCATCTCAATAGATGCAGAGAAAGCTTTCGACAAAATTCAACACCCATTTATGATAAAAACCCTCCAGAAAGTAGGCATAGAGGGAACTTTCCTAAACATAATAAAAGCCATATATGACAAGCCCACAGCAAACATCATCCTCAATGGTGAAAAACTGAAAGCATTTCCACTAAGATCAGGAACAAGACAAGGTTGCCCACTCTCACCACTCTTATTCAACATAGTTTTGGAAGTTTTAGCCACAGCAATCAGAGAAGAAAAGGAAATAAAAGGAATCCAAATCGGAAAAGAAGAAGTAAAGCTGTCACTGTTTGCAGATGACATGATACTATACATAGAGAATCCTAAAGATGCTACCAGAAAACTACTAGAGCTAACCAATGAATTTGGTAAAGTAGCAGGATACAAAATTAATGCACAGAAATCTCTGGCATTCCTATATACTAATGATGAAAAATCTGAAAGTGAAATCAAGAAAACACTCCCATTTACCATTGCAACAAAAAGAATAAAATATCTAGGAATAAACCTACCTAAGGATACGAAAGACCTGTATGCAGAAAATTATAAGACACTGATGAAAGAAATTAAAGATGATACAAATAGATGGAGAGATATACCATGTTCTTGGATGGGAAGAATCAACATTGTGAAAATGACTCTACTACCCAAAGCAATCTACAGATTCAATGCAATCCCTATCAAACTACCACTGGCATTTTTCACAGAACTAGAACAAAAAATTTCGCAATTTGTATGGAAACACAAAAGACCCCGAATAGCCAAAGCAATCTTGAGAACGAAAAAAGGAGCTGGAGGAATAAGGCTCCCTGACTTCAGACTATATTACAAAGCAACAGTAATCAAGACAGTATGGTACTGGCACAAAAACAGAAAGACAGATCAGTGGAACAGGATAGAAAGCCCAGAGATAAACCCACGCACATATGGACACCTTATCTTTGATAAAGGAGGCAGGAATGTACAGTGGAGAAAGGACAGCCTCTTCAATAAATGGTGCTGGGAAAACTGGACAGGTACATGTAAAAGTATGAGATTAGATCACTCCCTAACACCATACACAAAAATAAGCTCAAAATGGATTAAAGACCTAAATGTAAGGCCAGAAACTATCAAACTCTTAGAAGAAAACATAGGAAGAACACTCTATGACATAAATCACAGCAAGATCCTTTCTGACCCACCTCCTAGAGTAATGGAAATAAAAACAAAAATAAACAAATGGGACCTAATGAAACTTCAAAGCTTTTGCACAGCAAAGGAAACCATAACCAAGACCAAAAGACAACCCTCAGAATGGGAGAAAACATTTGCAAATGAAGCAACTGACAAAGGATTAATCTCCAAAATTTACAAGCAGCTCATGCAGCTCAATAACAAAAAAACAACCCCATCCAAAAATGGGCAGAAGACCTAAATAGACATTTCTCCAAAGAAGATATACAGAATGCCAACAAACACATGAAAGAATGCTCAACATCATTAATCATTAGAGAAATGCAAATCAAAACTACAATGAGATATCATCTCACACCAGTCAGAATGGCCATCATCAAAAAATCAAGAAACAATAAATGCTGGAGAGGGTGTGGAGAAAAGGGGACACTCTTGCACTGCTGGTGGGAATGTGAATTGGTTCAGCCACTGTGGAGAACAGTATGGAGGTTCCTTAAAAAACTACAAATAGAATTACCATATGACCCAGCAATCCCACTACTTGGCATATACCCTGAGAAAACCAAAATTCAAAGAGAGTCATGTACCAAAATGTTCATTGCAGCTCTATTTACAATAGCCAGGACATGGAAACAACCTAAGCGCCCATCATCGGATGAATGGATAAAGAAGATGTGGCACATATACACAATGGAATATTACTCAGCCTTAAAAAGAAATGAAATTGAGCTATTTGTAATGAGATGGATAGACCTAGAATCTGTCATACAGAGTGAAGTAAGTCAGAAAGAAAAAGACAAATACCGTATGCTAACACATATATATGGAATTTAAGGGAAAAAAATGTCATGAAGAACCTAGGGGTAAGATAGGAATAAAGACGCAGACCTACTGGAGAACGGACTTGAGGATATGGGGAGGGGGAAGGGTGAGTTTTGACAGGGCGAGAGAGAGTCATGGACATATACACACTAACAAACGTAGTAAGGTAGATAGCTGGGGGGAAGCAGCCGCAAGGCACAGGGATATTAGCTCGGTGCTTTGTGACAGCCTGGAAGGGTGGGATGGGGAGAGTGGGAGGGAGGGAGACGCAAGAGGGAAGACATATGGGAACATATGTATATGTATAGCTGATTCACTTTGTTGTAAAGCAGAAACTAACACACCATTGTAAAGCAATTATACCCCAATAAAGATGTTTAAAAAAAAAAAAAAAAAAAAAAAAAAAGAACATGTCCATATCTTTTGTAATATTTAATGCCAGACCATGATGGAGGAATCTCTAGAATGTTATGAAGAGAACACCATAATCAATAAAAGTGGATGAAATCACCATAAATTATAATTGATGTATTATAAAGTAGAAGATTGAAAACTATGGAGTACAGAAATCATTACAGGAAAATGAACTAATGGACCAAAAAATTGAATATAGATGTGAAATTTCAGAAATAGATCACTATTTATATAAAAGTATAGCATATAGCCATATAGCACAGTGATTTAAAATGTGGCTCCAAGGTCAACTTCCTAGTTAATACTTGCTTCTGCCACCTATCAACTCTGAAAATGTATAAATTGTTTAATATCCCTTTTCCTCATAATAATGGTAACTACACCATACATCTGTGAGACTACTGGACATGCCTAGCTTATAACACAAGTTATCACTAAATAAGAATTTTATAAGTTAGCCATGATTCCTGGCAACATAGTAGGAATTCAGTACTTGCAGTTTTTATAAATATCTTCTTGTGCACACAAGAAGTCCAGTGGGTAAGACTCTGCAGTCCCAATGCAAGGGGCCCAGGTTCAATTCCTGGTCGGGGAACTGGATCCCAAATGCATGTCGCAACTAAGAGTCTACGTGTCACAACTAAGAGTCTGCATGCCACAACTAAGAAGTCTGCATGATGCAACTAAAAGAAAAAAAGATCCCCCAAACTGCAGTGAAGATCCTGCATGCCACAACTAAGACTTTGGTGCAGCCTAAATAAATAAATAAATACCAAATGAAGCCCAAAGTTAGTACAAGAAAGGAAATATCAGAGCAGATACAGAGACTAAAAAGAAAATAGGACAGATCAATGAAACTAAAACTAGTTCTCTGAGAAGATAAAATTGACAAACCTTTGGTAGTCTTACCAGGAAAAAAGAGAAAGGACTCTAACAAAATTAAAAAGAAAGAGGAAATGTTATAACTGATACCACAAAAATATAAAAAATCAAAAGAGACCATTATGAACAATTATGTGCCAACAAATTGAACCTAAAAAAAATGGATAAATTCCTAGAAACATACAACCTATCAAGACTGAATCATGAATAAACAGAAAATCTGAACAGATCAATTACTAGTAGGATATTGAATCAGTAATCAAAACCTCTCAGTGATGTCAGCATCACAGCAGTTCTGAATCATACCTTTTATCTCTCCCCTTCTATTCACAACTAATCAGACATCCATAACTGAACAAAAGTACCTCTTCACAGGACACCAGAGGTCCATCCGTCCATGCATCCAAAAGTGGGTGGATTGGACCTCAGAGGAGACTATGGTGCCAAAGGAGTTGTGGCAGTGGGGCAGAAATGATGACCTCTCTAACGGAGGAAGCAGGAAGTGAAAGTGGTAAGTGAAAGTCTTCCAGGCCACAGCCCACACAGACTGCAGCTAGAGGGGACCTGTTGCTCTTTCTGAGGAGGTACCTTGGTGACTACAGGGAAGGAAATGAGAGGGCAGAAGGCAGACAAAGAAAACTTAACGAAGACATTTCCTTCTGCCTGCCCTGGAATTTCAGCAAGAGATTCACACCAGGACCTCTGGGACTCCCCCACACAAGGACCCACCTACTGGATTGTGGGCACACCCAAAGCCCCAGGTACAAAGCCCTCATCTCTCCCCACTCTGTATTTTTTTTTTAATACCAGCATTTTAATGCACACCAAAACAACCCTGAGAAAAAAAGAACAAATCCAGAGGTACAATGCTTCCTGATTTCAAACTGAAAACCATAGTAATAAAAACAAATGATAGGGTTTCCCTGGTGGCGCAGTGGTTGAGAGTCTGCCTGCCGATGCAGGGAGCGCAGGTTCGTGCCCCGGTCTGGGAAGATCCCACATGCCACAGAGCAGCTGGGCCCGTGAGCCATGGCTGCTGAGCCTGTGCGTCCGGAGCCTGTGCTCTGCAATGGGAGAGGCCACAACAGTGAGAGGCCCGCGTACCGCAAAAAAAAAAAAAAAAAAAAGATATTAAAACAAAAATAAACACATAGACTAACAGAACAGAGAGCCCAGAATTAAATCTCAGCATAAATGGTAAACTAATATTCAACAAAGGAGCCAAGAACACACAATGACAAAAGGACAGGCCCTTCAATAAATGATGATGGGAAAATTAAGAAACAAATGCAGAAAAATGAAATTGGACCCCTATCTCATACCACTCAAAAATATTAACTCAAAATGGATCAAAGATCTAAACATAAGAGTTGGTACCATAAAGCTCCTAGAAGAAAATGTAGGGAAGAAGCTCCTCAACCGTGATCTTGGCAATGATTATTTTTGGATGTGACACCAAAAGCACAAACTACAAAGCAAAAAATCAACAAGTAGGGTTATATCAAACTAACAAAATGAGAAGACATCTTCTAGAGTGGAAGAAAATGTTTGCAAACCGTATATCAGATAACAGTTGAATAGACATTTTTCCCAGGGGGACATCAAAATAATCAAAAGTCACATGAAAAGATGCTCAACATTACTAATCAACAGGGAAATGCAAATCAAACCCACAATGAGATACTACCTCACACATGTTAATATGGCTATCATCAGAAGACAAGAGTCAATAGGTGCCAGAAAAGATGTGGTAAAAAGGGAACCCAAATATTGTTACATTGCTGGTGGGAATGTAAATTGCTCCAGCTATTATGGAAAACAATATGGGGGGCTCATTAAAAAATTAAAACTAGATCTACTATATGATTCAGCAATTCCACTTCTGGGTATATGTCCAAAGGAAATGAAAACAGGATTTTGAACAGATATACAAACTCCCATGTTTGTTGAGCATTATTTATAAAACCCAAGATATTGAAGCAACCTTAATGCCCATCAACAGGTGAATGTGGAAAAAAAAGATGTGGATATTATTCAGCCATGAGAAAAGAGAATATCTGGCCATTTGTGACAACATGGATGGATCTTGAGCACCTTTATGCTAAATGAGATAAGTAAAGACAAGTACTGTGTAATATCACTAATATGTGGAATATACAAAAGTCAAACTTGTAAAACGCAAGTGGAGTGAGGGGATAAGACTGATGTTGTTTAAAGGCAAAAAGTTGCAAAAAGTAGTAAATAAACCATAGACATATATGCACAGTATAATGAATAGAGACAACAATATTGTACTGTAATCATCAAATTTGCTAAGAAACTAAAATTTATTCTAACCTCTAAAAAGAAAGGATAATTATGTAATGTGATAGAGATACTAAATATCACTATAATGGCAAGCATATTACCATATATAAGTGCGTCAAATTAATGCACTGAACACCTTTAATTTACACAAAGTTATATGTCAAATATATTCAATAAAAAAACCTCCCAAACAAAAGACAAAAGTTCATGATAAGATGACCTTACTACTGAATTCTATCAAACATTTAAAAAAATAATTAATACCAATCCTTCTCAAACTGTTTTAAAAAATGGACAGAGATTTCCAAACTCATTTTTTGAGGCCAGGATTACTCTGATACCAAAACCAGACAAGAATGCCAAAAGAAAAGTACAGGCCAGTCTGCCTGATGAACACAGATGCAAAAATCCTCAAGAAAATATTAGCAAACAAAATTCCACAACACATTAAAAGGATCATGCAACATGGTCAAATGGGATTTATTAGAGATGCAAGGATGGATCAAAGTTCAAAAATCGATCAATGATATACCACATTAAATGAAGGTTAAAAATCACATGATCTCAGATGCAAAAAAGCATCTGAAGAATTCAACATACAATTATAACAAAAACTCTTAAAGTGAGTATAGAGGGAATATACCTCAACATAATAAAGACCACATATGACAAGCCCACTAACATTATACTCAATGGTGAAAAGCTGAAAGATTTTCCTCTCAGATCAGAAACAAGGAAAGGATGCTCATGCTTGCCACTTTGATTCAAACACCAACTTGAATTCAAAGATATATGCACCCCTATGTTCACTGCAGCTTTATTTACAATAGCCAAGATATAGAAGCAACCTAAGTATCTGTTTATAGATGAATGGATAAAGAAAATGTGGTACATATATTCAATAGAATATTATTCAGCCATAAAATAAATGAAATATTCCCATTTGCAACAACATGGATGGATCTTGAGAGCATTATGCTAAGTGAAATAAATCAAACAGATAAAGACAAATACCCTATGATCTCACTTCTATGTGAAGTCTAAAAACAAATAAGCAACCAAAAACCCAAACGCATAAATACAAAGAACAGACTGGTGGTTGCCAGAGGCGAGGAGGGGTGATGGGAAAAATGGCTAAAAGGGTTGAAAAAGTACAAACACTCAGGGACTTCTGTAATGGTCCAGTAGTTAAGACTCTGCCCTTCCACTGCAGGGGGTGTCGGTTTGAACCCTGGCCGGGGAGCTAAGATCCCATCAGCTGCACAGTGAGACCAAAAAAATAAATGTCATGGGGATGTAACGTAAAGCATGGTGACTATAGTTAATAATACTGTATTGTATATTAGAAAGTTACTAAGAGTAAATCTTAAAAGTTTTTATCACAAGAAAAAAGATTGTAACAGTGGTGGATATTAACTAGACTTACTGTGGTAATTATTTCACAATATATATTTCACAAATATTGAATCATTATGTTGTATACCTGAAACTAATGTTATATGTCAATTATATCTAAATAAAAATTCTTCATGTGTATTAATGAAATAGAATAGAAAATAAAGTCTGCTCTTATTTTTTCCCTTTGTTTTGTTTGTTTTTCTGAGTGGTCTGAATCTTACGGAGCTCGTGTTTTATATAACTAAACTGAAATGGTATTTCATTCATAAGACCAACAATGGTCAGATTTCATAGTTTTTTGTTTTGGTTTGAAAGGAATGATCTTTCAGAGGTAAATCTGTGAAATGTCCCTAATTGATATGAAGAGTAGATATATAGATAAATAGATGTAACAATTGGCTTCAACCAGTAAAGTTAAAGCACTGTATTTAATTACTTTTAAATACCATGATGATTCCATTTATTCAGTAATTTCAAAAGCTGTGAATTTTGAAGGCTGAGAAAATAATAATTACCACAAATTAAATAAATGAGCTATCTCATTTATAAATAGAACACAAAATATATATCATACATTTTGCATACATTATTTCATTACCAACCCTCAAAATCCACTAATAAGACACTGTATCCCTTATTCACAGATTAAAATACAAACATACACTCATGCAAACCTATACCATCTTGATAAATATGGTCACATAGCTAATGAGATTCTACTACAACTAATGAAAAAATATCTTGAACAATTAAGATACTCTAGGAATTGTGCTAAGCTTTTCTACATGTACTTTCTCAACAAGTATTAATAAAAAAATAAAATAGCAAAAAAGCATTATAAACCAAGGGTTTTCTGATTCTGGAGTTCATGGCCTCAGGAACTATGCTGCTATATACCAGAGATGGAATTAGAACCCTACTCCTCTGACTGCAGGGCCCATACTTTCTTCAGAAAATGGAATGCTATGAATATCCCTTCCCTGATCTCACACAGCTGGGTAAGATATTATGAAAATTTCATGTTCTATGTTCATTTATATACAACAATTATTTTTAAAATATCTGTATCAAGAAGGTATTCACACTAATAATTATTGAGAACTAGATGTCAACTCTGGTCTAAATGAATTAGATTATCAACTGTATGTTTCTCATTTAAAATTTGGGGGAAAATCATCATGCTTTGTTTCATATATATTTATTTTTGAGGTTTTTTTCAGGTTGAATAATACTAATGGGATAAAAGTGAACTTTGCTAGTGAAAAATTCTATTATCTTGTTTTACTTTAAGTGGAAATTTCACAAACAACTCTGCTTAGGATAATGAAATTAATCACTACTATACTTATCTGGAAATTTAAGATCTTCACAGGAGTGTAAAAATTTTAGAGCTCATGAAAAAGCCTGAAACTTGTTTAATTTTACTTTCTCTTTAAAAAAATCAATTCATTTTAATTGCTATTCAAGTTAACATTATTGTAAGTTTCCTTGACTCACAATGAGATATTTATCTTTTTTCAAATTTCTCTGCCCTTTTAAAAAAGTTGGTTTATAATATGACAGACTTTTTTTTTTTAACACTTTAACAAGAAAACCTGAAAATGTTGCTCGAGTAGACTTCTTTGACTATTTCTTGAATGTTTATTTGAGTATGAGGATGTGCTCTTTGTTAGTAACTCTCTTTTATCTGTGCCAACTGGTTCTCAATTTAGAATCAGACAGCTTTTTGTGGTGAAAAATCATCTGGCAAAATACAGATTCACCATTTAAAACACAAAAGAACAAAGTTGCATGTTTTTCTTGGAAAATACAATTTTCACAACTGAAATCATAATTCAACTCATCTTGGCAATTTGTCAAAGATATGAGGAAGGAGAAAGAACACTCAAAGCACTACTTGAACACTGTACATAAATTTGAGGAAAAAGGCACTAGACATATCCATACCAACACTGTGGGTTTACTTACTAGTAAGGATATCCAAAAGGCAGCTGGAAATATGGAAAGGAAATAATACAAGGAAAGACAAAGGAAGCATGTTTTTCAGTTGGAAAATCTCTATATAAATATTGAAGTTCTCATAAATGAAAAGTATTAAGTTAGGTATAAAGGCATCTCTGTATATGCCCTGAAATTTAGCCCATGTAATTTCACAGTCTAGAATTATGGAGAAAATGCTTAGCTTCTTTGCTGATCCCTATTTCTTTTTTCTTTTTTTCCCCCATAAACAGTCCTACTATGAAATAAGGCATTCTAGTGAAAAGGGCACTGAGATTAGAGTGTGTGGGCTTGAATTATATCCTTACAAATCTGAGATATGATTATATGTACACATAAAAGAGAAATATTAGTCTCTTTGTTTCTATTTCCCCACTTCTCTTAAACCAACCCTTGTTCCAGGCTTTCTTACAGCTAAAATAACATCAAAATGAATTGGACATTTTACAAAGTGGTATTGGTATATATAAAAAATTGTTATAATGAAGGAATTTCAGCCTGGTTCCTACTGTCTGCTTAGTACTGACTAACATTTTGGGCTCTGAATACAATATGTCATGCCATTTTACCTTTAGGCGTCACATTTTCCATTTCTGAAATTAGGGATTTGGAGTAAATTTTTTTTTGTTTGTTTGTTTTTGCGGTACGTGGGCCTCTCACAGTTGTGGCCTTTCCCGTTGCAAAGAACAGGCTCCGGACGCGCAGGCTCAGTGGCCATTGCTCACGGGCCCAGCCACTCTGCGGCATGTGGGATCTTCCCGGACCGGGACACGAACCCGTGTCCCCTACATCGGCAGGCGGACTCTCAATCACTGTGCCACCAGGGAAGCCCTGGAGTAAATTTTGATGCTTAACCAAGAATGAGAAATACAGTTTTTCAAAATGTTGTCTCTACCCTTGCCCCTCCATACTTACAGAGGTTATTTTAATTAATTTGGACTGGATGGGTTTCAGATATATGAGCTTTGAAAAATTTCCCCAGATGACTGAGATATATCCACTGGGATACAGACTGTCAACCTTTGGAAGGTCCATTCCAATTCCCCATAGTCTATAATGCTATGACATTATATAACCTTTATATAACCTGCTTCTTTTATTTTTTTTTGCCGTTTGTTTTCCTTATTATTTATTTAACATCTTGATTGGAGTATAATTGCTTTATAACATTGTGTTAGTTTCTGCTGTATAACAAAGTGAATCAGCTATACATATACATATATCCCCATACCTCCTCCCTCTTGCATCTCCCTCCCACCCTCCCTATCCCACCCCTCTAGGTGGTCACAAAGCACCAAGCTGATCTCCCTGTGCTATGTGGCTGCTTCCCACTAGCTATCTATTTTATATTTGGTAGTATAACCTGCTTCTTTTAAATAACATGAAATTGTCTATAAATTTTTATCACTTTCTATAGTATACAAAATTTATGTAATATTTAACATTATATACAATATGCAATATACTAAGAACATAAATTTTATATATATAAAAGAAGAGATAGAGAGAGAAACAGAAATTTCTACTATAGAAAGACTATACTACTTACTATTTTCACATTTAGACTCAGGATTTTACAAGGGCTTAATGTTGCCAGTTGTATCACAAGTCCAAATTCCTCCCCTTAGCTTTTAAATTCTTCTGTAACATGAATTTTTATGTATTTGTATTGCGCTAACTTTATAAGCTATAAACCTGTGTCCAAAATTCATTATATTGAAGAATCATTGCATCCCTAGGATAAATCCCACTTGATCACGGTGTCTGATCCTTTTAATCTGTTGTTGGATTCTTTTTGCTAGTATTCTGTTGAGGATTTTTGCATCTATGTTCATCAGTGATATTAGCCTGTAATTTTCTTTTCTGTGGTATCTTTGTCTGGTTTTGGTATCAGGGTGACAAAGGTCACAGGAATATGGAGAAACTATAGTCCCTTCAATAAGTGTTGCTGGGAAAACTGGACAGCTACATGTAAAAGAATGAAATTAGAACACTCCCTAACACCATACACAAAAATAAACTCAAAATGGATTAAAGACCTAAATGTAAGCCTGGATACTATAAAACTCTTAGAGGAAAACATAGGTAAAATACTCTCTGAAATAAATTGCAGCAATATCTTTTTTGATCCACCACCTAGAGTAACAATAATAAAAACAAAAATAAACCAGTGGGACCTAATTAAACTTAAAAGCTTTTATACTGCAAAGGAAACCATAAACAAAAGAAAAAGACAACCCTCAGAATGGGAAAAAATTATTTGCAAATGAAGTGACTCACAAGTGATTAATCTCCAAAATATACAAACAGCTCATTCAGCTCAATAACAAAAAAACAAACAACCCAATTAAAAAATGGGCAGAAGATCTAAATAGACATTTCTCCAAAGACGACATACAGATTTCCAACAGGCACATGAAGAAAATGCTCAACATCACTAATTATTAGAGAAATGCAAATCAAAACTACGATGAGGCAACACCTCACACCAGTCAGAATGGCCATCATCAAAAAATCTACAAACAATAAATGCTGGAGAGGGTGTGGAGTAAAGGGTACCCTCTTACAATGTTGGTGAGAATGTAAAATGGTACAGCCACTACAGAGAATAGTATGTTGGTTCCTTCAGAAACTAAAAATAGAGCCACCATGTGATCCAGCAAGCCTACTCCTGGGCATATACTTGGAGAAAACCATAATTTGAAAAGATACATGCACCCCAGTGTTCACTGCAGCACTATTTACAACAGCCAGGACATGGAAGTAACCTAAATGTCCATTGACAGAGGAATGGATAAAAAGGATGTGATATATATATATATATATATATATATATATATATATATATATATATAAAGGAATATTACTTAGCCATAAAAAAGAATGAAATAATGTCATTTGCAGCAACATGGATGGACCTAGAGATTGCCATACTAAGTGAAGTCAGACAGAGAAAAAATGATATCTCTTATATTTGGAATCTAAAAAAATGGTACAAATTAACTTATCTACAAAACAGAAATAGAGTCACAGATGTAGAAAACAATCTTATGGTTACCAGGGGGGATAGTGGGGTGAGGGATAAATTGGGAGATTGAGATTGACATATATAATATATAATATACACACTATTATATATAAAATAGATAACTAATAAGGACCTAATGTATAGCACAGGGAACACTACTTAATACTCTAATGACCTATATGTGAAAAGAATTTTTTAAAATGTTGATATATGTATATGTATAACTGATTCACATTGCTGTACAACAGAAAGTAACACAACATTGTAAATCAACTATACTCCAATAAGAAATTTAAAAAATAAAGTTGTAACTTGAGTTAGCAAAAAAAAATCTTGGTAGTTCCAGTTTAGCTGTGGCCACAGGAGATATTTTTGGGTAATTTGGAAGATTGAAATAAAGCTTCAAACTTAGATGCATATTATTACTTATTTACTGCCATCTTGGTTGGTATGGGCAGCAGTTGAGACCACACCTCTTTCCATTTCCCAGGATTTTCTTTCAGCTTCTTTAACAACTAGACCATGTGAATATTTAACTCCATAACAAAGGGTGCTGGCTTCTCCAACACAACCACTCATAATACAAGTTGGAGGCATTGAAAGATCATCCTCTCAGGTTCAGAGTCAGCCTTGCAGTGTCTGGAGTATCCTCACTTTCTCTAGTTCCTCTGTATCTTCCCTTCTCAAATGCCTGCTCTGAGGACTAGTACTAGACAGAAACAACAGCTTCACAGAGACTATTTGACTAGTTGTTCTGTTTCTCTGATTGAAACCTAAAAGATACACCGAGTTATTGTACATCATCCCTTTAGATAACATGTCTGCTCCAGTGATCAAGCTATAAAGGATATTCTACATTCATTATATTAAGGATATTCTATATCCATTACATTAAGTTTGCCCTTACAGCACTCACAGGCTGGACTGTTTACAGGGAATCAACTCATTCCCTTTCATGTGAAGGAATCAACTTTGTCTTTCAAAGAACAAATTAACCCTCCTCCTTGAAACTGTATTATAACAGCAATTGTTTTATTTTTCTATATAATAAAACTGATATTCAGTTTTAACTATTCAAGATGATTTAAACAACTTTATATAGTTCATCTTGTTTTCCAAATGTTGTTGAAAGATGGGGAAAAAAACTTTTATAATTATTTTATTCCTGCAACACTGTGAGACACATAGTATGTAAGTCAAACTCTTTTGAGGATCAACGTTTAAGACATGCATTTCTTGGAACTTAAGAAAAAAATTCCATTTCCTATTCCAAAAAAACTATAAAAACAACATGGGATTATTTATATAGGAAAGGCCACACACCAGAATCTGGGAGGGGAAAGAGTGAGGGATGATCTTGATATTATGGAGAAAATATAACATTTGAAGAAAAACACAGATTTCTGACAATTCTTTTGAAAAAATTTTCAAATTTTACTATATAAAATATGTAGGGCTGAGTATGAAATTTTACTGAGTATGAAACTTTACTATATAAAATATGTAGGGCTGTTATTATTTAACAACTAATTTTAAACTCAAAGAATTTGAGTTTGCCTCTATTCTGTTTGCCACTATACATATTATTTTCTACAGGCAAATAACTGTGGCAAAGTAGACATCCATATCTAACATAAAATAGAAATCAATTTTATATTTTCTTTAAAGATATGCATTCATAAACTTAAATTCTAAAAGTTAACAAAGAAAAATTTAGTACTCCCTAATAGTAGATTTCATATTAATTCAACCAAGTCTTCTTTCTTTACAAAAAGATTTATACAAATTTCTACATTCTGGTCGAATCATGCATTGAGAACCTGAGAATAAGAAACATTTTCAGACAGTCTTATGTATATAATGCATCACACAGTTCTCTGAAAATATCTGATATATTTATTTATTCATTTATCATTAATTTATGAAAAGTAACACAAAATAATGGCTATGCCTTGAGAGTAAAGGAAAAAGAAGACACAGAATTCAGTACAGAAAAAATAAGAATTTAAAAATAGAAATTTAGAGATTATACGTGAGCTGAAACATAAAAATAAATGTAATGTCACTGGCACTTAACTCTTCTATGCCTGAAATATCTTAACTACTCATATATTTTTCATTTTAGGTGTTGAATTCAGATTTATGTTATTGGAGTGATTGTTAAATGGAATCAACATTGTCTTTCAAATCATACAGCTGGCAGAAATTCAAACCAACAGTTTATACATTAGTCAATGTCTTCATTTTAATGTATCCTTCAAACTCACTTGCCTAGACCAGAGTTAGAAATTAAATACTTTTGTCCATAAATTCAAATTGATGACAGCATTAAGCTTAAAACAAATTAACAAATGATTGACAGGTTAGTTTCTTATTTTAAGTCAACTTAAGGTAAATACCTAAAAGACTAAATGCCTGAAAGGAGCTAAATTAGAAAAATGAAACAAGGGAATAAAAAGAACTTTTTAAAATATGGTGTTAAAGGATAAAAATAAACTAAAATGATCATAACATGTCATCCCTAGTCTATGGCAACTACCTCCTAATTAATTCTCTTAAATCTACTCTTGCCTTTAAAACAAAAAATCAATTCATGCACTAATTTTTAATGCAAATGTAATGATGCCACTGTCTTGCTTAAAATCATTCAATGGCTTGCCTTTGTTCTTGGGATAAATCCCCAAATACTTAATGTGGGTGGTAAGTCCCTGAATCTCTAGGCCCTCTTATTCCTCATCACTCTTCCTTCAATTACAATCTGTTCTTATGATTATTAAACTTTTCCCTGCCTTAGAGTCTGCACAAAGGATTTCTGCTGTAGACTGTTCCCACCATCTTCTCTTCCAGCTATGTAGAAAACCTTTTCCTTAGCTCCAGCTTAAACCTCACCTCAGAGGAAGCCTTCTCTACTTCTCAGACTTTATTAGAACCCTGGTTATATGCCCTCAAGTCATGCTGGTTATTTTTCTTTAAAATAATATTTTCTTTTCCACTATAACCAATATCTATATTAATTTTTACCATTACATTTCTAATGTTTAATATAGAGCATGTAACAGAGTATGATCAATAAATATGTGCTGAATTCATAAATGATATTAAAAACTATTTGCTATTCATTATAAAATTTATGTTCTAATTTAAGTTATGATAAGCATTTCTTTACAAATGGCTAGTAAAATACTCTTTATTTGAAGCCATTATTAATCAGAGGTAGAAGGCTATATGAAGCTATTTTTTAGATATGGTCGAAACATATTATAAAGATTACCAACAAACTTATACCTTGAACCAGGGCACAATATATTTCCTCTGTGGCTGACTAGTACTTTGCATTAGTTATCAGGCAGAATTCTGAAACAACTTACTGTCTACAAACTTCTATTAGCCATTGGCAGATAATTGATTATCTTCCCAAATCTCCAGTTTTTCTCTGGTAATTTCTCAGTGTCCCATCTCAGGTGATGATCTCTCTCTCTCTCTCTCTCTCTCTCTCTCTCTCTTTTTCTGCTTCTCTCTCTGCCTCTCATCTATGTATCTATCATCTATCTACCTATCTATCATCTATCCAAACCGACCAGCCATCAGCCAGTAGCTAGCAACCTTCATCAGCTAAGCTTTTTCAAATTTATTCTGTCTTGGCCTTTGCTGCATTTCCTGACAGCCAGCTTCTGAGATCTAGGTCCTTTGGTCTGGTGCTTGCACTGGCTCTTGTCATTGTCTAAATCAATGTTCACTTGGACACAACCTAGCAGAGGGTGGGGTTCAGACAATTTATAGAAAATCCCCAGGTGGTCATTCACAGAGATGACATTCACAGAAAGAACAGATTGGGTTAGGAATAAGACATAGGGGTACAAGGTACAAGGTAAAATTACCAATGAAATGTGGGAGTCCAAACTGAATATTTATCCTGGGACTGGAGAAGAAAGAGTGACAAAAAGAGAGATGAAAATGGGGTAAAGATGTTCATTGACAGAGTAAAGATGTGTGAAGGATTTAAGAAGAATCTGCAGTTTATTCACAAGGGCAGTTTAATTGTCAAAATACCATGTGGGAATATAAGGAAGATAGAGCTGAGAAGAGTAAAATGGTGACTGTATAGATAATGCAAAAATTATAAACATAGAAAATACATTCACGCTTACTAATAAAACATGGGAAATGCACATTAAAACAAATATGAGAGCTTCTGGTTTAAGATTGTGACATAAAAGGATCCTGAACTCATCTCCTCCCATGAACACACCCAAATCTACAGCTACATATGGAACAACTTCCTCTGAAAAAAACTAAAAGTGGCTGAGTGACTCCTACACATCAGGAGAATGAGAGAAGTTCCACATCAAAAGAGGTAGGAGAGGCTGAGACACAATCTTGCCATAAACTTCATCCCCAGTGTGGTGATCCACAGTCAGGAGGAAACTCAAGACCCAGAGCTTCTCCCTGAGGAGCACATTGGGCAGACCCAGTGTTTAAGAGCTGAATCTGAGACATGAGCCCCCAAAACATCTAGCTTTGAAAAACCAATGAGGCTTGTGTCCACAAGACTATAGTGATCTGAAAAATAGCTCTTAAGCAGCTTGAGTGCTTAGATTCATCCACCCAGGGGCCTATTGGAGAAGAGGAGAGTTTACATGCATCTGGTGCCTTAGTTTTTACTTCTGGTACCCTGGTCCTGGTGTTGCTGCCCAGGCAATGCTTCCTGGTCCTTTGGCTCTGTGCCCATGGGGACTAGCATTCCTGGGTACCATAGGAATGTAACAATTAGAGAGATAGTTATTGGCAGGTTACCACCCCAAGGGCACTGCATGGACAGTAGACTAAAACACACCTACACTCTTTCTGTGAAAGAGGTCTATTTTCTTGTCCTTTCTTGGCCTAACAGGCAGGCTTCAGGTTTGGCCCACAACCAGTGCTCTACAAATGTGTTCTCAGGGAATGTAGGCTGGTGCACTCCACCTTTGTGTTCTCCATCTGCCTCCATATAACTTGAGAATATCTCACAAATAGGAGCTTATATATTTATCTGGAGCCCCAATTTCTGCTACTGTACCCAGGAGACCCACCTATATAGCCTGGCACTGGTGGCCAGTTAGGCTTATGCTTGCAGTCCCATAGGACTGTATGTATTTACATACATTAAAAGCTGCTGCCTGAGGGTCTGGCTTCCAATCAGCCTGAATCTAGATGTTGACTGAGATCCTCTGCTTTGGGACACTGACAGGTCTTGGAACACCTAAAACTACAGGGAGCTATTAAAAATAAAATAGGCTGTTTGGACAGTCACAAAGATTTGAAAGACAACTAACAGCTAGGGTAGGGGTGAACAATAAGATACATTACCTACACAGGGCTACTCCTTCAAGACTGGAAAAGGGCTGTTTTATCTACTGCATAGAAACCAACACAGAGAGTCAAGCAAAATGAAGAAACATAAATATGTTTCAAATGAAAGGACAAGATAAAACATCAAAAAAATCATAATAAAACAGGGATAAGTAATTTACCTGATAAGGAGTTCAAGGTAATGGTCATAAAGATGCTTACAGAACTAAGGAGAAGAATGGATGAACAAAGTGGGAAATTCAAACTGAAATAGAAAATATAAGAAAGGACCAAAGAGAAATCAATAAGGTGAAAACTACAATAACTAAAACAAAAAACCCAAAATACTCTGGAAGGGTTTAATAGCAGACTAGATGAAGCAGAAATCTCAGTGAACTCAAAGTTGGGGCAGTGAAACTAACACAATCAGAGAAGTAAAAAGAATTTTAAAAAAAGAGAATATAGCTTAAGGGACTTAAGGGATAACATCAAGGGGGCTAATATTCACATTATAGAGACCCAGAAGAGAGAAAGATATGGGTAGAAAACTTATTTGAAGAAATAATGATTGAAAAGTTTCCTAACCTGGGGAAGGGAACAGACACTCAGGTCTAGGAAGCCCAGAGACTTCCAAATAAGATGAACCCAAAGAGATCCATATAAGACACATTATAATTAAAATGTCAACACTTAAAGACAAGGAGAGAATCTTAAAATCAGCAAGAGAAAAATGACTTGTTATTTACAAGAGAACTCCCATAATACTATTAGTAGACTTTTCTACAGAATCTTTGCAGACCAGAGGAAGTGGTACAATATATTCAAAGAACTGAAAGAAAAAAAAAGCTTCCAACCAAGGATATTCTACCTGGCAAAGTTATTACTCCAAATTGAAGGAGAGATAAACATTTTCCCAGACAAGCAAAAGGTAAAGATGTTCATCACCACTAAACTGGTCACAAAAAATTTTAAAAGGACTTTTTTAGGCTAAAAAGAAAGGGCATTTATTGGAAAAAACAAAAAAATATGCAACTATTGATATAATTCTCACTGGTAAATTTTAATATATAGTAAAGGTAGTGGATAAATTACTTATAAAGCCACTATGAAGGTTAAAGACAAAGTAGCAAAAATAACTACAACAATAATCATTAGTTAAGAGATACACAAGATAGGGCTTCCCTGGTGGCGCAGTGGTTGAGAGTCCGCCTGCCGATGCGGGGGGCGCGGGTTCGTGCCCCGGTCTGGGAGGATCCCGCGTGCCGCGGAGCGGCTGGGCCCGTGAGCCATGGCCGCTGAGCCTGCGCGTCCGGAGCCTGTCCTCCGCAACGGGAGAGGCCGCAACAGTGAGAGGCCCGCGTAACGCAAAAAAAAAAAAAAAAAAAAAAAAAAAAAGAGATACACAAGATAAAAAGATGTAAAATGTGACATCAAAAACATAAAATGTGGGATGAGAGTAAAAATGTAGAGCCTTAGAATGCATTCAAACTTTAGTGGTTATCAATTTAGAATAGGCTATTATATAAATAGGTTGTTGTATGTAAGCACCACAGTAACTACAAAAGGAAAAACCTATAGTAGATAGAGATAAAGAGAAAGATAAAGGAATCCAAGCTTACTACTAAAGAAGTTCATGAAAAACTAAGGAAAAGAGCACCCAAAGCGGTAAGGAACAGAAGGGAACTACAAAAGAGCAGGAAGACAAAAATTGGCCATAATTACATATTTATCAATAATTACTTAAAATGTAAACAGACTAAATTCTCTGATCAAAAGATTAGAATGTCTGAAAGGATAAAAAACTAAGACCTATCTATATGCTGCCTATAAGAGATTCACTTCAGATATAAAGACACACACAGACTGAAAGTGAAGGGATGGAAAAAGATATTCCATAGAAAGGGGGAAAGAAACAAAACAGCTAGGCAGCTATACTTATATCAGGCAAAAGAGTTTAAAACAAAGCCTGTAACAAGAGACAATGAAGCTCTCTTTGTAATGATAAAGAGGTCCATCCAGTAAGAGCTATAACATTTATAAATATTTATCCCCCCAATATATAAGCACTTAAATCTATGAAGCAAATATTGACAGACCTAAAGGGAGAAATAGATAGCAATATAACAATAGTAAGGGACTTTAATACCCCACTTACATCAATGGATAGATCATCCAGACAGAAAGATATATATATATATATATATATATATATATATATATATATCATCCAGACAGAAAGATATATATATATATATATATATATATATATATATATATGGAAACATAGGCTTTAAATGACACATTAGACTATATGCATTTAACAGATATATACAAAATATTCCATCCAAAAACAACAGATATACATTCTTTTCAAGTGCACATGGAACATTCAGGAGGATGTGTTAGGCCACAAAATAAGTCTTAATAAACTTAAGGTTGAAATCATATCAAACATCTTTTCTAACCACAATGGTATGAAACTAGAAATTAATTACAAGAAGAAAAATGGAAAAATTCACAAATATGTGGAAATTAAACAAAATGCTACTGAACAACCAAAGGGTCAAAGAAGAACTACAAGAGAAATCAAAAAATACCTTGAGACAAATGAAAATGGAAATACAATATATCAAAACTTAAAACTGCTTTTGCTGCATCCCTTAAGAGAGAAGTTCAACACAATTAATGTCTACTTCAAGAAACAAGAAAAAATCTAAAATAAACTGAACTTCACACTTCAAATAACTAGAAGAAGAACAAATGAGGCCCAGTATTAGTAGAAGGAAGGATACAACAAAGAGTGGAAATAAATAAAATAGAGATGGAAATAATCAATGAAACTAAGAGCTGTCTCTTTGAAACAAAATTGACAAACCTTTAGTTAGATGCACCAAGAAAAAGAGTACTCAAAGTCAGAAGTGAAAGAGATGTTACAATAAATGCCACAGAAATACAATGGATTATAAAAGACTACTATAAACAATTACATGCCAACAAAGATGATAACCTAAAAGGAATGAATAAATTCTAAGAAACATACGACCTATGAGAAATAGAAAATCTGAGCAGACCAATTACTTGTAAGGATATTGATCAGTAATCAAAAACTTCAAGAAACTAAAGTCCAAGACCAGGTAGCTTCAGGGTGAATTCTACCAAACATTAAAAAGAATTAATACCAATCCTTCTCACACTGTCACAACAGAAAAGGAGGGAACACCTCTAAACACATCTTACAAGTCCAGCATTATCCTAATACCAAAACCAGATAAGAATGCCAAAAGAAAAATAAAATTACCAGCCAATTTCCCTGTTGAACATAGATGCCAATATCTTCAATAATGTATTAGCAAACAAACTCAATAATACATTAAAAGGATCCCACAACATGTTCCAGTGGGATTTATTCCATGGATGCAAGAATGGATCAATAACTGCAAAAAAATCAATGTGATACACCTCAACATAAAAATGCTCAATAAGGAGGGTATGGAAGGAATGTATCTTAACTTAATAAAGGCCATATATGACAAGACCACAGCTAACATACTCAATGATGAAAAGCTGAAAGCTTTCCTTCTATGATCTGGAACAAGACACTCTCGCCACTTTTATTCAACATAGTATTGAAAGTCCTGGCTGGAGCAATTAAACAAGAAAAAAGAAGTAAAAGTCAACCATATTGGCAAGGAAGAAGTAAAATTGTCACTATTTGCAGATGACATGGTATAATATATAGAAAACCCTAACAACTCCACTAAAAAAACTGTTAAAACTAATCAATAAAGTCAGCAAAGTTGAACGACATGGAATCAATACACAAAAATCTGTTGCATTTCTATACCCTAATAATGAAATCAGAAAGAGAAATTAAGAAAACAACCCCATTTACAATTGATTCAAGAACAATAAAATACCTAGGAATAAATTTAACTAAACAGGGAGGTGAAAGGCCTGTGTATAGAAAATTACAAGACATTAATGAAAACTTAAAGAATACACAAATAAATGGAAAGATATTGCATGCTCATGGATTGGAAGAATCAATATTGTTAAAATGTCCATACTACCCAAAGCAATATACAAGTTCAATGCAATTCCTATCAAAATTCCAATGGCATTTTTCACAGAAATAGAACAAACAATCCTAAAATTTGTACAAAAACACAAAAAACCTTGACTAACCAAAGCCATCTTGAGGAAACAAAACAAAACAAAACATAGCTGGAGACATCATACGCCCTGATTTGAAACGATATTACAAAGCTATATTAATTTTAAAAGTGTGGTATTGACATAAAAATAGATAAATAGATCAATGAAAAGAATAGAGAGCCCCCAAATAAACTCACACATATACAGTCAACTAATTTAAGAAAAAGGAGCCAAGAATATGCAGTGGGGAAAAGACAGTCCCTTCTATAAATGGTGTTTGGAAAACTTGACAGCCACATGCAAAGTAATGAAATTGGACCATTATCTTACACAAAAATTAACACATAATGGATTAAAGGCTTGAAT
Organism: Phocoena sinus; assembly: GCF_008692025.1. Lineage (NCBI taxonomy): Eukaryota > Metazoa > Chordata > Mammalia > Artiodactyla > Phocoenidae > Phocoena > Phocoena sinus. The sequence continues at coordinate 79,878,940 of NC_045767.1, forward strand.
GTAAGACATGAAACCATAAAACTCCTAGAACATAGATGAAACACTTTTTGAAATAAATCATATCAGTATTTTCTTGGATCTGTCCCTCAAGGCAAAAGAAATAAAAGCAAAAATAAACAAATGGAACCTAATTAAACTTAAGAGCTTTTGCACAGCAAAGGAAACCATCAACAAAATGAAAAAAACAACTTGTGGAATAGGAGAAAATTTTGCAAATAATGCAGTCAACAAGAGGTTAATAACCAAAAAATACAAACAGCTCATACAACTCAATATCAGAAAACAACAACAACAATCAAAAAATGGGCAGAATGCTTGAATAAACATTTTTCCAAAGAAAACATACAGATGGCTAATGGGCACATGAGAAGATGCTTAGCATCACTGATTATTAAAGAAATGAAAATCAAAACCACAATGAGGTATCAGCTCACACCTGTCAGAATGGCCATCAGAAAGTCTACAAACATGGCTTCCCTGGTGGCACAGTGGTTGACAGTCTGCCTGCCGATGCAGGGGATGCGGGTTCGTGCCCCAGTCTGGGAGGATCCCACATGCCGCGGAGCGGCTGGGCCCATGAGCGATGGCCGCTGGGCCTGCGCGTCCAGAGCCTGTGCTCTGCAGCGAGAGAGGCCACAACAGTGAGAGGCCCGCGTACCACAAAAAAAAAAAAAAAGTCTACAAACAACAAAGTTGGAGAGGTTGTAGAAAAAAGGGAAACCTGGTACACTGTTTATGGGAATGTAAACTGGTGCATCCACTATGGAAAACAGTAAAAAAAAAAAAAGTAAAAAAACCCAACAAAAACTAATAATAGAACCACCATATGATCCAGAAATTCCACTCCTACATATCTAGAAAAATAAAAACTCTAATTCACAAAGAAACATGCACCCTAATATTAATAACAGCACTATTTATAATAGCCAAGACATGGAAGCAATCCAAGTGCTCATCAACAGACAATTGGATTAAGAAGATGTGGTGTACACACACACACACACACACACACACACACACACACAATGGGATATTACTCAGCCACAAAAAAGAATGAAATACTGCCATTTGCAGCAACATAGATGGACTAGAGAATATTTTGCTTTGTGAAATAAACCAAAGGCAAGTACCATATATCACTTATATGTGGGATCTAAAAAATAATACAAATGAATGTATATACAAAACAGAAACAGACTCACAGAGATAGAAAACAAACTTGTGGTTACCAAGTTTGTTGGAGAAAGGGAAGTGGGAGGGACTAATCAGGGTTAAGAGATTAACAGATACAAACTACTATATATAAAATAGATAAGCAATAAAGCTGTACTATATAGCACAGGTAACTATGTCCATTATCTTGAAATAACGTGTACTTGAATATAATCTGCAAAAATACTGAGTCACTATGCTGTACATCTGAAACTAACACAATATTGTAAAGCAACTATACTTCAATTGAAAAAAGAAGTTTAATTAATAGAAACTCCTCTATTTGTATTCCTGTCACTATTGGGTGGACATCTGAAGATTTTCTTATGCAGCTTAACTAGTAAATACTCCCTAAATATAATACTTAAAGGGATGTAGATGTCAATGATAATAGGTACTTTTATTTGTTTGCAACCAAGAGAATGGTCGAGGTTTGCTTAAATTTAAAAAAAATATATTGATATGTACCAATTAATAGATTTGTAATAAAGGAAATGTTTTAATACACAATGGATTTTATTTAAGAAAATTGAGCATAATGAGTTAGAGGCAAAAATAAATAAGTAGAGTTTTCCTTAAAATATATTTCTTTATCTCTTATTGTCTTAGCACAGCATCTAGATAAGTCATATTTTTCCAATTATTTAAATTAATATAATAAATATTGAATGAGTCTTGTTATCTAAATCTACATTTCTAATAAGCAGTATTTCCATCATATAATGTAAACTTATGACTCTATTCATTTAACACAAAGTAAATTTGGTTTCTGTCCATGACATTTAATATAAATCTTTGCTTCCAGAACTTGATGATTTTGTCCGTAAAATACAAAGCACTGCCAGATATTATCACCATACTTTCCACAACAGAGTAGAACCTTTCTCTTCTTCCTTCAACTAAGCAATAATTATCTCAGAGAAACTATAACACTATTTTCCCTCTGCCTCTTTTCCTATTTATTCCACATTTGATCCAAAATATTGCTATTGATACTATTTCCTTTTCCTAAGATGTTACTTAATTCATTAAAATCTAAAAACTAACCTTACAGCACGTAAGATTCAAACTGTAGTATTACTTTAAAAGCATGCAGGAAGCATTTATGAAGCTATGGCAAGAAGGAAAGGTTTTTATCTTTTGTGTGGAACTGGCTTCATTTAACTTTTACTCCCAGAAATTTTAGTTATTTTCTCTATAAAATAACTTGGAAAAACAAATATCGTATATTAACACATGTATGTGGAACCTAGAAAAATGGTACAGATGAATGGGTTTGCAGGGCAGAAGTTGAGACACAGATGTAGAGAACAAACGTATGGACACCAAGGGGGGGAAACTGCGGTGGGGTGGGGATGGTGGTGTGCTGAATTGGGCGATTGGGATTGACATGTATACACTGATGTGTATAAAATTGATGACTAATAAGAACCTGCAGTATAAAAAAACAAACAACAAAAAAACAGCTAATACTAAACTTTCTTTGGGTTATTTGTTTGGAAATATGTTAATATAAGTGTTTTAGACATTACATGAAATTTCTAAAAATCTTATATGTTTTGCTGTAATGTTATAAGTCATAATTCTAGTTATTACTGTAAAATGTATAACTCAGAAATAACTAAATTTCCTTGTCCATTGCATTATTATGAAATTTCATCAAATCTTTAACCGTGGTCATTTTTAAGTCTTTTGTCATTTACAGACAGTTCTGGGTGTACTCTGATGCTTTTGCAAAAATGTTCCTATAAAAGTGTTTCATCTTCAAGGAATTCGTGGAAAAGACTCTGACAAGTACAGGTTTCTGGTAACTGACTATACTGCTGAACTGAATGAATAAGCATTTTCAGAACTCTAATGGAAAACTGATGAATTCATAAAAGTGCTAACAAAAGATCAAGATGAAAAAATAAAGTTAATTACATGGGACTGAGTGAACTGATGAGGACGATTATAATTTTTGTGACTTTCTGTTTGAATAAAAAAAAAAATCCCACAAGGACTCAGAGGCAAAAAATATACAAATCAATTTTCTCTGCAAAGTAAAGGAGCTGTTACAGTGGAGGATTACTGGACTGAATGTCAATATTATGACATAGTATGAGTGTGTTTCGTGTTTGGTAATTGCAATCACTGTTGCTTCTGTTGTGGTCATCCATTTACAATGTTTGGTGTCAGTTTACTTATCTCTTGTAAAAATAAAACACAGTGTGTGTGTGTGTGTGTGTGTGTGTGTGTGTGTGTGGAAAAATAAAAAAGGTACATGAGTATCATCAGTTTACAGATTAGCAGTCATTGCCTTTAAACTACATGGCATTTTCCCACTACTTCTGGTAAAGTCTTTTTATGTCTGTATATGATTTCACCGTTTTTAGTTATACCAGTCTTAAAGGCTGGCCATTATGTTCTTTGGACATAAATTACTCCCCCAAAGGGGGAAGAATATAAACAACACAAATGCTTAAGTTTGTTTTTTGTGAAAATAGCTACATTTAAAGACCATTTTTATATTGTTCTTTCTAAAATGTCAATTACTAGATAGTAAAAAGTTAAATTCAGCTGAATGTAATAGAGAAAAGAGAAAAATATATGAATATGATTTAATAATTTCCTAACTTCTGTTTTCTTCATATGTGGCAGAGAAACTTACTTAAATTCCTAAGATTCTAGTTGAATAAGAATTCTTATTATTTGAAAAAGAAACATAGCATCATTGTAATTGTACTCCCAAGGTAAATGTCTGGTTTTCTTTTGCTTTTATTTTATTATGACTTCAAAGGGAATGGTTGTTTCATAATGAGTTTCTGTCCATGATCAGTAAATAATAAGAAGAAAATAGTGAGGAGAGGGCAGAATTGCAGCCTCTGCTTCCTATTCTAATCCATTAGTGATAACACATATATCATGAATGTCCTTAATTCTTGATTAAAAATCTTGATTAAGAAAAAGAAAACAAACAAAAATACTGGGCTTGAGTCTATTTCCTGAGGATGATATAGGCCATTATACATATTTTGGAAAATGTTCTCATAAGATTTTCCTTTCACTGGCTTCAGGTGTAAGCTATGCAGTAAGGCATATGTCTGTACTAAATCACAGGACTTTTTTTTTTTTTGGTCTCAGGTAAATATAAGATGGGTTATAGCTAGGAAACCCAGAAGAAGTGCAAAGAAAGGATTCTCTCCTTTATGTATTAGGAGATTTTATATATATATATGTGTGTATGTATATATATATATATAAAATGTGTGTATGCATATATATATAACATACGTTATATATATATAATGTGTGTATGCATATGTATACACATAAACCCACATACACACTATATTTAGTCATGTGCTTTCTCTCTTATCTATTTTTGAATATTTCCAGGAATATAGGAATGAAATAAGCAATTGTTTGTTGTGTTTTGTTGAAAGCTTGTCATACTCTTTTCAATCATATAGACTTTCCTTCAACTTCGACATACCCAGAAAATAAATTCATCTTAGAGTCACAGTCTTGCTGAAAACTGGCCTCACAGTTTAAAAGTTTCTCTGGTTTTTGAGTGGTTACTGAAAAGCTAATATTGTTCTAGTATATTGCCTTCTATTTTACTGATTATTTTTTTCATTTTTAGAGCACTCAATACATCAGAAATTGGTTTGACTTTTCCATAACTGCTAAGTAATTTATACTTGACTTTCTTGGGACTCATATTCTCCTAAAATTTAATGAATCATGTTACTTATCAGTAGATGAAACCAGAAGTATTTGTACTAATCTTTCATCTTATTGTGGACTCTTTCACTGTGACTATGGCTTTTCAAAAACAGTCATAATAGTTACTAGTCATTATCTGACCTTATAATCAAATATGCAGTATCTCTCAGAAATCTTTCAGTACTCTAGTGAAATAGGTCAAAGCAATTGCAGTCAATTAATTTATCTTTCAAATGATAAAATTGGTTGAAGAGTTTGGCTCCTGGTTAAAAACCCGTATGTAATTTTTCAGACCTGATATAACAGCCAATTACAAAGGCTTTATGTGACAGGCCTCACGGGGGAAATCTGCCCTCCCCATAACAGGCTCAGGCACAGCCAATGCACTGCAGGCTCTGAGGGCAGTTGCAGTCAAGGTCTCAGGCTCCAGTGGCTGGTAATACTCTTTGCAGTATTTACATTTTTAGCCTGGGTACTTTCATTCCTAGGTCTCTATCTGAGGCCCTTAGCCAAGTTCCTCTTCAGCTGCCTCTGCCAAGGATTCCTCAAGGAAGGCATGAGGGTACTTTTCCCCATTCTGACTCAGTATCCAGTACTTTTCCACACCTAACCATACTCCTTTGCACCCCTGCCCCCGCCACCCCAGAGTTCAGTACCCCAGAGTCCATAAAACTACCAGAGCCTTTTGTCAGGGGAGCCCTCATCAGTGAAATGTCCCACATCTGTGCTGATCCACCAGGGCCTCCACCGGCAAATCTTTCCTTGGGGGAAAATGCGTCAGGGAGAGTCGGCCATTCTTTCGGTTTTAGACGCTTGCTTATATCACCTCAATAAGTGACTAAACACATAACTCTTTTGTTCTCGGTTTGTTGCTTTAATTGCTACTCCCACACCTGGCAACTCAGCTCTCTCTCTCTCAGCTCAGCTCAGCTCCTGACACTGGCGTGTAAGGATGAGCTCTAACTTCCTGGGATAGGCCTAAGACAAGAGTAATTCGAACAACTCAGATATTTCTTAGAGGAAGTGAATTTAACTTCTCAGCCTTGTTAATTTGTAATTGTTAACAGTAGACTATCTATAGAGCTTCTACTAACAAAGGGGGTAATAGAATTTTCACCTCTAATGCAGGATACCGCTTCATCAAAACACAACAGAGTCTTAGTCCCCTCAGAATACCATGAATATAACAAAAATACCATAGATTGAGTGGCTTAAAAACAACAGAAACTTATTTCTCACGGTTTGGGAGGATGGGAACTCCAAAATCAGGGTGCCAGCAGGATAGGGTTCTGGTGAGAGCCGTCTTCAGGTTTCAGCGTTTCAGACTGCTGACTGCTAGTATCCTCACAAGGCAAGAGAGACAGGAAGCAAAGGCTCACCTGACTCTTATAAGGGCAGTAATCCCATTCACGAGGGCTCCACCCTCACAACATAATTAATCCCATTTACCTGCCAAAGACCCCACCTCCTAACATCATCACACTTGGGGTCATAGTTTTGACTTGTGAATTTTAGGGGAACACAAACATTCAGTTCATAACAGACTAATAAAATTCCCTCTAAAGAAATTCACTCAGCCTAATGCATCTTCCCCACCCCACCACTCCTCTACACACTTATCTTTGTTCCCTATTTTTTAGGAAGGAAGAAAGCAAAGCAAATACTTTGAAGATCAATTTTATTTATCTTTCTTAATACTGCACTGCAAAAGTATGTACTTTGGCTAAAAGTATATTTTATTCCGCTTTCTTAATGTCTAAATCTTTCTCTTTTTCTCTAGCACAATTTGCCAGTGAGGAGTCATTCAAAATTAGAAGCTATAACAACTGATATATGGATTAGCCTTCTTTCCAGTATGTTCCTTCCAGTATGTCCCACTGACTCCATGACAGATTTTATTATTTAGAATTAAACATCTGTATTGATCTTTGACTCTTCTCAAGAGCCTTAAAAACATTTGGGACCAAACCAAAGGTAGTGATTTTAGTAGAAATAGAAAGATATTCAATTTGTAAAGACTTAAGTTAGGACTCAAAGAATGGAACTGCTTACCTAAGGTTGGAAATCCTTTCACAGAATCAGTCATTCATGTATTAATGTTTTGCTTGTATCCATAGCATTAAAGGGCTTATCTAAGGCACATTGCAGCTGGAACTTTCTTGCCTTGGGACGCTCAGATCCTTAATTCAGATATGTTATGTCTATAAACATTTTGCAAACTTAAACTGTCCTGAAGCTTTGAGGTTGGGAAATGTATCATTATCTCATGAATTCATCGTTCTATCATCCCACTTTAGTTCTCCTTTGGCACTATTTTGTTCAACTCTATGAGGAATTTTAAAATATTCAGCTTTTGTTCAGTCAAAAGCTGGCCCCAAATGCGCACCCCCAGACCACTCCACACACATGTAATGTTGGAACTAGACCATTAGAACGGTGTTGTAAAATCTTCCTTTCTTTGAATTATTAGATATTTTTAATGTTATAAATTTCATCTGCTATCAGTGTGGCACTAGAAGTTTGAGGGCAAAAGAAAACATCTCATGTGTGGCTACTTAAAATAGGTTCCACTCAAGTGATTTAAATGAGAAGGAAAAACAAAGCAAAGGATGTGCCTAATTCCTGATTGATTCCATACTTAATGAAATCCAAAGACTAATATTTTAACACTTTAAAAGAAAGTTTGGGGGAAGGAAAGAGAGGAGGGTAAATATATCAACAGTGTCACGTATCCAGATTGTAGTTAAAATTAGTTTCATTTTATAATGCAATTTATGCTCTGTTTAGGGAATACTAATTTGATCTAGGAACTGGTAAAAAGTGAAAACTTTTGTCTTTTGAGTAGAAAATTTGAATACAACTTAACATGACTTTCAACTTTAAAAAATATGTAGCTTAAAAATCTATGGAATGAAAAATCCTTAAGCTAAAACCCCTATGGTACCTTTGCTTAATCTAGTATTTTTCACCTGGTTCGGTGAAATTACTACTTACGCTAAGACATGGTTCATCAGCTTCCACACGTCCCAAAGTGCTTTTTTAAAAGTTGTTTTGGAAATTATTGCAATTTTACACAGCAATTTCCTATGGTTGCTTAGCTTGGAAAATCCAGAGGCAGGTGTTATACTGGATCCATCTTTCAAACATGCATAATACAGTCCATTTTTTTATGACTCATTTTGTACTTCTTCAAGACACTGGATTTTTTTTCCTTATTCAACTTAGAGTATGTATTATTTTGTTTATAATTTATACTGCTTATTTTATTTCAATTCTGTCTCAGGTCACTTCTTGCATTACTGATCTTTGTGGTTATTTGTATTTAAACATATGTATCTCTTAGGGAGTCAACTCTGTTATTAGCCAGTAGAGGAAGAATCAGTCCTGTCTCTATTGGTTACACACAGTGCTATGAGGAAACACACAGTGCTGAGAGATGATGATTGGTAGCTGTGTATAAAATGAATAAAAAAGTAATTCTGTTTGGACATAATTTTTCCAAATAAAGCACTTCATTAACATGACTCGATGTTCAATATTTTTCCAGGTATACTAAAAAATGCCATGGGATATATTCTTTCTCTCTCTGTTACAAATTGCTTTAATAAAGCAATATGTACCTATATCCCAAAAGAAAAATCAAAGTAGTAAAGTCTAGAAAAAATATGATTCCCTTATTTGCACTTATTGTAGATTACGATCTTTACTTGTATATTTTGTAAGGAAACAATATAATTTTTTCCAGACCTTATTACTTCTCTTTTTCTTTAAAAATATAGGTAAACATTGACATGTATTTCCATACTTACATTCCTAACATTCATATAACAAGAAGTGTTTGACAGAACTCATTTCCCACTACTGTGAACTGAATGTTTGCATCCTCCGAAAATTCATGTTGAGACTTAATACCCAATGTAATCCTATTAGGAAGTGGGGTCATTGAGAAGGACTAGGTCATAAGTGTGGAGCTCTCCTGAATGAGACTAGTGTTCTTATAAAAGAGATCCCACAGAGCTCCCTAGCCTCTTCTGCATGTGAGGTTACAGTAAGAAAAAAGCCAAAATGCAGAAGCAGGCTCTCATAAGACATGGGATCTGCTGCTGCCACAATCTTGGACTCCCTGGCTTCCAGGACTGTGAGATATAAATATTAGCTGTTTGTAAGTCTCCTATACATGGTATTTTTGTTATAGTAGCTAGAATGAATGGACACCTACATCTTCAAAAAAAAAAAGTACATTGTTGTTCATTTTAATCTTTGCCAATCTGAAAATTCAAAATATTTCATTGCTATTTAAATTGTATTACTTTGATTTCATAGATATTTGAGGAGCTTTTCACATTTTTACATATTTCTTTTTTCTGAATTTATGCCTTTTTTACAATTTTCTGTCAGGGAATTAATCTTAGCTGATTTATAATAAGCTTTATTTAGGCAAATATTGACATTTTTACCTTGCAAGTGGAAAATTTCCAAATTGTTCACTTCCTTCTATTTTTTATGCTTTATTTTGATATACTGTTTATTATTTAATTTTATACTTTAAGGTTTATAGCTTTGGGGTTGTGTTTGAAATTTCAGACCTCCATTATAATCTTACTCTATTCTAAATGTGTATAAAGTTCACTTAAAATTGAATGGTACATTAACCATCCATTTCATTTCAATTCTTAAATCTCTCTCCAGTTCTTTGGAATTAAATTTTGTCTCATCCCTGCACCTCATCCTGCCTCTTTCATTATTTTTAATAAATCTCATTCTGTTTATAGTCTATACCAATAACTATTTTTCCTATTAGAGAATACCAACGTATCCTTTTTTAACCATTCTTCTCTTAGTTTCTTGCCTAATATTTTTAAAGGAACAATTGTATTAATTTCCAGTTGTTGAAACAGTTTATGGAAAAGTAAAATACTCACTGTGTATCAGGTCCTATACTAGGAGTTGCAAGCTTAGCAAACATGTTCCTGGGCCATGGAGCACCTCTTTGACACATTGTTCTTCATTTTATCAATTTCACAAATATTATTAATATCTCTTCCCCAGAGTATGTTCCATGCTGAATTTATTAAAAGAGATAATTTAGTTACCTCAGATTGCTTTTTAATGTAACATAAAAATGCAGTCCATAAAAGTGTTTCTTAATATCTTTTAAAATCATTAAGGGCGTACAAAGACTAAGCTTGCTGTAAAATATGGCAAAGTAAAATGTGTTATGAACAATATCAATGCATATATGGGAAAATGTAACTCAATATTTATATTGGAAAGTATTGCCTCCTTTTATATTTTAGGAGTTAGGGTAGAAATAGTATTGTGTATTTGGATCTTTTTATTCTTACTAGATATTTTTCCACTTATTTTTCTTTCAGTCACTGAGAGAAGGGGTTGAAATCTGTAACTATAATTGTGAATTTGCTATTTCCCCCTACAATTTGTCAGGTTTATTTTAATTCTTGTATTTTGAATTTCCATTAATGAGTATATGCACACAACATTTGTATGTCTTCTTGATGAATGTTTCCTTTATCATCATAAAATTATCTCTCTGTTCATACCCTTTTCCCTCAGGTCAACTTTCTCTAATATCAATATATCTACTCTGACTTTCTCATGATTAGTGTTTGTATGGCATAATTTTTCAATTTTTGAAAAACTCTTTGCAACCTTATGTTATATGCATCTTTTGTAAGAGCATGTAGTTGGGTCTTGCTTTTTAATCCAGTATGATAATTACTAGTTTTAAGGAGAGTATTTACTCCTTTTACATTTATAGTCATTATTGATATGGATAGAATTTTTACCTTCATAGTCTTTATTTTATTACTTATCCATTCTGTTCTTTCCCCCCTCCCTTCTATTTCATTTGGATCAATTGTTTACGTTTTAGTATTCCACTGTATCTCCTCCATTGATTTAGCAACTATATATTTTTAATAGATGTATATATGGCTACTCTAGAGTTTATAAAATCTTTAGCTTATCACTGTTTACCTTCAGAAAATATTATTACACTTCACATATAACATAAGAAGCTGACAAAAGAGAGTTTAAACAGATCAATGAAGATCTCTCAAGTAGTTTGGGAAGTGATGAAGAATAAAACTCAAAATTTATGACCTCCACCTTTGTCTTTTAACACGATGCCATTACTTAGGCCACATCTAGTCAAACAAAATAAAGCACTCACAGGTGACCAGGACTCTATTATATAGATGATCGACCTACCTAGGATAAGAAACATGCAAAACGTTGGGGAACATTCTTTGTTTTACGGCTGGCCTGGTTTCAAAACTTGACTATGATAAGTGCTTCTTATTAACAATTAACTTGTAAAGTTTATCTCTGAATTTCATTTTCCCCACCAAGAATCAGAGACAAACAAACCTACTTCATATAAAAAGTAATTAAAGAAGAAATATTATGAACAATATGGAGGTGCATAATAAATATTCATTCCATTCCTAGATTTGTGATTCTTTTCTGCCAGAGGATTTAAAATAGAAAAGAAAAGAAAGAAAAGCAATTGTGTGATTTTGGTTTATTTTTTTTTATATATTTATTTGTAACCTGTTTTGGGGAAGATTTTATAAAAACAAGACTTAAACCATCTTCCTGAAAGGTGGAAGTTAACTTGTATATACATTATGAATATATCTTTGCATGATAAATAATTAAAAATTTACTATTGTTAGAAGTAGGTATCTAATCTGGGTTGATTTATATTTAGCATTATAATATTAAGATAAACAGATATTGAATTAGACTGCCTCTATTCCATTGAAATGCTTGTGAATATTATAAAATTGCAGAAAAGCCAATAACAAATCCATATATTTTTAGTCAGAAACTCTACAATGTGACCAGTAACTAACACCAGCTATGTGTTTTGTTTTATGAATAATTTTATATTTTCTCTTTAAATTTCATTAGACCAAAGCATTCTCAAAGAAGTTAAGCTCTAGCCAGTCACTTAGTTAATTGTTTATCAACTCCATCAATCTTTTGAACATCTATATTTTTCACCTGAATTAAAAGTAGAGATTCTTTGAATTATTTTATGGATTTTCTGGCAATGAGCTAACAGAGGATATATTAACTAATTGACTCTGCTTAATATTACTTTGTGCATGTTGTTGTCTGCTTTTCATTCCAAATGGCTAATTTTCTCACCAGACAAGGTCCAGTCTATGGAAATGTCCAATTATCTAGCACTCAACCTTAGAAATATGTGCATCTGGAGAGGATGTGGAGAAAAGGGAACCCTCCTACATTGTTGATGGGAATGTAAATTGGTGCAGCCACTGTGGAAAACTGTATGGTGGTTCCTCAGAAAACTAAAAATAGAACTACCATATGATACAGCAATCCCACTCCTGGGCATATATCCAGACAAAACTAATTCAAAAAATACACTCACCCCTATGTTCATAGCAGCACTATTCACAATAACAAAGACATAGAAACAACTTAAATGTCCATCAAAAAATGAATGGATAAAGAAGATGTGGTACATGTGTACAATGGAATACTGCTCAGCCACAAAAAAGAATGAAATAATGCCATTTGCAGCAACATGGAAGCAACTAGAGATTAGCATACTAAGTGAATTAGAAAGGGAAAGACAAATACCATATGATATCACTTATATGTAGAATCTAAAATATGACACAAATGAACCTATCTATGAAAGAGAAACAGAGTCATGGACATAGAGAACAGACTAGTGGTTGCCAAGAGGGAGAGGGTTGGGGAGGGATGGAGTGGGAGGTTGGAGTTAGCAGAGGTAAGATTTTATATATAGAATGGATAAACAACAAAGTCCTACTGTATAACACTCCTATGATAAACCATAATGGAAAAGAATATAAAAAAAAGAATGTGTATATATGTATAACTGAATAACTTTGCTGTACAGCAGTAATTATCACAACATTGTGAATCAACTATAAGTCAATAAAGACACTAAAAAAAGAAAATTTTAATGGTTTAGTATGTAATGTTAATTCTATTAGAAGCTTTATTCGAATGCTACAGAAATGTTAGAGGATTAAAGATACTTCATATTGTTTCTGAAACATTTTGTGATACATTTTTATTTGAATTACTAAACAATCTGTTCATTTGCTAAATAGTTTAAAAGTAGTTCTTTTAGTTACAAATATAAAAGTCAATACTTAAAAAAAAAAGAAATATGTGCATCTACAAATATCCTATATGGAAACCAAAAGTTACTGGAAGTGTCTCTTCTTAATTCACCTTAGCTCATTAAGGCTACCAGGTCAGCAGCTCTGTATACTGCTCCAGGCATTTTTGACATTTTTAAGTGCTTAAATTGATAATTTTGAAAAGTATTTTTTGTCTTTTCCAAATCCCACAGAAAGTTGCTGCATCAAAACTTCAAATATGTTTGGCACAAACTGTTGGAAATGTGTTTGGTACAAAGAGTTGGAAAAATATTTTCTGGAGGAATGATTGTGGGATCCTAAGTTTACTTTTATTTTTATGTGATCTTTAAGGCCTCTTCTCATTATTTAAATGACCTGTGTGTTGTTTGTATCTTTTCTTTTGTCTTCAGAAAAGAAAGTTTCCTCTTTAAACTCTGAAGGCATGTGGGGAGTACTGTAGAAATTTACACAATGAAGGTCTTTACCAGAACCTTTTCCCACTTCCATACAAAGAGATGTGAGTCACTTGAGAGATACTCTCTTATTAGCATAGCCACTGTTTGGCATAAATGCCAACATTTTAGCTTATACTCTTTTCTTTTCTCTCTTTGGAAGGTATATTGCAATACAAATGACTGAAATATTTGGAGATGGAAGTGGCAGACTGCAATAAGTGGTAAAGAGTTCACAAATATATTCTAGGCTCTAGATTCTTTGTGTCCCTCCATTCAAAAGAGTTATAAAGTTTTTTTTTGGATGAAAAATACATATTCAGCAGAGTTTAAAGTGCTTTGTGAAATAATAGTAAATAATCAAACACTACTATCATAACTCATTATATATCTATAGAAAGTCTTATATTTTTAAAGAGCTGTTATATACATCCTCCTATCTGAGTAAATGCAGGAGGAGTGAAATTGTGGGTGATTTGACATTGTCTTGATATCTACACTGGCATTACATATGTTCTTACCTTTTTTCTTTCCCCCTGACATGTGATATAAAGAAAGTTTTACAAAGCAAATTGATTGCCTTTCAATGAACTGAAGTTTTACCCTGCTTTATTCTTATCAAGTCTCTACCTGCAATTAGACCAATTCGGAAAGAAAGGCAAAGTTACAAGGAGCAGTTTTATTGCAGAATATTGTTTGCAGTGAATTGCTGCAGTGATACTTCCATTTTTCACTCATAAAACAAATAGACAAGTATTTTGCACTTAATGATACCCCAGGGATCAGGGTTAATGCATGCATTCAACCTAGGCAGTCAGTCATGCAACACCATTTATTCTGAGTAAATAAATCGAGTTCCCTGGTTAAAAGAGAGAGTCAAGTGTGATGTGGGGTGAAGAGAATGATTCTCCGGGGAAAAAGTGAGAAGTTAATTTCCCTCAAATATAACAGGCAGAGACAAAGCAAATGAGATCAATTAATACGGAAGCAAAATCAATTACTTCAAAAGAAAAAGTAAATCTAAAGATTGAGGAAGTAGCCCTTTATATGAAATATTTATTGAATACAAAGAGTTAGAGATAAAACTGTAGAATGACAGATTCTACTTTTATTTTATAATAGGTTTACTTTTGCTTGTATTTTGAAATCTGTTTTGTTTTATTTTTGTATTTTTATTTATTTATTTTTTGCGGTACGTGGGCCTCTCACTGTTGCGGCCTCTCCCATTGCGGAGCACAGGCTCCAGACGTGCAGGCTCAGCGGTCATGGCTCAGGGCCATAGCCGCTCCGCGGCATGTGGGATCTTCCCGGACCGGAGCATGAACCCGTGTCCCCTGCATCGGCAGGCGGACTCTCAACCACTGCGCCACCAGGGAAGCCCTATTTTTGTATTTTTAATATTTAGGCACTCACATTGATATAAACTCTATACTTTTATAAGATGTAAAATGGATAGTATGGAAATATACCTAACAAACTTCTTAGTATACAGGCATTTGGTTAAGATGAGGATTTGGCTAGATTCTTCTTTAGGATGAATTAAAGCTGAATTTTTACCTTAAATACTTATAACTCACACCTCTTCTCTTGGTACTTAATGTCATTTTAATAAATGTATTAATACTTTTGTCATTTTCTTTTTACTTATAAGGACTTCATATAATTTTAAATTTATTACTTGACACTATATGCTTATAATTTCTCAGAAGCTCCAGACTTACAAATATTTCTCTACAAAAATATCTATAATATGGAAATGAGATGAGCAAGAAATACATGAAAATACTTTTTGAATTTTTATTTCACCACCTGAGGACTCATAAAGATAATATTTTCTAACATTTCATACATGCATTCCTCTAATTTTCTTGACTTCATTGTCTGGTTCCAAAAAAAAGACTAGAGTATTACTTGATTACATAAAGACAGCACATACAAATCTAGATCAAAAGAACCAAATCAGTCATTTTTCACAAGACTGCTGTAACAATTGTTTGAGCAATTGTTGAAACTATTATAATTTTTTTAATATGATAGAAGTACATTTCTACTTCACTATGACATTTTCATTTTGGCAGCTATCAAAGATTTAGATGAAATGGATATATATTTTCAATGTAAGTATACAAATTACATTAACCTGACAAGTTTTAAAGATCTTAAGAAAAAATTCTGACATTAAATATGATTATAGATTTAGAGCCCAGAAGATGGAAGCATTCATATTTCAGGGAGTATATTTAAATTTAAGGTTCAAGTTGGAAAATACACTTATTTTTTTTGTTTTTTCCACAACTAAACATTGAATACTGGGAAATCATGTCAGCCAGGACTAAAATTTCATGTAATATATCTGAAAATAAAATAAAATCTATTTTCTCAATATATGAGGATGAATATATATGAAGTATGGATGAATATGAAGCCAACTATTAAATTTTTGCCTTTGCCTGTTTGACTCTATGGCACATGGAGCCAATTTAGCCTGTTTTTGTAAATAAAGTTTTATTGAAAGACAGCCATATTCGTTCATTGACATATTGTCAATGGCTTTTTTTCACTATCAACAGGAGAGTTTAGTAGTTACTCTATATAGTTACAGATTGTATGGCCTGCAAAGTCAAATTTACTATCTGTCTCTTAAGGGAAAGTATGTAGACTGAATAGGTCTTGAATTGTTTTGTCTTGTTTTAAACTAAGTAGTTGACTCCATGCTTAGTATAATAAATAATTAAATATAATAGTACAATACACTGGGGACCAAATGTGGATTAAAAAGCATAGGCGCTCATCAGAGATTTTTCAGATGAAGAAAACCCAACTGTTTTTATGAATTCATGCTTAAGTGGTATTGCATTAAAAATAAGTATCTCACTGATTACGTTGGGTTGGCTATTTGAAAAGACTTACTAGACTCTGTAGTATAAATCTACGTAAGTCTTTAATAAAGTTAAGAGTTACAGTAAGGGAAAGAAAGCCCCGGCAGCCATGGAAACCCACCAGATTTCTAGGTGAATTCCTTAAGATCTTTACTTGTTTACCAAGCACGTGCCTGTTGGAAAGAATTTGATAATTTAGAGAAGCAACTTAATGCTTCCTTTCAGATGAACGAAGGATAAAGTGATAGCCTCTTCCAAACACCTAAAGGAAGTATATCTATAAGAAATTTTCATTATAAAAATCATTTAAAGCTCTAGAGATCAGAAGTCACAGCTGCAAGTTCACTATGTGGCACAAGATACTTTCAATTCTTAAAAAAAAAAAAAAATTCAGGGCAATATAAGGCTCTGGGCTGCTTAATCTTGGCAAAAATCCAGTAGCAGTTTAAGCAGTGATGGTAATACATAGAGTTGGAACCTAGAAGAATGAATTAATTTAAATCATCTAAGAATTTCATAATCTCTATGAAAGCCGTAAAGGCTCTTCTAGTTTTGGAAGTTAGTTTGATCTTTAAAAAAAAAAAAAAAATAGAGTACTCATTTTTACATGTGTGAGTGTGTGTGTGTTTAAAGAAGCATTATTATTTTTTTTAAATGCCCATCTGTGAGGGTTATCTATTAATTGCCCCCTTGGTGCTTTATTATTTCTAGTCCTTGATGATGATTAAAATTTGAGTCTTTTCATGGAAACAAGCAATATCTACAATGGGTCTCTCAAAAACACATTACAGAAACATTATAGTACTGTTTTGGGACACTGTATTAGGTGTAAAAGATTATTGGCTTCATGCTCTTACCAGTAAGTGTTTCCCCCTATGAATGTTTTAAAAGTCTAGTATAGATCAATTCAGCAGAATCAGGGTAATCAAAAAACAAATCCAGGACTAATTCTTTTTTTCTCCTTCACTTTACTATTAACATCATTTTTGTTGGTATTATCTCATGGCAACAATCATTCCCAAATACATGGAGTGGCATGTTTGCTTTCCTTGAAACATGAATCAGAGATATCTGAGTTCCTTATTTTTGTTATGCTTTACCACATCCATTCTCTAAATCCAAGTTAAATCCAAAAAGTACCTATGACAACTTACAGAGATGAAAGATTCGCACATTTGTGAGAACTCTGTTTATTGAGCATATCCTATTCCTTGCTTTCTGCTATGATGGGAAAAAGACAATGGTATATTGCAAAAATACTTACTTTTTCTATGTTTATAGACATTATTTTAATTGATAATTCTCCAGGACAAATCAATTGTTTCATAATACCAGATATCTTTCCATTTAGTGGACACTTTCAAAATGATTACCTTGTTCCCATACCTTTGATTCAGGTAAAATTTACTATGTATTTGAGTATGACATATCTTTAATAGCCATTCTTTCAATCTCCATGGTTTGAAAAATAAATATCATTTGCTATATAAAGTGAATATAATTTTTACAAGTCCCCCGCTCTCTTTTGAAATGATTGTGAAGTTCTATAGGGAAACAAACTAATTTCATATGTCATTCATAATTTAACATTTATTTTTTATATTGCCTAAGCAAAAGTTTTGACTTAGTAAATAGATACTATATGTTAAGGTAAGAATACAAGAATGATCATCAATATTTCTGCCTTGAGGAAAATTTCCTATTTTCATATGGGACAGCTTTTTTCTTTTTTAACATCTTTATTGGAGTATATTTGCTTTACAATGGTATTAGTTTCTGCTTTATAACAAAGTGAATCAGCTAAACATATACATATATCCCCATATCTCCTCCCCCTTGCATCTCCCTACCACCCTCCCTATCCCACCCCTCTAGGTGGTCACAAAGCACCAAGCTGATCTCCCTGTGCAATGTGGCTGCTTTCCACTAGCTATCTATTTTACATTTGGTAGTGTATATATGTCCATGCCACTCTCTCACTTAGCCCCAGATTACCCTTCCCTCTCCCCGTGACCTCAATTCCTTTTTTTACGTCTGCGTCTTTATTCCTGTCCTGCCCCTAGGTTCTTCAAAACCATTTTTTATTTCAGATTCCATATACATGTTTTAGTATATGGTATTTGTTTTTCTCTTTCAAACTTACTTCACTCAGCATGACAGACTCTAGGTCCATCCACCCAACTACAAATAACTCAATTTTGTTTCTTTTTTTGGCTGAGTAATGTTCCATTGTATATATGTGCCACATCTTCTTTATCCATTCATCTGTTGATGGATACTTAGGTTGCTTCCATGTCCTGGCTATCATAAACAGAGCTGCAATGAACATTTTGGTACATGACTCTTTTTGAATTATGGTTTTCTCAGGGTATATGCCCAGTAGTGTGATTGCTGGGTCATATGGTAGTTCTATTTTTAGTTTTTTAAGGAACCTCTGTACTGTTCTCCATAGTGGCTGTATCAATTTATATTCCCACCAACAGTGCAAGACGGCTCCCTTTTCACTACACCCTCTCCAGCATATATTGCTTGCAGATTTTTTGGTGATAGCCATTCTGACTGGTGTGAGGTGATACATCATTGTAGTTTTGATTTGCATTTCTCTAATAATTAGTGTTGTTGAGCGTCCTTTCATGTTTGTTGGCAATCTGCGTATCTTCTTTGGAGAAATGTCTGTTTAGGTCTTCTGTCCATTTTTGGATTGGGTTGTTGGTGTTTTTGATATTGAGCTGCATGAGCTGCTTGTAAATTATGGAGATTAATCCTTTGTCAGTTGCTTCGTTTGCAAATATTTTCTCCCATTCTAAGGGTTGCCTTTTCGTCTGGTTTATGGTTTCCTTTGCTCTGCAAAAGCTTTTAAGTTTCATTAGGTCCCATTTGTTTATTTTTGTTTTTATTTCCATTTCTCTAGGAGGTGGGTCAAAAAGGATCTTGCTGTGATTTATGTCAGAGTGTTCTGCCTATGTTTTCCTCTAAGAGTTTGACAGTGTCTGGCCTTACATTTAGGTCTTTAATCCATTTTGAGTTTATTTTTGTGTATGGTGTTAGGGAGTTTTCTAAATTCATTCATTTACATGTAGCTGCCCAGTTTTCCCAGCACCGCTTATTGAAGAGGCTGTCTTTTCTCCACTGTATATTCTAGCCTCCTTTATCAAAAATAACGTGACCATATGTGCGTGGGTTTATCTCTGGGCTTTCTATCCTGTTCCATTGATCTATATTTCTGTTTTTGTGCCAGTACCATACTGTCTTGATTACTGTATCTTTGTAGTATAATCTGAAGTCAGGGAGCCTGATTCCTCCAATTCCGTTTTTTTTCCTCAAGATTGCTTTGGCTATTCGGGGTCTGTGTTTCCATACAAATTGTGAAATTTTTTGTTCTAGTTCTGTGAAAAATGCCATTGGTAGTTTTATAGGGATTGCATTGAATCTGTAGATTGCTTTGGGTAGTATAGTCATTTTCACAATGTTGATACTTCCAATCCAAGAACATGGTATATTACTTCATCTCTTTGTATCATCTTTAATTTCTTTCATCAGTGTCTTATTCTTTTCTGCATACTGGTCTTTTGTCTCCTTACGTAGGTTTATTCCTAGTATTTTATTCTTTTTGTTGCAATGGTAAATGAGGGTGTTTCCTTAATTTCTCCTTCAGATTTTTCATCATTAGTGTATAGGAATGAAAGAGATTTCTATGCATTAATTTTGTATCCTGTTACTTTTCCAAATTCACTAGCTCTAGTAGTTTTCTGGTAGCATCTTTAGGGTTCTCTATACATAGTATCATGTAATCTGCAAACAGGGACCATTTTACTTCTTCTTTTCCAATTTGTATTCCTTTTATTTCTTTTTCTTCTCTGATTGCTGTGGTTAAAACTTCCAAAAGTATGTTGAATAATGGTGAGAGTGAACAACCTTTTCTTCTTGCTGATCGTAGAGGAAATGGTTTCAGTTTTTCACCATTAAGAACAATGTTGTCTCTGGGCTTGTCATATATGGCCTTTATTATGTTGAGGTAAGTTCCCTCTATGCTTACTTTCTAGAGGGATTTTTCATAAATGGGTGTTGAACTTTTTCGAAAACTTTTTCTACTACTACTGAGATGATCATATAGTTTTTTTCCTTCAATTTGTTAATTTGGTGTATCACATTGATTGATTTGCGTATATTGCAGAATCCTTGCATTCCTGGGATGAACCCCACTTGATCATGGTGTATGATCCTTTTAATGTGCTGTTGGATTCTGTTTGCTAGTGTTTTGTTGAGGATTTTTGCATCCATATTCATCAGTGATATTGGCCTGCAGTTTTCTTTCTTTGTGACCTCTTTTTCTGCTTTTAGTATCAGTGTGATTGTGGCCTCATAGAATGAGTTTAGGAGTGTACCTCTCTCTGCTATATTTTGAAGGAGTTTGAGAAGGATAGGTGTTAGCTCTTCCCTAAATGTTTGATAGAATTCGCCTGTGAAGCCATCTGGTCCTGGGCTTTTGTTTGTTGGAAGATTTTTAATCAGTCTCAATTTCAGTGCTTGTGATTTGTCTGTTTATATTTTCTATTTCTTCCTGGTTCAGTCTCAGAAGGTTGTGCTTTTCTAAGAATTTGTCGGTTTCTTTCAGGTTGTCCATTTTATGGGCATATAGTTGCTTGTAGTAATCTCTCATGATCCTTTGTATTTCTGCAGTGTCAGTTGTTACTTTTCTGTTTTCATTTCTAATTCTATTGGTTTGAGTTTTCGCCCTTTTTTTCTTGATGTGCTGGCTAAAGGTTTATCAATTTTTTAATCTTCACAAAGAACCAGCTTTTAGTTTTATTGATCTTTGCTATTGTTTCCTTCATTTCTTTTTCATTTATTTCTGATCTGATATTTATGATTTCTTTCCTTCTTCTAACTTTGGGGTTATTTTGTTCTTCTTTCTCTAATTGCTTTAGGTGTAAGGTTAGGTTGTTGTTTTGAGATGTTTCTTGTTTCTTCAGATAGGATTGTATTGCTATAAACTTCCTTCTTAGAGCTGCTTTCTTCTGCATCCTGTAGTTTTTGGGTCATCATGTTTTCATTGTCATTTGTTTCTAGGTATTTTTTTATTTCCTTTTTTGATTTCTTCAGTGATCTCTTGGTTATTTAGTAGTGTATTGTTTAGCCTCCATGTGTTTGTAATTTTTACAGATTTTTTTCCTGTAAATAATACCTAGTCTCATAGCATTATAGTAGGAAAGGATGCTTGATATGATTTCAATTTTCTTAAATTCATTGAGGCTTGATATGTGACCCAAGATGTGATTTATCCTGGAGAATGTTCCATGCACACTTGAGAGAAAGTGTAATCTGCAGTTTTTGGATGGGATGTCCTATAAATATCAATTAAGTCCATCTTGTTTAATGTATCATTTAAAGCTTGTGTTTCCTTACTTATTTTAATTTTGGATGGTCTGTACATTGGTAAAAGTGGGGTGTTAATGTCCCCTACTATGATTGTGTTACTGTCAATTTCCCCTTTTATGGCTGTTGGCATTTGCCTTAAGTATTGAAGTGCTCCTATGTTGGGTGCATAAATATTTATAATTGTTATATTTTCTTCTTGGATTGATCCCTTGATCATTATGTAGTGTCCTTCTTTTTCTCTTGTAATAGTCTCTATTTATAAAGTCTATTTTGTCTGATATAAGAATAACTACTCCAGCTTTCTTTTGA
Source organism: Phocoena sinus (assembly GCF_008692025.1). Taxonomy (NCBI): domain Eukaryota; kingdom Metazoa; phylum Chordata; class Mammalia; order Artiodactyla; family Phocoenidae; genus Phocoena; species Phocoena sinus. The sequence continues at coordinate 79,901,050 of NC_045767.1, forward strand.
TTTCCATTTGCATGTAGTATCTTTTTTCATCCTCTCTCTTTCAGTCTGTATGTGGGACAGTTTTTAAAATGATCTTGAGAGCTACTTTTTAATATGGCTCTTAGTTATAGAATCAAATTTATTATGTGAGAATATTTATAAAGGTTATTGCAATGCAAGTAGTAAGGCACATTATTATGCCTGAATATCATTTTGTTATTTCTTTGTCAACAATCATCTATGTAAATTCTTTAAGCAGTTTGTTTCTACATAACTCTCTTATTATCATTTTTATTATTATTTTTCTCTGTAAGAGTTGTTATTTGAACTTCATTATCTGAAGTCTGATACTTAAAAATCAGGATTAAGATACTCTAAGACCCTGCTTACTTTAAGAAGACCATGAATTTAAGTTACTTTGCTTTTAAAACTCTGTAAAGAGATTCCTTTCATGTTCTTCCCTTATCAGTTTCAAAAATTTTACTCTCAGTAATATGTTCTAGAAGCTCTAGCTAAAATTTATGCATTTCTGCCAGTTGAATGTTTGCTGAATAACCCTCTTCTTATAATGAATAGTTCATGGCATTTAAAAAAAAAAGTGATGAATCAAATATAAGACCGAATTATCCCTTTGTACCTCTCTACCCTACCTTTTTGGAGAATTCTGAAGAACTTGTAAAGAAACATCTTTTAGGAAGAGGAAAAATGCAGAGCTTGATATCATAAGAGAAAAAGACAATATTAATTCAAATAAACAGGAAATGAATATTTACTTCCCACACACACATACTTCTACTTTATCAAAATTTCTAGTGATTTAGCTTATTTTGTCAGTAAATTGTGATAATTTCACATTAGTGTTTCCCTGATATCTTTGACTTTATTTACATTTTGCAATGATTTCAAGATTGACTCAAAATATAGCTTAGAAACAAATTTTTTCATGTTATAACTGCCTTGGTAAATTTAATCTTATGATTTTTAACAGATGAACATGTGATCAATATGACTGTGTATCTGTTACTATGCTACTTGGTGGAATTGAAATGTTTTATTATATGTGTTATTATATATAGTTTATAGTTTATAACATATAAAATGAAATGTTTCAATTCTGCCAAGTAACGTAGTTATATATAATTTGTATATAACATATAGAATATACTTAGGAATAATATATATCCCTAAAATTACTTGTGCACTGATAGGATGTATCATATTTAAGATTGTTGTCTTTGTCATTTCCTCCTAACTAGCATTCCTTCAATTGAAAATAACAAAAACCACATCAACAATAATTCTGACTCAAATTGACTCATGATGAAGGGCATACATTATTACATATATCTCACATGATTAGGACTTCTAAAGATAGGTCAGATTTGAGCGCTGGTTGATTTGGTGGTTCGATGATAATAACATCAACCTCAAGTTTCCTTGCATCTCTTCTGTCTGTTATCCTAAATGAGTTATATTGTCCTCAGCCTAGATCTTTTCAAGTCTCTTATTATGGTTGAGGCAGAACTTTTTCACACACAAATATGTCAGAGGCAGAAAAAGAGTAGGGAACCATAAACATGTGCTCCCTCCACCTGCCAACAGTAAGCCAAATACCAACATATTTAATAAATCAGAGTTGGGTCAGCTCCTTTTTAACTAGTTATAAGCAAGGCAAATTAAAGCACATATAACTGGATTTTACCTAGTAAACCCAACTTGTTGAACTTGGGAGACGCTCTCATGATCTAAAGGTATATAGGACAGAGGTGGACATCACAATGAAATAAACACTCTATGTCTAAACTAAGGAAATAGACGAAAATGAATGTTGGGTAGAACACAATAAAATTTTCTTTAACAGTTCGTAATAATATTTCACATTAAAAGCATAAGCGTGCCTAAGATTTATCCAATGTAGATGATCTATGTATGAGTTGTCTACCAAATTAAAGGTACCACACATTTAGGAAAATTACTGTCTAAAGAAATCCAAAATAAAGAATTGGGCAACAATCTCATTTTATTTCTTCTAATCTGATGTGATCCATGGTAACTCTAATCCCTTTTCTATAATTTAGCACTACAAAATTCTGTGAGGGCTTAACATATCTGTACCAATCTTGTTTATTTGGGGCCAAACATGTCTTCTTTGAAAATCTTCAGCTCACTGTATTTATAGATCCTCTTACTGTCCTGGTTATTATCTTACTATTACACTTAGAAACAGACACAGAGCTCCATTTTCCAGCTAAGTATATCCTCCAGTAGAAATATATTCTCCCTTAACCAAAAATGTAATTAATAACTGGCTTTACATTAGCTTTTTTTTAGCACTAATGTAACATTCTCTTTCAAATCAAACTTGTACTAAATAAATTCTAATCATTTTGTACATACACAAAAATGAAATTAAGTAATTTTAGATTATTTTTCTTATAGCCTAGTTTTTTCATTTACTTTATTGACCTAAATAAAATTTCTTAGTAAATAATGCATTTTACTAGGAAATTTAACCATTATTAATACTGCCCATGGGGGTACACTTTAAATAACACTCTGAAGATTTATTTTTTATCTAATTCACAGAAGAGGAAAATAAGTTTCAGAGATATTAATTACCGTGCCCAAATTTACACAGCTAGCAAATGGTGTATCTAGACCTCCAAACCACAACTATTTGACATCAAAGCCCATGCTGTTTCACATGTGTCTTTAATGGGAGGGGATATTAATAAAAGTCCAATAGCTAAAAAGTGGTGAAACAGCATAGATTAAAGCGTCTCATGGTGTATTCCTTGAGATATTAATAACTGCTAACATGATGATAAGATGGTTCAGTGATCAAATTATTTGGGAATGGTGGGCTAAAGCATGTTAAATTATGTTATGTCAGAATTTGTCAAAAAGTTTGATATATTTATGTGTATTATAGCTGTTGAACCTCCAAGACAAGAATATAGGATTACAGTTAGCAAGATGATTTCATCATAGAATTGTTGGATGTTCATTTCTTTTTGGTTCTTGTACATCTTAATCCCGTAAGAAATAGAATATATGTAATATTACCTGCCAAACTTTAAAAAACTGTGTATTATAGGAAATTTCAAACCTATATAATTGCTGATAAAATTGTTTCTTCAATCTGTGTCTATCCAGCATTAAAAATTATTGATTCATGATAGACCCCCAAATTCTCCCTCAACTTATTTTTGTAGAAAATACCAGAATTCTATTATTGCTTCCATAATTATTTCAGGATAAATTTTGAAAAAATGAAATATTTTATAGCAACTATAATATAATTATTAAATTAAATATCTAATCTCTGGCCATTAATATCTAGTCAGTATTTATTCAGTTTACAAATTTCTAATTTTCTCCTAAATGTCATGTTTTAACCATATCAATTCTAAAACCTATGGAATAAACATTAAATGTAAGACTCTCCCAAAGTCTCATATATAGTACGTATGTATTAATATTAGTAGCATAAAATTAACAAGCATTTACTAGATGTATTAGCCATCTACTAGTTGCAGACAATAAAAGAAACCTGAATTTTGCCTTTGCCCTTAAGGAAGATTAGAGAGAGTATCAAATGTTTGGTAATGCAGTGTGCATTCAGAAGTTGAAATAAGAGCTGCAGTACCCAGCAACTTGTACCAGCTAGTGTACTTGGTGCACTTTCTTGGAGAAAGTAGACTTTATTTGGATTATGTGACAAAAATTTATTCTCACTGATGTCTGTGTCCAAAGTATACTGCTTTTAACTCCAAAATATAATAAGCCAGTGCAATTTTATCTTGTCCGTGTTACTACCATTTTTAGCCTCAAATAGGAAATAATATCCTTTAATATCTGTCTGACAATGATCATATTAAAGTCAAATAAACATTTTTAAAAGGTGAATTTCATCAAGTCACACTCCTACATAAATAATTATTATTTAAAGAACTTTAAATCATAATTTTAAAAAATTCTTCCCTTCTTCATTATTCAATGTAGGGCCAGATTTTTATATAGTATTATTTCCCTTCTGCCTGAAGAATTCTTCTGAAATTACTTGAAGTAAAGGTCTGCTGGTGATGAATTCTTTCAGGTTTCATATGTCTGAAAAAGTCTTTCCTTCACCTTAGTTTTTTAGTCTTTTCTTTTCTTCTGAATGTTTCATTTTGGATAGGTTCTATTGTTATACCTTCAAGCTCACTAATCTTCACTTCTACAATATCCAAACTTCTGTTAACCACATCCAGTGGATTTTTCATTTTAGATATTTTGATGTATTTAGATGTTTAATCTGGCTATTTTTATTTCTTTCTTCCTCTTCTTTGCATGATCAATCTTTCCTCTAGCATCTTGAGCATATAAATATAGTTATGATAACTATTTTAGTATCATTTTCTAATAATTCTATTATCTAGGTCATCCCTGTGTCAATTTTGATTGATTTTCTGCTCATGATGAGTTCTATTTTCCTCTATTTTCACATGCCTGGAAATTTTTTACTAACTGACAGACATTGTGAATTTTACCTTGTTGTAGACTGGATATTTTTGTTGTTGTTGTTTTTCCTATGAATATTCTTGAGCTTGTTTTGAAATGCAGTTAAGTTACTTGGAAATTGTATGATACTTTTAGTTTTTACTTTTAAGCTTTGTTACGTAAGACCCAAGCTGTGTTTTGTCCAAAAATAATTTGTTCCTCATTATTCAGGCAGTACCCTTCTGGGTACTATACTTCTCCATTAGTTATGAGTTTTTCCACTTGAATTGACAGGAAAAGACCTATTCCTTGCCCTCTGCAAACTCTTAAGGTTGTTCCTTCTGCTCTTTTGTGTGATTTTTTTCCTGGCCACTTGTGGTTTCCTGACAGGTATGCCCCCTGCTGAAGACTTGAGGGGAACCCTCTGCAGATCCCCCAGTTTCTCTTTCTGTGCAGCTCTCATCTCTCCCATCCTCTGTCTTTCCTCTGGATCCCCAGCTCCATCCCTTCAACCAATGAGAAAACATGCTTTGCCTGAGTTTCTCTTCCCCGTCTGTTGACCAGAAGCTCTCTCTAGGAATTGAAATAGCAAAATCATAGGTCCTACCTTATTCATTGCATGTTCCCCAGCAATCACTAATCATCGTTCCTCGTTTCTTGATATCCAAGGTATTGAAAACATATGTCTTATATATTTTCTTTAGTTTTTAAATTATTTCAGGCAGGGCATTAAATTTAGTCCTGGTTATTGCATCTTTACTGAAAGAATAAATAGACACACCTTTCTTGTGCCCCCAAAGATAACTGAGGGCATTCTGAAAGTAGGTTAGCAGGACCTTGAAGGTATTGATAACATTTGACACAATAATTCTTCTAATTACCTATTGTGAAGTCAAAGATAAAATTATTGATGAGTGAAAGGTGTAACTGAAGAATGCTATTTAAAATAGTATTTATAAAATGAATATTATAATAATTTAATGTCACACAAATACTTCCCTTTTAAAAATAATATGCAATCAGTTGCAAAGCATATTTTTAAAAATGTTAATTATTTGAGAATATTCAGAAAAATACGAATCTAAAAGAAAAATTTGAAGGCTTTCCTGGAGGCGCAGTGGTTGAGAGTCCGCCTGCTGATGCAGGGGACACAGGTTCGTGCCCCGGTCCGGGAAGATCCCCCATGCCGCGGAGCGGCTGGGCCCGTGAGCCATGGCCACTGAGCCTGCGCGTCTGGAGCCTGTGCTCCGCAACGGGAGAGGCCACAACAGTGAGAGGCCCGCGTACCACAAAAAAAAAAAAAAAAAAAAAAAAAAAAAGAAAAAAAAAGAAAAAGAAAAATTTGAAAAGTTACCAAAATAGTATATGTACATGCAGCTATCACTCTCTCTCCCGTTTCTCTCCCTTCCTCCCTCCTTCCGTCTCTATGTCTTACTTACTCTGCAGTGGCCTCCCCTGCACCTCACCACACACATACACATATGCATACACACACACACACAATATGCACATTTTCATAGATTGGAATGAAGTGAAATATACCAAAACATTAACTGTTTTTATTTTCAGATAGTGAATTAAGGGTGATTTTTGTTTTCTGTATTATCAGCAAAATAATATTACTTGTAAAAAGACTCATTCTGTTGACATAAATTCACTACCTTATTTTTTTAAGTAAGGTAGAAACTTAATATGAGGGTAAAAGGAAGTAGGTACTGGCTGGATTCATGCCCTTCTGGCTGAGACCTCATAGTTCATCACATCAAATACTCTCGCTGTGACGCCCTCAATCCCCTTGCCTCTTGTATCTCTGGCACACATGCTTCTGTAAAACTATCTCTAGATTCTTCAAACATCTCACTTATCTTTATCCCTTGACCACAGAGTAACTTTGGAGAAAGCCATAATCTTGAGCTATTTGTTGGCACTATACATTTTTCTTCACCAAACTTAGACCAGAATCAATACGCAGTAACCTTTTTCTACCTATGAATACTGATATCCCCAACCTTTGCTAGTCTCAGTAATCCTCTTTAGCCCACAACTTTTATCCTTAGTTTTAACAGATGTCTTTTGTTCTCAATTGACAAACCCCAAATTTTCTTCAGGAAAACTGTTGCTTACAGAACCGCAGGAAATCTCTCTAATGTCCTAATAAATGAATTTTGCAACCATAGCAATAGCCATGAGTTTTCCTAAAATACCCTATGATTTTTAGACAATTTCAATATGAAGGCTGAACAAAAGTTTGATTATAATTTGCTCTCTAGGATTGGATTCTCTAACATAAAAGTAAACATTTTTCTATCAAATAAAAAAACAAATATATATATAAAAACACATAAATCAAATACCCAGTTTCTCTCTTAATTAAAGAATATAGGATGACTATAATAATTCAAGTAAGCACCTGCAGCATTATTCACAATAGACAAAAAGTGGAAACAGTGGAAACATTCATCAATTGATGAAAGGCTAAACAAAATGTGGTATATCTGTACAACGGAATATTTTTCAACCAATAAAATGGATTGAAATGCTGTTATATGCTCTACCATGCACAGATGTGAAAATATGCTTAGTGAAAGAGGACAGACACACAGGTCACATATTGTGTCTTTCCATTCACATGGAATGTCTAGAATAGGTAATTCTATAGTAGATTAGTGGTTGCCAGGAAATCAGGGAAGGGGGAAAAGTAAAATAACTGCTTATAGGTACCAATTTCTTTGGGGGATGATGAGAATGTTGTGCAATTAGTTAGTGGTGATGTTTGCACAACTTTGTAGATACTGAAAACCACTGAATTTTACACTTTGAAATGCTAAGTTTTCTGGTGTATGGACTATATCTCAAATCCTCAAATTGGAAAACAAAGAAAAGACCTATTTTTTATAAGCATGCATTTGCTTATATAGATTTTTTAAAAACTCTCTTAAAGTGTATGATATACAGTTTTTTATGCATAATATCCTGAAATCAAATGTTAGCAAAGGAAATAAAAATTATAAACATAGAATGGTATCGTATCTCTCTATCATCTATCTAACTGTCCATCTGACTACCATCTAATCTATCAATATATCATCTATCTCTATCTATCTATCATCTATCATGAATAAAATATGAGAAACCTCAATCACACTCAATAACTTTGAGAATCCATGATCTAGGTATTTTCACATTTATACTCCACTTGATTACTTGTAAATGTGCTTTAGCTTTCTGTTTTGTTCATCTTTAGCTACTCCTTGTTCCCATATTTTAGAATTGTGCAGTCTGCAAAGATGTGATGTCCTATTATCTTGTCAGTAGAAAAATAAGATTTGTGCAGATGAAAGTTCATGGGATTTGTCTTTAGGGATCCATTCCTGAAAATTATATAAAATATAGACTTCAGGTAAAATGGCATTTAGAAATACGTGAATATCTGTTTCAACTAATAAGTCAAGTTTTACTTATGTAATGTATTCCAATCACATGGAAGTCATAAAAGTAAGTGTGATCTCAGAAATGAGTGCTATTACAATAAAATATTCTGCAATAAAACAATACACAGTAAAAATATAAAAGCATAAAAAAGGATTGTGCTCTTGATGCCTTATTTACCAACATTTCAGGGCAGCAAAATTTTTGAAGATTCATTCTTCTTTTAAGTCTTCTTTTTACCAAATACTACTTAGAATACATTTGACCAAAATGATATACTATTCCCTGCATGGTCATAGATTGAGTCAAATAGAGGAAAGGATATACTGAAAAATGAAAAAAATGATCTTCAACACAGTTTAACAGGAACTTATATATGTGTTTTTACTGTAAACATACTGTAGCACCCATGCCCATACTACCTTTCTCAGATAAGTAATCTTGTGGAATATTCTCTTCTATAAATTTTTTCTAATATGAAAATATAAAAGAGGAAAATAGAATTGAACTACCAAGCCTGTGATCCATTTGTTCTCTGCATCAGGGGGACATTCCAGGCAAAAAGAAAGAAGGCAAGTCATGAGATTTAATTTTCCTGTCTGTGTGGTAAGTGGACATCTGACCAAATAGATTATTTTCGGCTAGAAAGAGAGTACTTATTAATTGAATATTCATAACAGGATTGTCGTTGCTAAGAATTGCTTTTAGAAAATAAACCCTGAAGCTAAGTATTTATAGGCATGGCTCTCTGGGAAATGTCATGTAAGTTGAAATATAAATAGACAGGTTTCATAAGCTAAATGTTCCCTGATATCTGAGGCACTAACCCATGTGCCTCTCATAGAGACCTCTTTTATTCTGGGGCAGAGTTTATGTCTAAGGCAGGAAGGAAGGACATGGAAAGCTGCCCTAAATGTCCAGATCTCTCTCTGCTTTCTCTGTTCCACATAACTGACTGAATCCTTGAAGTTATTAATATATATTGATACCACCTGAGATCTCTGAGTTATACATAAGTCTGAACTGACAACCTAATCCTTAGTGTAAACTCAAAATGAAATATGTTTAATTAGTGTTGAATGCAAACACTCCCCACTAGTTAGTCAGCTCCATAAGGACAGGCTCAAGGTTAGACTTGTTCAAATATTGTCATCCTTTATAAAAAACCAATAATAAAAACCCAGTAACTATTTAAACTAATGAATATAACAGACATACATAAAATGTATTAAAAGTGCAACAAAGTGTCATTACCAACTGTAAATATTTACTCTGCAACTGAGTAAATTAGCCAGAAAAAATGCTTACAAACATTTTGTAATTTTTTTCAATTGTCTTGTTTTGTTTTATCATTTTAAGCTTATAAAAAAGTAGAACACAATGGCTCTCCAATGTACAGTTTCCCTAAAGTTAGGCCTAATGTATGATAGACTTTTTAAATTAAAGTAGAGTTGATTCACAATACTATATTAGTTTCTGGTGTGCAGCAGAGTGATTCAGTAATTTTACAGATTATACTTACTCCATTTAAAATTACTATAAAATACTGACTATATTCCCTATGCTGCATAATATATCCTTCTGGTTTATTTATTTTATACGTAGTAGTTTGTACCCCTAACCCTCCTCCCTTCCTCTTCCCACTGGTAACAACTAGTTTGTTCTCTGTGAGACTGTTTCTGTTTTGTTACAGTCATTCCTGTTTTATTTTTTAGATTCCACATATAAATCATAACATAGAGCATTTGTCTTTCTCTGACATACCTTAAACATGCTCAGAACACTTATCCTACAGTTGGGTAAAATCATTTAGCACAAAGTCTATTTTATAATAAAGTATTGAATATATCATGTAATTCATGTAATTAATTGAATACTGTACTGAAAGTGAAAACCAAACTGGTTGTATGGTTATAGAATGGTTGTAGGTGTACCAGTTGTTTACCCTTGTGATCACATGACTGACTGGGAGCTGTGGCTGCTGCTGCCGAGCATCATGAGAGAGTATTGAACCACATATGGCTAACCCAGGAAAAGATCAAAATTCAAAATTTGAAGATTCATTTATACTGAATGAGTATTGTATCATACCATTGTAATGTGGAAAAATCTTAGGTCAAACCATCCTATTTCAGGGACCATCTATATGTCATTTACAAATATTTTGTTCCAGTCTGTGAGTTGTCTTTTCTCTTTCTTAAAGGTATCCTTTAAAGTACACAAGTTTTAATTTTGATGAAAAACAATTTTTTTCTTTTGTCAATTATACTTTTAGGTTCTATCTAAAAATCCATCCCCAATTTCAAGGTAATAAAGATTTGCTCTTATGATGGCTCATAAGAATTTTGTAGATTTAGCTCTTACATTTATGTCTATCATTCACTTTGAATTAATTTTTTTATGTATTGTGAGATAGGGATCCAAATTCATTCTTTTGTATGTGAATATCCAGTTGTCAATGACCATTTGTTGAAAAGACTGTTTTTCTCCATTATGTATATTGTCTTGGTACCTTTGCCAAAAATCAATTGAACATAAATATAAAGGTTTTTGCTTCTGGATTTTAAATTTCATTCCACTGATTTATCTTTCTGTGCTTGTGCCAATACCATACATTCTTGATTACTGTAACTGTGCAATAATTTTGAAATAAAAAATATGTGAGCCCTCAAATTTTGTTCTTGTTCCAGATTCCTTTGGCTTACATTTTCATATGAATTTTAGTGTCAGCTTGTCTGTTTCTGGAAATAGGGTGCTGGAATTTTGATGGGGATAGTGTTGATTCTATAGGTAATTATGAGAAGGATTGCCATCTTAATTTTTATGTCTTCTGATGCATGAACATGAAATGTTATTGCATTGATTTAGATCCTTAAATTCTTTCAACGATGTTTTGTAGTGTTGGGTGTATGTTTTTCACCTTTTTAAAATCATTCTATTAACTGTATTGTAAATGGGGCTGTTTTCTGAATTTCATTTTCATACTGTTCACTGGAATTGTAAAGACATACAATTGATTTAGTTTATTAATGTTGTATCTTGCAAAACTGCTAACCTGGTTTGTAAGTTCTAATAGTGTTTTTGTAGATTCCTTAAAATGTTCTATATATAAAATAATGTTACCTGCAAATAGAAATATTTTACCTTTTCCTTTCTAATCTAGAATCATGCCTACTTGCTCTACCTAGAATTTCCAGTACAGTGCTGAATTAAAGTGGCAAGAGAAACCACCTTTTTTTTTTTTTTTTTATGATCATAGGGTATAAGCAATCAGTCTTTCATGATTAAGAATAATGGTAGCTGTGGGTTTTTCATAGATCTTTTTCACCAATTTAAATAAGTTCCCTTGTATTGCTAATTTGTCATGTGTTTTTGTTATAAAGGGTATTATACTTTGTAAAATGGTCTTTCCACGTCTACTGAAATTGTTGTATGTTTTTTCTCAGATGTTAAACCAACCTTGCATTCCTGGGGTATATCCCACTTAGTCATGGTGTATACTCCTTTTACATACGTTGCTGGATTTGGTTTGCTGGTATTCAACTGAGGACATTTTGTATCTATATTCTTAAGATGTATTGGTATATGTTTTTCTCTTCTTTTGATGAATTTGTGTTATCAGGGTAATACTGGCTTCATAGAATCATTTAGGAAGTATTGATATTTCCTTCTTTTCTATATTTTGGGAAAATTTGTGAACAATTGGTATTAATTCCTCTTTAAACATTTGGTAGAATTTACCAGGGAAGTCATCTGGTCATGATTTTCCTTTGTGGTAAGGTTTTTTGATGGCTAACTCAATCACTTTACTTGTTATAGGTCTATTTAATTTTTCCTTTTCTTCTGCAATGAGTTCTTGTAATTTGTGTTTTTCTAGGAATTTATTCATTCAGTCTATCTAGTTTTGGCACAAAGTTGTTTGTGGTATTCCATTATATGGTAAGCTGAATGATGACCCACAAAGATATCTATTTCCTAATTCCTGTAACCTGTGAATATTATGGTTTTATTAGTCTACTCTTTACCCCACCAGTGAGGGAGAGATTCCCACCCTAAGGTTATGGGGCTGGCAGAAAAAACAATACCTGGCACTGGTCAAATGAGACCAACAGCAGTTTATTAGTCATATTTACTCCCAGCCTGGAGGAGGAGGACACTGCTTCACACAGGGTCACAGAGGAGCTAGACTTGGAAACCAAGTGAACAAGCAGGAGCTGTGGGAAGCAGGCTTCATAGTAACAAGAGAATAAGGGAATTCCTGGTTCCCTCGGAAGAATATAATTGAATTGTTTGAATAATTCCACAGGCTGGCAGAAAACTGAGTACATATAGCGCTTGCCTATTGTGTCCAAGTTTTTTATTTCCTTGTTGATCTTCCTAGATATTCTATCCATTATTGAAAATGGGGTTTTGTATCTCTAAATATTATTGAATTATCTATTTCTCTCACTAATTGTGACCCTTTTTTCTTACTTCATATATTTTGGGGCTCTGTTATTAGATATATATATTTCATATATTACATAGTTATTATATCTTTCTGATGAATTAAAACACTTATCACTATAAAATGTCCTATTCTGTCTCCATAAACAATTTTTTAAATCCACTTTTTCATATATTTTCAAAGCCACTCCAATTATCTTTTGGTTAATGGTTGCATTGCATGGTAAGCAGACTAATGCCCGCCCTCCCTCCCTCCAAGGTTGTAATCCCTGGAACTTGTAAATAATACCTCACAAAGAAAAGGAGTCCTTGCAGATGTGGTTAAGGATCTTGAGATGGAGAGGTTATCCTGGATTATCTGGGTGAGCTGTAAGTGCATTCACAAGCGTCCTTAAAAGAGAAAGGCAGAGAAGACTTTCTTATACACACAGAAGAGAAGGTAATATAAATAGGGAGCAGAAACACTTTTGAATATGTTTGTCTTGAAGATTGTAGTAATGCACCCACAAGCCGAGGAATATCAGCAGCCACCAGAAACTGGAAGAAAGGCAGTAACTAAATTTACCATTGGAGCATCTTGAGGGAGTGCAGCCCTGCAGACTCCTTGATTTCATCAACTAATAATGATTATAGACTTCTGGGCTACAGAATGGTGAGAGTATGAATTCCTGCTCTTTTAAGTCACCAAGTTTGTGGTGGTTTCTTATAGTAGATACAGGAAACTAATGCATGTGCTATATAGTTTTCATTGTTTTACTTTCATCTTATTTTTGTCTTTGAATCTAAATTGTTTCTGTTGTGAACATTATGATTTGGATTATGATTTTATCCATCTTTTCAATCACTGCCTTTGATTGGAATTTTTAATACATTTACATTTAATGTAATTATTAGTAAGGCAGGACTTACATCTCCCATATTGCTTTTTTTAAAAAAAATGTCATATAATTTTTTCTCTCTATTCTTCAATTAATGACTTCTTTTGTGTTAAGTAGATATTTTATAGTATACCCTTTTAATTCCACTTCTTCCTGTATATTTTGGGGGTTATTTATTTTTGGTTACTGCCATGGAATGAATGTTTGCATCTCCCTTCCCTCTCCAATTCATGTGTTGAAACCTAATGTGATGGTATTTGGAGGTGGAGCTTTTGGAAATTTCATGTGTCATGAAGGTGGAACACTCATCAATGAGATATAAAGAGCTCCTTATAAAAGAGGCCTCAGATACCCCTTACCCCTTAAACCATGTGAGGATACAGCAAGAAGACAGCCATCTATGAACATGGAAACAGGCTCTCACCAGACATTAAATCTGATGGAACCTTGATCTTGGACTTCCCATCCTCAGAACAATAAGAAATAAATTTCTGTTGTTTGTGAGCCACATGATCTTTATAGTATTTTTGTTATAGAAGCTGAAGCAGACTAAGACAGTTACTCTAAAGATTATGATTAGCATATAAACTTGAATCAATTTAGCTTGTAATACTAACCTAATTTCAGTGACGTACCAAGACTTTGTTCCAATATACCTTTGTACTTTCCTGCTCTCTTCTATTACTGTCATACAAATTATATCTTCTTACGTTACCAACATGATTTTATGATTATCGCTTTAAGTAGTTGCATTTCAAACCAGATAGAACACCAGATTAACAAATAAGAACATGTGTATTCTGTCCATTATATTTACCTATGTAATTACCTTTACTGGTATTCTGATCTTTATTTCGTCACTTGGATTCTAGTTACTGTGGATGCTGTAATTTTGCCAGCAGATTGCTATCGTTTTTGGTAATGCCTTGGAAAAGAGCTTTCTTTTTCACTGAACTGATTGCTGAGTCAATTCAAATAGCCACAACACCATGGGAATGGAGATTTTCCAGGTTGTTGCTAGTTTGGACAAAATATTCACTGTGATCCAGAAATGACGTTTTTAATGGAGCTCTGAAAGAGATGAATACTCTTTTTGGCTGTGAATCTACTGGTTTTCATGGCTCTGTGATCAAGAGCTAAAGAGGGAGGGTATGGAGAGTTGGCACACAAGTTGGAAGTCCACAGACACTGCTATCTTATCAAGGTTCAGTAGTTTCTCTTTGATGAACATCTATTAGTTTATTCCATGGAGTTTGTTAATTTCCAGAGTTCTGAAATTGTTGGTAGTATCTGTTTTGCCAGTATTTTTGTTGCTTTTTTGGGAGAGTAGTTCACCAAGAGCCTCATTTGGCCATTCTGGAAGCCAGCTTTGATGTATAGATGTTTACATTTTTTATTCAAGGAACTGCTAATGTTGTCTCTTTTTTTGTAATTTTAAGAAATGTTGATCTGTTAATTTACTAGAGGTGGCAAAATGATACTATTTTAATTATCCCATTCCTTTATCAGTTATAATCTGGGACACAGAGCTAGAGATAGAAATAGAATATACAGCTGACCCTTAACCCTTAACACTCAAACCCTTGCTGTTCAAGGGTCAACTGTATATACATATCTATTGTTATTTGCCAGTTTCTAAAATAATGAGCTGTTTTCTTAGCACTCACCAAATATGATCAATGAGGGGTTTTATTTATTTTGTTTTGTTTGCTTCCTGTGTTTTTGTTTTTTAGTACATTATGGATTCTTGAATTAAACATATTTGTTATGTTTTAACCAAATATCCTTAAATGCTTACATTGTTTCATCATTAACAGTGGGGGAGGGGGACCATCAAGTTGGTTCCTGAGACATTTTGACATGATGACACTGTTTTTGTTAGCTACTCTTTTTTTTTTTGGTACTTGCCTTGGTATATGCTACTTCTTCAAGGGTCTCTTTGTTCATTTTTTAATGAAATTTATATTTAGAGATTACAATTTGCATATTAGGATTACTTACTGCTACTAAACTGGACATTGTTTCCAAGCATTTTAGAGATAGGAAATAAAAATTTTGAAATGAATTTGTGCATGTGTGTGTGTTGCCAAATAAAAGTTGTAAAAGTTAAACAGGCAAGAAAGATTTTACTGAGAACTATTGCAATAGGGGAAAGAGATTGAATACAACGCCCTTGAAATAAAAGGCAACAGTGTTTATAACTGCTGGGGTGAGTTAGTGGAAAGGAGTGGAGGACATTCCCAAGGTTGGTCAATGTCACTAGGACATCTGTGTTTGCTCATTGGTGCTTATCAAAGTCATGCCCCTCCCCTCTCCAGAGACAGAGATAGAGGGGCTCTTTCTTGATGATTATATTTCAAATAGATGGCTCCCAGTTCCATGAGAAAGATGCCTCTGGGTTGTAAAACTGGCAAGACACTGGCAGATTTACATCTCAAAGGGGCAGACAAAGAATTTACAACAAAGTTTTCTAAGGTAAACACTCTAAGAAAAGGGAGGTCTGGGCATATAGTCAGGAAGAAACCTGTTTAAGTACAGTCAAGCTGAGGGGGCATTAAGAACATCTTGATCAATATGCATATACATGCAAGTATATACATACATGATAATATATGTGTGTGATATAACACAAAAGACAAAATATGTCATGAGTACATCCTAATATTTTCAGGGCAAATTCAGGACTATAGAGATTTTACATAGTCTCACTGATCTTATAACTGTTATTTACTTTTTCCTTCAATAAAAATCCTAGTTAGCAATAATATCACTATAACTAACAATTTATTTTTCTCAAATGCACATACAGCTGTCTCAGAATAATAACTACAGAATTATCACTAAATGAAATTAATTCTGAAGACATATTAAGTTATATTTGCAATTCTTTTTGTCCTTAATTCAAATACAGTTAAATTATGGTATTTCAAAATCACTTGAAAGACTTTTTCTCTGCATTGTACCAATTCAATATAAAGTTGACTTGTTGTAGTTTACTTTTTATTTTTGAAATAACCTTCTTAATGCAAAGCCTTTCCTTGGTTCCAAAATCAAAACTATAAAAATAGTATATTCAGAAAAGTCTAGCTTCTATCCTTGCTCCTCTCCACATTATTCTCTCCCTTTTTATAGATATCCACCCCTCCTATGTTACAATTTATTGTTCCATTGTTTCTTTTTTAATCATATAAGTAAATATGCATTACTATGTGTGCTTACATATACATGTGTATGTACATAATATATATGTGTGTGTGTGTGTATATAAATATATATATATACACACACACACACATTTTCTATTTGTATTTCCCTCCCTGCTACAGACTGAATATTTGTATCTTCTCAGAATTCATATGTTAAAACCTAATCCCTAATATGATGATATTAGAAGGTAGACCTTTTGGGAGGTACTTAGCTCACTAGTGCGAAGCCTTCATGAATGCTTTCTTAAGAGACCTCACAGAGATCCCTCTTCCTTTTGCCATATGAGATTACAGGGAGAAGACAGCTATCAGTGAGGGAGCAAGCTCTCCCCAGACACCAAATCTGCAGGCATCATGATCTTAGATTTCCCAGTCTCCAGAACTGTGAGAAATAAATGTTTGTTGTTTATAACCCACCTGGCCTATAGTATTTTTGTTATAGCAGACCTAATGAACTAAGACATATCCCTTTTTTACATTATGTTAGCTGGTTTTTTGTTAGTTGAATACTATATACATAGTACTATGTGAATATAATAAAGTATATTCAGTCAGTCCTCCTGATGATGAATATTTGAGCATTTTTATGTGAGACTGCATTGTTCAGGACCAGATGCACACCAGAGAGGGAAAATTCCCTCCCCATTTTATGTGCTATTCTCAAATTGGCTTGTTGAGATTTCCACTGAGTAGCTTATGGTGTTTGGGATTTCTCTGGACCTTTGAATAGTCACTTTCCTTTCCTCTGAAGTTGTTTTTTTTTAATAATTGTAAGACTTACAAAGTCAAATTTCCACTATATACATGTAATTTTTCTGTGACTGTGATAATAACTTCATTGGTATAACATTTATTATTATAATATGTAATAAGCATGCTCCACATTGTCATGGCTAAATTTCTGGTAGGTTGGGGACAAAGTAGTCTGTCAATCTGATATAGTTTCCCTAAGTTTTAGAGACTTAGGAAAATAGCCCATGAATATCTTAAACCAGTAATATTCATTATCTCAAAGTATAGCTCCAAGAAACTCAAAAGAGTATGTGAGTGACAAAGCAAGTCACTATCACAATTGAGAAGAGATGATGGACTAAGTCTCCTGTCTCCCAATCTATAACCCATACCCTAATTAAATGGAAAACATTCCCTGAAGGAAACACATGAGTTCTTTGCTGTTACACCTCACTTATTAAAACATTGCTTTTTTTTAAATGAAAAAGTCAGTTGCCTTTAGGAAAGACTGCCTTTCTGAATTTCAAGATACCCCTTCCTTCACCCTTTACTATCTGACATAATATATTGAGAATAAAAATATATGAAGCTCACTTGCTCATTCATTAGTTTGCAGCAATACTTAAGGAAAAGTAATTACACTACTCCTTGGCAGGTTCTGTGTAAGATGGTTATCCAAATTTTCTCACCATTAGAAAACCATGGATTTTTATGAGACCCTTTCATTATGCTGATGTTTTATCGTTTAACCTCTGATCCTAGATCACTGAATTGTGAGCCAGAAGGCAGCATTTTCAAATGTAAGAAAAATGATTGCACAGAAAATAAAAATAAAGTTATATAACTATAATTTGGTAAAATTTGGGGTTATGTGTGTATCAACAAACCAATTATACTGAAAGACCATGTGCTGGGTGACATGGCACAACTCCTAAAATATATTCCCATATCAGTAGCAATTGCAACTGTAGCAGTCTTGGTCCAATCAAGAGATAGAAAATCACAAAGGGGGTTAAATGGTAAACGTTTAAAATAAGAATTAGCTATAATAAAAGAATAAGTATGATATAAGGCAACTTTATATGGTACCCTAAGACTAAGGGACAGTACTCAAGGAAGGATGAGCTTAGGGGTTCTGACCTTGTTGAGGAAGATGTAGTACATTTGGAGCTGAGAAGTGAGAAATATAATTTGATCACTAATACAGTAACTATGTCAATTCTAGGTCACATAAATAACAAATGACAAGATGATCAAGCCATAACGGGATGGAAAATCTTTTAAATAGGTTAACGACAATTATTGTGTCTTTGTGATCCTCTTATGTAATATGCAAATTGCTTAATACATTTTTCAAAGTTTTTCATATTCTAAATTATTTTCCACCATGGCCCAGCCATTTCCCCCAATACTAAATGTTATATGGATAATTAAATAATGAATAATTAATGACTAATTAAATTAAATTCAGATGAGGTATTAGCAGATATATACATGAGGACTCAGATATATGACATTGACTTAATTTAGTTTATCTGGGGTAAAAGAACATATTAGTTAAGAGTTAGGCTCTGGAACCATACTTTCTAAGTGAAATTCCTAAATTTCCACTAATAGCATTGTGTTTTGGTCAAGTTAACTAAGTTCTTTTTTCCTCAGTTTATTAACTTAAAATGAGGATGATGATAATAATATACATCTTACAGAGTGGGATGTAACCAATTTAATTGACTATAAGTACATAGAACAAAGCCAGGAAAATAATAAATACTCAACAAACATGTCTATGATCACAACTATCAGTATTATAGATTGATCAGGGAGAACTTTATGATCTTATAGTGTATTGATAAAAAGAGTGACTAGAATAGTCTTGTAACAGTAATATATAACCTTTAGATTTTTCTTAACATTAGATATTAAAATTTAGCTGTCCTGACAAGATAAAGTATTCTAATTAATAATGTTGAATCACATTTTATTTTCTGGATGACACTGAGGAGAAAGTAAATCTCTAGATAGAATCATGAGTAGGGAGCCAGTTCTGAGGACAAGAGGACACACTATACAGTAAAGCCCTGAGCCCTTGACATAGGGTGGGCCATTGTAGCATATACTCGTCAACATCAGATGATACTTTAATAGTCAATTTGGTTATTAAGTTAAACAAAAGACACAGAGTACACAAAAACAAATTCAAATAATATTCAATATAATAATATATGTCACAATGAGATATCACTTCACATCTCTTAGGATAGTTATTATAAAAATGAAATGAAATAAAATGAAATGAAATGAAAAAAAGTGTCGGTGAGAATGTGGAGAAATTGGAACCTTAATGCATTGCTGGTAGGAGTATAAAATGGTATAACTACGGTTGAAAACTGTATGCTGTTTCCTCAAAAATTAAGCATAGAATCATCATAAGGTCCAGCAATTCCATGTTTAGGTATATACACAAAAGAGTTGAAAGTAGGAGCTTGAAAAGTATGTATACACCAACATTCATAGTAGCATTATATACAATAGCCAAAAGGTGGAAACACCTCAAATGTCCATAGAAATATGGATGGATAAACAAAACACATTGTGTTTGCTCTCATTCAATTGATCTACAATTTACCTTGATCCTACTTTTGTCATTGCTGCCTATTGCAAAAGGAATAGGTTCTAATCCAAATGTAAATGTTTGACATCTATATTAAGAGTAAGAAACAATCTATGAAATATAGAAAGAGAAAAGAGGAAAATAGAAGGCATTAATGACATCTTGATATTTCTATCTGGAAAATTTCCAAGCATACATAAGGAACAAGATCGCCAGCAACCAAAACAGCTGTGTATTAGTCTTTTAAATGAACAGGGTTTATTAGAATTCCATTATTTCTCATTATGGCTAATATTGTATTCCCTAGCTGGAATGTTCCCAAGAGGTTTGGAATTTACTAAAAATTAGTCACGAGAAAATTGTCAGAAGATCCATAATTGAAATATAAAGCACTTTTCTGGGTAAGTAACACTTTGTCTTCTTAGAGAGACTTGGTACGTCACGGTACTTTAAGTTGTCACAGGAGAAATGGGAAAGTTTCTCTGTACAAGTTGATACTGTGCATAAAAGAAAAGAAGTTGCTAAAGATTTTATGATGAGTATTAGACATATCAAATGGACTAGCTCTTCTAAAAAAAAAATTATCCTCTGTGGATAGAAATGGACAGAAAAGAAAGAAGTGGTGGAGGCTAAAAAAGCAGACATACTAGATACCAAAACCTCAAACACATGATGGGATTTTGGATAAGGGGCCAATCACTCTATTCTTGTTAGAGAAATCAAGTCAAAATTGTCACGAAACACTGCACTAAATTTTCCTGCCCCCAACACCCATTATGTTTTTTTTTTTTTTTTTTTTTTTAAACATCTTTATTGGGGTATAATTGCTTTACAATGGTGTGTTAGTTTCTGCTTTACAACAAAGTGAATCAGCTATACATATACATATGTTCCCATATGTCTTCCCTCTTGCGTCTCCCTCCCTCCCACTCTCCCCATCCCACCCTTCCAGGCTGTCACAAAGCACCGAGCTAATATCCCTGTGCCTTGCGGCTGCTTCCCCCCAGCTATCTACCTTACTACGTTTGTTAGTGTGTATATGTCCATGACTCTCTCTCGCCCTGTCAAAACTCACCCTTCCCCCTCCCCATATCCTTAAGTCCGTTCTCCAGTAGGTCTGCGTCTTTATTCCTATCTTACCCCTAGGTTCTTCATGACATTTTTTTCCCTTAAATTCCATATATATGTGTTAGCATACGGTATTTGTCTTTTTCTTTCTGACTTACTTCACTCTGTATGACAGATTCTAGGTTTATCCATCTCATTACAAATAGCTCAATTTCATTTCTTTTTAAGGCTGAGTAATATTCCATTGTGTATATGTGCCACATCTTCTTTATCCATTCATCCGATGATGGGCGCTTAGGTTGTTTCCATGTCCTGGCTATTGTAAATAGAGCTGCAATGAACATTTTGGTACATGACTCTCTTTGAATTTTGGTTTTCTCAGGGTATATGCCAAGTAGTGGGATTGCTGGGTCATATGGTAATTCTATTTGTAGTTTTTTAAGGAACCTCCATACTGTTCTCCACAGTGGCTGAACCAATTCACATTCCCACCAGCAGTGCAAGAGTGTCCCCTTTTCTCCACACCCTCTCCAGCATTTATTGTTTCTTGATTTTTTGATGATGGCCATTCTGACTGGTGTGAGATGATATCTCATTGTAGTTTTGATTTGCATTTCTCTAATGATTAATGATGTTGAGCATTCTTTCATGTGTTTGTTGGCATTCTGTATATCTTCTTTGGAGAAATGTCTATTTAGGTCTTCTGCCCATTTTTGGATGGGGTTGTTTGTTTTTTTGTTATTGAGCTGCATGAGCTGCTTGTAAATTTTGGAGATTAATCCTTTGTCAGTTGCTTCATTTGCAAATGTTTTCTCCCATTCTGAGGGTTGTCTTTTGGTCTTGGTTATGGTTTCCTTTGCTGTGCAAAAGCTTTGAAGTTTCATTAGGTCCCATTTGTTTATTTTTGTTTTTATTTCCATTACTCTAGGAGGTGGGTCAGAAAGGATCTTGCTGTGATTTATGTCATAGAGTGTTCTTCCTATGTTTTCTTCTAAGAGTTTGATAGTTTCTGGCCTTACATTTAGGTCTTTAATCCATTTTGAGCTTATTTTTGTGTATGGTGTTAGGGAGTGATCTAATCTCATACTTTTACATGTACCTGTCCAGTTTTCCCAGCACCATTTATTGAAGAGGCTGTCCTTTCTCCACTGTACATTCCTGCCTCCTTTATCAAAGATAAGGTGTCCATACGTGCGTGGGTTTATCTCTGGGCTTTCTATCCTGTTCCACTGATCTATCTTTCTGTTTTTGTGCCAGTACCATACTGTCTTGATTACTGTTGCTTTGTAATATAGTCTGAAGTCAGGGAGCCTTATTCCTCCAGCTCCTTTTTTCGTTCTAAAGATTGCTTTGGCTATTCGGGGTCTTTTGTGTTTCCATACAAATTGCGAAATTTTTTGTTCTAGTTCTGTGAAAAATGCCAGTGGTAGTTTGATAGGGATTGCATTGAATCTGTAGATTGCTTTGGGTAGTAGAGTCATTTTCACAATGTTGATTCTTCCCATCCAAGAACATGGTATATCTCTCCATCTATTTGTATCATCTTTAATTTCTTTCATCAGTGTCTTATAATTTTCTGCATACAGGTCTTTCGTATCCTTAGGTAGGTTTATTCCTAGATATTTTATTCTTTCTGTTGCAATGGTAAATGGGAGTGTTTTCTTGATTTCACTTTCAGATTTTTCATCATTAGTATATAGGAATGCCAGAGATTTCTGTGCATTAATTTTGTATCCTGCTACTTTACCAAATTCATTGGTTAGCTCTAGTAGTTTTCTGGTAGCATCTTTAGGATTCTCTATGTATAGTATCATGTCATCTGCAAACAGTGACAGCTTTACTTCTTCTTTTCCGATTTGGATTCCTTTTATTTCCTTTTCTTCTCTGATTGCTGTGGCTAAAACTTCCAAAACTATGTTGAATAAGAGTGGTGAGAGTGGGCAACCTTGTCTTGTTCCTGATCTTAGTGGAAATGCTTTCAGTTTTTCACCATTGAGGATGATGTTTGCTGTGGGCTTGTCATATATGGCTTTTATTATGTTTAGGAAAGTTCCCTCTATGCCTACTTTCTGGAGGGTTTTTATCATAAATGGGTGTTGAATTTTGTCGAAAGCTTTCTCTGCATCTATTGAGATGATCATATGGTTTTTCTCCTTCAATTTGTTAATATAGTTTATCACATTGATAGATTTGCGTATATTGAAGAATCCTTGCATTCCTGGAATAAACCCCACTTGATCATGGTGTATGATCCTTTTAATGTGCTGTTGGATTCTGTTTGCTAGTATTTTGTTGAGGATTTTTGCATCTATGTTCATCAGTGATATTGGCCTGTAGTTTTCTTTCTTTGTGACATCCTTGTCTGGTTTTGGTATCAAGGTGATGGTGGCTTCGTAGAAGGAATTTGGGAGTGTTCCTCCCTCTGCTATATTTTGGAAGAGTTTGAGAAGGATAGGTGTTAGCTCTTCTCTAAACGTTTGATAGAATTCACCTGTGAAGCCATCTGGTCCTGGGCTTTTGTTTGTTGGAAGGTTTTTAATCACAGTTTCAATTTCAGTGCTTGTGATTGGTCTGTTCATATTTTCTATTTCTTCCTGATTCAGTCTTGGCAGGTTGTGCATTTCTAAGAATTTGTCCATTTCTTCCAGATTGTCCATTTTATTGGCATAGAGTTGCTTGTAGTAATCTCTCATGATTTTTTTTATTTCTGCAGTGTCAGTTGTTACTTCTCCTTTTTCATTTCTAATTCTATTGATTTGAGTCTTCTCCCTTTTTTTCTTGATGAGTCTGGCTAGTGGTTTATCTATTTTGTTTATCTTCTCAAAGAACCAGCTTTTAGTTTTATTGATCTTTGCTATTGTTTCCTTCATTTCTTTTTCATTTATTTCTGATCTGATTTTTATGATTTCTTTCCTTCTGCTAGCTTTGGGGTTTTTTTGTTCTTCTTTCTCTAATTGCTTGAGGTGCAAGGTTAGGTTGTTTATTCGAGATGTTTCCTGCTTCTTAAGGTGGGCTTGTATTGCTATAAACTTCCCCCTTAGAACTGCTTTTGCTGCATCCCATAGGTTTTGGGTCGTTGTGTCTCCATTGTCATTTGTTTCTAGGTATTTTTTTATTTCCTCTTTGATTTCTTCAGTGATCACTTCATTATTAAGTAGTGTATTGTTTAGCCTCCATGTGCTTGTATTTTTTACAGATCTTTTCCTGTAATTGATATCTAGTCTCACGGCGTTGTGGTCGGAAAAGATACTTGATACAATTTCAGTTTTCTTAAATTTACCAAGGCTTGATTTGTGACCCAAGATATGATCTATCCTGGAGAATGTTCCATGAGCACTTGAGAAAAATGTGTATTCTGTTGTTTTTGGATGGAGTGTCCTAGAAATATCAATTAAGTCCATCTTGTTTAATGTATCATTTAAAGCTTGTGTTTCCTTATTTATTTTCATTTTGGATGATCTGTCCATGGGTGAAAGTGGGGTGTTAAAGTCCCCTACTATGAATGTGTTACTGTTGATCTCCCCTTTTATGGTTGTTAGTATTTGCCTTATGTATTGAGGTGCTCCTATGTTGGGTGCATAAATATTTACAATTGTTATATCTTCTTCTTGGATCGATCCCTTGATCATTATGTAGTGTCCTTCTTTGTCCCTTTTAATAGTCCTTATTTTAAAGTCTATTTTGTCTGATATGAGAATTGCTACTCCAGCTTTCTTTTGGTTTCCATTTGCATGGAATATCTTTTTCCATCCCCTTACTTTCAGTCTGTATGTGTCTCTAGGTCTGAAGTGGGTCTCTTGTAGACAGCATATATAAGGGTCTTGTTTTTGTATCCATTCAGCCAATCTGTGTCTTTTGGTGGGAGCATTTAGTCCATTTACATTTAAGGTAATTATTGATATGTATGTTCCTATTTCCATTTTATATATTGTTTTGGGTTCGCTACTATAGGTCATTTCCTTCTCTTGTGTTTCGTGTCTAGAGAAGTTCCTTTAGCATTTGTTGTAAAGCTGGTTTGGTGGTGCTGAACTCTCTCAGCTTTTGCTTGTCTGTAAAGGTTTTAATTTCTCCATCAAATGTGAATGAGATCCTTGCTGGGTAGAGTAGTCTTGGTTTCAGGCTATTCTCCTTCATCACTTTCAGTATGTCCTGCCACTCCCTTCTGGCTTGTAGGGTTTCTGCTGAGAGATCAGCTGTTAACCTTATGGGGATTCCCTTGTGTGTTATTTGTTGTTTTTCCCTTGCTGCTTTTAATATGCTTTCTTTGTATTTAATTTTTGACAGTTTGATTAATATGTGTCTTGGCGTGTTTCTCCTTGTATTTATCCTGTATGGGACCCTCTGTGCTTCCTGGACTTGATTAACTATTTCCTTTCCCATATTAGGGAAGTTTTCAACTATAATCTCTTCAAATATTTTCTCAGTCCCTTTCTTTCTTTCTTCTTCTTCTGGAACCCCTATAATTCGAATGTTGGTGCGTTTCATGTTGTCCCAGAGGTCTCTGAGACTGTCCTCAGTTCTTTTCATTCTTTTTTCTTTATTCTGCTCTGCAGTAGTTATTTCCACTACTTTATCTTCCAGGTCACTTATCCGTTCTTCTGCCTCAGTTATTCTGCTATTGATCCTATCTAGAGTGATTTTAATTTCATTTATTGCATTGTTCATCGTTGCTTGTTTCATCTTTAGTTCTTGTAGGTCCTTGTTAACTGTTTCTTGCATTTTGTCCATTCTACTTCCAAGATTTCGGATCATCCTTACTATCATTATTCTGAATTCTTTTTCAGGTAGATTGCCTATTTCCTCTTCATTTGTTAGGTCTGGTGGGTTTTTAATCTTGCTCCTTCATCTGCTGTGTGTTTTTCTGTCTTCTCATTTTGCTTATCTTACTGTGTTTGGGGTCTCCTTTTTGCAGGCTGCAGGTTCGTAGTTCCCGTTGTTTTTGATGTCTGTCTCCAGTGGCTAAGGTTGTTTCAGTGGGTTGTGTAGGCTTCCTGGTGGAGGGGACTAGTGCCTGTGTTGTGCTGGATGAGGCTGGATCTTGTCTCTCTAGTGGGCAGGTTCACGTCTGGTGGTGTGTTTTGGGGTGTCTGTGGCCTTATTATGATTTTAGGCAGCCTCTCTGCTAATGGGTGGGGTTGTGTTCCTGTTTTGCTAGTTGTTTGGCATAGGTTGTCCAGCACTGTGGCTTGCTGGTCGTTGAGTGAAGCTGGGTGCTGGTGTTAAGATGGAGGTCTCTGGGAGATTTCCGCTGTTTAATATTATGTGGAGCTGGGAGGTCTCTTGTTGACCAGTGACCTGAAGTTGGCTCTCCTACCTCAGAGGCAGAGCCCTGACTCCTGGCTGGAGCACCAAGAGCCTTTCATCCACACGGCTCAGAATAAAAGGGAGAAAAAGTAGACAGAATTAGTAGAAGTATGAGGAAAGAAAGAAGGAAAGGAGGAAAGGAAGGAAGGAAGAAAGAAGCAAAGAAGGAAAGAAAGGAGGGAGGGAGGGAGGGAGGGAGGAAGGAAGGAAGGAGGGAAAGAAGGAAAAAAAGACAGAAAGAAAGATGATACAGTAAAAATAAAATAAAGTATAATATAGTTATTGAATTAAAAAATATTTAGAAAAAAAAAAAAAGGGACGGATAGAACCTTAGGACAAATGTTGGAAGCAAAGCTATACAGAGAAAATCTTACACAGAAGCATACACATACACCTTCACAAAAAGAGGTAAAGGGGGAAAAATCATAAATCCTGCTCCCTGAGACCACCTCCTCAATTTGGGGTGATTCGTTGTCTAAAGGAGGGAGGGAAGGAAGGAAAGAAAGAAAGAACGAAGGTAAAGTATAATAAAGTTATTACAATTAAACTTAATTATTAAGAAAAAGAATTTTTTTAAAAAAGTCATGGACGGATAGAGCCCTAGGACAAATGGTGGAAGCTAGAGTATACAGACTAGATGTCACACAGGAGCATACACGTACACCTTCACAAAAAGAGGAAAAGGGAAAAAAATCATAGATTTCGCTCCTAAATTCCACCTCTTCAATTTGGGATCATTCCTTGTCTATTCAGGTATTCCACAGATGCAGGGTATATCAAGTTGATTGTGGAGCTTTAATCCGCTGCTTCTGTGGCTGCTGGGAGAGATTTCCCTTTTTCTTCTTTGTTTTCACAGCTCACAGGAGCTCAGCTTTGGATTTGGCCCTGCCTCTGCGTGTAGGTCGCTGGAGGGCGTCTGTTTTTTCGCTCAGACAGGACGGGGTTAAAGGAGCCGCTGATTCGGGGCCTCCGGCTCACTCAGGCCGGGGGTTGGGGGATGGGGGAAGGAGGGGCACTGCGTGCGGGGCCGGCCTGCGGCGGCAGAGGCAGCGTGACGTTGCGGCAGAGGCCGGCGTGACGTTGCACCAGCCTGAGGCCCGCCGTGCGCTGTCCCGGGGAAGTTGTCCCTGGATCCCGGGAACCTGGCAGTGGCGGGCTGCACAGGCTCCGCGGAAGAGGGGTGTGGAGAGTGACCTGTGCTCGCACACAGGCCCCTTGGTGGCGGCAGCAGCAGCCTTAGCGTCTCCCGCCCGTCTCTGGGGTCCGCGGTTTTAGCCGCGGCTCGCGCCCGTCTCTGGGGTTTGCGCTTTCAGCCGCGGCTCGCGCCCGTCTCGGGGGCTCGCGCCCTCAGCCGCGGCTCGCGCCCGTCTCTGGGGTTTGCGCTTTCAGCCGCGGCTCGCGCCCGTCTCGGGGGCTCGCGCCCTCAGCCGCGGCTCGCGCCCGTCTCTGGGGTTCGCGCTTTTAGCCGCGGCTCGCGCCCGTCTCTGGAGTTCCTTCAAGCAGCGCTCTTAGACCCCTCTCCTCGCGCACCAGGAGACAAAGAGGGAAGAAAAAGTCTCTTGCCTCTTCGGCCGGTGCAGGCTTTTCCCCGAACTCCCTCCCGGCTAGTCGTGGTGCACTAACCCCTTCAGGCTATGTTCAAGCCGCCAACCCCAGTCCTCTCCCTGAGCTCCGTCCAAAACCAAAACCCGAGCCTCAGCTCGCAGCCCCGCCCGCCCCGGTGGGTGAGCAGCAAGCCTCTCGGGTTGGTGAGTGCTGGTCGGCACCGATCTTCTGTGCAGGAATCTCCCCGCTTTGCCCTCCGCACCCGTCGCTGTGCACCACTCCGCGGTCCCGAAACTCCCCCCTCTGCCTCCCGCAGTCTCCGCCCGCGGAGGGGCTTCCTAGTGTGTGGAAACTTTTCCTCCTTCACAGCTCCCTCCCACTGGTGCAGGTGCCGTCCTCATTCTTTTGTCTCTGTTTTTTCTTTTGCCCTACCCAGTTACGTGGGGAGTTTCTTGCCTTTTGGGAGGTCTGAGGTCTTCTGCCAGCCTTCAGTAGGAGTTCTGTAGGAGTTGTTCCACGTGTGGATGTATTTCTGGTGTATCCGTGGGGAGGAAGGCGATCTCCGCGTCTTACTCTTCCGCCATCTTCAAGGTCCCCCCCATTATGTTTTTATTTTCTTTTTTTGAAGTAGAGTTGACTTACAATATTATATTAATTTCAGGTGTACAACACAGTGATTTGATATTTTTATAGATTGTACTCCATATAAAGTTATTATAAAATACTGGCTATATTCCCTGTGCTGTACATTACATCTGTGTAACTTATTTATTTTACACCTAGTAGCTTATACGTCTTAATCACCTTCACCTATCTTTCCCCACCCCCTCTGGTAACCACTAGTTTGTTCTCTGTATCTGTGTCAGTTTCTGTTTATTTATATATTAAAATTTTTTTTTTAGATTCCACATATAAGTGAAAAAATACACTTGTATTTGTCTTTCTCTGTCTGACTTATTTCACTTAGCATAACATCCTCCAGGTCCACCCATGTTGTCACAAATGGCACAATTTCATTCTTTTTTATGACAGTAATATTCCATTGCATATATATATCAATCATATCCACAAAGACAATCTTTTAAAAAAAGAGGGAAAGTAATGGCTAAAAATATCAATACTATTTGAGAAAGTAGTATAGTACCTACATGCTTTTTGAAGTAGCAATAGAGAAGGAGATAGCCCCCAGAAATGAGAAATATAGATATTCGGAATAGAGTTATTGAGCAATAACTCTAATACTTGCACTGGAGACTCAAGTTAAGCTGATGAAGGTAAATCCACAGAATAGATAACCTCAGAAAAGGAAACACTGAACACCACACACACACGATTTACAAAGAAAACTAATATTTTAAAAGTTAGTTAACAAAGGATAGCATATACTGAATCATATTTAAGTCACGATCATTCCCCACTGAGCAATACTGACTCTTGCAAATGCTCTAGCTAAGCCAAATCAAATCTGAAAATGGCAACTGCCTCCCAGCCTTACAGAATGGCAGAGGAAACATCTCTGACACACTGTTAAGAATCAGAAGTATGATAATATATGTGCTCTTTTCAACTGGGTGCCCACTTCACAAATCATTTAACTACTCAAATCTACTGTCACGCCTATATGTTAACTGTTACAGGATTTAGATCAGTGTTAATAGAAATACAATGCACACCTCAAATATGAGCCACTATGTAAGTTTCAGGTTTTTTCCAGCAACATTAAATAAATTAAAATTGATTATATATTGTGTTAAATCTATCTGAAATGTTATCACTTCAACATGTGATCACTATGAAACTTATTAATGAAATATTACATATTTCTTTGTTAGCATTAAGTCTTTGAAACTGAGTGTGTATCTTAAACTTTAGCACATCTCAAATTGGACAAGACACCTGCCCAGTGCTCATAAGCCACAGGTGGTTACTGGCCATGGAAAGTGATGACTTAGATTTTATTTTTAATGCTGATATATTTGTGCCATTGTTTAGCTATGGGAAAAAAGAGACATTTATGAAAAATGGTTTTCTATTGCTCTTGAGATTAAATCTTCTATTGTTAATATGCTTGTCCAGACATTCATGACCTAGCTCCCTTACATATTCCTACTCACTCTCCATCTTTTTCCTTATCTTTCAGCCACACCTATCTTACAGGTTTTAAATTTCCAATTTAACCTACACATCCTCAGGAAAGCTCTCTGAACCCAAGATAATATTAAGGCTCTCATTTTATATTTTAAAACAACTTACAAGTTTTCTTTATAATATCCAGAAACACTAGTGATATTTTTAAATTTTACATGGTTATGCCACCCATAATCATTAACGCCTACAGTGACCTCCCATCATTCTCAGAATAAAATCGAAATGCCTTACCTTGTCTCCAAGATTTTATAATCTGTTATCTGTCTACCTCTCAAAACTCAATCTGTTTGCACTTGCTTCCTTCGTTTCAGCTACCTTGATGTTTTTTCTTCTGTAGAAATATGATAGGCCTATTGCAGTAGCTTTGCGTTGCTGTTCTCCATGCCCTAAAAGTTCTTGCTCTAGACCTGGTTACACAGGTCACATTTCAGATGCTCAGTTGCCACATGTGGCTACATCTAACAGAACAGTGTGGAAAGCATTTCTCTCATTCTTGGTTCAATTGGACAGCACTGCTCCAGACTAGGATGGCCAGACTTTCCCCATAAAGGCAGATGGTAATATTTGGCAGTATGTGAGCCATATAGTCCCTGTCATAATTTTGCAGCTTTTCAATTGTAGAAGTAAAGCAGCTATATACAATGTAAACAAGTGGACAAAACTGTGTTTCAGCAAAACTTTGTTTATGGAAAAAGGAGACAGGTTGGATCTGGCCCACGGCCTATAGTTTGCACTTCTCTGTTCTACACATTTCTGTGGCTAGCTCCTTAATGTTATACCCTTTAGAGTCAAAATTTACTTCACTACTGAAACCTTTACAGAGCACGCAGTCAAAATTATCCTTCCGACCTTCAACTTCCCCTCAGTTACTCTTTCCCATCTCATTCTATTTAACTTTTGCATAATACTTGTCATTACCTTAATTTACCTTAATCATTTAAAAAATGGTATTATTTGCTTCCTTTGCTAGATAAAAGCTCTATCAAAGGGGGTATAGTCTGTCTTTTTCATCATTCTGTCCCTAGGACTTAGAATACAACTTGGCATGTTGTGGACAATCAATTTTTTGAAGAATGGATACTTAATACAATTATATTTAATTTTATGTTATTATATTTAGATTGTTGCTTAATGGCTTTTTTCCCCCGTAAGAGTGTAAGTATAACAAAGACAGATTAAAATTTTGCATTTACCCCTAAGGTCCAGATTTTAACAAAGGGCTTCATATGAATACTATATTTCTTCAATTCTAAAACAATGAAATATTATTTATCATCAGTTAATTATACTTAATAAAACTAGGACACTAATATGTTAAATGTATACATAATTATAAGTTGCATTATCTTTCAGCAACATTAAATATGAAAAATATGAGTCTTAAAGTAGAATAAAAAAGTAAACCATGTATTGGCTATGTATGTATGTGGTAGGTAACTTTTTTTTTTTAATACTTTAATCTTTTTTTGGTTTTATTTTGTTCTTTTTTTTTAACATCTTTATTGGAGTATAATTGCTTTACAATGGTGTGTTAGTTTCTGCTTTATAACAAAGTGAATCAGTTATACATATACATATGTTCACATATCTCTTCCCTCTTGTGTCCATTAAGGATGCTTGTAGACAGAAAATGTTCAAATGTCTTAAATAAATGTAGTAGGTAACTTTATTTAAGACATTTGAACATTTTCTGTCTACAAGCATCCTTAATGGAGCCTGTTGTTTGCCTCTTTAGTACCGTTACATGACATAGGTAAACTGTGTTTAATTTCACATAGTTGACCTTAATGAATATGCATGGAAACTCCTGGTTTCATTTAAGATTCCCTGCTGTTTATATCCATAAGCATAATAGAAAGCACAAAAGAAGACTGTCCCAGTCTTTATAGAAATTACATTCTTTTTTTTTTTTTTGCGGTACACGGGACTCTCACTGTTGTGGCCTCTCCCCCTGCAGAGCACAGGCTCCGGACGCGCAGGCTCTGATGCGCAGGCTCCGCGGCGTGTGGGATCTTCTCGGACCGGAGCACGAACCCGTGTCCCCTGCATCGGCAGGCGAACTCTCAACCACTGCGCCACCAGGGAAGCCCTATAAATTACATTCCTTTAACATATTCTTCTTCTCCTAGTTTTTAATGGCAATTACAATGGCTTTTATGAAACATACTTTCCTTTTATTTAGACTATCAGCGACCAGATGAAATAAACAGAGGAAGAAAGAGATACCAATCTCTTCTATATCTACCTGATCAAATGGTCAAAAAAAATATCTTGCCATCACTTTGATAGATCAGATATCAGGTTATTCTTCTGCTTTCAAGCAGATGTTGGGGATCCCCTGTCTGATATAACACAGAGAAGATACTATCTTTGAGTGAAATAGAACTTGAGGGATATTTCAATTTTTTTGTTTTGTTTTTTAATAAATTTATTTATTATATTTACTTATTATTTTTGGCTGCATTGGATCTTTGTTGCTGTGCGTGGGCTTTCTCTAGTTGCAGTGAGTGGGGGTACTCTTTGTTGCAGTGTGTGGGCTTTTCATTGCGGTGGCTTCTCTTGTTGTGGAGCATGGGCTGTAGGTACACAGGCTCAGTAGTTGTGGCTCACGGGCTCTAGAGCACAGGCTCAGTACTTATGGCACGTGGGCTTCAGTAGTTTGTGGCACGCAGGCTCAGTAGTTGTGGCTCGTGGGCTCTAGAGCGTAGGCTCAGTAGTTGTGGTGTACAGGCTTAGCTGCTCCATGGCATGTGAGATCTTCCTGGACCAGGGTTCAAACCCGTGTCCCCTGCATTGACAGGCAGATTCTTAACCACTGTGCCACCAGGGAAGCCCGATGTTTCAATTTTTCATATGCTATTTCTCCACTCTTTCAAGCTTATGCCAAATAATCCTTCCTGTTCTGACAATTAATTATGCTTTGTGGGTTTTTTCCTTCTAACCTGTAGATAGGGTGTCACCAAGGATTCTCTTCTTACCATTTGGTTCGGTCACACTGTATCTTTTTAAATTTCTCAAAAGCATTTATAATACTCTTTTCTGTTCTTGACTCCTGGTTTATTTTAACTTAGTGTTTGGGCTCAATTTGCTTATCATATTCTCTGGAAATCTTCCCTGTCCCTCCTCTGCTTATTCTCTTCTTTCACTATTGTCTTTATGTTGGGGAGAAAGAATTTTCCTCTACTCTTCTATTTTCTTCTGGCTGTTCTAAGAATTAATTGACATGAGAAAGATTAACAGGAGAAAATCAAATTTAATTTCATAAGTAAAGGAACCCCACATACATGAGAGGTTCAAAGACTGAAAGGTAAAATGAGGTATATGTGACATCCTGAGCTAAGGAACGAGGTTGGGGCCTGGGACTTCCAAGGACAGGTGTGTCATTCACAGAACAATAAGAAGAAGAGCAGAAGTTTGCCCTGCCATACAGATGGAAACACTTAGATAAAATTTATCTTTGGTAATACCTCTTTTTCTGGGAAGTATTTCTAGGTAGTTAATTGAGGGGCAGTACTTTCTCTTGAGCCTATAGGGTCTCCATTGCCTTCAGCTCAAAATAACCTACATGCCAAGATCACACATCTTGGGGACGTCTGTTCTGAACACCTACATTTACAATCAGACTTCTACAGGGAAAAAAGTATGTAAAAATCATGTCCTTTGGCTAAAACTATTGGCTGAAAAAAAATTGCACAGTGTGAGAAATGTGAGTTAAGTTTTATTTGGAGCCAAATGAGAACTATAGTCTGGAAGACAGTCTCTCAGCTCTGTGCAACTGCTCCAAAGAGGTAGTGGGGAAGGTCAGTATATATGTGATTTTAGTGAAGGGGGATACTTGCAATCAAGCACACATTTTGGCAAAAGACTGCTGCTAGTCATGAGGCACAGATGTCTCCATTGATGATGTTAGTGCCTTTCTAGATATGAGAAGATGCAAGAAACTGGCCTCAGAAAATCTGAAGTAAATGCCCTAAGAAAAGGGAATTCAGGGGCCTACAGTCAGAAAGACACCTATCTAAAGTTTAACTAGGCTGAGCAGAATGTGAAGGCCTTGGTCACCCTTTTGTAACCAACCAGCCCCTTCACTCCAGGCCCTTGGAAATAACTCAGTTGTTTTCTGCCTTGACAGGTTTGCAGTTGCAAGAATGTCATACAATGAAATCACATAGTCTAGAGTCTTTTGAGTCTTGCTTATTAAGCTCTGTATATTGTGTTTTAAATTCACCCATGTTATTGGGTCTATCAGTAGTTCATTCCTTTTTATTCTTGGGTAGAATTTCATTGCTTGGATTTACTGCAGTGTGTTTTGCTATTCCCCATTTGAGGGATATTTGGGTTGTTTCCAGATGTAAGCAATTATAAATGAAGCTGCTTTAAGTAGTCATGTACATGTTTTTATAAGAACATAGATTTTCATTTTAATTGGGTAAATATCTATTGTGGGATTGCTAGATCATATGTTTAGTTTATATTTAACTTTAGATGATCAAACCGTTTTCCAAAATGTGTTTTGTATTCATACCATCAATCTCTCAGAGTTTGAGTTACTATACATACTTGCTAGAACACTGTATTGTCAGCTTTTTAGTTTATTTAATTAGTTAATTTATTTGTCAATTTAATAAGTGTATAGTGATAAATCATTGCGGTATAAATTTGTAATTCTCTAATGATTAATGATGCTCAGTATCTTTTTACTTTTTAAAAAATTAATTAATTAATTTTTTTTTTTTTGGCTGTGTTGGGTCTTTGTTGCTGCGTGCGCACTTTCTCTAGCTACGGTGACTGGGGGGCTACTCTTCGTTGTGGTGCGCGGGCTTCTCATTGCAGTGGCTTCTTTTGTTGTGGAGCATAGGCTCTAGGCACGCGGGCTTAAGTAGCTGTGGCACACTGTGGCACATGGGCTCAGTAGTTTTGGCTCGTGGCTCTAGAGTGCAGGCTCAGTAGTTGTGGCGCCCAGGCTTAGTAGTTTTGGCTCGTGGCTCTAGAGTGCAGGCTCAGTAATTGTGGCGCCCGGGCTTAGTTGCTCTGCGGCATGTGGGATTTTCCTGGACTAGGGCTCAAATCTGTGTCCCCTGCATTGGCAGGTGGATTCTTAACCACTGTACCACCAGGGAGGTCCCCTTTTTTATTTGTTTAATAACCACCTGTACATCTTCTTTTGTGAAGTATGTTGATATATGTTGTCGATTTATTGGTTTGTTTTCTTACTATTGATTTTTGAGAATTTTTTATGTAATACAGAAAAAATTCTTTAGCAGATATGTGATTTGAAAATATTTTCTCTCAGATTGTTACCTGTGTTTTCATTTTCTTAAGTATGTCTTTCAATGACTAGAGTCTTTCAATTAGCTGAACTCTTCTTACTGGTGTTTGATGTCATCTGCCATAATTGAACAAATGCTCACTTACTTGTATGTGCCTGTCTTTGTTTAGACTTATGTTAGTTGGTTGCTTTGCAATTATCTGATGGGTTAGAATGAATTTGTGTATTTTCAAATTTCTCCGGGATTTTTTGTTGTTACTGGTGTAAATGTGAGAGTGATGCTCTGTTCAGGCTTGGACACTGTTAGCAGAATCCGGAGTCTCATGATCATAGGTTTTTGAGTCAAACACCTCAAGAAGATTTCATTATATTATTAGCTATTTTTGGGGGGGCAACCTATTTAATTTTCTGTGCCTCGATTTCTTCAGTGAGCAGAGAAAACAACAAGAACTATGGTCAAATATTATATTTATATGGCACTTGATATAAAGATAGAACCAGGGACATGAGATCAGATCAGAGTTTTAGTTTGGATCTGCCACTCTCTTTTCCCACTATGTTCTCTAAGAATCCATTCCCTTATCTGCAGAATGAGAACATTCAACTAAATTGTATTCATGGTGCTTCTCTATCATGATCTGAAACTATTATAAATCGTAGTTTCATCTTAGAACATACAATATTTTTATTCAGTAAATCGTACTTATCTACCTCCTGCAGATACCGTGCTTATTTGTGCATCAATATGATTGTGTGAACTACTGCTGATGTTTGAATGTTAATATTTGGAGCATTTAATAACATAGTTATACAGTTTATGAACTAGGTTTCTTCTTTTAATGATATGTCATGACATCTTATTCTGAAAAATACTATGTTGTTATCTAGAATTAAAATAAGAGTGTGAAGTCTGAACAGTTTTTTGAAAGATAACAAATTTATGTTTATTAACAAAATTATATATTATAACAAATTTATATTTATTGGGGCACCATTAAACTTATTTAATGCAAAGTATATTTCTTAAAATAAGTTAATTCATCTCAGCAATAGTTAGTCAAGAAATTTGTATAGTCTGCTATTTGTTCTTTCTATACAGTATGCATACATGTGTTGTGTGTCCAGTGGGCATGGTTTCATACTCACCAAGAAGACAAAGTTTCTGAAATTCCTATTATTTTACAAAGGACTAATAGAGATTAACTTTTAAGGAAGCATTTACATTAAGTGGGACAATTTTTAAGATATTATCTTTCTCACTAGATAATAATGTAAAAAGGAAATTAAGAATCCATTATTGAGTTTCAGAAACAGAAGGAAAAAACAACTTGAAATGAAAACAATACAAACTATTAACTCATGACATTTCTTCTATCTGCTAAAATGTCACTGCACACTTCAAAACTCAATCTGTCTTTGTCTTGTGGATCACTCAGACATCTCATTATAAAGCCTTATCCCATTTTTATGATCAACAAGAAATTATTTAGAGAAGCACTAAAAATATTTAAAAGTAGAATAGTTGGTGTGAGGGTGTTCCGTTGGCAGTGCTTTTCTGTCCTTCTGAGCTATATTTTGCAGTAATTTAAAAACTGAAGATATTTATAAAATTAAAATACTGCTGACTCCAGCAGGTTTGAGAACTGAAGGCTTAATATATTTGTTAAAAGCAGTACATCATTTGACATTGCAGAAAATCCCATAGATAGTCCCCAATTCCTCTCTCCAGTGAAGCAGGAGGCATAATCTAGACATGAAAAAGAATAAAGATAGCTACTGCTGATCAGCCCAGTCTTATAATACAGGAAAATTCACTTTCTCCAAGATTAAACATCCACTGGTATGGTCCAGTGATTATATTTCCACAAGAATATATTTCCTTTTGGGAGAACATATAAAGTTGCTGAGTAGAGATACTTAAATGATCTGCAATTTCAAGAATCAGCAGTGACTAGGGTATGCTACATCAAACAAATGCAAGAGTAAAAAATTTAACATTTTAAAACCAACACTTTATTCGTTGATCAGCAATTGGAATTCCTTATGAAGTGATAAATTACTTAGGCTATGTTTAACATATGACAATTTGAGTCAATTTTCCAGTCACTCCTTAATAACAAAATCTTAATTGTTTATTTCTTGCTGGTTTCATGAGATCATTTGAATTATTGATTCTTCCCTTTAATATTGAACTGCCATGTGCTTAAGGTATTTAAAGGATATGGGAAAATATGGGATAAGTGCCAAAAAATATTAATTTAAAATATAAATTATCTTTTGATTTTCACATTAGCCATCTAATTACAATTTTGGATGCAGGGCTGAAGAGGAGGAGGAAAGCATGCTCGCTACTTACTACCTTAAGCAAAGTCCTGTCTTATATGTTTATATGTCTTCACATAAACTGATCATGGCGATGATAATCTTCAAGTAAATAATTCCAGATCATATACTAGAGAACATGGAGCATCAGCTCTAGATAACTGTGGTGGACTATTCTGAATAATTTTTAAAAATCTGATTATTTTCAAAAGGCTTTAGGCAAATGTCTAAAGACATTCTAGATAATGCCTAAGCTAAGCAATATTAATTAATAAATTAATTCAGAAACCCATGATTACATTTGCCATGGCAATGCTAATGACTTACTTCACATTTGTGACTATTAGTAAGAGATAATGCACTGGAATTTTACAGACATATGAATTATTTCATACTAAAATTCTAAGCATTTAAATTGTTTTACATATTGATATTTAAACATATACACACATATATATATACCAATCACTACTTAAATCTATAAATGGTTATTTTTCACTATAAATAGGATACAGTCATTTAAACTATCAGGTATTCTTCTTAAGTGTAAAGTTCACCTGTTTGTGATCACAGAACGGAAAAAAAGACCAGTATTAAATTATAAATGTACAGCAACAGCTACATTTATTAAAGAACACTTCTGAGCAGGGCCTCAGCCTCAATATGACTCCTAAAACTGAGCTATAAAATCCTGCATAACAGTGCTTTACTTATATTAACTTTAAAAGAAGAAATAGTGGAATATTTTTCCCATTTAAAAGACATGTTAATGAAGGCCATTCCCTCCAGGCTCTTTCTTTATCCAGTGTGAGAGAGAAGAAAGGAATGGCCACCAATCCAGTTAGTTTGGTCATTCAAAAATTAGATTTGCACCTCCTCTTTATAATCCCCACAGGATCTGTTATAAACGTGGTTTAGATGCCCAAAAGCTTAACTGAATTTGAGTTAGCATTGTGGTGTCTTCATTTGTCAAATTAATGGACCACCAACTCAGCAATCAAGAGATGGCCTGAGGGAAAGAGAACCCAGAAGAAACAAGTTTTCCTTAGTGGGAAGGAATGGAAATTCTGAAACAAGGAGACAGTTCTGGTTTTGGAAGGACACTGGAGTAATGGTGCCTGAGAAGTCCGTAGTAAGTTGACTTTTCTACATGGGCGGAAAGCACCATGGCGGAAATAGACTCCATGATGAGTACATTTTGCCTTGGGCCATGTCTAATACCTAATTTTTTTTTTGTGGGGGGGGTTGGTACGTGGGCCTCTCCCTGCCGTGGCCTCTCCCGCTGCAGAGCACAGGCTCCAGACGTGCAGGCACAGAGACCATGGCTCACGGGCCCAGCCGCTCCGCGGCATGTGGGATCTTCCCGGACCGTGGCACGAACCCGTGTCCCCTGCATCAGCAGGCAGACTCGCAACCACTGCGCCACCAAGGAAGCCCCTAATACCTAACTTTATAGGAACTGTTTATTCTGCTTCTCCCAGACGTCTTCAATAACCTCTACCACTCGCCTAATCCACACTCATCTAAATCCCTATAGAACCAATTACATGGTTGCATCACAGAATGAGCTAAAAAATTACACTCAGTCTTACTCTCAGGAAACTTGAAAATGTATATGTGATGACAACATTTTCCTGGTCTAAGTATCCCCTTCATGCTCTAGAGTGCTAGACTTTGGAATTTTAATCTTGAGCAGTAACAGAATCATTTTCCTTTGGAAAATCCTGATCTTGCCTTCAGAATTTCTGCTCTCTGCTTTGTATAGTAAGGAAACCTAGCTCCCATTTATGGCAAGAATATTAGTCATACCCTGTAAATGATTTGCAAATTTAATTTTTAATCAAAACACAGTCTAGTATGGGACAGTAACATCTAAAACAGTTGAAAAGTGACTAACTTTAAATGTATATATGTTAGCGATAATTTTTTAAACGAGTAAATTAAAAGTAAACTTCTGGCAGAAGTTTCAGGCTGAACTCAGGGTTCTTTCCATTCAGTTTTTCCCAACCACAGCCCCACACATTTCAGTGACTAATGAGATCTGTAGATTATAGGTCTTCTCTCAAATGGTGACCTGGAAACAATAATCTTGAATCTTCACTTATTTAACTTCAGCCAAACAACTTAGTTGAAACATTTGTTATTTCAAAGGGTTACCTAAGGTATTGGTCAACCTTTCACTATTTCATATACTCAGGATAAATGAGGCAGTTAGCCTTCTTCATAGCGTCACCCAACTATCTGAGTGTGCTCTAGGAGAGACCTATCAACCAGTACACATGACACACTGAGGGAGCTCCATGGGTTTAAGGTAGGATAAGCAAAAATTTATAGTTCAATCTGGGACCTATTCAAGAATGAAAAGAATACTAAAATTATTGAAATTTATCACTGTTGAAATATAGATTGATACAATGTTTTATTTTATTGGATATAGATTTTCAAAATTAAAATGTTTTTGAAAATAAAAATATGTTGCTATGCATATTAAAGCAAGAAAATATTTTTGTATTGATTATTGGAACAATAAAAATAATGATTCATGTATTTTAGTCAATTTCCAGGTCATATATTTTAAATAACATTTTTATAATATTTTTTAAAATTTATTTTTCCATATGTTATCAGTTTTTTATTTACCTGTAATATCTATTAGAGTTGCATTTTCTGGTTTATATATATATATATATGTGTGTATATACACACACACACACATATATATATATACACACACATATATATATAAATGACCACTTGCACAATTTTTTTTCACTAGTATACAATATTTTAATTTGAAAAACAAAACACTAAATATTCCTTTTACTAGTTCTGATATATCTTGTAAGCTTAGACAAAAATATGTTGAATGGAGGGCATTTTCATTTATAATTGTTTTCATGTGTGAAAGTTTTAGCCCAAATATCTTTCCTCATTCCTGAAGTTTTTGAGAATTCTTTGGTACAATTTGTGTTGTTTCTCCATTCTCCTCATTAGTAGCTTAAAAGGCTCTCTCAGGTCTATTTCATCTACCTGTCAGATAACAAAATCCTGTAATCAGTATCTCTTGCTCTGTTCTCTCCAAACTTGCTGGTCTAAGTCCTTTTATTTTTAAAATAATCCCATTACTAAAATTTTAATGGGGTTTTGGGAGGAACAAAAATCTTAGTGCCAGCAATACATGGAGAGGCTTAAATTAGTATAAACATGCTCACAAATTTCAGTTTTTTTAAAAAAATAAAGTTATGCATACTAGTTAAAGACAGTTATGTGATATTATTTCCATCAAGGAAATAGAAAGAGTTAAATATGTTCACTTTCTC
The DNA here is from genome assembly GCF_008692025.1 of Phocoena sinus. Lineage (NCBI taxonomy): Eukaryota > Metazoa > Chordata > Mammalia > Artiodactyla > Phocoenidae > Phocoena > Phocoena sinus. Next base: position 79,941,786 of record NC_045767.1, read on the forward strand.
TCATCCCTAAAAAAATCCTAGGTTGTGTTCCGATCCAACATATGGGTGATAGAAAAAAAAGTAGTATTTAACAAAGAGAAATGTGAGACTTTTCTATGATATGGTTCTTAAGTGTGGTATTTTTAAAAGTCACTCACTAGATCTGTCCAGTTAGAAATTCTCTGCATCGCCAATCCTGTATGCTAGCCACGTGGAGCACTTGAATTTGCCTAGTGTGTCTGAGCAAATAAATTTTAATGGAATTTAATTTATTATTTTTAGTTTAAATGCACATAACCACATAACTCATGGTTAACATTTTGAGCAGTGCAGCTCTATTTAAAGAATCATGTCATATTTACTTCTTATAATATATTTAAAAAATTATATATGTTTATAGAACTTTAGTCTAAGTATTTATCTTTCCTTAATTGAAGGCTGAGATATACTTTTCTTTTATTTCATAAAAATTGAAATCACATTGAAAATCACAAGAGAAAAATAAAATAGTGCCAACTTCATCAAGCCTATTATCTTTTCCTGCATTTTTTCTTTCCTGAAATTTTTACTTTTTTAAGCTAATTTAAGCATTTTCTTAAGGAAATGAGAAATAAGCCTAGTGGCAATAAAACTGGCACGAATGTCTCAGCATTGAAAACAAAGCAAAACAAAACAGAGATTTTTATCTCGTAAATAAGCCTCACAAGCATAAATGTCTCACCACAAAGCTGTGTTTTTGAGATTTGTTGTGGATTTCGTGATATAAGTTCATAAAAATGTAAAAATAGTCCTTTTCTTTTCTTGAAACCACTGGTAAGTCATGAACTACTGGTAAATTTTGTTGTTCTCATCACAGTGAAAATAAGAGTACATCTTGAATTATTTTAATATAAGATTGTCTTTGTTTTTACACATTTTATTTTCTCAAGATTGTCCTTTAGCATTCAACTTTAATAGTCCAGCTTTTCTTTAACTATATTTCAGTTTTTAGGCTCCATTTCCATCTCAATGTAAAATAAACTAACCAAACAATCAACCAATAAAAATGACAAAAACTCTGTTTTAAAATAAGGTTGTTAATGCCTCTGGTGTATATTCCCCTAGGGCATGGCAATTTATTTTAATTAATCACCAATTAAATAGTCAGTGTCAGATATATATTGAATAGCTATGAACTGATATACCCTGTCAAATAAGTCCCCCAAGAGATAGTAAAATAAACCACCTTTTTCATTTTGAGTTGATGGCCAACTCAGTAGTCAAACAATTAAATTTATGTGTAGAGGCAGAATCTGATCTTATTATCTGAATTTTTTCATTTCAGTCATGGCTAAAACTATAGGTATTGGCATCATGTAGAGGCAATTATAGGCAAATATCAAGCATCAATCATATGCCTCAGTCTTCCAAATTTTAATTTAGGTAAAGTTATGTAAGTTTAATTTTAACTGGTCTAATTCTTAATATTAAAAATGAATTCTAATGAACTTTTTATTTCAATTGTTCCCCAAATTAAGAGTGGATACAAACATATAAGTAATTATGCAAACAGATAGTTGAACCTAAAAATCTTATATCATTTTTAGCCTAAAATTTAGCAATAAGTGTAAGCCATTATAAAGTTAACATCACTACGTAGTAATATGGAGATAAATCCTAAAATGCCTTGAAAAGAATCACATGCATTTAGGATTGCAGAATGGTTCAGTCGTCTAACACATACCGTCTCATTCATAAATGAGTGTTCCTCAGATTGGTGGTTGCCAAGGGAGAAGGGATGGAGTGGGAGGTTGGGGTTAGCAGATGTAAGCTTTTATATACAGAATGGATAAACGATAAGGTCCTACCATACAGCACAGAGAACTGTATTCAATATCCTGTGATAAACCATAATGGAAAAGAATATTTAAAAAAAGAATGTGTGTATATATATCTATAACTGAATCACTTTGCTGTACAGCAATAATTAACACAACATTGTAAATCAACTATACTTCAATTAAAAAAATATTCTATAGCAAGAGAAGCCATTGCAAAAGCAAAATAAATAAATAAATGAGTGTTCTGTTTCTGGTCTAAAGCTAGTGAGGGATTATCGTTTTTAAAAATAACTGAGATTTTTTAAAAATTAATATATTTACATTCTCTTTCACAGATACTCTTTTGGTCAATAATATGACTACTGAATTGATTGTCCATAAAGTTAAGGTATTTGCTATTCAATTCCTGATTCTAATGATTTTCCAAGTAGCTTTTAGAACTGCTTACCAAATTATATTATCCAAAAAAGATGCTAGCAATTTTAATCCACATCCAGTAGTTTCCTTTCTATTGCATATTCAGTGAGCAACACAGATCTAGCTGATCAGAAATGGGTTTGATAGCTCAGTGAAGTGTATTTAATTGTCACAATTTTTTACAGCAATTTTACCCCAAATCCAAGTCTGTTTGTTAGACTAATAACAACATACCAACTGACTGAGTTAAGTAGTCCAGACAAGAAGAATATTCTGGCCAATGTCAACAGATGAGTATATGAATGTTATGAGTGTTTGTGTACCCCCAAAACTTATGTGTTGGATCCTAACCCTTAAGGTGATGGTAGTAGAAGGTAGGGCCTTTGGGAGCTGGGTAGGTCATGAGGAAGGAGCCTTCATGAATGAAATTAGTGCCCTTATAAAACAGGCTCGGGCTTCCCTGGTGGTGCAGTGGTTGAGGGTCCGCCTGCCGATGCAGGGGACGCGGGTTCATGCCGCGGTCCGGGAGGATCCCACATGCCACGGAGCAGCTGGGCCCGTGAGCTGTGGCCGCTGGGCCTGCGCGTCCGGAGCCTGTGCTCCACAAGGGGAGAGGCCACAGCAGTGAGAGGCCTGCATACCGCAAAAAAAAAAACCAAAAAACAAACAGGCTTAAGAGAGATCTCACAATTCCTTCCACCGCTTAAAGACACAGTGAGAAGTTGGCAGTTTGCCACCCAGAAAAGGTCTTCAATAAGACCCAATCATGTTGGCACCCTGTTCTTAAACTTCTAGACTAACTTTGAGAAATACATTTTTAGTGTGTATAAGCCACTTAGTCTATGGAATTTTGTTATAGCAGCCTGAATGGGCTAAGAAAATACATAAATAAATAAATTCAATAACATTGTTTATTTTTTAATATAAAATTTGTGAAAATAAACTGAGATATACAAGAGAAGACTGTAAAATAAATATTGAGATAAATATTATAATGATGATTTGAGAAAAAAGGGAGATTTATAAATGACAGAAATTAATCCAAAATGGTTCAAGTCATTCTTTAGTGATTTTTCATCTACTATGCATGATTGCTAGTTTTTTGTTTTCACTTGTATATATATATATGTGTATATTTTAATTGGGGTATACTTGCTTCACAATGTTGTGCTAGTTTCTGCTGTACAGCAAAGTGAATCAGACATATACATACACATATCTCCTCCCTTCTGGATTTCCCTCCCATCTAGGTCACCATAGAGCATCAAGTAGAAATCCCCATGCTATACAGCAGGCTCTCACTAGTTATCTATTACATACATAGCAGTGTATACATGTCAATCCGAATCTCCCAATTCATCCCACCCATCCTTTCCTCTCTTGGTGTCCGCACATTTGTTCTCCATGTCTGTGTCTATTTCTGCTTTGCAAACAGGTTCATCTGTACCATTTTTCTAGATTCCACATATATGTGCTAATATATGATATTTTTCTCTTTCTGACTTACTTTGGTCTGTGTGATAGTCTCCAAGTCCATCCACATCTCTACAAATGACCCAATTTCTTTCCTTTTAATGGATGAATAATATTCCATTGTGTATATGTATCACATCTTCTTTATCCACTTGTATGTTTTCTTAAAAGTAATTTGGTGTTTACTGAAAATTTAAGTACCTGGGGATAACCTGCTTTTATGAAGAAATGCTCATTTTGTATCCTGGCATTTTATACCATCTAGTTAAAGAGTAGGACAGATTAAAATGTTTGTGCTTATATCAGACATATCAATGATATTAGATTCTTAATTACCAACTGCTAACATCTAGTTAAATTTCTTTGTCCCACTACTGGGCATATATCTGGAGAAAAACATGGTCCAAAAGGATACATGCACCCCAATGTTCACTGAAGCATTGTTTACAATATCCAAGACATGGAAGCAACCTAGATGTCCATTGACAGTGCAATGGATAAAGAAGATGTGATACATATATACAATGGAATATTACTCAGTCATCAAAGAAAATGAAATAATGCCATTTGCATCAACATGGATGGACCTAGAGAATGTCATACTGAGTGAAATAAGTCAGAGAGAGAGAGAGAGAGAGAGAGAGAAATATCGTATGGTATCACTTATATGAAGAATCTAAAAAGAAATGATACAAATGAAGTTATTTACAAAACAGAAACAGATTCACAGACTAAAAGAACAAACTTATGGTTACCAGGGGGGAAGGGTGGGAGGAAGGGATAGTTAGGAAGTTTGAGACTGACATGTACACACTGCCATATTTAAATGGATAACCAAGGACCTACTATATAGCACAGGGGCTCAATGTTATGTGGTAGCCTGGATGGAAGGGGAGTTTGAAGGGAGAATGGATACATGTATATGTATGGCTGAGTCACTTTTCTGTGCACCTGAAACTATCATAACATTGTTAATCAGCTATATTCCAATATAAAATAAAAAGTGTGATTTAAAAAATTCCCTTGTTCACTATAAATATTGGCAAGTTAGTATCAGAGTTATCCAGTGTTGTATTTTCACTAGTGATTTTTTCTATCACCCTTGAAATCTCTTCCAGCTTTCAGGCTTGAAAAATCTACTCATCTATATCTACCTAAACTTATTTTCTACTATTCTTTGAGATATATACTATATTTAATAAGCAAACATAAATTGTTTGGTTGATCTAAATTCCAACACAGCCACTTTACTGAGACAAATATTTCCCAGTCTTACAGCTCCTCCCCTGCTCAGATTAACTTAGTGCTAATGGATCTTGCTTTCTTCCACATCGCTATGGTATGAGGGAATATTTCATTTATGCATGTGTGTATCTCCTTAGATACACTCATTTATGCATGTGTGTCTCTCTTAGCAACTGCTTCACAAATAAATGTGCTAAAACAAGGGTGTATTTCCTTATTTATGCATGTGTATATCTCCTTAGCAACTGCTCCACAAATAAGTGTGCTCCAAAAATAAAGGTGTATACAGACATACTCACACACAAACACACTTTATAAATTATATCAAATAGAACTGATTGTTATAAGTTATATGGTTTCTATGCATAATAACAATAAAGTTAGCATTTTCTGTATAGCAGCAACGTAAAGTAATTTTACATAAACTTTCAGTTCAATTGATTTTTTAAAATATACTGAAGGGGAATATTTTTGACTAAACAAATAGAAGTACTCTTCATATTTTTTCTAAATCTGTCATAGTCTATCTGAGGAAGTCTTCAGGAAGTTTATGTTCAGAGTGTGCTCAGCAGAAAGATTATTGTGAAAATTATTTTTATTTAATATAAGGATAAAATACTCACACACATATGGTTAGTCTGTTATAGGTGAAATGCCTGGCAGTGACAAGTATTAAAATTGAAAATGTGAATTCTAGTAACAACAAAAATTGTGCCAACTAGAAAGTAAGTATGCTTAATGGAAAAGTAAAAGTGCAAAAAATCAGATTAAATACTCGTCCCCATGTCTCAAAAAGGAAAAAAATAAAGTGACTGGGATATATAGCTTTTTAAAAAATGGGTGCTGAAATTATTGACAGACCTTAAATTAGTAGCTGTAGTGCAATATATGTTTTTTCATTCCTTTGATTTTGGTTTTCTGCTAAAACTTTAAATCCCAGACAAATAATTTAATTAATATATTCTTTCTAATAAGTAAGAATAGTGAAGACATTTGCCCTTTATTTATGAAACTTCTTGACACAAATTATTTAATAATTAGGTGCATTTATTTTTAAACTTAGTAACAGTGCTTAGGGGAAATAAATAAATATCTTTTGAAATTTGGGGTTAGCTAATCTCAGTTCCTTTACCAACATACTGGTGATAATTTCAGCATTAATAGCTTCTAATTGCTGATTGGTCTTCTTTCTCCTTAATATTTTTCTTAGTTTTTGGTGAGGCTTTTAATATACACAACCAGGAGATATTTCATCATAATGATTGCAGGCCCAATTGTGACAATTTCAGAAATTACAATACTTTCAATAAAATGAATGAGCAAGTCAGTGGAAGAAAATAATTTGATGGTACGTGACAAATTCACATGAAAAAGTCAACCAGCTGTTATTTGGTTACTCTGATTTTCCAAAACAGAAACTCATATTCTGATAGAAAGCCCATGTTGAGGATTATTATGAAGATCATGTAAAATCTAGTTGAAATGGACTCTTCTTTTGTTTTTGTTGTGGTGAGAAAAATACAGTTGTAACTGAATCTTAAACATAAAGGTGTTAAAATTTTATTTTATTTTCTAACTTATTTCCCAAAGCCTGCTTTAGAAAATGCATGGCTAGTATTTTCCTGCATAGAGAATATTACATCGGTTACTTTGAGTTAATAAAAAAACAGAGTCTAACAAAACACAATACAGATGATGGAGCCATCACAATCGTAATTTAAATTATTTGTAAGTAAATTGACTTTAAAATAACCAACTCCTTTTAATCTATTTAAACAGCTGAGAGGAGCTTCAAGAATACAGAAGAGCAAGACGCGGAGATCACCTTCCCCCCCACGAATATATCAGAAATACATCTACATGAGGAACAGCTCCTATAGAACCCCTACTGAATGCTGGCAGAAGACCTCAGACCTCCCAAAAGGCAAGAAACTCCCCAAGTACCTGGGTAGGGCAAAAGAAAAAACAGAGACAAAAGAATACAGACGGGACCTACCCCACTGGGAGGGAGCTGTGAAGGAGGAAAGGTTTCCACACACTAGGAGACCCCTTTGCGGGCGGAGACTGCAGGTGGCACAGAGGGGAAGATACGGGGTCATGGAGGAGAGCACAGCAACAGGGGTGTGGAGGGCAAAGCGGAGAGATTCCTGCACAGAGGATCGGTGCCGACCAGCGCTCACCAGCCCAAGAGGCTTGTCTGCTCACCCGCCGAGGCGTCGGGGCTGGGAGCTGAGGCTCGGGCTTTGCTTGGAGCGCAGGGAGAGGACTGGGGTTGGCAGCGTGAACACAGCCTGAACGGGGCTAATGCGCCACAGCTAGCCAGGAGGGAGTCCAGGAAAAGGTATGGAGCTGCCAAAGAGACAAGAGGCTTTTTCTTACTTCTCTGTTTCCTGGTGCGTGAGGAGAGGGGATTAAGAGCACAGATTAGGGGAGCTCCAGAGATGGGCAGGAGCCACAGCTATCAGTGCAGACCCCAGAGACGGGCATGAGACGCTAAGGCTGCTACTGCCACCACCAAAAGCCTGTGTGCAAGCACAGGTCACTGTCCACACCTCCCCTCCCGGGAGCCTGTGCAGCCTGCCACTATCAGGGTCCCGTGATCCAGGGACAACTTCCCCGGGAGAACGCACGGCGCACCTCAGGCTGTTGCAACATCATGCTGGCCTCTGCAGCCGCAGGCTCACCCCGCATCCTTACCCCTCCCTCCCCCCGACCTAAGTGAGCAAGAGCCCCTGAATCAGCTGCTACTTTAACCCCGTCCTGTCTGAGCGAAGAACAGACGCCCTCAGGCGACCTACATGCAGAGGCAGGTCCAAATCCAAAACTGAGCACCAGGAGGTGTGCAAACAAAGAAGAGAAAAGGAAATTTCTCCCAGCCTCCTCAGGAGCATCGGATTAAATCTCCACAATCAACTTGATGTACCCTGCATCTGTGGAATGCCTGAATAGACAACGAATCATCTCAAATTGAGAAGGTGGACTTTGGGAGCAAATATACATATATATATATATATATATATATATATATATATATATATATTTTCCCTTTTTCTCTTTCTGTGAGTGTGTATGTGTATGCTTCTGTGTGTGATTTTGTCTGTATAGCTTTGCTTTTACCATTTGTTCTAGGGTTCTGCCCATCAGATTCTTTTTCTTTTTAAAATTTATTTCTTAATAATTATTTTCTATTTTAATAACTATTTTATTTTATCTTCTTTCTTTCTTTTTTCTTTCTTTCCCTTTCTTTCTTTCTTCCTCCCTCCCTCCCTCCCTCCCCCCCCTTTCTCTCTTTCTCTCTTTCTTTCTTTCTTTCTTTCTATTTTTTCTCCATTTTATTCTGAGCTGCGTGGATGAAAGGCTCTTGTTTCTCCAGCCAGGCATCAGGGCTGTGCCTCTGAGGTGGGAGAGCCAACTTCAGGACACTGGTCCACAAGAGACCTCTCAGCTCCACGTAATATCAAATGGCAAAAATCTACCAGAGATCTCCATCTCAATGACAAAACCCAGCTTCACTCAATGACCAGCCAACTACAGTGCTGGACACCCTATGCCAAAAACCTAGCAACACAGGAACACAACCCCACCCATTAGCAGAGAGGATGGCTAAAATCATAATAAGGCCACAGACAACCCAAAACACACCACCAGACGTGGACCTGCCCACCAGAAAGACAAGATCCAGCCTCATCCACCAGAAAACAGGCACTAGTCCCCTCCACCAGGAAGCCTACACAACCCACTGAACAAACTTCAGGCCACTGGGACAGACACCAAAAACAACGGGAACTAAGAACCTTCAGCCTGTGTAAAGGGACTCCAAACACAGTAAGTTAAGCAAAATGAGAAGACACAGAAACACACAGCAGATGAAGGAGCAAAGCAAAAACCCATCACAACTAATAAATGCAGAGGAAATAGGCAACCTACCTGAAAACGAATTCAGTAAAATGATAGTAAAGATGACCCAAAATCTTGGATATAGAATGGAGAAAATACAAGAATGTTTAACAAGGACCTAGAAGAACTAAAGAGCAAACAAACAATGATTAAAAAACACAGTAAATGAAATTAAAAATTCTCTAGAATGGATCAATAGCAGAATAACTGAGGCAGAAGAATGGATAAGTGACCTGGAAGATAAAATAGTGGAAATAATTACTGCAGAGCAGAATAAAGAGAAAAGAATGAAAAGAACTGAGGACAGTCTCAGAGACCTCTGGGAAAACATTAAACACACCAACATTCGAATTATAGGGGTCCCAGAAGAAGAAGAGAAAAAGAAAGGGACTGAGAAAATATTTGAAGAGATTACAGTTGAAAATTTCCCTAATATGGGAAAGGAAATACTTAATCAAATCCAGGAAGCACAGAGAGTCCCATACAGGATAAATCGAAAGAGAAACATGCCAAGACACATATTAATCAAACTATCAAAAATAAAATACAAAGAAAAAATATTAAAAACAGCAAGGGAAAAAAAAAAAACAAATAACATACATGGGAATCCCCATAAGGTTAACAGCTGAACTTTCAGCAGAAACTCTGCAAGCTAGAAGGCAGTGGCAGGACATACTTAAAGTGATGAAGAAGAAAAACCTACAACCAAGATTACTCGACCAGCAAGGATCTCATTCAGATTGGATGGAAAAATTAAAACCTTTACAGACAAGCAAAAGCTGAGAGAATTCAGCACCACCAAACCAGCTTTACAACAAATGCCAAAGGAACTTCTCTAGGTAGGAAACACAAGAGAAGGAAAAGACCTACAAAAACAAACCCAAAACAATTAAGAAAATGGTAATAGGAACATACATATTGATAATTACCTTAAATGTAAATGGATTAAATACTCCAAACAAAAGGCATAGACTAGTTGAATGGACACAAAAACAAGACCCGTATATATGCTGTTTACAAGAGAACCACTTCAGACCTAGGGACACATACAGACTGAAAGTGAGGGGATGGAAAAAGATAGATATTCCATGCAAATGGAAATCAAAAGAAAGCTGGAGTGGCAATTCGTATATCACACAAATAGACTTTAAAATAAAGACTATTACAAGAGACAAAGAAGGACACTACATAATGATCAAGGGATCAATCCAAGAAGAAGATATAAGAATTGTAAATATTGATGCACCCAACACAGGAGAACCTCAATGCATAAGGCAAATACTAACAGCCATAAAAGGGGAAATCAACAGTAACACAATCATAGTAAGGGACTTTAACACACCACTTTAACCAATGGACAGATCATCCAAAATGAAATTAAAAAAGGAAACACAAGCTTTAAATGATACATTAAACATGAGGGACTTAATTGATATTTATAGGACATTCCATCCAAAAACAAAAGAATACACATTCTTCTCAAGTGCTCATGGAACACTCTCCAGGATAGATCATACCTTGTGTCACAAATCAAGCCTTGGTAAATTTAAGAAAATTGAAATCGCATCAAGTATCTTTTCTGAACACAATGCTTTGAGACCAAATATCAATTCCAGGAAAAAAATCTATAAAAAATACAAACACATGGAGGCTAAACAATACACTACTTAATAACCAACAGATCACTGAAGAAATCAAAGAGGAAATAAAAAAATACCTAGGAAAAAATGACAGTGAAAACACGATGACCCAAAACCTATGAGGTGCAGCAAAAACAGTTCTGAGAGGGAAGTTTTCAGCAATAAAATCGTACCTTAGGAAACAAGAAACATCTCAAATAAACAACCTCACCTTACACCTAAAGCAAGTAGAGAAAGAAGAATAAAATAACCCAAAGTTAGCAGAAGGAAAGAAATCATAAACATCAGATAAGAAATAAATCAAGAAGAATGAAGGAACAATAGCAAACAACAATAAAACTAAAAGCTGGTTCTTTGACAAGATAAACAAAATTGATAAACCATTAGCCAGACTCATCAAAAAGAAAAAAGGGAGAAGACTCAAATCAATAGAATTAGAAAATGAAAAAGGAGTAGTAACAACTAAAACTGCAGAAATACAAAGGATCATGAGAGATTACTACAAGCCACTATATGCCAATAAAATGGACAACCTGGAAGAAATGGACAAATTCTTAGAAATGCACAACCTTCCGAGACTCAACCAGGAAGAAATAGAAAATATGAGCAGACCAATCACAAGCACTGAAATTGAAACTGTGATTAGAAAGCTTCCAACAAACAATAGCCCAGGACCAGATGGCTTCACAGGCAAATTCTACCAAACATTTAGAAAAGAGCTCACACCTATCCTTCTCAAACTCCTGCAAAATACAGCAGAGGGAGGAACATTTCCAAACTCATTCTACAAGGCCACCATCACCCTGATATGAAAACCAGACAAAGATGTCACAAAGAAAGAAAACTACAGGTCAATATCACTGATGAACATAGATGCAAAAATCCTCAACAAAATACTAGCAAACAGAATCCAACAGCACATTACAAGGATCATAAACCATGATCAAAGTGGGGTTTATCCCAGGAATGCAAGGATTCTTCAATATATGCAAATCAATCAATGTGATACACCATATTAACAAATTGAAGGAGAAAACCATACGATCATCTCAATGGATGCAGAGAAAGATTCTGACAAAATTCAACACACATTTATGATAAAAAACCCTCCAGAAAGTAGGCATAGAGGGAACTTTCCTCAACTAATAAAGGCCATATATGACAAACCCACAGCCAACAATATCCTCTATGGTGAAAAATTGAAACCATTTCCACTAAGATCAGGAACAAGACAAGGTTGTGCACTCTGACCACTATGATGCAACATAGTTTTTGAAGTTTTAGCCACAGTGATCAGAGAAGAAAAAGAAATAAAAGGAATCCAAATAGGAGAAGAAGAAGGTAAAGCTGTCACTGTTTGCAGATGACATGATACTATACATAGAGAATTCTAAAGATGTTACCAGAAAACTACTAGACCTAATCAATGAATTTGGTGAAGTTGCAGGATACAAAATTAATGCACAGAAAAATCTTGCATACCTATACACTAATGATGAAAAACCTGAAAGTGAAATTAAGAAAACACTCCCATTTACCATTGTAACAAAAAGAATAAAATACCTAGGAATAAACCTATCTAAGGAGACAAAAAACCTGTATGCAGAAAATTATGACATTGATGCAAGAAATGAAAGATGATACAAATAGATGGAGTGATATACCATGTTCTTGAATGGAAGAATCAACATTGTGAAAATGACTCTACTACCCAAAGCAATCTGCATATTCAACACAATCCCTATCAATACCACTGGCATTTTTCACAGAACTAGAACAAAAAATTTCACAATTTGTATAGAAAATGCAAAAGACTCAGAATTGCCAAAGCAATCTTGAGAAAGAAAAATGGAGCTGGAGGAATCAGGCTCCCTGACTTCAGACTATACTACAAGCTACAGTAATCAAGACAGTATGGTACTGGCACAAAAACAGAAATAGAGATCAATGGAACAGGATAGAAAGCCCAGAGATAAACCCACAGACCTATGGTCAACTAATCTATGACAAAGGAGACAAGGTTATGCAATGGAGAAAAGACAGCCTCTCCAATAATTTGTGCTGGGAAAACTGGGGCAGCTACATGTAAATGAATGAATTTAGAAACTCCCTAACACCATACCACAGAAATAAACTCAAAATGGATTAAAGACTTAAATGTAAGGCCAGACACCATCAAACTCTTAGAGGAAAACATAGGCCGAACACTCTATGACAGAAATCACAGCAAGATCCTTTTTGACCCACCTCCTAGAGAACTGGAAATAAAAACAAAAATAAACAAATGGGACCTAATGAAACTTAAAAGCTTTTGCAGAGCAAAGGAAACCATAAATAAGACGAAAAGACCACCCTCAGAATGGGAGAAAATATTTGCAAATGAAGCAACTGACAAAGGATTAGTCTCCATAATTTACAAGCAGCTCACGCAGCTCAATATCAAAAAAACAAACAACCCAATCCAAAAATGGGCAGAAGACCTAAATAGGCATTTCTCCAAAGAAGACATACAGATTGCCAACAAACACATGAAAGAATGCTCAACATAATTAATCATTAGAGAAATGCAAATCAAAACTACAATGAGATATCATCTCACACCAGTCAGAATGGCCTTCATCAAAAAATCTAGAAACAATAAATGCTGGAGAGGGTGTTGAGAAAAGGGAACCCTCTTGCACTGTTGGTGGGAATGTAAATTGATACAGCCACTATGGGGAACAGTATGGAGGTTCCTTAAAAAACTAAAAATGGAACTACCACATGACCCAGCAATCCCACTACTGGGCATATTCCCTGAGAAAACCATAATTCTAAAAGAGTCAGGTACCACAATGTTCATTGCAGCTCTATTTATAATAGCCAGGACATGGAAGCAGCCTAAGTGCCCATCAACAGATGAATGGATAAAGAAGATGTGGCACATATATACAATGGAATATTACTCAGCCATAAAAAGAAATTGAGTTATTTGTAATTATTTGTACAAATTGAGTTATTTGTAGTGAAGCTGTGCGAAAGTGAGAGAGTGGCATGGACATATATATACAGTACCAAACGTAAAATAGATAGCTAGTGGGAAACAGCTGCATAGCACAGGGAGATCAGCTCAGTGCTATGTGACCACCTAGATGGGTGGGATAGGGAGGGTTGGAGGGAAGGAGATGCAAGAGGGAAGAGATATGGGGACATATGTGTATGTATAACTGATTCACTTTGTTATAAAGCAGAAACTGACACGCCATTTTAAAGCCACTATACTCTAATAAAGATGTTAAAAAATAATAATAATTAAGCTGTAGGCTTCTGCACATTTAAAACTGAAGGTGATTAGCATGATCTTAGGGTGGAATTTTGGGCCTTCTTGCTCACCCTAGCTATTTGCAGCACCACATTAAATATCAGTGTTTGCTGAAGAAGGAACACTTATGTCCCCATGCCTCCTGTGGGCCACTTTTCAGCCTCCAGAAGCAACTTCTGTGACATGCCAAACATCATACAGATCAAAGAGATTGTATCTGTGAATACTGTGCTCGGGCCTTCAAGAGTTCCCACAATCTGGCAGTGCACCGGATGATTCACACTGGCGAGGAGCCATTACAATGCGAGATCTGTGGATTTACTTGTCAGCAAAAGGCATCCCTTAATTGGCACATGAAGAATCATGATGCAGAGTCCTTCTACCAGTTTTCTTGCAATATCTGTGGCAAAAAAAAAATGAGAAGGACAGCATAGTGGCTCACAAAGCAAAAACCCACCCTGAGGTGCTGATTGCTGAAGCTCTGGCTGCCAATGCCGGCACCCTCATCACCAGCACAGATATCTTGGACACTAATCCAGAGTCCCTGACACAACCTGCAGATGGTCAGGGTCTTCCTCTTCTTCCTGAGCCCTTGGGAAACTCCATCTCTGGAGAGCGCCTCCTGCTAGTAGCTAGCTGAAGGGCTGTCAAGGTCATACTGTAGTGGAAAGGAACCTGTGAGCCTGATGGATCATGGGAAGATCTTTGTGCAAAGTGGCAGCAGTGGAGGTGCTGAAGGACTGGTCATGAACTTGGATATACTCGCTGCTACCACAGAGGTTCTGATTGAAGATTCAGACTCTACTGGACCTTAGTGGAAGGGAAGACTTTGGGCACTGGGACAGCTAAGACTTTGTATTTAAAAGACAAAAAGGACCAAAAAAAAAAAAAATTAGAGCATTTAAAATCCAGTAAAATAAAAAAAATTAGAGAATTTTCAAAAATTCCCTAATATACCATTTTAAAGAGAAATAATTATTTTTCTTTCAGCATAATTGTTTGTGATGACTATTTCAGGAACTTTGAAATATAAAATAAGAAAAAGAATTTTAGCATGAAACAATAATTAGGTGGAAAGGTTTTATACTTTTTATGGAAAATTTATCTATAAATTTCACTTTAGAAATATTATGCATTTATTAAATATATGTTTTGTGCCAAACACTGCATGAGTTGTTTTATTTCAGTTGTTTTACTTAATATTCCTTGCAAAGAAACTAAATTGTATGATTTGTTTTTCACAGATATCTATAAGATATTAAATTTTCACCAGGAATTGTAAATTGTAAAGAAAAACAGGTGGAACAGATTTTTCAATACTCTAATTTGAGGGGAAAATTTAACATGTTTTAAATTTGTTATATTAAAGCAGGCAAATTTGATGAAAATGGAATAGGTCAAAATGCAGAGTTCACTAATATGAAGACGTGATATATTCTAAAAGATACTATTAAAAAATGTTTGTAAGGTCTTTTAATATTCAAATATTAAAATTGCCTCTTTTTCTCTTTTTTTGAAACAGATGAGGGATATTTATAACATCTAGATAAAACATAGGTTACATTGTCTCCAGTTTCGGTTTGAATGAAAGTATTTTTTCCTACTAATAAAACTGTTGCCAGGGTTTGTGATTTTTTTTTTTTTATCTAAGATCTTGTACTCAGCTATTTATTTATTTATTTATTAACATCTTTACTGGAGTATAATTGCTTTACAATGATGTGTTAGTTTCTGCTTTATAACAAAGTGAATCAGTTATACATATACATATGTTCCCATATCTCTTCCCTCTTGCGTCTTCCTCCCTCCCACCCTCCCTATCCCACCCCCTTAGGTGGTCACAAAGCACCAAGCTGATCTCCCTGTGCTATGTGGCTGCTTCCCACTAGCTACCTATTTTAAGTTTGGTAGTGTATATATGTCCATGCCACTTTGTCACAGCTTACCATTCCCCCTCCCCATATCCTCAAGTCCATTCTCTCGTAGGTCTGTGTCTTTATTCCTTTCTTGCCCCTAGGTTCTTGATGACCTTTTTTTTTTCTTTCTTAGATTCCATATATATGTGTTATATATAAAATTTGCCCATTTCTTCCAGGTTGTCCATTTTATTGGCATATAGTTGCTTGTAGTAATCTCTCATGATCCTGCAGTGTCAGTTGTTACTTCTTTTTCATTTCTAATTCTATTGATTTGAGTCTTCTCCCTTTTTTTCTTGATGAATCTGGCTCATGGTTTATCAATTTTGTTTATCTTGTCAAAGAACCAGCTTTTAGTTTTATTGTTCTCCTGTAGCTTAATTATGCCTGCGAAGATTACTGCACCTTTTTCCAATCACCTTTCCCCACCCTCCCCAAGCTCCCCATACCTCAGAACACCCTGCTTCTTTATTCTTTATCCTGCAAACCTCCCAAGGTTCTCACCCTCGAGGTGGAGGTTCGGAGAATTGTTCTCCCTTCTCGTTTGGTTGCCCTGGAAATAAATAGTCTGCTGCACACCTCAGCTTCTCAGCGGTTTGGCTTGCTGTGTGTCAGGTCTTCTAATATATATGACTTGAAGAACAAGTTTATGGCTAAACTGGAGTTTGAAAACTTAGACCAATGTGGGGCATTGGTCTTCTCCTGCCCTTGGACTCAGACTCATATTGGAACTTACACCATTGGCATCTGCTCTAGACTTAGACTGGAAAAGCCATCTGTTCTTCTGGGTCTTCACCTTGCAAACTCCATATCTTGGGACATCTCAGTTTCTCAGCCTCCATAACCACTTGAGCCAATTCATTACATTAAAAAAAAAAAAAAAAGTATATTAAAAAAAAAAAGGTTCCTGAGTGATCCCTTTTCCTTCTGTAAGCAGATAGTAAATCAGTATTCAAAATTTTTCCTGGGGCTGTTTTTCTTTACTAAATAGTAAACTTTAGGTAACTAAAGTTTGTGTCTTCAAAAAAAGTGTACTTCCTAAGGTAGCATACACTCTTTTGGAAAAGTTTTTTAACAATGCAGCATTACTAATTTTAATTACCTGCAGTCTATACTTTCAGAATGTACTTTCTTGAGGTATATATGTCTTATTTTGCTGTTATGTAATCCATCTGGGTAGTTGATAGTCTGATTTAAAATCAACGAATTGATCTTATTTCCTATGTGCAGAATTAAGAGATAGAGGTCACTGGGGAAATCTTTTGTATTAGGAAGGGTTTTTCCTTGAGTTCGTTTCTAACTTATAGCTTAATTTTCCACTCCAAACACAATCATGCTTTTAATCATGGTTTTGCCAGTCTCCTACTAGAAAAATTATATATACATATATCTGAGTATATATATAATATATTTAAACTTGTAAATGTATTTTTTTTAAAAAATCTATTTTTTACATAATAAAAAGCATGCTTCTGAGTTGTTTCCTATGATGATCTATGCTATGGTTGAGTTTGATCATGTTACAGAGTTAACTTTGGGGTGAATAGTCATTTTTTTTCCTAGAAGTATTTAAGTATCAGAACATAAAATGTAAAGGGATTGCCATGTCAGAAATTTTTAGGAAAGCACATGGTACAAGAGGTATAGACCTTGGGTGAATGAGTGAATATCAAAATAAATGAGGATAATATATTTGCTGTTAAAAAATAAGTAAAAGTCCAAACATAATTCCATGTAATTCTATGTGTTCTTCGCATTTTGCAAGTATCAACATCTGAAAACATAATATGAAACAAAAATTAAATGTTTGTTATATTACATTGTCATTATGTATGTGTATATGTGTGTGTGGTGGGGAGAGAGAGAGGGAGAGAGAGAAAGAGGCTGTAATATGATATCATATGAGTGTCATAACCTAAGTTTCAAGGTCTGCTTAGTAGAGGTCTAGAAAAGTCTGAAGTAAAAGGAATAACAGAACAGGACAAATACTGGAACAGCAGGGAGCAATTCTTTCAGACAAGCAAAATATGTACCAAACTGTGATGGTCAAAATAATTATGGGTTCACTGATCTCAGGAAACAAAGGAATGTAGAAATGGGGATTTAGGATAGTAGCAAGGCTGAAATACATGTAAATATGTGATCTTACTAGGAAATTGCTTTCAATACAAAAAAAGGAGTCTGATATTGAGTCCTTGTACCACGAACCTGGTGACAGGCTCGAGGCAAAATGATTAGATCCCTTAACAGACATGTTATTGCTGGATGTGAGGAAAGGCAAAAGCAAGAATACTGGTCCAAGTCAGGTCTTCATCTGATAGATAAAACTATTCTCATAGTGTTAGGGCTTGTGTGTGAGTGTGGGTGTGCATGTGTGCACATATTTGTAAAGATGAGATTATTTACGTATGTTAATACAAGTTATTTGCAACACTCTTCCATCAATAAAAGCTTCTGTGATGTATATAGGAAAGGCACAAACACTTAAAAGAGAAAATCCCTGAGCAGCTGTCTGTAGGAGTGAAGCTGAGTGAGCTGACCTGACTTATCTGAAAAAATAACACTGTCAAATATTTCTGCCTTTTTTTTAAAAAAAAGATATGTCCCCATTCTCAGGAAAGTTTTTGCCTTTTTACTACTAAGGACTTTAGGGTATCAACCATGATTAAATAAACAAAACACTCCAGTAGTTTTCCTGGGGCTCATCAAAAAATGACAAGCCTACATTACCAATATTCCTGATTTAAAAGTATTGTTTTATTAGAGTGACTTTTTCAAAGTGAAGAAGAATTTACAAATTCTTCTTTTAACAACAAATTAAGTGAAAAAATATGTTGAATACAGTAAAATCAATATTGGAATATTCTCATAATTAAATGATTTAAACTCAGAATTGATATCTATGACCCAAAATTGCTTAGAACAGGGTAAAATAAGCAGAGCCAATCTATTAGTGTAGTGCTTATCTTGTGGTAAACATACATGTTATCTAATTAGTTTCAACAAAGTGTTGTGAGGTAGGCATCGTTTTTATTCTCATTTTACACAGGAAAAAAAATTTGGCCCTTAGATGGGTGGGATGGGGGTGAAGGAGGTCCAAGAGGGAAGGGATGTATGTGTATACACATAGCTGATTCACTTCACTGTACAGCAGAAAGTAACAAAACATTGTAAAGCAAATATATCCTGATTAAAAAAAAATGGAAGTACTAAGCAAGAAACTCTGAAAAGTAAGATATATATTCCAGATTTTGATGCAAATATGTTCTATATAAACAGAAAGGATGTTCTGTCTAACAAACACTTATCAACAATATTATGTGCTTGGAAGATTTTAGATGAAACAGATTTGATATCTTTTTTGATAGAGCCTATGGTCTAATGGCTTGCTTCAATTTCAGTGAAAACAGAATTCAATATATAAGGACTACAGTAGAGAGAACATGTACTTAATTTTATCTCATGGAAATGGAATGTACTTTGGAGGATGGGGATCCTACATTTGGTTTTAGAATAATGAGTAGAAATAACCAGTTGAAAATGTTTAACAGCATAAAATCTGAAACCAGACTCTCTAGATTTATATTCCAGCTCCCAGTTCACTAGCTAAGTATGTTAATTAGGATAAATGTGCCTCAGTTCCCTTACATATAAAATGAGATAATAATAGTACATAGATCTTTTGTTAGATTTAAGTGCATTTATATATGCATATTGCTTACAACAGGGCTTGTTTTAGAGAAAAACTATGGAAGTGGTTACTATTATTATTATTATCACTATCACTATTATTACTCCAGACATGACATGCACTAAACACACAGTGTACACACACCCGTAGACATTTAAGTGAAGTCAAGGAGGCAAAAAACAGCATGGTATGTTTATGGAGCCACAAGAAATTTGGTGAATGAGGCATGAAGTAGTAAGAGGGGTTAAGGAGAGGGAGCATAGGGCCAAATCATAGAATGACTTAAATGTTATATTAAAAGACTTCAACTTTGTAATAGGGAACAATTGAAAGATCTCAAGCTCTGACATTGGCAGATGTGTTTTTATGTACCACTCCGGGGGGAAACAATTGATTTGAGTGCAGCAGAAGCAGGGGTACCTAGGGGGCTACTGTAATGGTTGAGATGAGAAGTGATGAGGACTTAAATTGATACAATAATATTAGATACGAATAAAAAGGGGCAAGCACATTTTAGAAACATAAACAGAAGTGTTTGAGTGATTTGATGAGGGTAAAGAAGAGAATTGAAAATTCCTTTTAAGATTTTGGTAACACTGAAGTCAATCGTGTTAAAAAAAAAATACAAAGGTACAAAATAAGCAAATTCAGTTTAACACATGATGCGTGGGCAGGCTTGAGATGCCTGCCTGGCAAGAATGAGGATGCCCGGTATAAAGTAATATACACTACCCTGGAGCTATATTTGTATTTAACCATCCATAGGACTCTAGATATTTGTTTCACAGTTTCTTAAATTTATAAATGTAGAATATGGCCTGCCACAAGAGAAATTTCTCAGGCAGTACAAGTTCTATTGTAATTTTTTTTTGTTATTGTCAATGTGATTGTTGTCAAACTCTATATTATGAAAACTCTTGATTTTTAATGAAAATAAATTGAAAATATGCAAATGCTGCTTCAGAATAAACATTTTTGTTAGATGTTTCAGTGAACTTTTAGGAAATGTGTGTTTACTCACTTTGGGGACAGATGAAACAGAGAAACAAAGAAATTATCTGAGCTTGCTCCTAGAATTCTTTCTCCAACTGAAAATTCCTCTAACTCCCCGTTGCAATTTAGTAAAATATACATCCACCTCTTCTGGTACTAAGCATTTTTTAATCTTTCTAAATTTGTTCCACTACTAATCAAAATGGAAACTTTAGGTCTTACACTTTGGTTACTAATTACCTGCTGCACTTTATATTATGTGACCATTTTATGATTCAAACTGAATTCAAATAATGAATATAAAATGAGTAGGGCCAGCTTTTCTACAATAGCTCTTTGTATTTTTATTGCCTTTATATTATTTTTTCTCCTTTGCAATCAAATTTCACTTACAGAATTGGCAAGAGCTAAAAGCTCTGTACTGTGTTCTTTTGACCTTTTATTTATTAAAATGCTTTGGGTACAGATTAATTTACTTTGCAAATATTTATTGTTGTTTCACCTGACTTGAAAAGGGAGCTGTAGGCATTTTGATAAATGAATTGAGAGGTTGTCTGGCTTCTCCATACCTTCTGGAATTACTTTTATCCTTTACTGAAATGATATCTTGCAATTTTCTGCTAGTGTGTCCCTAGGGAAACCGCAGCTGATATTTCTATGAATTCTATTGCTGCAGCAATAGCTCTATTTTCCTTTGCTCTCTGTTAGTGGAGATACATTGTTATAAAAAAAATGTAACCCTCTGAAGCACTGGGTTTTTGTATGTCAAGCCTTTTAGTTATGCATTACAGATAGAAATAAATGAGGTTGAGTTGTAAATAGTCAGGAGAATGGGTCTTTAATCAGTGGATGTTGTCACAGGATAATTCTTGGTATGCATTATGGTTCTAGCAACTTCTTATCAGACACTCCATTTATCATAGCACTTCCTTAGTTGTGTATGACTCTGACAGTTACCTGGTTCTCTTTTTCTGTAAAGATGCTGGTCTTAGACACAAAGCTCTCTCTTTTATCAGTATAAAAATAAAAGATTTAGTTCAGCTTCAAATTGTACTTGAAAAAAATAAAAATGCAATGGATTCCTCATGTCACTGTTAAGTCAGGTGAACAAATAATAGGTGGACGCTTCTATGGGATAACACAGAAACAAGTTAAAGGTGAAATTTCTAGTTGACTGGGTAAAGTCATGAATTTTTCTCACAAACCCACCCAATCCACTGGTTGCCTTCAATATCAAGGGAGGCTGTGTCCAACAACTTCCTGCTTCTTTCCATTAGAAATTCTATGACACTATTTTATTCATTTATTCAACAGATTTGTATTGAAACCCCACAAATCATTAGATACTGTTCTAAGCTATGAAGATCAGCAGTGAATGTGAACATAGAAAGCCACTGCCCTCATGGGGATTACCCTTTAATGGAACAAAAGACAATGATGGACAATGAATTAAATGCATGAGTGCTAAGAAGGAAATAAATAAATCAGCCTAAGTGGGCAGAAAGTGACTGAAAAGTTTTATTTTAAACATACTAGTCAGGGAAGGTCTCTCTGACTGGGTGATATTTTGGGCAGAAACATAATGAAGTAAGGGAACAAGCCCTATAAGATATCTGGGAGAAGAATATTCCAGGCAGAGGTAAAAACCATGGCAAAGGCTTGAAGGCAGAATTTCAGGAATAGTTGGTGTGTTCCAGAAATAGCAAGAAGCACAAATGGCTGTAGTTAATGAAGCTAGGAGGAGAGACTAAGTCAGAAAAGGAGAAAAAAGCATGCAATGCTTGAAGGCCAAGAGGAAGACTCTGGCTTTCACTGAAGGAAGTTGGAATCTATTGGCTTTCAGCAAAGTGACATGATAAGACTTTAGTTTTTAAAAGATCAGTCTAGCTACTGTAACAAGTAGTGAGACCACATGTTTTGATTTTTACCTGGAGTATTGCCAGGCACAGCAAAATACCAACATATCACCAGGTCCACCATGCTGAGGCTGATGGATTTTTGTTTTTCATTTATTTTGTCCATTAGAATTTTAATTTTCAGAGTTAGGTTTTTAGTTTAAGATCTTAAATGGGAGTGATTACATGAGAGATATTAATTAGATCTTCATGGACTAAAATATCTGTGTATTTACATAGCAGATCATTTCTCAGGTCGGGATGCCTACCTTTCTTGGTCTGGGGTATCGGAGACCCTTGGTAAGTCTACAACATGGTTCCATAGCCTCTTGACAATCACATGTATTACACTTCCCTTTAGTTCATTGATTATATTAAAACTGTTATTTTTGATTCTTATATGTAAACAACTGGTACAATAAAATCAATGAACACCAGAGGGGGAGAACAGAAATTATTTGAAAAGTCCCTTAAAATTTTTCTATAATTCTAAGTCATCTTTATGTGTTACATTCCTTAAAAATAACAGAAGAAAACAGAGTCCAAAATGAGTTTAAAAGTTTATGCACATGTTACTATGGCTCAGAATCTCTGTCCCTGAGATAGATCATAGAAAAGGATCAAAGTCACAGCCCCTCCTTTCCAACTCAAACAGCACCATTTCCCCTCAGCTGAAATGAACAGTAAATATTTCCACAATGGCTTGGTTCTGAGCTGTTGGCAAAACCTCAAGGTGTCATCTAATTATCCAGTAAAACAGGCCAGCTCCTGAGTGTCAGAGACTTTGAACTATCAAGGAAAACCACCTTCAAAACAATGCGAAAATTGTCATGGGAGAAACTGCTAGGTTTTACACAATATATGTCTCCCCATTTTTCTGTAGAGAATAGAAATTGTAGCTTGGCACAAGGCAGCTGACTAGAAGACTACATTGTTCAGCCTTCCTTGCAACTAATTATGGTCACATTAAGTGTTGACCCATGGAATATGAGAAGTATGGATGAGTAGAAATTTCAGGTCTTATTCCTAAGAGAAGAGTTCCACCATCGTTTCCCTTCCTCCTGCATCTTTCTAATAAGAGTACAAGTATGGCAACAAGTAACCTTGGACCTTGTACGTGAGGGTTATGCCACAGCGATGGCAGAACCACAAAATACATGGGTCTGTGTCTATGACACCATGATGCTGATCCACTATCTTGGATTAATTACTCTCCCATCATTACTTTTGAGAAAAATCAACTTGCTTCTTATTTGAGTCACCTTTACTTTGGGTCTTTGTTATAGCACCATATGTGTAATCCCTTAAAAATAAAAATTAGTGGGGTTTCTAATAAATACATCCATCCTTTCAATAAAAACACGACCACCATAGACAAGCCAACTCTATGTCTCTGAAGCTGAGAACAGTATTCCAACTTTAAAATCCAGATTAAGAAAACTTTACTACCTTCTTAGTTATATAAGATCACCTTCACAAGGTGAAAGGCCTTTTCTGTTTTCTAAGGTGTAGCTACATTCTGTACTTTAAAAAAATTTTAAATGAATATACTGCCATTATGTATAAACTGATTCTAACAAATCATATATTTTTCCTCACTGATCTGTACTTAGAACTTGTAATTGTGTCAGAGACCTGACTTTGGTTTGATACAAAAGTGTTTCTAAAAAGTTTGTCTGGGGGCTTCACTGGTCGTGCAGTGGTTGAGAATCTGCCTGTTAATGAAGGGGACACGGGTTCGAACCCTGGTCTGGGAGGATCCCACATGCCATGGAGCAACTAGGCCCATGAGCCACAACTGCTGAGCCTGCGTGTCTGGAGCCTGTGCTCCGCAACAAGAGAGGCCGCGATAGTGAGAGGCCCGTGCACCACGATGAAGAGTGGCTCCCACTTGCCACAACTAGAGAAAGCCCTGACACAGAAATGAAGACCCAACACAGCAAAAATAAATTAATTAATTTAAAAAAAAAGTTTGTCTGATCAAAAGTCTTTGATCAAGGAAGAGTTTATTTTTGCTGTTTTTTTCTCCCCCTTTAATCTTTTAAGTATGGTTCTAAGTTTTAGCAGGGTTGAAAGAACTTAAAAAATATTTTTAGAGATTAGTTCAAGATGGCAGAGTAGAAGGACTCACTCCCTCTTGCAAGAGTAGTGCACTCACTCCCTCTTGCCAGAGCACCAGAATCACAACTAACTGCTGAACAATCAATGACAGGAAGACACTGCAACTCACCAAATAAGATACTTCACATTCAAAGACAAAGGAGAAGTCACAATGAGATGGTAGGAGGGGCACAATCACAATAAAATCAAATTCCATAACCGCTGGATGGGCGACTCACAAACTGGAGAACCCTTATACCACAGAAGTCCACCCACTGGACTGAAGGTTCTGAGCCCCATATCAGTCTTCCCAACCTGGGGGTCCAGCAATGGGAGGAGGAATTCCCAGAGAATCAGACTTTGAAGCCTGGCAGGATTTGATTGCAGGACTCTGACAGGACTGGGGAAAACAGAGACTCCACTCTTGGAGGGCACACACAAAATAGTGTGCACATCGGGATCTAAGGGGAAGGAGCAGTGATGCCATAGAGACTGAACCAGACCTACCTGCTAGTGTTGGAGGGTCTCCTATAGAGGCAGGGTTAGGAGGTGGCTGTGGCTCATTGTGGGGACAAGGGCACTGGCAGCAGAAGTTCTGGGAAGTACTCCTTGGCATGAGTCATCTGGTCTGCTATTAGCCCCACCAAAGAGCCTGTAGCCTTCAGTGCTGGGTCACATTCAGCTATACAACCGACAGGGAGGGAACTCAACCCTACCCATCAGCAAACAAGTGGATTAAAGTTTTACTAAGCTCTTCCCAACAGAGCAACGCCCAGCTCTACACACCACCAGTCCCTCCCATCAGAAAGTTTGCACAAGCCGCTTAGATAGCTTCATCTACCAGAAAGCAGACAGCAGAAGCAAGAAGAACTACAATCCTGCAGCCTGTGGAACGAAAACCACAGTCACAGAAAGATAGACAAAATGAAAAGGCAGAGGACTATGTACCAGATGAAGGAACAAGATAAAACCCCAGAAAAACAACTAAATGAAGTGGAGAAAGGCAACTTCACTCCACTATTCGAAAGAATTCAGAATAATGATAGTGAAGATGATCCAGGACCTCGGAAAAGAATGGAGGCAAAGATTGAGAAGATACAAGAAATGTTTAACAAAGACCTAGAAGAATTAAAGAACAAACAAACAGTGATGAATAATATAATAACTGAAATGAAAAATGCACTAGGAGGAATCAATAGCAGAATAACTGAGGCAGAAAAGCGGACAAGTGACCTGGAAGACAGAATGGTGCAAATCACTGCCGTGAAACAGAATAAAGAAAAAAGAATGAAAAGAAATGAAGACAGCCTAAGAGACCTCTGGGACAATATGAAACACACCAACATTTACATTATAGGGGTCCTAGAAGGAGAAGAGAGACAGAAAGGACCTGAGAAAATATTTGAAGAGATTATAGTTGAAAAATTCCCTAATATGGGAAAGGAAATAGCCACCCAAGTCCAGGAAGCACAGAGACTCCTAGGCAGGATAAACCCAAGGAGAAACATGCCAAGACATACAGTAATCAAATTGACAAAAATTAAAGACAAAGAAAAATTATTAAAAGCAACAAGGGAAAAATGACAACATACAATAAAACTCCCATAAGGTTAACAGCTGATTTCTCAGCAGAAACTCTACAAGCCAGAAGGGAGTGGCATGATTTATGTAAAGTGATGAAAGGGAAGAACCTACAACCAAGATCACTCTACACGGCAAGGATCTCATTCAGATTTGACAGAGAAATTAAAACTTTACAGACAAGCAAAAGTTAAGAGAATTCAGCACCACCAAACCAGCTCTACAACAAATGCTAAAGGAAGTTCTCTAAGTGGGAAACACAGAGTAGAAAAGGACCTACAAAAACAAACCCAAAACAATTAAGAAAATGGTAATAGGAACATACAGGTTGATAATTACCTTAAATGTGAATGGATTAAATGCACCAACCAAAAGACACAGGTTTGCTGAATGAATACAAAAACAAGACCTGAATATATGCTGTCTAAAAGAGACACACTTCAGACCCAGGAACACATACACTGAAAGAGAGGGAATGGAAAAAGATATTCCGTGCAAAAGGAAATCAAAGAAAGATGGAGTAGCAATGCTCATATCAGAAAAAATAGACTTTAAAATAAAGAATGTTACAAGAGACAAAGAAGGACAATACATAATGATCAAGGGATCAATCCAAGAAGAGGATATAATAATTATAAATATATATGCACCCAACATAGGAGCACCTCCATATGTAAGGCAAATGCTAACAACTATAAAAGAGGAAATCAACAGTAACACAATCATAGTGGGGGACTTTAACACCTCACTTACAACAAAGGACAGATCAAGCAGACAGAAAATTAATAAGGAAACACAAGCTTTAAATGACACAATAGACAAGATAGTTTTAATTGATATTTATTGGACTTTCCATCCAAAAACAGCAGATTACACTTTCTTCTCAAGTGTACACAGAATATTCTCCAGGATACACCACAGCTTGAGTCATAAATCAAGCCTTGGTAAATTTAAGAAAATTGAGGTCATATCAAGCATCTTTTCTGACCACAATGCTATGAGACTAGAAATAAATTACAGGGGAAAAAATGTAAAAAACACAAACACATGGAGGCTAAACAATATGTTACTAAATAACCAATAGATCACTGATGAAATCAAACAGGAAATCAAAAAATTCCTAGAGACAAATGACAACAAAAACACAGCGATCCAAAACCAATGGGAAGCAGCAAAAGCAGTTCTAAGAGGGAAGTTTATAGCAATATGATCCTACCCCAAGAAACAAGAAAAATCTCAAATAAACAATCTAACCTTACATGTAAAGGAACTAGAGAAAGAAGAACAAACAAAACCCAAAGTTAGTAGAAGCAAAGAAATCATAAAGATCAGAGCAGAAATAAATGAAGTAGAAACAAAGAAAACAATAGCAAAAATCAATAAAACTAGAATCTTTAGCCAGACTTATCAAGAAAAAGAGGGAGAGGACTCAAATCAATAAAATCAGAAATGAAAAAGGAGAAGTTTAAATGGACACCACAGAAATAGAAAGACTCACAAGAGATTACTACAAACAACTCTATGCCAATAAAATGAACAGCTTGGAATAAATGGACAAATTCTTACAAAGGTGTAACCTTCCAAGACTAAACCAGGAAGAAACAGAAAATATGAACAGACTAATCACAAGTAATGAAATTGAAAATGTGATTAAAAATCTTCCAAAAAACAAAAGTCCAGGACCAGATGGATTCACAGGTGAACCCTATCAGTCATTTAGAGAAGAGTTAACACCCATCCTTCTCAAACTCTTCCAAAAATTGCAGAGGAAGGAACACTCCCAAACTCATTCTACCAATCACCCTGATACCAAAACCAGACAAAGATACTACAAAAAAAAGAAAATTAGAGACCACTATTGCTGATGAATATAGATACAAAAATCTGCAACAAATACTAGCAAACAGAATCCAACAACATATTAAAAGGATCATACACTATGATCAAGTGGCATTTATCCCAGTGATAAAAGGATTCTTCAATATATGCAAATCAATCACTGTGATACACCATATTAACAGATTGAAGAATAAAAAAACATATGATCAACTCAGTAGAGGCAGGATAATCTTCTGACAAAATTCAACACCGATTTATGATAAAAACTCTCCAGAAAGTGGGCACAGAGGGAACCTACCTCAACATACTAAAAGCCATATACGACAAACTCACAACAAATATCATTCTCAATAGTAAAAAACTGAAAACACTTCCTCTAAGATCAGGAATAAGACAAGGATGTCCACTCTGTCCATGATTATTCAACATAGATTTGGAAGTCTTAGCCACAGCAATCAGAGAAGAAAAAGAAATAAAAGGAATACAAATTGCAAAAGAATAAGTAAATCTGTCACTGTTTGCAGATGACAGAATACTATACATAGATAATCCTAAAGGTGCCACCAGAATATTATTAGAGCTAATCAATGAATTTGGTAAATTTGAAGGTACAAAATTAATGCACAGAAATCTCTTGCATTCCTATACACTAACAATGAAAGATCAGAAAGGGAAATTAAGGAAACAATCCCATTCACCATTGCAACAAAAAAGAATAAAATACCTAGGAATAAACCTACAAGGAGGTAAAAGACCTGTACTCAGAAAAGTATAAGAAGACACTGATGAAAGAAATCAAAGATGACACAAACAGATGGAGAGATATACCATGTTCTTGGATTGGAAGAACCAAAGTTGTGAAAATGACTATACTACCCAGATAAATCTACAGAATCAGTGCCATCCCTATCAAATTACCAGTGGCATTTTTTATAGAACTAGAACAAAAAAAAGTCTTAAAATTTTTATGGAGGCACAAAAGACCCTGAAGAGCCAAAGCAATCTTGAGGGCAAAAAAAACAGAACTGGAGGAATAAGTCTCCCTGAATTTGGACTACACTACAAAGCTACAGTAATCAAGACAGTATGGTACTGTCACAAAAACAGAAATAAAGATCAATGGAACAGGATAGAAAGCCCAGAGTTAAACCCATGCACCTGTGGTGAACTAATATATGACAAAGGAGGCAAGTATATACAATGGAGAAAAGACAGGCTCTTCAATAAATGGTGCTGGGAAAACTGGACAGCTACATGTAAATGAATGAAATTAGAACTCTCCCTAACACCATACACAAAAATAAACTCAAAATGGATTAAAGACCTAAATATAAGACCAGACACTATAAAACTGTTAGAGGAAAACATAGTAAGAACACTCTGATATAAATCACAGCAAGATCTTTTTTTGACCCACCTCCTAGAGAAATGGAAATAAAAACAAAAATAAACAAATGGGACCTAATGAAACTTAAAACTTTTTGTGCAGCAAAGGAAACTATAAACAATATGCAAAGACAACCCTCTGAATGGGAGAATATATTTGCAGACGAATCAATGGACAAAGGATTAATCTCCAACATATATAAACAGCTCATGCAGCTCAATATTAAAAAGACAAACAACCCAATCAAAAAATGGGCAGAAGACCTAGATAGACATTTCTCCAAAGAAGACATACAGATAGCCAAGAGATACATGAAAAGCTGCTTAACATCACTAATTATTAGAGAAATACAAATCAAAACTACAACAAGGTATCACCTCACACTGGTTAGAATGTGCATAATCAGAAAATCTACAAACAACAAATGCTGGAGTGGATGTGGAGAAAAGGGAACCCTTGTATGCTGTTGGTGGGAATGTAAATTGATACAGCCACTATGGGGAACAGTACGGAGTTTCCTTAACAAAGTAAAAACAGAATTACCATATGAACCAGCAATCCCACTGCTGGGCATATACCCAGAGAAAACCATAATTCAAAAATACACATGTGCCTAATGTTCATTGCAGCACTATTTACAATAGCCATGTCATGGAAGCAACCTACATGCCCAATGACAGACGAATGGATAAAGAAGATGTGGTACCTATATACAATGGAATATTACTCAGCCATAAACAGGAATGAAATTGGGCCATTTTCAGAGATGTGGATGGATCTAGAGATTGTCACACAGAATGAAGTAATTCAGAAAGAGGAAAACAAGTATCATATATTAATGCATATATGTGGAATCTAGAAAAATGGTACAGCTGAACCGGTTTGCAAGGCAGAATAGAGACACAGATGTAGAGAACAAATGCATGGACACCAAGGGGGGAAAGCGGGGTGGGGGTTGTGGGTTGAATTGGGAGATTGGGATTGACATATATACACTACTATGTATAAAACAGATAACTAATAATTTAAAAAAAGTGTATTTAAACTTTCTAATGCTATTATTACAGTTTACTGGATATGATTCTACTCCCCTGTGGCTGTTGTCAGTGAAAATCTTATGTAGTATGCCTCATTGATTTCTATTTCATCTTCAGTTATTTGGCCCTGTCAGCAATTTATAGCCTCAAGTTTTCTTTGTTTTCTTAATCAACACCTCCAAACACACAGACACAGACACACACACACACACATTTATCTCACTCTGCTTTGTCTGTGTATGTGGGTATGCAATTGCAACTGTGAGTACCTGGAGAGTAGGTACTGTGTTTTGGTCTTATTTATTTATTTCCTGCATAGTTTCTACAGTATTTGACAGAGTAAATTCCAATAAATATTTATTAAATTTAATTAGAATGGGGAGAATTCACTAAAAAAAAAAAATCACCAAACTATTGTGACTGAATTTTGAAGTGATGCTCAAGGAGATGAAATTCATTTATGTATCAAACTTCTCTCTTTTGGAAACTAACTAAAGGTCAAGTTATTCATATATGAACACGCTATCATCTAGAATCATTTTCTTGAATTAATTATCTTACAAAACATGGGTTTCTCAGGTGCAAACAAATACTAAGTGTGCCAAAGTATACTCTAAGTAAAGTGAAACTTACTCTTAACTCTACTGTAATTATTTTGAGTTTCACTGCTGATTTACAAGTATTCACCATAGAAAATGCATATTATATATATTATATATTACATAATCTGATTAGAGTAAGGAGAATTTTCATAACTTAATTTATTGAAAAAAATTAAAATTACTCTTTTTGCTCATCATTACATAAACATAATATAATGGCATCATCATAGAATTTGTGATTTAGGGGGAAGCAATGAAATTCATACTTTCAATCATATAATGAGGAAATTAGGACTTAGAAAGGAGTATTGATTGCCCAAAAGCAAGTATACAGGCAGGATGAGAGTCGAGAGTTTTAAAAAACTAGCTATTATTTATTGAGTAGATAGTATATTCCATCATATTAGATATGTTCTAGGGAGACAGATTATTGTTGTGGTATCATGTTATTGATTATTAAAGGAAGCCTCTGGAGCAAAATTGTTTAAGTCTTAATCCTGGCTCTTCAATCTAGTAACAGTGTTATCTTAGGCAAGTTCCCTACCCTCTTTATGTCTTATTTTCCTCCTCCGTAAAATAGGGTATATATTAGTACCTTACTAACTGAGTTACTGTGGGGATTAAGGAAGTGAATACATGTGATATACACATAGTTTTACACAGTGTTATTCATATAATAAGTTTTAGATGATTATTAGCTATTTTTATTATATAGATCATATTTAATGTTCAAAACAATTGAACTTATCTCCATATTTTATATAAGACTACTGAGGCTCTGAAACAGTAACTTACTTAAAATCACAAAATGCGTATGTGCTTCACTTGGAATTCAAATATTCTTTTGACACAAAAGCTCTTTTTTAAAAAAAATATATTAAAGTTATGATTTCCTGTACTCTAAACAATTTTCACTGAAAGTATCATTTGACCTGCATTATGCAGTTAATAGCTTTTGTTTTATGGCAATAGCTTAAATACAATAGTCAAACATGGAATAAAATGGGATGCTAGACACCTGACGGTTTCAAATTGCTGAAAATAATCTTACCCATCAGATATTTTGTTTTCCTTGATTACAGCAAAATATCACACAAAAGATTTTGGTTTTGTTTATAATTACTCTGGGGTTTTCTTTATGTTGTTATTGCTAATACAGAGAAATTTTGCTGTTAGAATTAATATAATGTTAACTGGAATGTTTTTCTGGTAAAATCAATTGGCCTATGATTTCTGATTTCCCAACATTTGGTTCAGTAATTTTTCTTACATCAACAAAACTTTGATGCTTTGAGAAACATTTATTGCCTAAATTATGTCTTTTTATTTTTGATTACTATTGTATATACCTGCATGAAAACAAAATAAAAAATCAATATATGATGTGTATTAACAAAGAAATAAAGTTCTTAAAAATACATCCCCCTTGTGGATCAGTGTGGTAGATGTTGCTAAGTTTTGGTGATTGTTAAATAAAGGGTCTCATGAATTATTTAGTACAAAGAACAAGTAATATATTGCTGGTATAATCTTAAGTTGAATACATTTCATCATGTTCTCTATAATTATATTTGAACCTAACTATATCTAAACACATGTATTATTTAAAGACACCACCTCATAAATGAAGGCAAGCAGTTTACTGGCAAATCAAGACTGCATTTCACAGATCAGTTTTTTCGAGTCAAAGAAGTATTGAACCCTCTCTGGGATTTTGTCATTCAAAGAGGCAATAAAAAGTTACTGCTTCAGTCTTTTCTTTCATACCCGTAGAGAAAACTATGGTCATGTTGGAGTAATAGCATATGACAAAATGAAAAAAAAAAGTTGTCTTCCTTTCTCAAATTCACCTTTATTTTAATTTTCAATTAAAAAGATCAATGCAGTGTTTATATTTAAATTTCTGTGGTCAGCTTGAAACATGTGTTTTTCTCTTTTCCAGTTCATTATGTTATTAGCAATGAGAGCAGACAATAACTAATCATTTTTCAAATCTTTAAAGGTTTTTTTCTTTAGCAGCATTTGAGAGGTGATAAATTAGAAGTGTTAACATACTGAAAATTAAGCATGTTGATCATATCATTGACATATTCTTGAAAATTTCATAGGGGTTATTGAGTGAATCCTTACCATATTACTTGAATATAAAGTTTTACAAAGGATCAGTATCACCATAAGATTATGTGTTTGTCAAAATCATTAATATTCAAAGTGTTTTTATAATAAAGTATTCAAATAAAAATATCTTGGGGAAATTTGAAGAATGATGTGTTATTGTAAAAGGTAACTTCTGGACAAAATAGACTGGAAGATCATATGTTACCAAGTACAAATTTTTCTGGGTTTTAGGATCATTTATAAAACAACCGCAGTTTCTTACCCTGTTTTATTGCTTCTCCTTCCTCAGTAAACCTCCTTCAGCTGCCCATTAGCTCAGCCTCATTGCTCTCTCTCGGAGCTGCCGTGTGGTGGGAGGCTGAATAATGGTCCCCAGACCCTGGGGATTAGATTCCTAATCCTTGCAATGTCTAAAAATGTTACCTTATAAGAACAAAAGATCTTTGCAGGTGTGATTAAATCAAGGCGTTCAGGATCTTGAGATGAAGAGGTTATCTTGGACTATCTGTGTGGACCCTAGATATAATCACAAGCGTCTGTTTAGGAGGAAGCCAGAGGGAGATTTAACAGAAACAGAAGTTAATGTGACCATGAAGGCAGAGATAGCAGTGATTTGGCCACAAGCACCAAGGATGCCAGTAGCATCAGAAGCTACAAGAGGCAAGAAATGTATTGTACCTTAGAGTAGCCAGGGGGGAGGACAGCTCTGCTAACACCTTTTGGTTCAGCGGTACTAATTTTGGACTACTACTGGCCACAAGTTGTTTTAGGCCATCCAGTTCATAGTAATTTGTTATAGCAGCAACAAGAAATAAATATACAAGCTCACTACTGTTCCTGTTTTCCCTCACTTAGAACTTCACTCCATTTCTCCTTGACCTAGTAAATTTTATTTTTTCTGCAAGTATCATTCATCATGGTACCTGATAACATCTACCCTAAACTTTCTCCTGCTATATCAGCCCTCACTTATCCCCTCATTTTTTAATACTTTTGCCACACAAATTCACCCTTAGTTCACAGTCTTGTAATTGATTTTTCAATTCAATTGATATTTAATAATTTTTTTCTTAAATTTTATTGCGCTTGCCTTCAGCTTACAACATATCTATTACTTCTATAAAGCTCATGGTTCCTACAATGTTGATCACTCCTAAAGTATTCAATATATTACATGTCAATCAAAAGCTTTCTAACTTTGCCCTGTTCTTTTGCCATTCTAATCTCTCCATGCGTCTATTTTTCTGCTCATCATTGTGATTCTCTTTGCCTTATCCTCTGATCTTCTATTTAAATGGCAATCTTGGTTTTCATTTTTGATGAAAAATCATTTTGTGGGTTTTAAATGCCATGTTTGAATCCAAATTCTCAACACCGGCAAACTCTTCAGCAATGAAGAGGCTATACATATTCAAGAGAATAGAAATTTGGATAGCTACCCACTCTGTTTTGATTGCCAACATATACTTGGTATTTAGGAGATTGTCTAAAGCTGTGGCCACATAACAATATTATTTGTAAGTGAACTACAGGCTTTATTCCCAGTTGGCTCTTTTGTGTACAAAGACATAGCTGGAGACAAAAGGATTGGTTTGAGCATGGCCCCATATGCATGTTCTCACTGGTTAAACCATGAAGGAATCAGTCATACTAACTACTTTGATGCCTCAGTTTCTAAGATAAATAGACTGAAGGAAATTAAGTGTGGGTGTTTGTGAAGTTTAATGATTCCAGACAAAGGAAGCTAATGCTGTTCTAAGGGGGGAAAACGTACTAATTAATCAGATCCTTGAGACAGAAGAATAGAGCTCTTTGAATAAATTTAATTGTCCCAATAGGCTAAATGAACAGAGAAGAAAAATATTGATTTGACTGATGACCTCATTTTGACAAGTGACAGAAATTTGGTTTCTGAATATTATATAGCTAGCTTATTTGGCAGATTATCTCTATATCTTATAGTTTAATATCATATAGATGTAATCATAGACTGAGCACACAAACACATGCTTTAATCATACATGACACACACATATGACAAAACACACAGCTTGTAAAGAAATGATCAACCATATGAAACTTAATAATTGCTCTATAGGTAGGGGAAAAGTGTTTTACCTCTCTCTTCCATAAAAATCTCCCATTGTTCAATCTTGATTGAAAAGCATTTAGTAGCATAGTAAAAAGGAAAGGAAGAGAAGGCTGTAAAACTTGTAGGGGAGACAGGGACAGCAACTAGACAGAGGCTCTTGTTGCAGTGGGGCACTTCGTGAAGCATACAAATAAAATTCTTGAGGGAAAGAGTCTCACTGTTTCAAGACTTTGCACTTACCCTACAGAAAATGGTGTGCATGGCAACATCATGGTGAATGGAAAAAGTCCAAGATTTAGAAAGAAATATTTTCAAACACTGCAAGCGTGAATGATACACATGCTGAAAAATTGTTTCTCTCCACAAAAGTTATTTTGATGTCTCCCCACCAAACCCTTCCACCCTATTTTTGTCAGTTTTTTAGAATTTCTCATCTGTTCTTTTCCATTTCTGAATCTTTGCAATTTTCTGATACAATAGCTTTATCTGCAATGTTAAAAAGTAAATACATTGACTGAAAATTTTATATATAAGTGTACACTAGAACTACTGATTTAGAATTCATTATGCAGCAACCAGAAAAGATTATTTAGCACAGTATGGTGTCCTGTCTTCAGAAATAATTTTCCTCCTATTAGCTTCTCTATCGTTTCCTATTTGTTTTCATCATAGCTGCAAATGCATATAAACTTCTTGTTTATTTGGTTCAGAAGTTGGGTGGTTCTGGTTGTCAATAGCTGACCCACCTCTTCCACTTTTGTAAATGAGCACCTCAGCCCCAAGCCTGCTCATATCATCAGCTATGCTTCATTGAACACACTGGTGAGTCTCACAGTCCCTGGGTTCTTTCTTTCAGAGATAGGCTGCTTTTGCTAAGCAATATATGTATGTTATCTCTCATTTCAAACCCCTTCCTTCCGCATATCAAGGCCTAGAATTCATCTTATCAGAAGAGTCAACAAAGAAGTGGAAAATATAGTTTAAAGAGTAGGAAAAACACAATTTTCACTTTTTATGTGAAATGCATGAGGTTGGTCTGGCTGGTCATGAAAATTTAAAATATCCCTTTACTTGTGTTAGATATTCCCAAGGGAGATACCTCCAGTAAAATTTGGCTTTCATGGATTCCCTAAATAGGAAGAGAATTTTGGAGTCTTATATGAGGTGTAGAAAGTTATGATAATGACACCCCCCTCTTAAGATTAAGTCATCATTTCATTTTCTTGGATTTTCAGATGGTTAACTGAAGCCACAAAGAAGAAAGGGTTTCAAGCTGTCACTAATCTTTTGTTCTGGTGAAGCCAGGGTGTAATTGAAAATCTTCCCTTTATGGAACATTGATCACTTTTCTAGCTTTGTGTAGGAACTTTATATATGAACAGAAAATGAGAGTCTGAGGCCTGTAAAATTAAGGTATTCAAGTACTTCACCCTACTGTTTACTGGGACATCAAGGATATTCATAAGTGTGTTTTATCTTCCCGTGGGAAACCCTGTTCTGGGTCATTTGAGTTTACAGACATATGTCAGAGATATTGTAGGTTCAGTTCCAGACCACTGCAATAAACCAAATATTGCAATAAAGCAAGTCACATGAATTTTTTGGTTTTCTGAGGCACGAAAAAGTTATGTTTATGCTATGTGTAGTCCATTAGATGTGCAATAGCATTGTGTCTAAAAAGAAATGTTCATACCTTAATTAAAAATACTTTATGGCTAAAAAATTCTTATCATCATCTGAGCCAGTGAGTCATATAACATCAAAGATCACTGACCACAGATCATAACAAATATAATAATGAAAAAGTTTGAAAGATGGTGAGAATTACCAAAATGGGACACAGAGACAGGAAGTCAGTAAATGCTATTGGAAAAATATCACTGATAGACTTGCTTGACACAAGGTTGCCACAGACCTTCAATTTGTAAACTACACCACATCTGTGAAGAACAGTAAAACAAGGTATGCTTGTACAGTGTTCATAAATTTTAGAATAGATGTTCTCTGTTTACTCACTAAAAATAAAATATTAAATGGGTTACTGTTTTGTTTCAGCTCCTCCACAGCTCCTCCAGCGTCCACAGCCACACCAAGTTGAGAGAGAGCGAGGAGAAGGAGGAGGGCATCAGGCGCTTTCCCAACGAAGCTCAACCTCTCATCATATTCCTGGAGGGAAGCCTGAGCAGAGAATTTCACTGCCTGGGGTTTCAGCCTAAATTTCCTTATCAGATATCCCTTTCTGAGTTTCAATTCTCAGATGCTCATCTATCTGGATAGTCTTCTCAACCACTCTCCAGGTCATCTCTGTAAACCTCAGACCACATTCTAGGTTCCAGGAAGTTTTGTTTTTTTTTCCTCTCCCTTTATTTGCACAGTTATTTTTCTGTGGCCAGATATTTCTGTTTTTCCAATTCTCGGTTGTTACCTAATTTTGTTTTTAATGATGCAGAGTTTTGTCCTCATGACTTCTCTATCTTCCAGATATTATTAGGAGGTATTATTCACATTAATAGGGGTGTCACTTTGTTGTTATTGTCATCAGTGTTGTTTTATCACAGTCAATCATAGTTGGTGAAAGGGAAGGGAAACAGAATAGAAACTAAATAGAACTAATGTTTCTTTTAATGTGACCTGGGGGAAAAGAAAATGAGTCAAGGTTCACTGAGACTTTAGCATTTCATTCTTTCTGGTAGGAATAAAGCACCTGAGTTGCAAGATAGAAAAGTTAACAGAGGTAAAGTTATACAGTGTTTGTATTGTGGGGGAAGTTGGCAAAACAGCCCTAGTGAATGCTGAGTTTTCCAGTTAACAAAATGTTGTTGAGTATTTTTTATAAAGTAATTTGAAGTTGTTCTCATTAAAATCATTTAAAATATGTAAGTACCTGCCAGGTTGGAAGGAACTGAAATCTGAGACAGGTAAATTTGTGACAGTGTTACTCAGTGTGGACAGCCACTGAGTTAGTCAGTCACTCAGTAAGCATGGAGTAAATAAGTCTTCCCTAAGATAATGCGTCATAAAGCTACTATTGGGTATTCTAACTCTAGAGAATTATGTAATTCTAATCATTTCTTTCTACTCATTATAGTATCGACAGTTAAATATATATTTTCATCCTCTTTTCAAGTTGATAATTTAGTTTTATTCATTTACTGTTCATGCTTATGAAAATTTTTTCAATTAACTTTTTATATTCGTATCAGAAAAACATTGGCCATAGACATGGCTCAGATCTAAGCTGGGCTAAATGGACTTTAATTTGGACATATCATGCTTCACTGTCAGAGGATCTCCTGTCATTGGATCATGTTGTTGAAGATTCCACAAATTCTTAAATTTAATGTTTCTGCTATTGAATGGCTGCAAAATACACCATATGCAAATTATTTGACTATGTATTATGCCATATGAGTGTGTACACACACAGCCAAGCACACTTTCCATGCTCTGTAGCAATATGGAATAAGTTACTAACTAAATTTAAAAGTATTTATGTTTAAAAATCCCAAATGAGTCTGTTAATACAAAGTATTTAAGATAGTGCTCTTAAAATCTTTCATTTAGAATTAGAACGATAAAAATATCTAGATTAAAAATGCAAAAAAAACCCAAATCTAGAACTAAGATTTCCCAAGTTTCTTTGAAACAGAAGTAAAATCTATCTTCCTATCAATATAGAGTTATTGTTTATCTACTCCAAATCTTTAAAAGTGTCTTTTTATGAAATTCTGAAAGGGAGATTTTAAGAAAGTCTCTTTTTTTGCCGTACGCGGGCCTCTCACTGTTGTGGCCTCTCCTGTTGAGGAGCACAGGATCCAGACGTGCAGGCTCAGGGGCCATGGCTCATGGGCCCAGCCGCTCCGCCGGCATGTGGGATCTTCCCAGACCGGGGCACAAACCTGTGTCCCTGCATCGGCAGGCGGACTCTCAACCACTGCGCCACCAGGGGAGCCCAGGAGAACCTCTTGGACAGAAAGAAAGGCTGGAGAAGCCTATTCCACTCGTGAGGGGAGCACGTGTGCTGGTTTGCCAACAGTTAGGGTGGAGAGAGTTTGCACTGGCAGCCGCTGCTTCCCCGCACTCCCCAATCCAAGTGGTGTGAATAACTTGGCCCTGCTCACTCCACACCACAGCCTAGCACACGACCTGGACCAGTTGGGCCCTGGAAAAAGTCTCAGTCTAGCCATGCAGAGACAGACCGGGGGGCCTGGGCTATGATCCAGGTGGGGTGGTGATGGCCATTGTGAGCACTCACTGGGGCAGCACTACGGGAGCACCGCTGTGGTCTCCCAGCCCAGCAAGAGTGCTCCAGATCCACGCACTCCACTTTAACATCCCAGTAAATTTTTCCATGATATATGGAAATTATCCATCTATAAATGGATAAATTATCAGTGATGAGCATTATACATTCATGCAAATTCTGGACATATTTTTTAAGATTTGGAAGTAATAAGTTCTGAGAGCCATCCTTAATAAACATTCTGCCTTATATATTATGTTTATGCACATTTAAAACATTAAGAATTTTTCAATGAACCTAGCTTTGCAATTTAGGGCATTCAAATGTTTTGTTGTTTCATTTTATTTATTCTATCAGTCCTAACCAAGCACTATTGCTTTGTGGTGGGAGACAGGGGCTTAGAGATGTTTTAAGTGTGTTTGTTTATGAAATCGATTATGTGTCTGGGAAACTTGTCTGTTCTTTAATGCAAACTTCACATGATCATAGAAATCAAAAAAATTAGAAAACTAGCAGCATCTTTAAGGTATATGACTTCTGTACCAAATAATAAGTCCCTGTCATTTCTATTCTGTGGTTTTATTACACACGTGATTACAAAATGAGACAGGAGTTAGGTGTGTGCTCTTTTGTGCTATTATCAAAGGTATGTTACCTCATGGATTCCAATATTTTTCAGAAAAATAATACAATTATTTGGTTACCTTACTCTGTCTCTCTCAATTCAAGAAAAATCCATTTTGGAAAGTATATGAGTAGATACCCTTCTATCAAACAGTAAGCAGCGCCATCAATTAATTAACCTTTTAACAACCTGCTATGTGATGGTCACTGAAATAGGAAATGGTGGACAAAACTGCCACAATCTCTGCTTGTAAATTTTTAACTGGGAAACTCAGATTTAAAAAATAATTATTATGATTATTTAAATAATTACTTATGTGCCTGTGCTCTAAAGGGATATGTACAGGACTTTCTATAAGCCTAAATACAGGAAAACTAACTTAGCCTTGGGGCATAGGAGTCAATGGAAAAAAGTTTCCTTAAGGAAATTATTTTTGTATTCGCATCTTTACTGGAGTATAATTGCTTCACAGGAAATGATTCTGAGAGTAGACCTGAATGTTAAGGGACTAGACCTTATCATTCAGGTCTAGTCTCTCACTGAGGTGAGAGAAAGCATGATGGGTTTTAGATGCTGAAGTATGATGTTTTAGGTATTGTAAGAAGTTTAAATTAGCTTGAGAAAAGAATATAAATGACTTACTTAAATAGGTAAGTTTGGAAACATAAGCAAAACTCAGATCACGTTAGAATTCCTAGGATCTATTAAGTATTTTCACTTAAATCAACACTGGATATCTATTGAAGAGTATTAAACTGAGGCACGGCATGAAGAGGCTTACATTTTAAGAAGTCTTCATTGGATTGGGGTGGAGAAGTGAGTGGCTATATGAAGACCAATTATAATACTACTGCTATAGCCTGGTCTAAAGTGGTATGGTAGTAATGAACTTTCACAGAGATTCTTTAGCTGAGAATATTCAATTTTTGTTCATCTCAAATTGAAGCAATATTTCTTCAAGAGCTAGTACACAGCTAAACAAATTTACTAGGTTCCTTGGCAGTTAGGTAAAGCCATACAACTGTGTGCCAGCCAAGGAAATACGTGTGCAAGTGATTGGCACCTATTCCAGTCTTGGCTCGTGAAACTATCACACCTGTGTTCCTCTGTACTTCTTCACAGGAGTTGTAGCAAACAAACTGTTGAATATGGCAGAGCCTTCATCAAGTTGGATCACTGCCAACTTTTTCTCCTGTCCGGTATTATCAGAAGAGCAAAAATATAGCACATTGGGGACTACTTATTACATCAGTTAGGCTATGCTAACTAATATACAACCTTGGATTTAATTCTAAAAATAAGTTGTTATAAGAAACAATTCACCAATGCTGTTTGCATATATTGTTTGCAATATATCCTTATGTTATTTTTCAAAAGGCAGCTTTACAGGGGTAAAATATACTATTTTAGCTTCCTACGACTCCTATAGCAAATTATTACAAACTGGGTGGCTTATAGAACTTTATTCTCTCACAGTCTGGAAGCTAGAAGTTTGAAATCAAGATGTCAGCAAGGTTGCTTCCTTCTTGAGGCTCTGAGGATAAAACTTTTTTATGATTCTCTCCTAGCTTCTGGTAACTGCCAGCAATCTTTTACACTTCTTGGTTTACAGCTCTATCACTCTTGTCTCTGAGTGGCATTCTCTCTGACTATCTCTGTACCTGTGCCTTCACATGGCCTCTTATAAGGACATTGGTCATTAGATTTAGGGAATACCTTAATCCAGTATGATCTCATTTTGACTTGATTACATCTGCAGACAAAGACCCTATGGCCAAATAATGCCAAATTCACAGATACCAGGGGCTGGGACTTCAACATCTCCTTTAGGGGAACACAATCCAACTAATGACATATACATACAACAAAATTCAGCCATCATGAAAATATAATTCTTTGGCATTTACTATAGAAAACATAGTATGTAAACACCATCATACTCATAATATACAATACTTTCAACACCCCCAACAGCCTTCTTCTGAAACTTTTCAGTCAATACATCACTGATGCCAGTACCTAGCAATCACTAATCTGCTTTCTCTCACTATAGTTTTGTCTATTCTAGTATTGTCTATTCTAGTATGTCAGATTAATGAATCACAGATTATAAAATACTTTGTGCCTGGCTTCTATCACTTAGAACAATGCCATTAAGATTCATCTATGTTATTGTGTATATCTGAAATATGTGCTTTTTTGTTGCTGTGTAAGTTTCTGTTGTATGAATCTGCACAATTTATTTATCTTTTCCTGTGTGGATATGAAATTCGCAGCATCCATGTTGGTGTGCTTCGACATTATCCCCATGGGACTTAGGGAGCAAGGGAAACTGACAAGGATATGAAACTAATATGAAACTTGCTGAGCTGTGAAAAACAAAGTCCTTTTTCTCTGTGCCAGAACTCTCATGTCTTCTACCAGTAAATGTGAAACCATGACAGGCTATTGTAATAAATAGCTTGCAGGTAGAATAAAAACCAGTTTCTTTATAATTTCCTTTGCTGATGCTTATTGCAATTAGTATTTCAAACTGGTATGCCATAAGTTTAATTTTTGACCCTATTGTTTTTCTCATTCTATTTTTTATATACATTTATCTAAATTATATAAAATGTTTCAATAGATATTTTTATATAAATAATTTCCAAATATTAACATGCAGTTGAGATTTCCTTCATTAACTCTAAATGGGTATGGCCTACCACATATATCCTATCACTGAATATCCTATCACATACCTGGGCATCCCCTCCTGTTATCAAATGATCATAACAAATGAACTATATCCACCATTTATTAAATATTCTACATAGCATGTTTCTGATACTAAATATACAATTAAACACCACTTCCTTCATTCATTCACTTACACAGGCTTTTCCATTACTGAACTCAATCCTAATTATTAAATCCTACATCTTCTGTATCAGCAATTTCTCTTCATTCTGATGCTATTTTCCAGTCCCCCCCTCATTATTGAAGTAATTATCAAAGTTATTGTGGTAGAAAGAAAAGGAAAGTGGAAGGAGAATTTAGATATTTTGATAATAAATTGACAGACTTTTATCATATTGAAGTAGAGAAGAAAGAAAGGAAAGAGAGAGAGAAAATGAAGATGATGGCAAGTTTGATATGAGATAGATAGATTAGGAAAGAAATTGAGAGAAGAAATTTAATACATAAGGAAAATCTATTTCAGATTCTATTAACCAGCATTTTCTCATTTACCTCTCATAATAAAACCATAAAGTAACTATCAATATCAGTCTTTTCCATCATCCGAGCATCCAAGTTACTTATCTCTACACTTAGGGTCGTTTTGAGTAGGATTAAGCTATTTGAAATAAATAGAACTAAACCAACAAGAATTTATCTTTCCACAGTAGCTTTCAATGGTTTTCATTATGAAATGTAGCACAGAGAAAATGTACAGCTCAGTGATCTAAAGAAAAAAGAATATTGCTGCCTTCCCCAAAGATATTTCATTATCACTCTTGATTTCTACCTCCTCTCCCCCAGAGATAAATATTATCTTAATTTTATGGCAATAACTTCCTCACACACCTAAGTACCACACTAAAAACTATAGCTTAATTTGGCCAGCATTTTGGAGCTAATATAAACATAATCATCCATCATGTATTATTTCCTGTCTGGCTTCTTTTGCTCACTAAATATGTATTAACTGTTAATGCTTATAATCTTTTGTTTTTATTGCTGTATAGTATTCCACTGTATTCATATACAGCAATCTATCTAATCAACCTTTGGCAGATATTTGAGTTGTTTTCAGTTTCTGGTCTATTATAGCATTCCCATGAATATTCAGCTCTAAGAATCGTGGAGCGCATACACATGAATGTCAGTTGGGTATGTACCTAGAAGTGGAATTGCTGTCTCATGGAGTATTTGCAGGTTCAATGTTAGTAGATAATGCCAAATAATTTTTGACAGGAAATTTTAACAATTTATATTCCTTCAAATAGTATATGGGGGCTCCCACTGTTCTATATTTTCTCCATCAGTTTGTTAGAATTTTTCTTTTCTTCTTTTTTTTTTAATATTGACCATTCAGTTGAGGACATGTCAGCATTTCTGTGATTACATAAGAATTGAGGACCTTTCCATATTTATAAGCTAATTAGAATCATTTAGTTATGAACTGATTCTTGATGTCTCCAACCTTCTTAAAATTGGGTTCTTGATTTTTTATTTCTTTAATACGTCATATAAGTTAGATATAGGACTTTTATAGGTTATATGAGTTGAAAATACCTTCTACAATTGAGCAAATTGCATTTTCACTCTCTTAATTATGTATATAGATGACAATTCTCGAATTTAGGAAGTGAATTTATTAATATTTTAAATGATTAGTGATTATGTTTACTACCCTTTTTATATAATCTTAGATTTGTATTGCTAATATAGTGTTTAGGATTTTTGCATCTATGCTCATGAATGATATTGGTGTATAATTTTCTTATAATATCTTATGGTATCAAGGTTATGTGAGCCTCATTAAATGAGCTGTGGAATGTTCTGATTTTTTTTTTCCCTAGGAGATGTTTGTAAGATAAGCAGAATTTATCACTTAAACA
Organism: Phocoena sinus; assembly: GCF_008692025.1. NCBI lineage: Eukaryota > Metazoa > Chordata > Mammalia > Artiodactyla > Phocoenidae > Phocoena > Phocoena sinus. Next base: position 79,986,281 of record NC_045767.1, read on the forward strand.
GTTGTTAAAATTTATGGGTGAAACCAAATAGATGTAGAGGTTCATTCATGGAAAGATTTTAAAATTACAGACTCAGATTCTAAAATTGATATATAACTAGTCAAATTCCTCTTGTATCATTTTTGTTCTGGCATTTTCCTAGGAATGTGCCCATTTCACCAAGTATTTAAAATATATTGGCATGACTTCCCTGGTGGCACAGTAAGAATCCGCTTGCCAATGCAGGGGACACATCTTCAAGCCCTGGTCCAGGAAGATCCCACATGCTGTGGAGCAGCTAAGCCTGTGCGCCACAACTACTGAGCCTGCGTGCTGCAACTACTGAAGCCTGTGTGCCTAGAGCCCATATTCCACAACAAGAGAAGCCACCATAATGAGAAGCCCCCGCACTGCAATGAAGAGTAGCCCCCGCTCACTGCAACTAGAGAAAGCCCACGCGCAACAACGAAGACCCAATGCAGCCAAAAATAAAATAAATAAATTTAAAATATATTGGCAAATAATTGTTCATAATTATCATTTTTACTTCCAGCTCTTTCATTCCATTACTCCTCTAACCCTATTCTTAAACCTCATGTAACTAGTTTCCAGTGTTGCTATGTTGAACCACCTTCACATTTTTTAGATTTGACCAATTTTGCATCCCTAGAATTTGTACCCTCTTTGCTACTGCCAGTAGAACTTATCATTCTCTCTAGTTTGGATGCCTATAGGACTGTCATAACTTTTTTGGCTTTATATTTGTTACCTTCAAATGCATCCTTCACACTGCCACTAGAATGGTAAAAGCAAAGCGTCTATGATTGCCATTTTGCAAAGGATAAGGTTTCCCAACTGTCTACATCATAAATTCTAGTAAACATTTCATGGGATATTGTTTTCACTGCATTTTTACCTATGTAACTCATATGCTTATTTTGGTTCAGTATATAGGCACACTAACCTCATCCAGAAAGCATTTGCTGACTATTAGCCTACCTACCAAACAGGTTAACAGAAAGCTTTTGGTGGCTTTTTATTCTTATATGTAGTTATACTCATCATTGCACTAACTGCATTTTATTATAAGTTTCTTATAGGCCCTCTCTATGACTAATTATCCACTTAGTTCTTTTTATTTATTTATTGGAGTATAGTTGCTTTATTCTGCTGTGCCAGTTTCTGCTGTACAGCAAAGTGAATCTACCATACGTATACATATATCCCCTCTTTTCTGGGTTTCCTTCCCATTTAGGTCACCACAGAGCACCGAGTAGAGTTTCCTGTGCTATACAGAAGGTTCTCATTAGTTATCTATTTTATACGCAGTATCCACTTAGTTATTTGTCTTCATATCCCTGATTCCTAGCTCAGTAACTCACATCACTAAAACCCTCAAGAAATATTCATTAATGTAATAATTGAATAGATGAATGAATAAAATATTTAATCAAAGTCATTCTGATAATTAATATAGTGGCTAAGGGCAGAACAAGGAACTTTGCTTACTACTGGTCATACAAAAATAATGACAGTGAAGGGAATAAAGACAAGATATTCCTGACTTTATATTGATTACTTTGTAATAGTCACTATTATCATGTAATAGTTTGAAAGCTAATGAGCATGCCACATATCTTAAAAGTTTCCTGAGGAATTAAAAGTAAATATTAAGTGATTCTGAAACCTTTAAGTTTTCTACATGTTTAAAGTTAGGTTTGGGAATGTATTAATCCTATTAGTCATTGAAACGTTATATACTGGCATTTCTCTTTCAAGCAGTTAACAGAGGAACAGATGTATATAGAACAGATAGATAACACTTCTGGAAAGTTAATTTCCATTAGACATTTGTTGCTATAGCTAAGCATTGAATAAGGTAACTAAAGATTGCACCTGATTTTTATATTTAATTGTTCTGTTATTTTATTTATTTTTATAGATAATCTTCATGCATTTTCTTAGAAAAAACATCTTCATATAAAGTACCTGTGAATGAATTTCAAAGACTTTAGGGATTTTTTAAAAACATCTTTATTGGGCTTCCCTGGTGGCGCAGTGGTTGGGAGTCCGCCTGCCGGTGCAGGGGACACGGGTTCGTATCCCGATCCGGGAGGATCCCACGTGCCGCGGAGCGGCTGGGCCCGTGGGCCATGGCCGCTGGGCCTGCGCGTCCGGAGCCTGTGCTCCGCAGCGGGAGAGGCCACAGCAGTGAGAGGCCCGCATAACGCAAAAAAAAAAAAAAAAAACATCTTTATTGAAGTGTAATTGCTTTACAATGGTGTGTTAGTTTCTGCTTTATAACAAAGTGAATCAGCTATACATATACACATATCCCCGTATCTCCTCCCTCTTGAGACTTTAGGGATTCTAATGTTTAACAACTGGTTTCTTATTTGCAAATTCTCCCTACACCTCATTTCTTACCACTGCTGCTTAAATACTAGTGTCGTTTATAAAGTCCAACATGAATTTTGCCTTCCTCCATGACATCCTTCACCCTGCTATCAAAGTGCATATTTCTTCACTTCATTCTTGTGCTTCAAAGAATTCAGTGCCTCTCCATCATCTTCAAATTAAGATGCAGACTCCTGAGCATAGCACACAAACTCATTTATATCTCAGCCCTTTAAAACCCTTCCAGCCTCATCTCTTTTGAATCCTCTCTGATCTGTATCACAGACACACTGGAGAAGCCATATCCCAAGGACATTCATTGTTTCTTGGCTACATACCTTTGCATGTGCTTTCTCTCTGCTTTGAACTAACTCTCCATTTCTAACTAACTCCAACATATCCTTGAAAGGTTAAACTCCTGGTGAGATGGATACCTCTTCTAACCCACTGATTGGCATCAAACGTTCTTTCTATGGCTTCCCAGGACACCACTGAATGCCACTTAGAGTATATAAACAATATCACAATGATCAGTATTCCTTCCAAATCTTATTCCATTCTGTACCCCTACAACCAAGCACAGCACCAGGAAGCCCAATCATTTTGTTAAATGAATGGATGACTATATCATTTTGTGGACATGCACTTACATAGGGCTCTTACTGTTCTGTCAGGTAATGAGTTTCCCTGCTCTTTCTTTTCTCACTCTTCTCATTATACCACAGTTACCATCCTGTGGATGCATGTTTCATTCATGTGCCTGTCGTCCCTAGCAGACTTCTGCAGTTCACCCTCAGTGCTCCTTAGCATCTGCTTCCCTTCAGCTCTTAGTTTAAATAATGTTCCATATGCAGTCTTCAAGGTTTATTGATTCTGTTCTCTAGAGGGTGCCCTATACTTCAAGTGAAGAATCTGAAAATATGAGGATCATTAAAATAAATTCCTGTGTTTTGGCCAAAGTTCAGTATGGTGCTATAGTAGTTGGCAGATTTCATCTTGGAAGCAAAGTTATATATAATACAAGAAATTGAACATAAGCATCTAAACAACAGATTAATAAAAGAATTTTCTGGGTCTTAATTTTAATCAGTTTATTTGCCACAGGAGAATGGTGTTTGAAGTCAAGGTTTAAAATTCAAATACATATTAATGGAATTCATTATTGTAAAGCATAGAAGTTATAAATAAAAGCTATATTACAGGTAAAATAAATCCAGAATGTGAAGAGAGACTTGGGATCTCACCAATATTATGGTAAAAATATATTTACTTCTTTCATAAATACTACTGACTTTGTAAAATGTATCCAGTAAGTTTCAGAAAGTTCACATATTATTATGTCTCAGAAACTTAGATAATTAGTGTAAATATGCCTTCAAAGTCTCTATCTCTGGCTCAGAACTTTACCCTGAGGATGCAATCCTTTTTTAAAAAAATTGATCTGAAAATATCCATATGATTGTCCCATAAGCATCTCAAACTCATCATGCCTAGAACTGAATTTGTGTCAGCACTCTCTGCAAATCTTCTCCTCTTGTCACTTTAATTATCTTAATTATTGGAAACTTCATCAACTGAGGACCCCATGTATAAATCACCTCCCTCTCTGTGCTACACACTTCACCCTTCTGTCATCAAATCTGACCAGTTCTACAGCAAATCTTTAGTGTATCTCTAGCCTCACTATTAGAGATTTTTGTGTAATGCTCTCATTTTTCCCTGGGTAATTAAAATACACTTCCATCTTCCTTGTTTTTCAGGTTTAACTCTTAGAAATCTCTTTTTTTTTCCTATGATTTCCACAACCCACATCTAATTTTTCAATAAATCCCATTAGGCTCTACTTCCAAATGTATTCCTGATTTGACCACATTTAGTCATTGTTGTTGAAAGTCAAAGTCATTCTTCTCTCTTATTAAGACTACTGCAAAAACTTTCATATTGGTCACCTTATCTTTACTCTTGCTGAGTCACTTTTGTATACCAGTCTGAAACATTGTTTTAAAAGAAAAATTCAATAATAATTGCTCTTACTTGCAATGTTTGTCTAAAATGTCTCCCACATTGAAATGTTTGATAAAATATGTGTAAAAATTGTTTTAAATATATAGCTGAGACTTTAAGAAAGTTAAGTAAATACCCAAAGGTCAAAACATAAAGAGTAAGTGTGAAACTAGACAGGTAAGCTTGTATTGATACTCAGCTTCCCTTGGGGGGCATTTATCAATCCTTGTAACCAAGAACCTTACATCGAAAGGTCTGGGGAAAAGGAAGGCGCATCTTGGTACTGAAAAATTATACAAAGAACTGAGAACCTGGCTTAAATATAAAATTCTGAAAAGATTCCATCTTTTGTTAGAAATTGTAGAATAGAATAAAACATATTTATCATGGCAAGCGGCAAGGATACATCTATGTCTCATTCAATGCTTTACGTGGAAAAATAGTCACTCATGAAAATCATCAGCACAAACACTGCTAGGATGGGATATAAATTTATGGTACAAGAAATGTAGGCTCTGTAATTGCAAGAAATGCCTCCATTAAAGCGCGTGTCGGAAGGAACGCAGATCACTACCGAGGGAGCATGTTTTCAAGGTGAGATTGCAGATCATTTCTACCAGTAAAGCACTACCTAAGACTGCTATTTAAAAAAAGCACAACCATAGAAACGAAACAAACACAAAGGATCAAAAGCAATAATAAGTGGAAAGGACATACAGCAGAAATAGATCACCCCAAAACTTTGTGAAATTAATAGCTCTCATTTGATGAGTGGGCACTGTGTCACAGAGTTCTTCACACGTGCTAACATTTATTTATCAAAAGAATGCAAACAGATGTTGGCTATGTTCCCATTTTCCATATGAGAAAAATGAAATAGACAAGTTTATAGAGTATTTCTTTCTTTAACATATGAAATAAAAGCTACATATTCAAGTTCTGGCTTTCTTGCTTTTAATCACCATGCTGTGTTGCTTTCTGTTAGGTAAAATCTTAAATATTGGGAGAATGGTGTCAGACTAGCTTCCTCATTTCCCTTTTGCGAAAAATGGGGATATTATAAATATTACCATGTGGACTTCTGAGAGGTAAATGAGACAATTCATATTAAACACTTAACTAAATACATGGCTCCTAACACTCAACATTTATGAAAACTTTAGATTTCTTGTTTAAAAAAATCCACTGTGGAGATATTTACTATATGATATCTATTAATTTATGTTGTCTGAATTGCCACAGATTCAAAATTTATTGATTTGTAGTAGTGACATATTTATTACTTGAATATATATGTACTATAGTTCAGTACAATTGAGTTTGTTTTCTATGTGACTTTGTTGAGGCCTGAGTTTCCACATGCATGTATTATCTACAAGCGTTAGCAACTTTATAAATTTTTAACCATTCTTTTGTCTATATTTCATTTAAAATTAAAAATTATTAGTAACGTGAGGAGGTTGTATGCTAGTCTAACTTTTCTAGGATTAAAGATTGGCATTGAGTAAAATTGAATATTTCAAATTATGAAAATATTTGTGCATTTCATATGATTTTTCTATTTAGTGGTATCTAACAATCTCCAAACACATAGAACATAAAGTGCCATCTATTATTTAGTTTATAATATTAGCAGGGTAATTTATTTAATTCCTTACAAGCATTTTAATTACATGCATGATTCTTTCTTTTATGCACACATATACACATACATGAGAAACTAAGATTATAAAATTAAACAAAATATTATAATTTGTAGACAAAAATAAATTTAAGGAAATTATAGAAAAAATGTGTCCAGTGTATATGCTTTGAAGAACTGAGTAATATATTTTTTAAAAATTTATCATCTATTAGTGGTAAAAATATTAAAATGGCAACAACATCATCTTGTAATAAGGATGGCAAAAATTCACATGTCGATCTCAGAAATATTTTATGTTCAGCACAAATTAACTCTTCAAATGTTAGTCTTCAAAGAACTGTGCAACATGGATGATACAAGACTTAGTGATTGTCTGAGGATATCTTTATCAGAAGAAGATCATATGTTTGGGAAAAATACAGGAATTTTAGGATATGACATACAATTAGAGAGGAAAGGACCTATAAACCACATCAATACAAAACTTGGGTGTATATCCCATTATGTGTCGTTAACTTGGGTTTATACTACTTCTTTTCAGGTCCTGAGATAACCCACCATGACACTTAAATTTGAATATGCCTTGTCTCTGCTAATGAGTTCCATGAATTATAAACTTTTAAAAAAAGTCAAGTATGAACAACTCATCTAGGATAAGTTTTAGTGATACTGAAGATGACAATAAACATTTTTTGAACACTTTTCTATTCACTATTACTTATTGTTAATCATCACTTATGAATTAATGTTACACTTATAGTACAGTATCATTTTTTTGGCATTGAGCTATGTCTCAAACTCTTAATATTATATCAACAAATGAAGAAAATTGGCAGAATGCCTTACATGTTTACTGCTCAGAATACATTCACATTATATTTAAGAACATTTTGTAAGAATGTGTTCTCAAAATGTTACATAATATATTTAATGAAAAAATACAGAGAAGAATCTTGCTATATTAGAAGGAAAGCTTATTGGGGGAATTTTTAAAATTCTATTTAAAAATAGAAAAACAACTCAAAAGAATTTCCATCTGACAATCTTTCAAAATTTAAATACATCCTTTGAATATTTCTTTCTTCATGGGCATAGATATGTGCCTGAAAAAACTTGTTTTTCTGTCCTTCTTATAAGGTACAATTTAAACTTGAGACTTTCATATAAATTACAAAGATGTGCCAACAGTGAGGGTTTTGCTATGCTTGCATCTTATTAATTTAACTAGGAATCAGGTTGGGATTCTTCTAGCTTGTCTAAGCATTCAGGAAATAAATAATATTGGGTCCATTGCTACCATGTAGCATTACCTTACTGTTTATCTTTCTATATTACACTGTTGCTGGCCTAATATAGTCATTTAAGGAACATCTTGATACACATTCATATCTCATTGGAGGTTTTATTGTCTAAATGAATCAATTTGTACAAATTTAGAAAGATAGCTTATTTTGTTGCAAATGTGTATATGAAAATACTTGCAACTATGTAAAAATGTCAGTGCAGCATTACAACTTGTCCATGCATGTCAATAATAGAAATCTTATATTGATTTTAAATATTTAATTAAAAATTAATTTTTGATTCCTAATACTTGATTAAGTATTAATATCAACATTTTATTAAATAAAAGGGAGTATTAATTTGATTAAGTTAATCAAATTTAACTTTTGAGTTAGTATTTCTGTTTTATATATTTCTGTATGTAAGAATTAAAAAGCACAAATTTTGAGGATAATTATCAGTATTACTGAAAACTACTCCCGTAAATGTCATAGTATAGATATTCTGAAACATAAAGTCAATAAAAAAATATAAATGTTAGATAAATTATAGCAAACATTTTGACCTCACAAAAAATAACGAAGTTAACTAAAAATAACAAAACAGAATAAACAAGACAGGAGCTAAAACTAGAGTGGTATTGAACACAGAAGGCATAATTTTCTCATTTCTTAATAATTCTAGAAACATAAGTATGTAGAGATGAATGACTCCACAGAGAATAGGATTCTGGTTCTTTGATCCTTATAGGAAGGCATCTCTCTACACAGATGCCCAGTAATACATATAGATTAAATATCAATAAATCTGCGTTTATAATAAAACACAGTAACAAGTGCCATGAGAAGACTATCTACCATAAACATGAGTTAGCCAGAACAGTACACAATAAATTTATATCCAAATAATCCAAGATTGGAGGTATTCTATGCAGATTATAAAATAATTATGTAGGAGTTTTTTTTTTAAATGCATGCATACAAAATTTTTAAATGAGTGAGAAAAAGAGGTTACAAAAATTCAGAATATTACTGCACACTTAGATTTAGAAGTAAACTGAATAAACGCTGGTAATTAAAGGTATTGCCACCCAAAAGAAAAGAAACAAAATAAAATACAATCTTAGGATAGTTTAAAAAGCAGATTAGAAACAAGTGTAGAAACACTTACTGGATTGGTCTTAAATTATGATTCAGCCCAAAGGAAGATAAAAATAGGAAACTGAGATAAGATGCATAGTCAGTAATATAAGAAGGTGTATGAGACATCTGATCTGAGTTCCAGAAAAGAATAAAGAAAACAATGGAGAGGTTATATTTAAAAATGTAGTGAGAATTTTCCAATATTGATGAAAAATATAAGTCCTCCATTTCATGAAGGACATCATATTCCAAGCAGGACAAAGAAATTCATTTCTAAAGAACATCAGAGACAAAGACAAGATCTAAAAGCATCCGCATAGAAAAGGCAGATTGTGTACGAGGAATTAGAACTTTTTTAACAACAAAGAAAATATTACTTTGATAACATCAAAGTGACAAGAGAAAATATTTGTCAATATAAAATCATGTACTTAGGAAAACTATCAATATTAAAAGGAAAATAAACACACTTTCAGGTTAACTTAAAACCATTTACTAGCAATAGATCTTTCCTAAGAAAGCCTTCTTAACAAATGTGTTCCCACAAGAAGGTTCAATTTTGAATTTTTCAATATAGTTATTGTACCATTCCCTGCTATTGCCATAGATTACATAGCATCAAGAAATTGGATCTACAGAATATATAAAATGTTCTATGTACAACCTTTTAAGTCTGAGCTTAATATGATGTAACAAATGTTTCTTTCAGTTCTGTTTACTTGCTGGACAATTGGCTCTATCGTTTACTTGGACACTAGTAATAGTTTAGAAACAGTATTAGAACAACAGGTAATTGTTAAGAGGCAAGAGAATTTCTGGTAGTCTGAGGAAAAGGTCCTGCCTCCCAGGCCATATTTCCAACCACAACTGTTTGCTTTGAAAACTATTAACTTACCAGTTTATTTCTTACCTGAGATGTTTATATTCTTAGAGTTATGCAGCATAAGTCATGCTAGCAACATTGAAGGCCACAAAATAAGAATGCTGTATTAATTGCTGTATTAACTTTACTAGATCATGTTTACATTAAAAGGTATAATATGGAGTGAAAGATAAAATATGCATGATGTTAAAACATAAACTACTGCAGGAAAAGCATATTAAAGGTAAATTCATAGCATGGAATGAATAATTAGAAAAGAAGACAGATTTCAAATCAATAATCTAAGTGTCTACCTTAGGAAACTAGACAAAGAGGAACAAATTGAATCCAAAGTGAAAAGAAAAAAAGAAATAATAATTAGAGCAACAATCAATTAATTTGAAAATGGTAAATCAATAGAGAAAATCAACAAATGCAAAAGCTGATTCTTTGAAAACTTCAATGATACGGATAAGCCTCTAGCCAGGCTATCTAAGAAAAAGAGAGGATACAAATTACTAATATCAGAAATGAAAAGAGTGAACATTACAACAGAGCCTATGGGCATTAAAAGACTAATAAAAGAATACTATGAACAACTCTATACCCACAAATTTAAGAACCTAGGTGAAATGGACTAATTATTTGAAAGATCCAAGCTGCACAGGACACAAACTAACACAAGAAGAAAATACAATAAAATAAGCCTATATCTATAAAAGAAATTGAATCAATACTGATAACCTTCCAAAACAGAAACACCAGGCCCAGATGTGTCCAGTGGTAAATTCTATAAAACATTTAAGAAAAAAAATTCACCACAATATTTTTGAGAGGATAAAAGCAGAGGGAATATTTCTTAACTCATTCTATGAGGCCAGCATTATCCTAATACCAAAACCTGACAAAGACATTACAAGCAAAGAAAACTACAGACTGATACCTCTCATGAACATAGATGTAAAAATGCTCAACAAAATATTAGCAAATCAAATGCAATAATATATAAAAAGAATTATATACCACAACTAAGTGTGATTTATCCTATAAGCAAGGCTCGTTCAAATTTCAAAAATCAACTAATGTAATCCATCATATAAAGAGACTAAAAAAAATCAAATGATCTTATCCATAGATGCAATAAGAAAAGCATTTGACAAAATTCAACAGATGTTTATGATAAAAACTCTCAGTAGACTATGAATAGATGAGAACTTCCTCAACTTGAATAATACCTACAGAAACCTACAGCTAATTTCATACTTAGTGGTGAAAACCTTGAAGCTTTCCCACTAAATCATGAACAAAGCAAGGATGTCCTCTCTCACTACTCGTTTCCAGCACTGTACTGGAATTTCCAGCTAATGCAGTAAGACAAGAAAAGAAAACAAGAAGTATACAGATTGGGAAGAAATGAAACTGCCTTTGTTCACAGATGACATGATCACCTACTTAGAAAATCCAAAAGAATCAATGAAAACTTTCCTAGAACTAATAAGGGGTTACAGCAAGTCTGCAGGATACAAGGCTAATATACCAAAGCCAATCACATTTCCATATAGCAGCAATTAGAAAATGAAATATGAAAAAACCCCACAATGTCATTTAAATTAGCACCTCCCCTAAAATGAAAAACTTAGGTATAAATCTTAAAAAGGTATGTACAATACCTCTATGAGAAAAACTATACAACTCTGATGAAAAATTAAATAAATGGAAAGATAATCTATGTTCATGGTTAAAAAGACTCAATATTGTTAAGATGTCAGTTCCTCTCCACTTGATCCACAAATTCAATGCAATCTCAACCAAAATCCAAGCAAATTATTTTGTGATACCTACAAACTAATTCTAAAATTTGTATGCGCAGTAAAAGACCCAGAATACTCAACTCAATATTGAAGAATACACAAATAAATGGAAAGACAGTCTATGCTCATGGATCAGAAAAATTAATAATGTTATAATGTTCATACTACTCAAAGCAATCTAAAGATTCAATGCAATCTCTACCAAAATTTCAATGGCAGTTTTCACAGAAATTAAACAAACGTTCCTAAAATTTGTATGGAACCACAAACAAACCCAAATATCTAAAGGTATCTGAAGAAAGAAGAACAAAGCTGGAGGCATTACACTCCCTGATTTCAAAATATATTACAAAGTTATACTAATTAAAACACTATGGTATTAGCATAAAAGCAGACACATAGATCAATGGAACAGAATAGAGAGCCCAGAAATAAACCTAACGTATATGGTCAACTTATTTATGACAAGAGAGCCAAGAATATACAATGAGGAAAAGACAGTCTCTTCAATAAACGGTGCTGGAAATACTGGACAGTCACATGCAAAAGAAAGAAATTATAACACTATATTACAACATACACAACAATTTAACTCAAAATGGATTAAAGACTTAAATATAAAACCTGAAACTATAAAACTCCTAGAAGAAAACATAGGCAGTAACTTCCTTGACATTGGTCTTCATGAACAATTTTGGATGTTACACCAAAAGCAAAGGCAACAAAAGAAACGTGAACAAGTGAGACTATATCAAACTTAAAAGCTTCTGCATAGCAAAGGAAACCATTAATAAAATGAAAATGTAACCTAATGAATAGGAGAATATATTGGCAATTTATATATCTGATAAGGGATTAATGTCCAATATATATAAAGAACTTATACAACTCAACAACAGAAAAACAATCCAATTAAAAAATGGGCAGAAGGTCTAAACTGATCTTCTATTTAGGTACATTTAAATAGACATTTTTCTAAAGAAGACATACAGATGACCAACAGGTATGTAAAAAGGTGCTCAGTGTCACTAATCTTCAGAGAAATGCAAATTAAAACTGCAATGAGTTATCAACTTACACCTGTTAGAATAACTATTATCAAAAAGACAAGTAATAACAAATGTTGGCAAAGATGTAGAGAAAAGGGAACCCTTATGCACTGTTGGTGGAAATATAAATTGGTGAATAATACTGTAAAAAAGAATAACATTTATGAAAATATAAAATATATTGAAGGAGAAGAACAAAGCTGGAAGACTGAAGCAACTCTACTTCAAAACATACAATAAAGCTACAGTAATTAAGATAGTATGGTATTGGCAAAAAAATGAACATGAAGATCAATAGAACAGAATAGAGAGCCCAGAAATACGTTCACACAAATATAGTTTTTGATCTTTAACAATGGAGTCAAGGCAACACTATGGAAAAAAAATATTTTTTCAACAAATAATACTGGAACAACTGGGCATCCACATGCAAAAGAATTAATTTAGAGACAGTTCTTACACCCTTCAAAAAAATTAACACAAAATGGATTATATACCTAAATTTAAAATGCAAAACTGTAGAACTCCTAGGAGGTAACGTAGGAGAAAACCTAGAGTATAATGGTGACATTTTATATACAGCACCAAAGGCATGATCCAAGAAAGAAGTAATTGATAAGGTGGGTCTCATTAAAATTAAAAATTTCTACTCTTTCAAAGACAATGCCAAGAGAATGAGAAAAGCCATTGACTGGTAGAAAACACTTAAAAAAACGTATCTGATAAAGGACTGTTACCAAATATACAAAGAAATCTCACAACTCAACAAGAAGAAAACAAACAACCTGATTAAAAAATGGGTCAAAATTCTTAACAGATACTTCTGTAAAGGAGATACACAAATGGAAAATAAGCATATGAAAAGATGCTCCACACCATATATCATTAGGGAAATGTAAATTAAAATAACGAGATACATGTAAACACTTATTAGAATGGCCAAAATCTGGAACACTGACAACACCAAATGTTGTTACGTTGAGCAACAGGAATTTTAGTTCATTGCTGGTGGGAATACAAAATAGCACAGGCACATCGAAAGACAGACAGCACATTTGGCAGACTCTTACAAAACTAAATATACTCTTACCATACGATACATCATTAGTGCTTCCTGTTTTTTACCCAAAGGAGTTGAAAACTTATATCTACACAAAAGTCTGTACACACATTTATAGTAGCTTTATTTATGATTGCCAAAACCTGGAGGAAACCAAGATTTCCTTCAGTAGGTGACTGGATAAACTGTGGTACATCCAGACAATGGAATATTATTTAGTGCTAAAAGGAAATGAGCTCTCAAACCATGAAAAGACATGGAGGAACCTAAATGCATATTACTAAGTGAAAGAACCCAATTTGAAAAGTTTGTATGATTCCAATTAGATGACATTCAGGAAAAGGCAAAATTATGAAGACAGTAAAAAGTCAGTGGTTTCTGGGATTTGGAAGGGAGAGATATGAATGGGTGGAGCCCAGAGGGTTTTAGGAGAGTGAAAATACTCTGTATGTTACTATAATAATAGATACATGTTATTATATATATAAATATCCAAACTCATAGTATGTACCACACCAAGAGTGAACCGTAATGTAAACTATGGACTTTGTGTGTTATGATCCATCAATGAAGGTTCATAAATTATAACATATGTATCACTCTGGAGGTTAAGGGTTGTAATGTTGTTAATGGGGGAAGCTATGCATGTGTGTGGGTAGGGAGTGTATAAGAAATACCTGTAACTTCCTCTTAATTTTTCTGTGAACCTAAAAGTAAAATTAAAGTCTTAAAAAGACCCCATAAACTTTGGCATATCAAATGAATTTTTCACGTGTGAGGCTCTACTTCCCCTGCCTCAACTCTAGAGGTACAGATACTATCCAGAAACAGTCCAGAGGCTCCATGAGATCACATGGGCCCAGTACAGTCAGTTTAAGAAAAATTTAAGAATCCTTATTTTAAATAAAACCTAACACTTCAATGTTGATGCCTAATTTCAAAATGTAAATATGTGCTGAAGGTTCAACATGGTTAAAAATGGTTTGAAAGTCAAAAACAAACATAATATGCAATCAGACTCTATTTTGCAGACTATCCCTTCATTGTGTTTGCTGTAAAATCTCCCCATAATCTTACATGCAACCCATACAGTTGGCAAGTTTACCCAAATTGAATATATTTTACAACTTCAGATAACTCTAAACTGAGTCTCATGGTAAAAGCTTATAATCCAAAAGAGTGTAAATTCCATAAAGGCAGAGATATGTCCCGGCCTGTGTTATTCGTCACTCCACAGTGTCCCTAGTGACTATAAAATTACCTGGCATATAGTAACTACTGAACATTAGTTTTATATATATGTGTATATATATATATATATATATATATATATATATATATAAAACATTCCATCATTTATTCATAACCTATATACATAACGTATATAATTTATATACATATAAATACATATATACATAATTTATATATGTGTATATAATTTATATACATATATGTATATATTTATATTCATTAATTATATACATATATATAATTTATGAATAAATGATAGAATGAAGTAGACCAAATGATATATATAAGCCCTGCCACATTCTAATTTCTGTCCTTCAGTCTTACTATTAGGATGTTTTCCTCACAGCCTCTAAGTTCGCAATAAATTAAATTTTATTAGAGTTCCCGTGGTAAATTTCTTATTACTGTGTAGTTACTTTAGAAAGCTATTCAAGGAGCTATAGTCTGAAATTAGGGGCTGGAGCCATCTCCTCCTTATCCATCTACACCATCAGAACTAACAAAAGGTATAAAATGCAGCTTTTTTTCTTTTTGCTATATAAATTATAGGATTTTTTGTGAGATATTACAAGGCCTGAAGCAAATATTTCCTCAATGTCCATAATATGATATTGATCCACTGTCATTCAGCTAATTTTTGTCTAATTATGTTATATTTTAAGATGAACATAATTAAACCATCTTGTAGTTTATGACATCAACATTTTATAATCTGAAATCTGCTTTAACTCTAAAACTTTATGTTTTTCTCTGGCTATGCTTCATCTGTTCTAGTCCACTGCCCTTACCGTCCAGGCTGCCTGAAATGCTCTTCCAATTTCCCTTTTACTAGCTCCATGAATCTATGACATTGCAGGCTGTGAGAAGGGTCCTTTATATGATAGGTTATTTGTTTACCTGCTTAAATTGCCCATTAGACTTTTTGTTTCTTGAGGACATGACTATGTCTTGTGCCCTGTTGCATTTATAGCCCTTACTCAACTGAGTGTCCCATTTTTTATGTTCAATAAATATTTGATAAATGAGTGAATAAATGACTTTCACTGGACTCCTTAAGAGAGTGGCTGATATAACCGTGGTTTTGAAATTTCAGTGCTTAGCACTGGAAAATGTAGCTATTTCCTTTACTTTTCTTTCATCCAATATTATAGTCAACAAAACCCTATTAACTAGAATTCAGCATTTATTTAGAATGATGATAATGTGAACACCTTGATGCTATCTTACGCATTGTCTATTAGTTTCTTTTCAGCATGATTTTAACAACACTTTTAATATGCTGTTGGATTGAAAAGAAACACGATATGCACAATAGCATTAATACAAACATTTGATTAACTATAATACCACATTTCCCTGTCATTAAAGATAACAGATAATTTATTATTCTTGTTGTAATGATATTAATATTCTAGCTAAATGAGACTATTTAAGTCTAACATTAAACTCTCACTCTGGCTGATGCATATATACCAATAATTTCTTATGCTGATTTAATATGTTTTAATGTACTATGTATTTTTTCAAAATGCAAAGACGATTTTCTTTTGGATATATTTATGAAATGAAAATAATATCTGAAGAATCAGTAACCAATAATCATCTCCACTCTATACTTTTTTCTTGGGAGTATATCTTGCACATAATAGAACCTTAGAGTTTTCTATGAGATATTTAGTACTATGGAGCCATGAGGATGCATTTTAACAACAGCAAATATTTCCCTTTGGGGAGAAAGGATGTTCCAGTGATATAGTGTGTAATAAGGCGTTGTGCTTCTAATCTTCGAGGTTTATGGGTAATGAGGAGATAAAAACAAATAAAATAACTGGAAGCAGTTTACTCAATGTTGAATGCAATCAAGAAGTAATCTGAACCCTGAGTGCTGGCTAGCATGGAGACAAGCATGACTAGAGGACTTTCTATGTTATAGACCAATCAGCCTTGGCCACTGAATTATTAAGTAATCAGATGCCAACAGTGGGAAGAGCCCACGATTGGTGCTTTGTTTTTTTCATTTCTTTTAGAAGTAGTTGGTTCCTCTTAGTGAACTGTAAGCTGAAAGTAATAGCAAAGTAAAATAATATACAAACTTGAGTCATCCTGCAGACATAGCACTGCCATCATGGAAGCAAACAGTGGTAAAATTCTGCTCTAAAATGTGTTGTCTAATTATAATTGATGTTCTACCTCTGTGAGTCATGTCATAATACAATAGACAGAAGATGAAATTCTAGTGCTTTCAAGTGCTCCAGGACAAGATGGCCTTTTCTGAGAATGTCAGGAAAATGCTATAGCTCCAGGTAATATTAACACACCATTTCACCATTTACAACAGTGTGTACTTAACTTTGCAGTTGAGGAAATTTTTTAAAATTCAGAAAATGAAGACTTATAAAGGAGGACACCACTATTTTAATCAATGCCTTTGTTCAAAAAGGAGTTTTTAGGTCTAAAATTTCTCCTTTTCTTTCTTTTCTTAGCTTCATCTTCTTTTCTGCCTCCTACGGTGATTAGTCATAATCCCTGAATTAATCATTTTATTTTATATATTAATTCTATTTAATTTCGTAATTAGTTGTATTGTTAAAAACATGAATTTGTCCAGTTCAGCAGCTGGGGCAAGGCTGGTGGGAGGAATATACAAACTGGCCTTGAAGGTAGAAATTTGAGTTCTGTTAGTTCCAATTACCACTGAAGTATCTGGATGGTGAGACTGAACAAAGCTTTTTCTCACAAGATGTTTGGTAAGGAGGCCTTAATCCTAAATCATATTTCTCAGTTCCTTTCTTTGCTTTAAAGTAATACTAAAATGAGGGGCAAGTAGTGTAACCTTTACAATATTGATTTCCTTCAGAATAACCAAAGCCAGTATAGAAGGCTGTGAAACCAGCTGTTGGTTGGAGGTTCTCCAAAGAGACAAACAAACAAAACAGAGCTTGTAAAAGGTACCAGAGACCCTTCCAAAGAGCTTTAAGGTTGCTTAACAACAACTCCAAGGAAGAAAGCTGTGTCATATTTTATGATTAAACAGTACAAACACAAAATAGGAACAGTGATGATTTGTTAAACTTCAAATATATTAAAAAGAATAATATTTAAAGCTGAATGAATATGACCATTATTGAGTATTTCCTCTAAGTTTATAAAAAGAAAAATGTTAGTTGTTCATGTGATTATTTAATTGATATACTTAAAGAAAAATGTGACATGGAAAACAAACTTATGGTTACCAAAGGGGAAAAGAGGGGAGGGATAAATTTGGAATTTGAGATTAACAGATATAGACTACTATATAAAAAACAGATAAACAACAAGTACCTACTGTATAGCACAGGGAACTCTACTCAATATTCTGTAATAACCTATAATGGAAAAGAATCTGAAAAAGAATATATATATATGGTTTGGAGCGATGCCTGTGTCTGCTACATTGACTGGTGTCACACCATTAGATCAAAGGATTAAAAAGATTTTTTTTGTGAATAAGATTATTATGTAAGTTTCCTGTGATATCCCTGTTACACTGTTTTCTGGCTTTCCCATTCATACAGTAGCTTTGGTTCCCCCACCCGGCCCCGCCACTTTTTAAGAGTCAGTAGTAAGACAAAATTTCTGCTAAGTTTACCTGTGTTGGAAAAGCTGATTTCTCCCCTCTCTTAATCACACACTTTCTGATACTTAAGAAATCAAAATGAGCCTATCTTAAGGCGAGTATGTTTGCCATGCATAAGAAATAAAAGAGTCTCTTATATTTTGCTTTACTAAATCCTGCTTTGAGCCATGACAATGATTATTGTGGAATTTGAACTGTCATTCTTTGTGGGGTCTCTTAGTTCCCAAAGTTCTTCATGACTATATGTTCAGTCCTAAAAACATAATTCCAAGTCACTTTAGTTCAAATCAAAGAGATAAGGCCTTATGTTATAATTTTCCTTTCATGTATAAATATTGTCGAAATAGTAATTCACATGGTTGTCCTATATGAAGTATAATCAGTATATTTTACCATTAATTTTCTAAATTATGAAATGAAGATGTATTATAACTTTGATCATATATTGGTTATAAAAAGTATTATATATTATTAGAAAGTTTAACAAAATGAAACACATTAGAAAATTAAAATTTCTCATCATTTCTCTTTCTAGAGATAACTACTATTTACCATCTGTGTTAATTTTCTAGGACCGCCATAATAAAGTACCACAAACTGTGTAGATTAAACAACACAAATCTATTGTCTCAGAGTTCTAGAGGCTTGAAATCTGAAATTAAGGTGTAAGCAGAGTTTCTCCTTGTGAGGGAGAAATAAATTCTAAACCTCTCTCCTAGCTTCTAGTGTTTTGCTGGCAAGGTTGTTGTTTCTTAGCTTCTGCTGCATCATCCAAACCTTCATTGTCATAGGGCATTCTCCCTGTTTGTGTGTCTGTCTCTAAATTTTTCCTTTGAATAAGAACAACAGTCCTATTGGATTAGGGATCCACTCTATTCCAGTATGACCTCATCTTAACCAATTACATCTGCAATTACTCGATGTCCAAATAAAGTCACATTCTGAGGCTCTGGGGGTTAAGACGTCAAATATGAATTTGGGGGGAATACAAGTCAACTCATAACACCATCTCCTTATATATCCTTTGTGTTTTCTGTGTTTGTGTAGTTATAAAAAATTACCATATTTTACTAAACTCAGAATCTGTCTCAATAGCTATACAAACCAATTCAATAATTTATCTCATTTTATATGACAATATACCAAAGAAATTTACTAATATCACCATTTTACCTTTGAAGAAAAACTTAGGCATAGGGAAAATAAGTAATTTTCCTAATGTCACATAGCCAAATACAAATCCAGGCTACCTGAACCTTGGCTATTTGTAGGGGATTCATGCTGTACATTCTGTTTTATAACCTGAACTCTAAAAGTCTTTCTGTGTTATATAGGCCATTAGTGATGTAAACATTCTGAACTTAATATATGATAGAAAATTGAAATGAGTTCACATTTTACAAAAAACTCTATCCAGAACTATCTGACAAAGGCACTATGACTTGTATTTTTAAGTTTGGATTTTCAGATACTAGACCCACAACTTAGTAGTTGTGTCAGATGGGGAAAAAATAAATCCTCCAATAATGAATGATATAATTGTTTTGCTTCAATATAAAATTGCAAATAAATGTCTAGGTTTTTATGGTAAAAATTTTAAACATTCTATCACACTTACTATTTCCTATTTTGTCAATATCCAGGACCAGTGGATGGAATTTCAAATGACAGAAATTGTTTAAAAGAATAAATATAATTAAATCTAAAATAATATTTAAGAAATTCTAATACTGAACTGAATAGGATACTAAAGCAAGAACATAATTAACTATTAATTAAATGTTTTATTTAATCCTCACAACAGGACTTTGAGATTGGTACTATTGTTTTCATTTCATAAATGAGGAAAATTGGGCACAGAGAGTATAAACTCTAATCATCCACACATTCAGGGCCAGGTCCAGGACTGGAACCTACATCTCCCTCACTAGAGAGTCAGGGCTCTTGTTCCTAATCACTTTGTTATACTGTGTTTAATAAAACTCTTTTTCATACTTCAGTCATTTGAATGCTAACTATCTGCCTCTTAAATATGTAATAGCCCTTATGCCTTGGTCTCCCTCAGGAACATAACTAATCCAAAGAAATATCCCCTATTATTTAAGTGACTAGTTGTTCTTCACAGTTATTTTCAATTCATCGATAGGACAGAATTCATATTTATTAAGTACATAGAAATAAATGTAGATGCATGTATTTATTTTTATAGATAATTTAATATTATAATAGTTATAGTTATAATACTTATAAGAAACAAATCAAACCAATATGTTGTTTCAAAAATATATTAATCTTCGTAGATATTTCTTTTTCTAAGCACACACACAAAAGAAATTAGAATTTAAGCAAGATTTGTATATAATTAAACAGAGTAGGAAAACAAATGAATTTCTGACTTAAGGCAGAGCTATGAGCTATGAAATGCAACAATTCTAGTAAAATGAAGAGACCTTTAGACTCATCATAAGAGTTTTCCTCATTACCAGTTTCAGAATTTAAATGAGGCTTATGTTAGAATGTGTCTCTGTTGGCAATATAATTTTTTGTTTCCCAATATTAAAATATAACTCAATTGAATGTATTATCTAATTATTTTCCTATATCACATAATTAAACTTTGTACAACACCTATAGAAGTCACATACTCAAACACTCACAAATTAAGAAAATAAAAATCAAGGTGGGTCACCTTCTTCCTATCATTTGTCATTTTTGAGTGATATGTGTATAGTAGAATATTTCTGTATCATAAGAGAAACAACAGGGCAAAGGTGATGATGTAATGCAACATACCATCAGCCTCCGTCATTAGAGCTACAGTAAGGTCTGGTACGGACTGTGGAAAATCAGAAAGTCTATGGCTTTGTGTAAATTAGGCAGGTACTAACCAGCTCCTGTTGTTGATGCTGGATCTGATGTTACCAGAGTGTCTGACATTTCAAGATAATCTGGAAAACCATATTTTATATGAATTCTCCCGACTTTTAAATGTTGGCTCAAAATAGTTATGTGCCAAACAAAATAAATCCACAGGCTAAATCTGTCATTTAGATCACCAGCACACAACTTCTGAAATATTGGCTTTGGTTTCAAACAGTCTGTCAGCTGTTTTTCAGAATAGAAGAGAAAATTTTGAAGTGGCATCAATCAAAATCCTATTTGTGGCTTAGCTGTCAAAGCTAGTCATTTATTTGTTTAATCTTAGATGTTGGTTAAAGGATACAAACTTGCAGTTAAAGATGAATATGTTCCGGGGGTCTAATAAACAACATTATGATTCTAGTTAATAATACTGTATTATATATTTAAAAATTGCTAAGAAACAAGATCTTAAAGCTTCTCACCACAAAAAATAAATGATAATTATGGGACACGATGGAGGTGTTAGCTAATGCTATGGTGGTAATCATATTGCAATATATAAATGTACCAAACCAATATGTTGTATACCTTAATCTTATACAAATTTGCATGTCAATTATATCTCAATTTTTAAAATTTATATACTCTGCTATGATACCTAAACCATCTTCAGCTTTGCCTGTTCTTCACAGAGAAGCCACAATGATCCCATCTAGGTATAAGCCAAGTATTATCAATCTTCTGCCCAAAATCACTAATGACTTTCCATTTATAGTAAAAGTCAAAACCTTGTAAATTCCCAGATGACTTGTCCCCATTAACTATCCAATCATGATCAGGCCTCCTATGACTCCCACTTCCTTTCTCTCAATTTTACCTCCATTCACTTGCTTCCTCAAAGTTTCTCCAACACTCCAGAAGGCTCTTCCTTGAGGGCATTTATTATTTTCTTTGCCTGGATTTCTCTTTTCACTTACATCCACTTGGCCAGTTCTCTCACTTTTCCAGGTTTTCATTTATATGTCACTCTTAAAATAAGGCCTTTCCTGGCACCTTCACCTTAAATTTCAACCCCCTATCCCTGGTTCATCATAGTATTCTTATCTGTTATATCTATCTTTTTTCCCCTTCCACAATCTAACTTACACACCTACAGCATGAGATTGTGGTGTTTATCCCCATCCTGGCCTGCTTAAACAGCTTTTAATTATAATTATGCAAAAACCTCACAAATTTTATTCAAATGGACAATTTTTCTATATCCTTAATAAAACTAAGAGTGTAGCACTATGTTCTGAATTGGTAAAAACATTTCAAGGGGTAGTATGAATCAATTCAATATTTTCTGGTGACTTATTTTATTAAAGTGATAGAGATTAGTGAGTCAAGGATAATTGCTATTTAAAATAGGATGTCTCTTGCAAATAGTTTGTATCCAGGAAGTCTTGGCAATTGATTAAAATATGTGATGAGTTACTCAAGTGTTTAATTTAATGAAAAAAGGCAAGTTAAATGCTGGGGTTAACTGACCAAAGGATTTTTATATTATGAAGTTGTAAATACATCATCTACAAGTATGTTTAAATATTATCTATTGAGCAACCAATGTGATACTTTTGTAGCATAAAGCAGATTATGTCATCCCTCTGTTTCAAAATCTGCTAATGCCTTTTTATAACATTTAGAATAGAATGAAAAATTACTACAATTGCTTGCTTAGTCACATCCTTCAGACTGTTATGCAAATGTCATCTTTTGGTTTGCACTCCTGGTGATACTATTTAAAGTTGCAGTACTTCCAGCCTTCTAGTCCCCTCTTCATTGTTTGATTTTACCATATATTTACTTATTTCTTTATGTCTTCCTCCACTACAAATGTAAGCTATACAAGGACAGATATTTTCATCTGAATTTTTCACTAATTTATCCTCTATGTCTAT
Source organism: Phocoena sinus (assembly GCF_008692025.1). Lineage (NCBI taxonomy): Eukaryota > Metazoa > Chordata > Mammalia > Artiodactyla > Phocoenidae > Phocoena > Phocoena sinus. The sequence goes on from NC_045767.1 coordinate 80,009,183, forward strand.
AACATCACCAAATATATCAATTAATTCAGGTATAAATTCCCATAATCTATACACAATATAAATGCACACACACAGTCACTTAAACTAAATAATTATATGAACTAAATAGAAGTATAAAAAATAATTTTTAAATTATCAATATTCTTCCTAATTTACAAGTATAATAATATAAAATAAACTTAAATTTAAAATTAAAATGTTCAACAATTCAGTAAAAAGATCCTGCACCATGACCAAGTAGAATTAATTCCAAGAATGCAAGGATGGTTTGATATCTGCAAATCAGTAAATGTGATATACCACATTGACAAAATGAAGAATAAAAATCATAAGATCATTTCAATAGATGCATAAAATACATCTGGCAAAATTCAATATCCATTTATAGTAAAAACTCTCAACAAAGTGGGTATAGAGGGAACATATCTCAATGTAATAAAAGCAATATATGACAAACCCACAACTAACATCATACTCAACAGTGAAATATGAAAGTACTTCCTCTAATATCAAGAACAAGATAAGAATTCCCACTCTCACCACTTTTATTCAACATAGCATTGGATATCCCAGCCAGAACAACTAAGCAAAAGAGAGAAATAAAGGCATCCAAATTGGAAAGGAAGAAGTAAATCTGTCACTATTTGCATATGACATAATATTATATATAAAAAAGCCTAAAGACCCCATCAGTAAACTGTTAGAACTAATCAACAAATTCAGTAAAGTTGCAAGATACAAAATCAATATACAACGATCTGTTGCATTTCTATATAATAATAATAATGAACTCTCAGAAGGAAAATTGAAAAAAATAATCCCATTTACACTTGCATAAAAAAAAAAAATCTAGGAATAAATTTAACAAATGAGGTGAAAGAGCTGTATATAGAAAGCTATAAGACATTAATGAAAGAAATTGAAAAAGACACAAATAAATGGAAATATATTTCATGCTCATTGAATAGAAGAATGAATATTGTTAAAATGGTCACACTGCTTAAGGCAATATACAGATCCAGTGTAATCCCTATCAAAATTCCAATGGCATTTTTCACAGAAAAAGAACAAGTAGTACTAAATTACATGGAACCATAAAAGACTCTGACTAGCCAAATCAATCTAGACAAATAAAAGCAAAGCTGGAGGCATCATGCTCTCTAATTTAAAACTGAATTAAAAAGATACAGTAATTAAAACAGTGTGGTATTGGCATAAAAACAGATACATAGATCAGTGGAATAGAATAGAGAGTTCATAAGTAAACCCACACATATATGGTCAACTAATTTACAACAAAGGAGCCAAGAATATCCAATGTGGAAAGGATAGCCTCTTCAATAAATGGTGCTGGAAAAACTGAAGAGACACATGCCAAAGAATGAAACTGGACCATTATATTAATTAACTCAGATTGGTAATGCCCACCAAGAGCATGAGACAGAGGAAGACGACTAAGGATCTGTCTAGAAAAAGAATGCAGGGGTTGATTAGCAATGTCTACTTGAAATGGGAAGGGGATAGTGCTGCAGCCCAAACCTTGACAAAGGATGGTCCAGATGATAAAGCAAATTCTGATTTGATGGCAGAGTAGAAGGACGTGCACCACTCCCTCTTGTGAGAACACCAGAATCACAGGTAACGGCTGAATATCATTGACAGAAAGACACTGGAACTCACCAAAAAAGACACCCCACATCCAAAGACAAAGGGGAAGCCAAATGAGATGGTAGGAGGGGTGCAATCACAGGAAAATCAAAATCCCATTACTTCTGGGTGGGTGACTCACAGACTAGAGAACACTTATACCACAGAAGTCCACCCACTGGAGTAAAGGTTCTAAGCCCCAAGTCAGCCTTCCGAACCTGGAGATTCCGTGACAGGAGGAGGAATTCCTAGAGAATCAGACTTTGAAGCTAGTGGGATTTGATTGCAGGAATTCGACAGGACTGGGGAAACAGAGACTCCACTCTTGGAGCGCACACACAAAATAGTGTGCACACTGGGACACAGGGGAAGGAACTGTGACCCCACAGGTGACTGAACCAGACCTACCTACTAGTGTTGGAGGGTCACTGGCAGGTGTCCTGTGTCTCACCGTGAGGTAAAGGACACTGGCAGCAGACGTTCTGGGAAGCACTCTTTGTCATGAGCCCTCCCAGAGTCCGCCATTAGTCCCACCAAAGAGCCCAGGTAGGCTCCAGTGTTGGGCCACCTCAGGCCAAAGAACCAACAGGGAGGGAACTCAGCCCCACCCATCAGCAGACAAGCGGACTAAAGTTTTACTGAGCTCTGCCCACCAGAGCAAACAGCTAGTTCTACCCATCACCAGTCCCACGCATCAGGAAACTTGCACAAGTCTCTTAGAAAGCCTCATCCAGCAGAAGGCAGAGAGCAGAAGAAAGAAGAACTACATCCTGCAGCCTGTGGAACAAAAACCACATTCACAGAAAGACAGAAAAATTAAAGGCAGAGGGCTATGTACCAGATGAAGGAATAAGATACAATCCCAGAGAAACAACTAAATGAAGTGGAGATAGGCAACCTTCCAGAAAATAATTCAGAATAATGATAGGACCTCGGAAAAAGAATGGAGGCAAAGATTGAGAAGACACGAGAAATGTTTCACAAAGATCTAGAAAAATTAAAGACAAACAAACAGATATGAACAATACAATAACAGAAATAAAACATACACTAGAAGGAATCAATAGCAGAATAACTGAGGCAGAAGGATGGATAAGTGACCTGCAAGACAGAATGGTGGAATTCACTGCTGCAGAACAGAATAAGAAATAGACTGAAAAGAAATAAAGACAGCCTAAGAGACCTCTGGGACAACATTAAACCAACAACATTCGCATTATAGGAATCCCAGAAGGACAAGAGAGAGAGAAAGGACCTGAGAAAATATTTGAGGAGATTATAGTCTGAAAACTTCCCTAACATGGGAAAGGAAATAACCACCCAAGTCTAGAAAGGACAGAGAGTCTCATATAGGATAAACCCAAGGAGAAACACTCCGAGACACACAGTATTCAAATTGGTAAAAATTAAAGAAAAGAAAAATTATTGAAAGCAGCAAGGGAAAAATGACAAATAATATACAAGGGAACTCCCATAAGGTTAACAGCTGATTTCTCAGCAGAAATTCTACAAGGCAGAAGAGAGTGTAATGATATACTTAAAGTGATGAGAGGGAAGAACCTACAACCAAGATTACTCTACCCAGCAAGGATCTCATTCAGATTCGATGGAGAAATCAAAGCTTTACAGGCAAGCAAAAGCTAAGAGAATTCAGCACCACCAAACCAGCTCTACAACAAATGCTAAGGGAATTTCTCTAAATGGGAAACACAAGAGAAGAAAAGGATCTACAAAAACAAACCCAAAACAATTAAGAAAATGGTAATAGGAACATACATATCGATAATTACCTTAAACGTGAATGGATTAAATGCTCCAACCAAAAGACACAGGCTTGCTGAATGGATACAAAAACAAGACCCATATGAACATTGTCTACAAGAGACCCACTTCAGACCTAGGGACACACACAGACTGAAAGTGAGGGGATGAAAAAGATATTCCATGCAAAAGGAAATCAAAAGAAAGCTGGAGCAGCAATACTCACATCAGTTGAATACACTTTAAAATAAAGAAAGTTACAAGAGGCAAGGAAGAACACTACATAATGATCAAGGGATCAACCCAAGAAGAAGATATAACAATTATAAATATATATGCACCCAACAGAGGAGCAAATCAATATATAAGGAAAATGCTAACAGTTATAAAAGAGGAAATCGACAGTAACACAATAATAGTGGGGGACTTTAACACCTCACTTACACCAATGGACAGAAAATCCAGACAGAAAATTCAGAATGAACACAAGCTTTAAATGACACAATAGACCAGATAGATCTAATTGATATGTATAGGACATTCAATCCAAAAACAGCAGATTACACTTTCTTCTCAAGTGTACACAGAACATTCTCCAGGATAGCTTACATCTTGGGTCACAAATCAAGGCTCAGTTAATTTAATAAAATTGAAATCATATCAAGCATCTTTTCTGACCACAATGCTATGAGATTAGAAATCAATTACAGGGAAAAAAAACGTAAAAAAACACAAACATATGGAGGCTAAACAATACGTTACTAAATAACCAAAAGATCACTGAAGAAATCAAAGAGGAAATCAAAAAATACCTAGAGACAGTGAAACACGACAATCCAAAACCAATGGGATGCAGCAAAAGCAGTTTCTAAGGGGGAATTTGATAGCATTATGATCCTACCTCAAGAAACAAGAAAAATCTCAAATAAACAATCTAACCTTTTACCTAAAGGCACTAGAGAAAGAAGAACAAACAAAACCCAAAGTTAGCAGAAGTAAAGAAATCATAAAGATCAGAGCTGAATAAATGAAGTAGAACAAAGAAAACAATAGCAAAGATCAATAAAACTAAAAGCTGGTTCTTGATAGATAAACAAAATTGATAAACCATTAGCCAGACTCATCAAGAAAAGAGGGAGAGGACTCAAATCAATAAAATTAGAAATGAAAACGGAGAAGTTACAACAGACACTGCAGAAATACAAAGCATCCTAAGAGACTACTACAAGCAACTCTATGCCAATAAAATGGACAACGTGGAAGAGATGGACACATTCTTAGAAAGCTATAACCTTGCAAGACTGAACCAGGAAGAAATAGGAAATATGAACAGACCAATGACAAGTAATGAAATTGAAACTGTGATTAAAAATCTTCAACAGGGCTTCCCTGGTGGTGCAGTGGTTGAGGGTCCGCCTGCCAATCCAGGCGACACGGGTTCGTGCCCCGGTCTGCGAGGATCCCACATGCCATGGAGTGGCTGGGCCCGTGAGCCATGGCCGCTGAGCCTGTGCGTCCAGAGCCTGTGCTCCACAATGGGAGAGGCCACAACAGTGAGAGGCCCACGTACCGCAAAAAAAAAAAAAAAAAAAAAAAAAAAAAAAAATATTCCAACAAACAAAAGTCCATGACCAGATGGCTTCACAGGTGAATTCTGGCAAACATTTAGAGATCGCTAACACCCATCCTTCTCAAACTCTTCCAAAAAATTGCAGAGGAGGGAACACTCGCAAACTCATTCTATGAGGCCACCATCATCCTGACACCAAAACCAGACAAAGATACTACAAAAATAGAAAATTAGAGACCAATATCATTGATGAATATAGATGCAAAAATCCGCAACAAAATACTAGCAGACAGAATCCAACAACAGCTGGAGGAATTCCTGAGCTGGAGGAATCAGACTCCCTGACTTCAGACTACACTACAAAGCTACAGTAATCAAGACAATATGGTACTGGGCACAAATATAGAAATATAGATCAATGGAACATGAAAGAAAGCCCAGAGATAAAGCCATGCACCTATGGTCACCTAATCTATGACAAAGGAGGCAAGGATATACAATGGAGAAAAGACAGCCTCTTCAATAAGTGTTGCTGGGAATATTGGACAGCTACATGTAAAAGAATGGAATTAGTACATTCCCTAACACCATACACAAAAATAAACTCAGAATGGATTAGAGACCTAAATATAAGACCAGACACTAAAACTCTTAGAGGAAAACATAGGAAGAACACTCTTTGACATAAATCACAGCAAGATCTTTTTTTGATCCACCTCCTAGAGTAATGGAAATAAAAACAAAAACAAACAAATGGGACCTAATGAAACTTAAAAGCTTTTGCACAGCAAAGGAAACCATAAACAAGATGAAAAGACAACCCTCAGAATGGGAGAAAATATTTGCAAATGAATCAACGGACAAAAGATTAATCTCCAAAATATATAAACAGTTCATGCAGCTCAATATTAAAAAACAAACAACCCAATCCAAAAATGGGCAGAAGACCTAAATAGACATTTCTCCAAAGAAGACACACAGATGGCCAAGAAGCACATGAAAAGCTGCTCAGCATCACTAATTAGTAGAGAAATGCAAATCAAAACCACAATGTGGTATCACCTCACACCAGTTAGAATGGGCATCATCAGAAAATCTACAAACAACAAATGCTGGAGAGGATATGGAGAAAAGCGTACCCTCTTGCACTGTTGGTTGGAATGTAAATTGATACAGGCACTTTGGAGAACAGTACGGAGGTTCCTTAAAAAAACTAAAAATAGAATTACCATAAGACCCAGCAATCCCACTACTTGGGCATATACCCAGAGAAAACCATAATTCAAAAAGGCACATGCACTCTAATGTTTATTGCAGCACTATTTACAATAGCCAGGTCATGGAAGCGACCTAAATGCCCAAGACAGACGAATGGATAAAGAAGAAGTGGTACATATATACAGTGGAATACTGCTCAGCCATAAAAAGGAATGAAATTGGGTCATTTGTAGAGACGTGGATGAATCTAGAGACTGTCATACAGAGTGAAATATGTCAGAAAGAGGAAAACAATATCGTTTATTAATGCATGTATGTGGAACCTAAAAAAATGGTACAGATGAACCTGCTTTCAGGGCAGAAATAGAGACACAGATGTAGAGAACAAACATATGGACACCAAGGGGGGAAAGCGGCCAGGGGTGGGGGTGGGGAGAGATGAACTGGGCGATTGGGATTGACATGTATACACTGATGTGTATAAAATTGATGACTAATAAGAACCTGCTGTATAAAAAAATAAATAAGATAAATTCACAATTAAAAAAGGAAAATTAACCCAAAATGAATTAAAGATTTGAATGTGAGGCCTGAAACCATTAAACTCCTAGAAGAAAACTCAGGTGGTACGCTTTTTGACGTAGGTCTTGGCAGTAATATTTTGAATCTGACACCAAAGCAAAAGGCAATGAAAGCAAAAAATAAACAAGTGGGACTGCCTCAAACTAAAAAGCTTCTGCACAGCAAAGGAAGCCAGCAACCGAATAAAAAAAGCAACCTAGTAAATGGGAGAAAATATTTGCAAATCATATATCTGATAAAGGGTTAATATCTTAAATACATAAATAACTTATCCAACTCAATAGCAGAACAACAGTCTGATTAAAAAATTGGCAGAGGGTCTGAGGAATAGACATTTTTCCAATAAGGCATATGAATGGTCAAAAGGTACATGAAAAGATGCTCAACATCATCAATCATCAGGGAAAAAGCAAATCAAAACCACAACGAGATGTCATCTCACATTTCTTAGTGTGGCTGTTATAAAAAGACAAGCAATAACAAATGCTGGCAAGGATGTGAGAAAAGAGAATCCTTGTGCACTGTTGCTTGAAATGTAAATTTGTGCAGCCACTAATTAAAACACTATGAAAGTTTCTCAAAAATCTGAAAATAGAAGTACCTTATTATCCAGCAGTTCCACTTCTGGGTATTTATCTGAAAAAGATGAAGACACTAATTTAAAAAGATATATGCACTCCTATGTTCATTGCAACATTATTTACAATAGCCAAGATATGGAAACAACCCAAGTATCTTTCAATGGATTAATAGATAAAGAAATTGTGGTGTATATATGTATACAATGGAATATCATTTGGCTATAAAAAAAGAAATCTTATTTAGCCATAAAAGATAATGAAATCTTGCCATTTATGACAACATGGATGGACCTTGAGGGGATTATGCTAAGTCAGACAGAGAAATATAAATACTGCATAACCTCTCTTGTATGTGGAATTATTTATATATATATCATATATTTATATATATCTATATCATATATATGATATATATCAAGCACGTAAGATAGAGAGAACAAATTGGTGGTTGCCAGCGGCAAGGGGTTGAGAAAAATGGTTGCATTTTTTTTTAGCTTAAATAAATTTTATGAAAGGAGAGAAGACGACATTGAGTCATCAGAGAGAATCTATTTGAGTTAGACCTTGTAGGACAGGGAAGGTGAGTCAAACAGAATATAAGGCATAAGCAAATGCACACAGGCTGTAATGTAGAGAAGGTATGAAGAAGGGCAAAGAGATTCATTTGACTGAACACAGGGAAAAGAAGAGAGAATAAGGTCTCAAAAGATTGGACACATATTTCATGAAAAATCTGAAATACCAGGATTGGAAAGTTAGGTATTAGGTAGATATGGGTCATGGCACTAAGAAGTTTTTTTTAAACATAATCATAGCTCTGAGGGGCTATCCCAGGTCAGGGAGCACACAGTGCCTTGTTTTGGGAGGCAAGACAGGTTTTCAGGCTGGTAGGATTTGCACCGTATGCCTGAGATTCTCTGATAAGTCAGTTCTTTCCTAAAACATCCTAAACAAAGTAAACAAACAAACAAAAAAAAAAACAAGCAAAAAACACAACACAAATTTACTCCTGGAGATACAGGTTTGCAATCTGAGAACAAGAAGAGATTTAAATGTTTTTAGATGTCTATCAACGCAGAGATAACAGAGAAGTCACTAGAAGAATGTCTGGGGAAGCAGTAAAAGTCTGGCTAGACAATAAATCTGCAAACATCACTGGTTTCAGAACCTGTACCCTGGGCTCAGAGTGAACTTTGCTCTGGTTTTGTCACTGGTTTTCTCTGAGGTCGCCTCATTTGAAGGCTTAAACTGGTGCTGTTCCTCTACTCTTTTTATTAAGTGCCTTTACTTCCAAGGAAGTGGAGTCCAGCCCTGTAAGAGCACAGGGGACAAAGGCAGCCTACGCTCTGATTTCTGCGACCCTGAGGCCTCACCATGAGCAACCTCTCTCTCACAGAGGATCCAGCTGGCTCTTTGTACCTTGTGGTTCAGTTTGTCAGCAAAAAGCATCTTATAAATAAAGGGTTTCATTAATGTCATAGGAGGACATTTCAAAAACTAAAACAATATTGAAAAACCCAGTTCTTTCCCTTTCGGACACTGGACAAAATGCATAATGAACATGCCCACCTACGTGAAGACTGTTTGGAGTCTCTATTCACTGGTAGGTTTAGCTGCATCAAATATTTAAAGGGATTTCTTTCCCAATTTTTCTGCTCTATTAAAGCTGTCTTCTAACTGAATAAATAACTCCATTTAAAAACAATAATTTAAAAATTGTAAAAAGAAAATTAAAATTTTGAAATTTGCATATAGACTTTAATTACTAGCAAATATGATTCTGGTATATTATAGAAGTAAGTTAAATAAAATGCATTTTAAAACCAGTTTGAAACTTGACAAATACATGAGTTCCTGAATCACTAGGAAGGATTCTTAACATAAATAGAGGTACCAGTCATTTTATAAAAATGAAATTCAGTTACAAACCATAATTTCTGAATTGTCTAGGAATTTTATGTTGTAACATTGTAACCAAATATCATTCACGAATTCAACTGTGCATTGTATCAGTCAGGTTAAGTTAGGTGGTGTTGTGGTTTCAAACAAATAAGATTCCTAGCTGCTAAACATGTTTTAAAAAATTATTTATTATTATTTATTTAAATTAATTATTTATTTATTATTATTCTTTTTTGCTGTGCCACACAGCTTGCAGGATCTTAGTTCTCCGACCAGGGATCAAACCCATGCCCCCTGCAGTGGAAGCCAGGAATCCTAACCACTGGACTGCCAGGGAATTCCCCAGCTGCTAAACATGTTAACAGTTATTTTAATTTATGCTGCATATATAAAGTGCTGCCCCTCATCATTGTAGTTCATCTGGGTTGTGGAGTAAGGGAGGGTCCATTTCAATATATGCTTTCAATATCTACGAGACAGGAGGAAGAGAAGGTGGCAAAGTATGATTAATTTTTGCAGTTTCTTTGCAGAATTGATACTCATAGTTCATTAACCATAGCAAGTAATAGGGACATGCCTAACTTCAAATACAATGGTATTCTATGCTTTGATGGAGGAGGACAAGGAGAAGGAAGGTGGAAATATGTGAATAGGTATGAATGACACTAATGATTATGCAAGCGTATTTAATGTGATATAAAACTTTGGTCGTAGATAACTACAATGAAAATATAGCTGTGTGGGGCTTCCCTGGTGGCGCAGTGGTTGAGGGTCCGCCTGCCAATACAGGGGACACGGGCTCGTGCCCCGGTCTGAGAAGATCCCACATGCTGCGGAGCGGCTAGGCCCGTGAGCCATGGCCGCTGAGCCTGCGCGTCCGGAGCCTGTGCTCCGCAACGGGAGAGGCCACAAGAGTGAGAGGCCCGCGTACCGCAAAAAAAAAAAAAAAAAAAAATTTAAGTCAAAAATTATTCTCCCCGATTCCATTTTCTGTTGAATTCTAAGTTCCTTCTCAAAGTTTATTTTCTTTCTGCAATTGCAGCCTATGCTGTTTTGTTGGTAATTGGTAAAGTTTCTACAGAGTCACTGAATTTTATTTGTTCAACATTAAGTCTGTAATGTGTCCATATTTTTAAAATTCCAAGTGTACAATTTAGTGCATTTTTCAAATGTGCACAGTCATGTAACCACCACAGCAATCATGATATATAACATTTTTATCACTTCAAAAAATCTCCTTTGTAGCACTTTTCAGTTAACCCCTGGACCCTGGCAACCACCCAACTGCTTTCTATCATTAGACTTTCCAGAATTTTATATGAATGAAATTATAAGTTATGTTAGACCTTGTGTCTGTTTTATTCCCCTTTTAAGATGCATCCATGTTGTTTCTTGTTTTTAGCAATACATATACACAATACCCACCAACTGGTCAGTAGATAAACAAATTATCATACATTGACACAATGGAATCATTCATGTTTTAAAGAGAGTAAAAGAGTAAGAAACAAGATCATCAAAGCACTAGCCATATAACCACTAAATTTGGGAAACAAATTCATCCTGATCCTATACACTCCAGGACCCAGCATACAGGATCACTAAAGTCCAAGATTGAGTTTATTCATATACAAGTGAAGAAGCAAGTACAGAAACGTACTTTTTGGTTTTAGCCAAAAACCAGGAATGCCAGAGAGTCTGGAACACCAAGAAGTCTGTGCCAGTTGTCTGGAATCCATGATGGATTCATTAACATTCATTAACATCAATTAGGAAATGTCCTAACAAGAACTTAATTTTGTCACGACACATTTACCACATCTAGAAGCCAGGCATTCTAGGAAATGTGCCTTCTAGGCAAGGTCCCCACATTTGTTTCAGCTGGAGAATCATACTCAGCAGATTTCCGAACTGAAACTGCTATGAAGCCTAGGCCACAGGCTAGTGGGCAGGAATTGGGGGTGGGGTAGACTGGTATGAACCAAACTTCAGTTATGTGCTCCTCAAAATACTTTTTTCCTCTATTTTCAATTCTATAAATTGCTCAGTAATACTCCCTCTGGGCACAGGGTATCTGCATACCCACTTACTATAATGCTCTCACCTTAAACTACACTGTAATATTTTCACAGAGTATTTTTCATTCTTGAGCTTGTGGACAAGTCTCTGTATCCCTCCACAGAATCCTCTATGGCCCTGAATGCAGAATGGAATTCGATTCAGTGTATTTAGTCATGTCTACATAAGCCTAGCGCTAACAATTTAAAGCTGGAAATTCCCCTGTGCTCTATATAACAAGCAAACTCAGATGCCTTGCATTTTAACTGTGGTACAAATTGTTCCACACATAAATGCTTAAAAAGCCTGAAAAATACCCATTTTCTTACAATCAATTCTTTGCTTCAGCCAAACAGTCCTAGGAGATCCTGCACCTGTATTGCAAATTAGCAACAGCCTGCAAATTGACACTGCCTGAGTCTGTATAAGTGGCCTTGGAATTGTGACTACTATCTTGGCCACCTATAGGGCTAGTGTTGGAGATGTCACCCATGACCTCTGCTACTGTTATAACTGAATCCTCCCTTCATTTGTGCCCACTTATTTTGGTTCCTGTGGCATATTTGAGATGTTTTTTCAGCCCCCATAGTAGCCACTCATCCCTCTTTCCTTTCGTATTTGCTTATGCTCACATAAACGCATTTACTTTTACATATTTGCCTTTGACATTCCTGAGGAACTCAACACCTTCCCCAAGATTCAAGTACCTTTCCCTACTTCTTTGCTTTTATAAACATGGCCATTAAACTGTGAACAAAACCTCCATAAACAGGACTCACCACCAAATTCAAAATACCACATAGCTCAAGGCTTAAACTTGTTGTCCAGATGCCACTAGAAATCATTAAAGTCAAAACTCTACTCAAATCCTAAACTATGTGTAGCCACATAGCTAGGCTCCACAAAAATCCACTTCTCCTGTATGTTTTGTGTTTTTCTACTCTACAATGTCTTCAGTCATTCAAACATATTGGTGTCTCCAACAGGGCATTCCACAGACAGTTATACCTTCCCTGGAGAGGTTCTAAAAATATATTTAAAAATTTAAAAAGAATAGCTGATTAGGTGAAGAATAAAATATGATCATTATCTTTGATAGCAATTGGATTAGAGACCGCAGGTAGCATGGAGTTCAAATGGGCCTTATAACTGAATTCAAGGAGTTAAGGAATTACATCTACTGAATTACTAACAATATCAGGCATAGGAATTGGTCTCTATGTAGGTAGTCTGGCTTAGTCACATTTGTAGTATGGAGAAGTAGAAGACAGCCTATGATTTCTATTGATGAAAAGATCCTAAGAGAAAGAGGACAGACTGAGCTATGAATGCCCAGTTTATTCTTCCCATGGAGAGAATTGGTTAATGAGAAAAGTAGTGACAAGAATCTTAGTTCTTGGAACTCTATGCATGTAAGAGAATATATCATGACTAGAGATAATTCCTTCCAACAGGTTTAAACAAATTTATCTTACAATAACTCCTTCTCTTGGAAATATAGATTTGTTGTATCTTAGCTGTATTAGCAAAAGTTCTGGGAAACTTGAAACATCAAAATTCGATATATTTTTGTTTTAAGATGATCAAAATTAGGCTATTAGGTATTTTACAGTTATAACCATACTTAAAAGTTTAAAAATAATAAAGAACTCCTTTCCTTTCTGAATGTAAAAATCTGGGGAAAGAAATCACACTTGTTAAATGAGAAACAGCTAGAAAAACTATAAAGTTAGAGAGACAGATACCTCCAAGGAGAGGGGAGGGAAGCCAGGGACTGGCTCATGTGTGGCAGAACACAGGAGGAAGACATGGCTGACATTAAGTGAATAAGAATAAATAGACCTAATGTTTTAAAGAAAAAGAATGCGTATGATCTAGAGTGACAGTATGGGACCCCTTGGAGCTCCAGAAAATAGGGAAAGTCACACTCAGTTGCAGGTATTTTTTTACACAGATCTTCATTAGATGCTTACAAGAAAACTGGGGTAGTAGATGAGTCCAAAGAGAACCTCTGTCTCTCAGTGCCTGTAGGAAGGGATTACTGTTGCTGTTGTAAAGGTTCTAAACTCTACCCTCTTCTTGGATTCATCTCTCATACTGAGAAAAAGCCTTAACCAGAGAGAACAGCAATAAACTCTGCTGTTGCCAGATGCAAGTAAAGTCTGATTGTGAGTTGAAGAAGGATGAAAGAAAACACTTTAAAAAATTTAGGGGAGTAACAAGAAATATTTCAGAGCTCAGGATCCTATATCAATATGATTAGAGATCTCCTTTTTCTAGGGGGACAAACTTTCTCCCACATAAGACCTACCAGAGATTCAAAAATTGACTCTCATGGGGAAGAGGGGAGGGAACACTGAGAAAACCCTACCCATGAGGAAAGGATACTCTCTCCAAAACCATACTGGTAAGCACTAAGTAACAAAAAGCAATAGCTTAACACTGAGGGAGGGGCAAGATAATGGAGAAGATACCATCTGTGGCACAAAGTTATAGGCATGGCTGAACATCACTAGTAATACATATTGACAACATATACCTCTGATACAAATCACCAAGAAGGGCACATCACTTTTGTGGTATTCTTGCCAAAAATGCATTAACTCAAAATGATCATGAGAAACATCAGACAAATCAAATTTAGGGATAGTCTATAAAATAACAGACCAAAACTTTACAAATGTGCCAAGATCATGAAAAACAAAGATTGAGAAACAAAGATTGCCATAGATGGGAGGAGACCAAGGAGACATGACAGCTAAATACCAAGTGAGATTATGGATTAGATCCTGGAATAGAAAAAGATGCATCTAACTATACTTAGCATTTTAGTTAATAGTATTTTTCCAATGTCAATTTCTTAATTTTGATAATCATGCTATGGTTATATAAAATGTTAACTTTAGGGGAAGATAGCTAAACAGTATACAGGAACTCTCCTATAACTTTTCTATAAATCTAACATTACTTCAAAATTAGAAAAAATAAAGAAATAAATTACTAATATTAGGAGTAAAATTCAGGGCATCAGTAAACATTTTACAGATATTAAAAGAAAACTAAGGGGAGATTAAAAACAAATGTAGGGACTTCTCTGGTGGCACAGTGGTTAAGAATCCGCCTGCCAATGCAGGGAACAATATGTTTGACAATGTGTATGAATGTATAAATTGCTTGAATTATAAAATGAATACAAATTCAAGAAGAAATAAATAATTGAAATTGTATTATTGTTAAATAATTAAATTTATATTTAAAAATCTTCCCATAAAGAAAGTCTTAAGCCTGGATAATCTTGCTCATTATTTATACTTACTATTTAAGAAAGAAATAATTCCAATTTTACATTATCTCTTCTGGAAGATAGAGGAGGTGAGAATACATCCCTCAGCTGATTTCTTTGAGGTAAGGATTATCCTGATTTCAAACCAAACAAAGGAATTACAATAAAAACTGTAGAATAATCTTCATGAACATAAATGTAAAAAATCTTCCATAAAAAAATTAGTAATCAAATACAGATAAATATAAATCTTGTTTTTCTTCAGAAAGGCTGTACTGAGGATATGCAGGGCACTAGGAAAAAAAGCTGAAACTATATGATGATAAGGTGGAGTTTATCCTAGAGATTTAAGGTGTTCAACATCTGAAAGTCAATCAATGTACTTCAAACCACAGACTGGAGAATAAAAACAATGATTTTCTCAACTGATGCAGAAAAAGCATTTGACAAAATTCAACATCAATTTATCACTTAAAAAAATCTATAGAGTAGGAATTAATGTGAAACTTTCCAATCTGATAAAGAGCATTGTTGAAGAACCTATAATTAACATGACCCCTGTGGTGAAACACTGAATATGTTCCCTTAATATTAGGAGCAGGGTAACAATATCAATCTTTATAAACATTATACTGAAAGTTCTAACCAGTGCAATAAGATAAGAAAATTTTAGGGCTTCCCTGGTGGCGCAGTGGTTGAAAATCTGCCTGCTAATGCAGGGGACACGGGTTCGAGCCCTGGTCTGGGAAGATCCCACATGCCACGGAGCAACAAGGCTTGTGAGCCACAACTACTGAGTCTGTGCGTCTGGAACCTGCACTCCGCAACAAGAGAGGCCGCGATAGTGAGAGGCACGCACACTGCGATGAAGAGTGGCCCCTGCTTGCCACAACTAGAGAAAGCCTTCACACAGAAACGAAGACCCAACACAGCCAAAAATAAATAAATAAGACCCCAAGATCACTATTTAAAAAAAAAAAAAAGAAAATTTTAATAAAATATAGAATAAAAAGTGAGAGGAAAATTACTTTCATTTACAAGTGACATGATTTTCTATGTAAAACATTATAAAGAATCTACAAAAAATCTATTACCAAATGTTACATTATCAAGGATAGTAGATATAAGATTAATTTACAGAATTCAATTACTCTTCTTTATATTAACAAAGAAAAACTGAAAATTAAAAATTAAAAAAATACAGTAAATATTGCAAAAAAACATGAAACAGTAATCATACTTTTACTGAAACTAAAAAACATTTATATGGTAAATTAAAGAGGACCTAAATAAGTGGAGCAGTATTCTTTGTTCATGGATCAGATTGCTCAATATTGTAAAGATGTCAATTCTCCTCTAATCAAGCTATAAATTAAATGCAATGAATTTAATTCTATAATAAATGCAATTGCAGTAAAATACTAGCAGACTTTTAAAATTGTAATCAATAATATTTTAATAGAAATTGTCAACCTGAATCTAAAGTTTTTGTGGAGAAGTGAAGGAAGTAGAATAGCAAAAACTGTTTTAAAAAAGAAGAAAAGAGTTGGAGTAACATGTACATATAATTTAAGAACCTACTAAAAACTTATAGTAATGAAGACAGTATAGTATTGATGAAAGGATAAATTCATAGATCAGTGAAATAGAATAGAGACAAGAAATAGACCTACTTGCATATGTTCAACTGACTTTCAACAAAGGTATTCAATAGGAAAATTGATAGACTTTTCAACCAATAGCATTGGAACAATTAGATTGGCACAGGTAAAAACATAGTCTTGAACTATATCTTGTACAAAGTGTATATCTGCAGTGTATATCTGCACTGAAGAAAGGAAAACATAATTTTTTTTTTTTTTTTTTGGTCAGGACCTCTGTCTGCATAAACAATTTGAAACAGCCCAAATAAGGATGTCAGCAACACCCTGGCAGATCATTCATAGACAAAACTGTGAAAGAAATACTTTGCGAGTCATAGAGAGTAATCCACTCATTAAGCTGACCTCTGAACCAAGGCTAATCTATTGAGGGCCCAGGATCACCACATACTCATAAATCCCAGAGCTCCTCAGGACATCTGTTGACCCAATCAATGTGTTAAAGTGTTGGACAGTACCTCCAAGGGGAGAAATACTGACTCAGACTCATGTGGATTGTTTCAGGCACCTAAGGGGTATTTGAACATTTTGAAGAAAGCCCTAAAAATTGGAAAGAGAAGGTACTGTGGGGGGACAGCCCCCAGGTGAACAGTAGCCCACTTGCCCAGGTCTAAGAAGAGTACTGTCTTGAACCATATACTGAACTCATTCAGAACAGATCACAAATCTAATTTAATATCTAAAACTATAAAATTTATGAATAATAATGTCAGAAAATGTTGCAATGTTGGGTTAGTCAAAGATATATTTTTTAGATTATACAAATAAAGCAGAAAAAAATGGAGAAAAATATAAATTTGACTCTGTCAAAATCTAAAACGTAGGATGAAAAGAACAGGCACAGAGTAGGAGAAAATATTTACACAGCACCTATACACAGAGCACACATAAATGACAAATATTCTGCACATAGAGAATTATCAACACTCAATTATATGAAACTGATATTAAATCTGATTTAAAAATGGGTGATGAAAATGGTAATAGGAACATGCATATTGATAATTATCTTAAATGTGAATTGATTAAATGCTGCAACCAAAAGACACAGGCTTGCTGAATGGATACAAAAGAAGACCCGTATATATGCTGTCTACAAGAGGCCCACTTCAGACCTAGGGACACAAACAGACTGAAAGTGAGGGGATAGAAAAAGGTATTCCATGTAATGAAAATCAAAAGAAAGGTGGAGTAGCATACTCATATCAAATAAAAATAGACTTTAAAATAAAGAATGTTACAAGAGACAAGGGAGGACACTACACAATGATCAAGGAATCAATCCAAAAGTAAGATATAACAAATATAAATATGCATGCACCCAACATAGGAGCACCTCAATATATAAGGCAAATGCTAACAGCTATAAAAGAGGAAATCGACAGGAACACAATAATAGTAGGGGACTTTCACATCTCATTTAAACCAATGGACAAGATCATCTAGACAGAAAATTAATAAGAAAACACAAGCTTTAAATGACACAATAGACCAGATAGATTTAATTGATGTTTATAGGACATTCCGACTGAAAACAGCAGATTACACTTTCTTCTCAAGTGCATGTGGAACATTCACCACGATAGATTCACACCCTGGGTCATAAATCAAGCCTAGGTAAATTTAAAGAAAATTGAAATCATATCAAACATCTTTTCTGACCACAACTCTACAAGATAGAAATAAATTACAGGGAAAATAAACATAAAAAACACAACATATGGAGGCCAAACGATATGTTACTAAATAACAGAGGGATCACTGAAGAAATCAAAGAGGAAATCAAAACATAACTGAAGACACAATGACAACAACACGATGCTCCAAAACCTATGTGATACAGCAAAAGCAGCTATAAGAGGAAAGTTTACAGCAATAAAATCCTACCTCAAGAAAAAAACTCAAACAATCTAGGCTTACACCTAAAGGCACTAGAGAAAGAAGAACAAACAAAACCCAAAGTTAGTAGAAGGAAAGAATCATCAAGATCAGAGCAGAAATAAATAAAATAGAAACAAAGAAAACAATAGTAAAAGATCAATAAAACTAAAAAGCTGGTTCTTTGAGAAGATAAATAAAATTGATAAACCATTAGCCAGACACATCAAGAAAAAGAGGGAGAGGACTCAAATCAATAAAATTAGAAATGAAAAAAGAGAAGTTACAACAGACACCAAAGAAATACAAAGCATCCTAAGAGACTACTATAAGCAATTCTATGCCAATAAAATGGACAACCTGGAAGAAATGGACAAATTCTTAGAAAGGTATAACCTTCCAAGACTGAACCAGGTAGAAGTAGAAAATATGAACAGACAAATCACTAGTAATGAAATTGAAATTGTGATTAAAAATCTTCCAACAAACAAAAGTCCAGGATCAGATGGCTTCAGGGTTGAATTCTATCAAACATTTAGAGAAGAGCTAACACCCATCCTTCTCAAACTCTTCCAAAAAACTGCAGAGGAAGGAACACTCCAAAACTCATTCTTGAGACCACCATCACCCTAATACCAAAACCACACAAAGATACTACAAAAAAAGAAAATTACAAACCAATATCACTGATGAATATAGATGCAAAAATCTTCAACAAAATACTAGCAATCAGAATCCAACAACACCTAAAAAGGACCATACACTATGATCAAGTGGGATTTATCACAGGGATACAAGGATTCTCCAATATATGTAAATCAATCAATGTAATACACCATATTAACAAACTGAAGAATAAAAACCATATGATCATCTCAATAGATGAAGAAAATCTTTTGACAAAAGTCAATACCCATTCATGATAAAAACTCACCAGAAAGTGGGCATAGAGGGAACCTACCTCAACATAATAAAGGCCATATACGACAAACCTACAGAAAACATCATTCTCAATGGTGAAAAACTGAAAGCATTTCCTCTAAGATCAGGAAACAAGACAAGGATGTCCACTCTCACCACTATTATTCAACATAGTTTTGGAAGTCCTAACCACGACAATCAGAGAAGAAAAAGAAATAAAAGGAATCCAAATTGGAAAAGAAGTAAAACTGTCACTGTTTGCAGAGGACATGATACTATACATAGAAAATCCTAAAGATGCCACCAGAAAACCACTAAAGCTAATCAATGAGTTTGGTAAAGTTGCAGGATACAAAATTAACACACAGAAATCTCTTGCATTCCTACACACTGACAACAAAAGATCAGAAAGAGAAACTAAGGAAACAATCCCATTCACCACTGCAACAAAAAGAACAACATACATAGGAATAAACCTACCTAAGGAGGTAAAAGACCTGTACTCAGAAAACTATAAGACATTGATGAGGGCTTCCCTGGTGGTGCAGTGGTTGAGAATCTGCCTGCCAATGCAGGGGACACGGGTTCGAGCCCTGGTCTGGGAGGATCCCACATGCCACGGAGCAACTAGGCCCATGAGCCACAACTACTGAGCCTGCACATCTGGAGCCTGTGCCCTGCAACGAGAGAGGCCACAACAGTGAGAGGCCCGCGCACCATGATGAAGAGTGGCCTGCACTTGCCACAACTAGAGAAAGCCCTCACACAGAAACAAAGACCCAACACAGCAAAAATAAATTAATTAATTAATAAACTCCTACCCCCAACATCTTCTTAAAAAAAAAAAAGACATTGATGAAATAAATCAAAGATGATACAAAACAGATGGAGAGATATCCTATGTTCTTGGATTGGAAGAATCAATATTGTGAAAAAGACTATACTACCCAAAGCAATCTACAGATTCAGTGCAATCCCTATCAAATTACCAATGGCATTTTTTTTTTTTTTTTTTTTACAGAACTAGAGCAAAAAATCTTACAATTTACAAGGAGACACCAAGGCACCGAATTAGCCAAAGCAATCTTGAGGTAAAAAAGAGCTGGAGGAATCAGACTTCCTGACTTCAGACTATACTACACAGCTACAGTAATCAAGACAATATGGTACTGACACAAAAACAGAAATATAGATCAGTGGAACAGGACAGAAAGGCCAGGGATAAACTCATGTACCTATGGTCAACTAATCTATGACAAAAGAGGCAAGGATATACAATGGAGAAAAGACAGTCTCTTCAATAAGTGTTGCTGGGAAAACTGGACAGCTACATGTAAAAAGAATGAAATTAGAACACTCCGTAATATCGTATACAAAAAATAAACTGAAAAACAGATTAAAGACCTAAATGTGAGACTGGACAATATAAAACTCTTAGAGGAAACATAGGCAAAACACTCCATGACATAAATCACAGTAAGATCTTTTATGACCCACCTCTTAGAGTAATGGAAAAAACCCAAAATAAACAAAATTGGACCTAATGAGACCTAAAAGCTTTGCACAGCAAAAAAAAAACAAAACTATGAACAAGACAAAAGGAACAGCCTCAGAATGGGAGAAAATATTTGCAAACGAATCAACAGACAAAGGACTAATCTCCAAAATATATAAACAGCTTATGCAGCTCAATATTTAGAAAATAAACAACCCAATCAAAAAATGGGCAGAAGACCTAAATAGACATTTCTCCAAAGAAGACATACAGGTAGCCAAGAGGCACATGAAAAGCTGTTCAACATCACTAATTATTAGAGAATGCAAATCAAAACTACAACAAGCAATACCTCACACTGGTTAGAATGGGCATCATCAGAAAATCTGAAAACAATAAATGCTGGAGAGGGTGTGGAGAAAAGGGAACCCACTTGCACTGTTGGTGGAATGTAAATTGATACATCCACTATGGAGAACAGTATGGAGGTTCCTTAAAAAAACTAAAATTAGAATTACCATATGACCCAGCAATCCCACTACTGAGCATATACCCAGAGAAAACCATAATTCAAAAAGACACAGGCACCTCAATGTTCATTGCAGCACTATTTACAATAGTCAGGTCATGGAAGCAACCTAAATGCCCATTGACAGATGAATGATAAAGAAGATGTGGTACATATATACAATGGAATATTACTCCACCATAAAAAGGAACAAAATTGGGTCATTTGTTGAGATGTGGATGGATGTAGAGACTGTCATACAGAGTGAAGTAAGTCAGAAAGTGAAAAACAAATATTGTATATTAACACATATATGTGGAATCTAGAAAAATGGTACAGATGCACCGGTTTGCAAGTCAGAGTAGAGACACAGATGTGGAGAGCAAACACATGGACACCAAGGGAGAAAAGCGGGCAGAGGGGCATTTGGTGGGATGAATTGGGCGATTGGGATTGACCTATATACACTAATATGCATAAAATAGATAACTAAGAATAACCTGCTGTATAAAAAACATAGATAAAATAAAATTCAAAAAAATAATAGGTGGAGAGGTGAATAGACATATCACCAAAGAAATGTTGATGGCAAATAAGCACATGAAAAGATGCTTAGTATCATTAGTCATTAGGGAAATGGAAATTAAAACCACAATGAGTTATAATATGTTTATTAAAGTGGCTTAATAAAGTATACAAATAGCCTGAAAATTTTAAGAGTAGGGGTTTGAAAGGACCAAGCTGGTATACTCATGTGTTGTTGCTGAGAATTCAAATTGATAAAACTACTTTGCAGAGAGGTTGACAATTTCTTATACAGTAAAACACATTTTACCTTATGACTCAGCAACCTTGCTACTAGGTATTCACCCAGTAGTAATGAAATAATCTGTCTAAACAAAAACTTGTATGTGAATATTTATATCAGATTCACTTACAGTCACCAAAAACATGGAACAACCAAGTTGTTCAGCAAACTGTAAATGGGGTGGGGCGGAAGCTCTACATCCATACAATGGAATACTACTGAGCAACAAAAAGGAATGAACTACCTATGCATAAAGCAATGAGGATAAATCTTAAATGCATTATACTAAATGAACAAAGCCAGGCTCAGAAGATCACATAATCTCTGATTGCATTTCAATGATGTTCTAGAAAGCACACACATACTGGGACAGTAAACAGTGCTTTCCAGTTTGGGAACAAAGGCAAAGAGGTAACTTTTATGAGTGATGAAATGTTCTGTGTTTTGATTGTGATGTTGATTACATGATGATACTTTTGTCAAATTCACAGAAGAGTACACCAAAACATGAACATTTTTCTCAACTATATCGCAACCTAACTTTAATAAAAGAGGCAATAAAAAGATTACATTAACTGTATACTTGAAAATCTTCCTTTATCTGACACCATCTTCCATAATCATCCACATTATCATTTAGTACAAATTTTGTTTTGTAATATTAAATATTGTGTTCATATAAGTATATGGCTAAACTTTTATTATTGGTTACATATATATAACATTATATTAAGATGATCTCTATATATCATTAATAGTATGTGTACACACAGATATATCTTTTCTGTATTCTTACTTATTTTTAAACATTTTAGTTTTCAGGATCACAAGAAGTTACAAAAATAGTACAAGTGTTCACTTATACCCTTCACCCAGATTTCCTCAATGGTAACATCTTACAGTACATTATAAAAATCAGGTAACTGACATTAGTACAATATTATTAAAATATAGATGTTATCTGGATTTTACCAGTTTTTACATACACTCTGTTATTGTTGTTATTTGTTTGTGTGCAGAGACTGGGTTACAAGCCCTGTGAAAATTTCTTCCAAGTACTAAAAATTAGGGGTCAGTTAGGGAGTGGTAAAGGATTATGAAGAGGAGTGAAGTGTTCTGAACACACTGCTGAGTGACCCATGTATGGACCCATGTATGGAACACAGCAAATATAACAAATATTTGAATGTTGGAATAGAATACTGCCCAGGTTTCAAATCGGCTCTGGTTAGCACACAGTGGGCCAAGATTTTGAAAACTAAATTTACATGTACACATCACTCATAAACCTAAATATGTGGCATTTTGTACCTGGAGAGGGTGACAGCCTGCCTTGCTAGAAGAGTTAAATATGAACCGTAGTCTCATAACAATAGTTAAACTGCCAGGGTACAATCGCAAATTAATCATCATAACCAAGAAAATCTCAATTTAAATGAGAACAGATAATCAACAGATGTCAATGCCAAGATGGCATAGCTGTTGGAATTATTAAACTAGTATTTTAAAGCCACATTATTTTAAATGCTCCAACAAGCAATTATTAACACTCAGATTAAAAAAAAAAAACTCAGCCAGAGATAGGAAAAAAAATATATGTATATATACTAATTAAATCTTTAAAAGAACTGCAACAACATTTCAGACATGAAAATACAAAAAAAAAAAAACCTCATTGGAGGAGCTCGTTAGCATAATGGTGATGACAAA
This sequence comes from Phocoena sinus, assembly GCF_008692025.1. Classification (NCBI taxonomy): domain Eukaryota; kingdom Metazoa; phylum Chordata; class Mammalia; order Artiodactyla; family Phocoenidae; genus Phocoena; species Phocoena sinus. The sequence continues at coordinate 80,032,766 of NC_045767.1, forward strand.
AGAAAAAAATCAATGAACTTGAAGATCAATAAAAGTTGTCCAATCTGAACTGTAAAGGTAGATGAAAAAAGAGATTAGTTAAACATGTTCCACATGTCTTGTAGAACGACAAAAACAAAAGATCTAACATTTGTGTCATCAGTGATCCAGGAAAAGAAAAAGGAAAAGTTATCAGGTGAAAAAAATTGAAGAAAGAATGGTTGAAAACTTCCTAGATTTGTTAAAGTCCTAAGTCTACAGTTACAAGAAGCTAAGTACAAGAAAGATAAATCCAAAGAAATCAATAACCAGAAGACGTGAGAATCAAATTTCCTAAAACCAAAGATAAAGAAAAATCTTGAAAGCAGCCAGAGAGAAAAGATACATAATATATAGGGTAGAAACAACTTCAATAACAGAGGATTTCTCACCAGAAATCAGTAGGTTGGAAGGAAATAACATTTTTCAATGCTGAAAGAAAAGGATGGGCAACCATAATCTCTATTTAGTGAAAATATCCTTTAGAAATGAAGGAAAAAGACATTGTCATATGAAGAAAAACTAAGAAAATTTCTTGTCACCAGAATTGCTTTAAAATAATTTCGAATGGAAGTTCTTCAGTAATAAAGGAAATAGTATAAAATGTGGGATATTTACATGTTTTCTAATGACATAAAACTTGATTTACTTATTTATATTAATTAGATGCTATCAACTGTTTCTTGTTTAGCTATGAAACTATTAGCAGTTAGTTGATTCTCCAGGATGTTCTGGACTTTATCCAATCCATGAAATGAACAAAACCTGTATTAAGTGTCTGGACATCTATAAATGCTATTAGCTTTGTAAGTCACAGGATTAATTTCTACTTATCCTTCAGGTCTCAAATGAAAAAGCTTTCCCTGGGTTAATTTCCTGAAGTCTCCAAGATAGCTTATATGTTTCTATATATGTCACTGATACATGGCATTTCTCCTATCATAACACTTATCACTCTTTAAGTTACTGATTTATTGTAAGCTCTCTTAGGAAGGACTGTGACTATCTTTCAACATTTTACTCCCACCATCTAGCAGACCACCTGACCCATAATAAGCAATGAAAATAATTGAAGAATAAGTATAATGGGTACTTTCTCACTATATCTTTATTTAAAATACACAAATAGGTAATTTTAAGAAAGTATAAGTTTTTCTTATCACATTAAATACCAGCTTTTTAATTTTATTGTTCTGAAATTCTCAGATCACCAATTTTAACTGAAAAGAAAGTATAGGGTATCTATTTAGCATTTAATGTTATATAGACTATCTCATTGAATTCTCACATTTATGGAGTTGGCACTATTACTTTCTCTAACTTTACAAAGGAGAAAATTGAGCCACAGAGAGGTTAATCCAATCTCCTTAGTCATACTTGGTAAGTGACTGGGCAGGATTTGAATAAATGAAATTTTAAGAGGTAGTTAAACAATTTCGTTATTTTACAATTCCTATTTTTTATTACATTTAAAAGAAGAGATTACTTCCAAAGAAAATTATTCCTCATGACATTTTCACAACTGGTTATTTTCCAAATTGTCTATTTTTCCTAGGTAATATGATACATTGCTATAGATAAGTCTAGAATAGTGGCCATGCATATGTGATGCTTCACCACATTTTTATTTTTATTTATTTATTTATTTTTTTTGTGGTACGCGGGCCTCTCACTGCTGTGGCCTCTCCCGTTGTGGAGCACAGGCTCCGGATGCGCAGGCTCAGCGGCCATGGCTCACGGGCCCAGCCGCTCCGCGGCATGTGGGATCCTCCCGGACCGGGGCACGAACCCGCGTTCCCTGAATCGGCAGGTGGACTCTCAACCACTGCGCCACCAGGGAAGCCCTCACCACATTTTTAAACTTTAACAAAAGTATGCAATCAGATGATGACATTCAAATGTACTTTTGGACGTGTCAAGATTAGATTGCAAGTGTGACCTCAAATAATCTTTATTCTCAGCACATATTCAAATCTTTGTAAAACGGTTCACTTTGAAATAACCAAAGTGTATAAAAATAACATTTATTCCTCACTATGTATTACATACTTTTCTGAGCAATATATGTAATAAAATTAAGCCTTTATAATTCCTGTATGTAAGATACTGTTAGTTTCTATGTTTAGTAGAGGAGGAACTGAGGGCCAGGGAAGCAACTTAAACTAGTTCAAGAACACAGGTATTATTATTTGCAAATATTTTATAAATTTGTACATTTGGAAGGACTTACCAAACTCAACAGAGCATATGCACAGTAAGGTTTTTATTTAAATGTACAGAATGAGAGCGTGCAGGCAAGCATTGAGGATATGAGAGACATCCAGGCAAAATCTCACCAAGGGTCTTTATGCACAAATGGGCATGCTTTGTCTCTGCATTAAACCACCAAGATCTGTGTCCTGAATCCTGGCTTCAGAATAGCTCAGGGCAGAAGTTACAATGGAGTCTCTTCATGCCCCTCTGATCAGCTAGTCAAGCCAGGAAGTCTAATTGCTTAGGTCAGGTGAAAACCATCAGTAAACAAACCAGCCCTGGGTGTCACCAAGGGAGTTTTCCACTTAAATAGCACATCATAAATTCACTGCCCTTATATTAGCCAATAGTCAAAGTCAGATATGCTGGAATCCCCAGAGGGCTAGAGTTGTCCAGGTCTAGCTGTAAATGAAGGAGCGCTAGCCAACACTGCGTTGGAACCTGCATTTTAATCCTGGCATTCTGTCCCCAGAGACCATGCTCTTAAGACTACATTATTGGTGCAACAGGGGAAATTTACTATTCATTTGGCCTAATATTCCTGTTTAAAGATGAAAAACCAGGTCTCAAAGTGGTAAATCGATGTACTAATATTAATATATCCTTTGATCACAATTTTAATAGCTGACATTTATAACAACAGTATGAAGTAGGTAATTTTATAAGCATTCCCATTTTACAGGCAAGGGAACTGAGGCTTAGAGAGGGTATATATGTTAGATAGCTGTTTTTGGATGAGCCATTCATCCATCCATTAATTCATCGTCCTACTGCATTTGGGACAAGTTTAAAATCGGAAGCTAGGCTGCTTAGATTATAGCCCTGGCTCAGCTCCTAACTAGCTGTGTTTTTGAAGGCATTTCTTTACTGTTTTGTGCAACAGTGTCCCTATTTCTAAATGGGAATAATGATGATACATACATGCAATGTAATCTGCATTTGAGGATTGAATGAATTGACATATGTATGGCTCTGAGAACAGTGTCAGGCACACGATTAATGCTACATCAGCATTAGCTATTATTACTCATTCAATATATGTTTACTGAGTGTTTATAGGATCTATTCTAGACAGTGTGGATAGAGTCATGAATAAAACGGACAGTGTCAATGCTTTCAAGGAGTTTACATTCTAGTGGAAGAAGACAGACAATGCCTAAACAAGTAAATATGTACTGCATCAAGTAAACATAAGTACCATCAAAAAAATTAAGCAGATAAATATTTTAGAAGGTGATGGATGGATGGGCCTGCTGTTTATTATAGATAAGACTTGAGGCAAAACCTAATAGAAATGAGGAGAGATGCAGCCATCTGGGAAAGAACATTAAAAAAATTGTAAAAGCGCTGCAGCAGGCATATGTTTGGATGGTGTAAGGAACAGCAGAGGAGGACAGTATGGCAGATACAGTGAGAGACATTAAAAAAATAAAAAAGAGTATTAGGAGACAAGATCGTTGAAGTGTGGAGGCAGGGCGGAGTAGGAGGGCAGATTATGTAGAGTTGGTACACCATGAGGACTTTGGGATTTATTATGAGTGTTTAAGAAAGATTAATAACAAAATCTAAGTTACATTTTAAAATATTCTGTTAGTTCTTATGTGGAAAGCAGATAGTGTATGTGCAAAGTGGCAAGGATGGGAGGGTACTCTTTGAGAAGAACTGAAAATTGCTCAGACAAGAGCAGTAGGTTGACATACAGATAAGTGGTATAAAAATGAGTATATTGAAATGGTAAAACTAGGATTTAATCTGGGCCTGCTTAAGTTCAAATCCCATAAGTCTATAACCAGACATGGGACAAATAGCTTTATCTCCTAACTCCCAGGATTCCATGGTATAACTAAACCACACCTCTGCTTCTCCAGCTCAGGAAGGGCCCTGGTGATGCTAATCCCTTTTTCCACAGTGCCTTATGTTCACTTCCGGGGTTTCGAATCATTCTGCATTCTTTTCTGGGAAAGCTCACTTCTGTTCCCTTAATTATCATCTATACACAGACTAATTGCAAATATATAATTCCATCTAAAACCTAACATTCCCTAAGACTGTTTATAATTTTCTATGGAAAATAAAACAAAATCTCAGACAAACCAAACAAAACCACCTACTCCTTTATCCTACAGGCATAGCAAACTCAAAACTAAACTCAATATCTAGCACTCTCACTCTAACATAAGTCTGCTTATTATCCAACAGACAAACCTAAATTTATGCTTCCTCTATTCTGGTTGCTATCTCAGTGAATGGCAACAATGTTTTAAAAAACAGATAGCAAGGCACATTGACAACCAGAGATGAAAAGAACTTTACAAGTTATACATCTACTTTAAACAATCAGTGATAGCTGGCTGGATTAGAAAATGAGAAAGCACAATTAGCTTACCTCTCACATATCTTTCACACACACAAAATTGGAGTTTAATGTAATTATTTATTATGCAAAGGTTCCTTAAGCAAAGTGAAAATACATTGAAGGTTGGGAGGGTATCTGAGTAGATGATTTTTATTCTAAAACTTGAGTAAAATCCCACATAGCATGTTATATTACAATATAGGGTAATATTTTTAAAAATTTGTAATCAGTCATGTTTAATTAGAGGAATATCTATTTGTTTGAGAGACAGTAAGTGCCTTGGATCAGAGTGGATCTTAGGATCTCTGACTTAGAGGTTAAACTTAAGAATATCTCAGCCAGTGTAGGACTCTCCTCTAAAGCTACCATGGACAGACTTCCAGACTCTGCATGAACATGTTCAACAGTGTAGTAATCATGAACTCTTGTGATGGCTAAGGCATTTTAAAAACTCTAATTATTAGACCATTCTTTATTGCTTTTTAAAGAAGGAGTTATGGAGATACTTGAGCAGAGAAATGTAATGAAATCCAAAATACTCAGTAGGCTGTTCAAACATTTTTACAAACTAAATCCAAATAGCTGGTCTGCCTGCTTCATTGTTTACCCTTTAAATGAACCTAGCATCCCTTCACAAGAGTAACCATGGTTAATACCTCTAAGCCAACTTCACATTAGTTATTTCTCTCTCTACCTGAATATGAACAAATTTTATCCTCACTCTACCTCAGTATCTGTATCTGTAAACAAAAAATTGGTAATAACAAGGTCCATCTCTTAAATATGTAGAGAGAATTAAATGAATTAATATACAGTGCCTAGGACAGTGCCTAGAACAAGTAATCAATTTATGCTCAGTACTATTATTGTTATCATTGTTATTTTCCCCTAATTCCCTATTTCTAATTCTAGTCCATTCCTTTGACTCTTGTTAACCATATATTCCCTTGGACTGGACTCATCTTCGGCATTTACCATCTGATTTGATTTTTGGTATATCCCTGACTGTGACTCCTGGTTTTGCCCTTGAGCTTCACACGCAAAGAAAGCACTTATGAACTGTGCAGGCTGGACCATGCCTCATTCTGCCACAAGTTGGCTGGCAAAGTGAGAAAGGAACATTCCTGGAGTCAAAAATGCTCTAGGGCTTCCAACTAGTGCAGGTTTACATGCAAAATCTGAGGTCACATTTCTAACCAGAGAATTTTTTCACTTCTAAAATTCACATCAGCTATTGATCCTTGGTACAGAATGCAAGCTGTGCAATTCTAACCTCCCATCTCCTATCTTCGTAGGATACTATCATCACGACTCCTGCTTGGTAAGCTTTGCAGTGTCCTTTGAGACTGTCTGTTGCTTTCGTTAAAAACTCTTTAACAAACAATGAAGATGTAAATTTTCAAGACATTCTAAGAAATGTGCCTCTTTATTGTCTAGCAACAAAATCAGTGCTTCCTTTCCTGCTACCTCCTTTCCATTCTGCAGGGCTCCTTGGGCTTGAGGGTAGTATGGATCACTAAGAATTTTACAATAGTATCTTTTACTCCTTAGGGGCCAGTATTTTGGTGATCCTCAAATCTACTGATGTTTTTGCTGCTTTTTCCAAACCCAAGTAAAGTTGATTGAATATTCTGGATTTATTGCTTTATGCTTCTTTTGGTATTTAGGCAAAAGTATGAATCTCGGGCTTCCCTGGTGGCGCAGTGGTTGAGAGTCCGCCTGCTGATGCAGGGGACACGGGTTCGTGTCCCGGTCCGGGAAGATCCCACATGCCGCGGAGCGGCTGGGCCCGTGAGCCATGGCCGCGGCTGGGTCCATGAGCCATGGCCGCTGAGCCTGTGCGTCCGGAGCCTGTGCTCTGCAACGGGAGAGGCCACAACAGTGAGAGGCCCGTGTATCGCAAAAAAAAAAGTATGAATCTCTCCTTGCAGATGCTATACATGGCCCTTTAGGAGGGAGATCAACAGAGAACTTCCTGTGCAGCTCAGCAGTTTCTTTAGATACTCACCCTTTTGACCTTTATTCAAATAGCTTTTGAATGTATTTTAAAGATATTTATTTCTCCAGCTTTTCATTACTCTTATCTTCCTTTGCAGTTATTTGTAATAAATATCAAATACAACTCATACCCTCCATTCTTACTTGCTTTTTACAACTAAATCTATGCATGAACCAATATTAACACCTCAATCTTATCCTAGTCCTTGAGGCAGCCCTATAGTCAAGGGTCCTATCCAGGTGTAACTTTAAATATATATAAATATATTCTGCGTATAACTTTTTAAAAATTTATGCCAGAGTCTAGGATATTGCTTCTCAAACGATCCATTAAAAAAAGCCAGATTTTTTTCAACCAGTCTTTCATGGATTGTTCTTCTATAAAGCACACTAGCAAACTAACAACTAGAAAATAAAATTTCAAAAAATATACTCAAAGTATAAACCCCAATTTTTACTATTAAAATTACATTTCAATAAATACAATACAATCGTATAATAAAAATGTATATTAAAAATAAACACATAGGCAATAAATATAGAAAATGGTTTTATATTCACAACTATATGATCTTCTGCAATGTAAATAAATAAAATACCATAAGCGAAATGAAATTATCCATAGTTAAGGTGTATCTGCACACTTTGAACATTATGCATTTTGATATATAAAGTTTTAAGCTATGAGTTTGCTTCTTATTTGTTAATTTATCTAAGTTGGATTGATGGCAATGATACAGCCACTGACACTCCATAGTGAAACAGTTTCTATGTTTTATTTTATCATCACTCATAGGAGAAACCAATCTAACAAAGTATATGAATGAGAACAAAAGAAAAAAATCTAAAGCAATTTCAGCAACCTCAGGATATTCCTTTTAAACTTTTACTGAAAATGGAGCAACAGTTGGGTTGATGTACTTTTTAAAATTTGTCTTCAGTAGCCAGTCCCAACAATTCATCTTATACATTATAGCTAAATTAAATAATAATTTTATGAAAAGAATAAGTTATGGATTTTATATTACTCTATTTTTCTTCTGGATTAAGAAAATTGCCTAATGTTATTTTTTGATTACTTAATTTTCCTCTGTTCTCTCAAAATGTCAGGTTAATTTTTTGTGTGCCATATAATATAACTTAATCATGGAAGTGATATCCCATCATATTCAGAGGTCCTGATTACAAAAAATTCAAGGGTTATTCAATAGTTTTGGCCATTGGGGGTCATCCTAGAATTCTGTATTATTTTCCTTTGCAAAGCCAATGCCCTACCTACATAGTTGGCAAGTAACATATACTTATAAAAAACATTTTAAAATTAGACTATAAATGTTACATTATTTTATGTAAGAATTAGCAAATTAATTTTGGTGATAATTAAGAAACAGACAGAAAATAACAAAATTCATGCCTAAGCCTCAGTATGGCCAACAAAATACTGATGATCTGAACACTGACTAGATGTTTCTAAACAACTAGCTTGATTTAATGAAGGGAGATAATATTTGGCTTTGACAGCAGTTTAGCTAAAATACCAGATATAATATAACCTTTTATTTTAATGTAAGTAATTTCATTTTTCCTGATCCATATTGGTATAAATATTTTGTCTATTACTTTCCCAATGGCATAAACAAAGCTTAAAAATTTTATATCTTAAAAATAAATGTAATCTTTAAACAGATCTATGAAAACACATGTGGAGAATCACCTGGTAAAACTGTAATAGCTTCACATGTTTCTTAGAAAGATTTCACACTCTACAGTAAACTTCTCCTTTTTAAATAATTTATCAGCATCTCTGTATTCATATACTGAATCCTGTCCCTGAGAATGAACCTTAATTCTTGCCATCTGTGCCTTGGCCAGGAATGTCCATATTCTTTTAATGCATAAATACATCCCGGATATTTCTCATTCTGTTAGTAAGAGCTGTGAAGCACAGAAAATAATGTTTCAAAGAGGAACCACAAGGGATCATTTATTGCTCCAGCACTTTGAAAAATCTATGAAATTCCTTTATAGCTTCTTCATTATATTTTCAATGGAACAATTAGTTTGAGTGGCTACAAACACAGAATTTTCATGACCACATTAGCCTTTGAAGCCAATTTATTGAATGCATTATTCTCTGTGCAAAATATAGTGGGATGTGGTGAATTTGCGATTAAAACGCTTAAGTTGCCTCCAACTGGAAAACTAGTTGAGAGTTAATTTCCTAACAGCCTATCTGGTCACACTTTAAAACCCACTCAGTTTGCATAATTCAGTAATTTGTTCCAAGGATATATTTTACAAGTCTTGGGAGTAGTAACTCTGGGTTTTTTAATATTTAGTTAAGCTCTTGCAATGAGCAGTAACATCTCAAATACACAAGTAGTCCCTTGAAAACCTTGGTTGCAGTTTCTAAAGGTAATAAGACATTCTTATGCCTATTTCATTCAAGCACACACTACGATTACGTCAGAATTACAGACAGCAAAAATTTAACACCAACTGAAGTAATTTCCTATTGCTTGCCAGAGTGAAACATGATGAAAATGTCTTCAAATATTATAACTTTACTTCTCTTGGACCTTATCTATTTCATATTTTTAAATTCTAGGAAGTACAGGTAATACATGGAGGTTTTGATTCTAGACCAAGGATTGGCAAACATTTTCTGTAAATAAAAATATAGTAAATATGTTAGGCTTTGGGTCATTCAGTCTGTGTGACAACTACTGGACTCTGCCTTTGCAGCATGAAAGCAGCTGTGGACAATGCTTAAGCAAATGGCTGTTCCAATAAAACTTTATTTACAAAAGAGCTGGCTAAAGGGATTCGATCCTCAAGACCTAGTTTGCCAATGCTTTCTCAAAACAATAGAATAAGACCCATGCCTCCCATTTTCTCAAGTTACAACTACTTTCCTGTTTGAAGAGGCAGTCATAAAAAGAAATAAATATCAACATATTGTGTTTTTTGGAAATACATTCTGTATTTGTCATAGTAATTCTACTTCATTCGGTGGCCTTGTGGTGGTTAATTTTATGTATCAACTTGACAAGCCCACTGTGCCTGATATTTTGTCAATGACTGGTCTGGATGTTGCTATGAAGGTAATTTTTGAATGAGATTAACATTTAAATCAGAGTTGGAGTAAAGCAGATTATCCTACATAAAGTATGTGGGCTTTATCTAATTAGGTATTTAAGTCATCATCTTTGAACATACTGTTATCAAGTGCAATTATAGAAGTTAGGTTCATATGTATCTCTATGAAACATGACTTTTCACTTAAATAACTATTCTCCTGCAATAATCTTGCTTATTTATTTGTACATGCTTTAAGTGATTAAATAGATGTTAATTGGTAGGTTTCATTACAGCAGCAGAAGTCTATAAAGAACTTATATATTGTTGACATTATATTCTTCAAATAGAAAATCAGCTGAATTCATTCCAACAATGATTAAGTTTTTTCATCTAATTCATGGAATCAATTAGTAAGCCTTTTGAAAGTTCACTCTGGTTAAACATGAAACATCTGCTATCCTTGGGATTATTAATATAAATTCAGTTGGAAAGCTCAACATTCAAGACAAATTGCTTTCGTAATAACACAACTATAAATTTTGGTATAGCACGTGATTTTGACAAACACGTCACTTAGTAAATGAGAAAAATATGGAGTAAATATATTTGCAGTTGTTTATTAGGAACATAAAATTAAAACTTGCATCTGAATAAGTTATAATATTAAAGTAAAAAGTGTCAAAAATTTAAAATATTTTATATGTACAGTATACTTTTTATATAAAAATGTTGAAATAAAATATAAATTTCCGCATGTTAGAATACATTTTCTCTCTGGTGACTGCTATCAATTAGATTTTGGACATGTTTGAAGAACTACTCTGTAAATTAGCCTAACTCTGCTACAATGACATTACATTTTTTGTGAGTACTGTAAATTTTCGTTGCAATTTGTTTAAAATTAGTTGAAAATTTGCAATCAAGTAAATAAAGGATGGAGCCAAAACAACTTCAAGATTTTTGTTAACTAAAATTGATGTAAAGAAAGCTCCCAACCTGATACAGATATTTCTACAAAATAATGAAAGAATCAAACAAATTAAATAGTAAGAGTTCAAATAGTAGGATTTTGAAATTCTATCTTTGGGCTTTGTTCTATCTCAGCCTTCCTAGGAAAATATAGAGCTCTTTTCTACCATTTAAAGAAAAGTGTGTACCCTTTAGTGGCATTAAGTACATTCACATTATTGAACAAACATCACCACCATCTCCTAAACATCTTTCATTTTCCAAAACTGAAATTTTGTACCCATTAACCAATAGCTCCTCAGTCCTCCGCTCCACTTCCTGACCACCACTGAGACAAAGGTGTCTGCAAGACACTCTTAAACACACTCCTGTACTACTGATGGTGGTCTACATTTGCACAGCTTTTTGATGATGATTTGCAATGATCTAAAGTAGGGGACCACTTGACCTAATATTCCAATCTTTCTGCCTTTCTGACCTGCCTTACATATGTGCACAAGGCAGCTTATGAAAAATTCTCATTTCAACATTGTGTATATTGCTTATGAATTGGAAACATATTAGATATTAATCACTAGGTACTTGATAAAATACAATGAAACACCAAATATCCACCTAAAAGAATAGGATAGTTGTGTATGCATTGATATGGAAACATCTCCAACCTATATTAATGGAAAATGCATGATGTTGATGTATACTATATTCCAGAGTCTTTCACAATAGTTTTCTAATGTATCCCCATGACATCCCTATGAGTTAGGTAGTGAAACAGAGCAGGACCCTTTAGTCCTTGCCCCCCGCCCCCATGTCCTCAGCCTGCCTTTTGTCTGTGGAAAAACTTTAGCCAAAGAATAAGTTTAAGCAGAGAAGTGAGAAAATGCAGAAACAAAGGAAAACAGTCAAAGGAGACCAAATAATAATAGTTTAGTCATTAAGCATAGTCAGGGCTTTTAGTTCCTCCTCAAGGGCTATAGATAATATTCTGAGCCATATCCTGTGAGCTGTCTTATAGATACTGAAACCCCTGCCAGGTGGAAGAAGTTAACTACATGATGACCAGCCTGTAGCCATGACACAAGTTGCCACAATTCCAAGAACTGGCCTCAGAGAAACGGAAACAAACCGACCCTAAAACAATCAAGATGATGCTGGTCAGACCACCAATGACCAGTTTCAAGATGACTGTCAGAGCTGACTGTGCTGCTCTGCATGTAGCCCCCTCCCTCTGCCTATAAAAGCTCTTGCCTACCGATTGTCAGTGGAGGGAGTTGAGCTTCGGACAGGAGTCCCCCCATCCCCACCCTTCCATTGCAGGCCTCCAAAATAAAGCAAACTTACTTTCCTTTCCACCAACCTTGTCTCTTTACTATCTTTAGAGTGGAGAGCAGGCAGACACCACTTTCTGTAATACTATTTTTTAAAATTGAGAAAGACTATGAAACTATGATATTATAGCATCTAAATTTGCCAAAATTCAAAAGAATTATAGAAACAGCTTAAGTGCCACACTTTTCCTAGCAAAATTATTCATGTATAATCTCTTTTCTTTGGTCCTCTTTATATACCTCAATCACCAGAGCTCCCCACTTCAGTGTAGCATGGGGTGGAAAGGGAGTTTAAGGATGTACATGCCCTTTTTAGGTTCATGTAAAAGGAAATAATGTATTACCTATGCTTCATCTGAGGTTCTCAAAAATTTGGATCAATAGATTTTGAAGTACAGAGGAAAGAAACACCTATCTTCAAGGTCTGGGGTAAAATTTCATATGAATCCGATTTTCTATCAAAATAGTTTTACATATTCATTTACTTATTATCATTAAAATATCATGCACAATATATCTAATAGTAGATATTACTCATAATACATATATCATTTCCAATTTTAGGGTAAATGAGAGATTCCAGAGAGATGTGTCAGTTTATCCCATGTTCATGGTACCCCTATCCTTCTGCCTTGTGTTCACAGGGATAATCCCTACAGAGCAGCCAAACAACTTTTTAACAGATTCTTTAAAAATGAAGGGACAGAGTGTAATGGGAAACAATATAAAACCAGCTATTCTCGTGGTCCCCTACACCAAGCTTGCTTTGCTACTTAGTGATCTTTCAGGCACTTAGGAAATTGATCACATTTCTGTGAGATGAATAATTGTGTTCAGACATAACAGATTACAGACAGAAGATTTTTTTGTATCCTCTGTAGTCAAGCAGCTAGGCTTTATGTAAATGAATGGAAATAGAAAAAAAAAATGCTGACAGTAATAATGAGGAAAATAAATTTTATCACCAAAATGTTAACAATGAGTCAGGAATTTGCAAATCTCTGAGAACCTTTAGCAGATAGTCAGTAACACTGACACACTAGAAAATCCGTGGTCTTATTATGCCCCAGTAATGTTAAATTAACTGTAAATTATTTATTGAAAATTATTAATGGGAATAAATATTATAATGTTTTTATCCTTTCATTTTTCCTATTTTTTAAATTCTTCCATTGAAATGTATCTATTCATAAGTTCATATATAATAGAAGTGTTAAAGATGAAGTCAAAAATTCTTGATTACCCAAGAATTCTTGATTACCCAACTTAATAATTTTAAAAGAAAAGTCCTTTGATGTTAGATTATAATTTCATTCCTTGTATTTGTACCATCCAAGTCTCTCATCTGACTTAATGCAAATCAAGTTACTATTGCTTTAGTAAATAAGATTAGTTGGTCTGACTTACAATGCATTATAGAAGCAATTTCTATCTTATAATAATAGGTGAGCTGTATATTATCCTTTATTTTCTCTTACTGTTGGTATGGTAATTGACTCCTTTGATTTTTCAAATTTACTAGCAGCATTTTTTTTCATGATCAAAAAGACAATGAGAAAATATACCTACCTAACTATATGACTGAACTCAGATTAGGAAAAGTATAGTTCTACAGCTATTCAGAATTATCACCTGGGATAGAAAATACTGTTATTACAGTATATATCTATATACACTGTTATTACTCTATATCTTATTATGGAACATTTGAAATGAATAAAAGGTAACACCAATGCTCCCTTTCTTTCTTCTTTGTTTTACCGGTGGTGTTTATAATCTGGGAACTTGGTATAGCTTCTCTACCTTCTCCTATCCCAAACTACAACATTTTATTCCCAGGAAATACTGAACAAAGTGAAATACTGAGCAAAATTCTCTAAGAAGAAAAAATACCCCCCGCTCCATTAAATAGAAGTAAAAGAGACAATGAATGTAGTCATTTGAGAATTTAAAATTGCAATTGTTTCTTTAAAAGGAGCATTTTAACGTGTTCCTTCTAAGAAGACACAATTACATTTGATAATTTTCTTTCTACTTGGTCAATAATAATAATAATTTAAGAATTGGAAAAATAAAACTCAAGTAGAAAGTAAAAGCAACTACTAGAGAATGTAAATTGCTGAGAACTTTCATTCTTTTTTAAAGACAGATATTATTTATCATTCTTATATAACCTGTAATTACCTGAAGTGGCTAGAACAATTCCTGTTGCTAAGAGATAGAGAGCTTGCCTAAATTTCATTTTCTGGTTTGTTACTTTTCAAACATATATTAGAGAAGCCTGTGGAGAGTAGTGGAAAACAGTCTATAGAGACAGAAGAAGGCTTTATTATCTGACACGGGTTAAAAACTTAAGCTATAAGATGCATGACTTGAGCCAACGGTTTAAAATCTCTAGACATTTATGTGGGTGAGTACATACATACTATTCATAGAACATTTACTCTGAGCCAGGCACTGTGGTAGGCATTTTATATATGTTTTCTCAAATAAGTCTCATGACAACGTTATGAATTAAGCATATATATCCTTACCTTATAGATAAAGTGGGATTATTTTAGAGGAAACAGTAATTTTCTCAAGATCAAATAACATGCAAGTAGCAGAGCCAGGATTTGAAATGAATAGTTCTAGCACTTATGAATATGTAAAAATTATGTTAAATTGCATTAATTTATTAAAAATGATCTGCTTATAAGTAAAAGGACCCTTGGATTGTGCTCAGTAAGCTTTAACAATTACTATGCATTACTCTATGAAGAATTCCAAGGATCAAAGTTTCAGCAACAGAAGTTCTCTAGCATTTATTTAAAAACAATTTTTTCCTCAGTGTGTTTCCCACCAGCTATCCCCTAATGTAATCCTTTAATGTCAGATTACAACCATGAGAATATTTTACATAATGGGTGCAGGAAAGGTACATTATCCTTTATTACAAGAATTATATAGTTCACTAAATAGAGCTTAGTCTTAGGAATCAGTTTTAGGCTATCTTAGGGATCAGCTTATTTCTACTTTGGACTTTATACAGAAGCAAGAACAAGTTCATTTTTCAGGTTATCTGACAAGAAATAGATAAGAGAATGCAGGCTGCCTTGTGATGCTGTTACATAAAATAACAGAGATTACTTTAAAAATAACAAGTCCATAGTGGATATGGCAGAAAGCCAGGTTTATTGAATGTACAAGCTAGATAGGTTTTTATGGTTAAAATTCAAACCCTAATTGATAAGATTTGATTACTAGTATCCTTATATTCTCTCTCCCTCTCCTCCCTCCTTCTTTGACTAATTAGATCAGTTTAATTTCCATTCAAAAATCCTAACAAAGCATCCAATAATTATTAATTTCTTTCATCTCATACAACTCAATATTTAAAAAAATACACATTTTACTACTTATATAATATCATTTTAAAATTTATCATTATAAATATATTCTTTTAAACGTGAATAATCATGTACCCCAAGTTAGATTTCATTTTCTTCCTTATGTTATTTATTCATGTGTTCATATCTTTATTCAGTCACTCACTATCCAGGCACTGGGACGTCTACAAACAACAAGACACAGCTCGTGACCTAGAGGAACAGTCTACTGGGAAGGCTGCCTGGCAAATGGATAACTGTAATACTGGGAGAAAAGCTAACGCAGTTGCATAGAATTTCAGAGAAAGGAGAAACTAACTCTATAGAAAAGGCAGACTATATAACCGATTACTTAGGGTTTAGCCCTCAAATAGAGTTTGTGTTAGATTAATGACATTCATTTATATATTTCTTAATCATCTATGTTTTGTGACATAACCAGCCTTCAGATTGCCAGTTAAATGAATTGTTATTTCAGTTGTAACAAAATAATTCTGGATTATATCTTGAAAAGTACTTTTTTTATTCACTTTGTGGGAAGTGAACTAGAGGTAGATGCATATAATAGGTTATTAACCAAATCCTGTTTAAAAAGTCAAAAAGCAGGAAGTGTTAAAACAATAAAAATTTCATATTTTCTTTGCTCAGTGTTCAGATACTCTCTGTAGGAAGGCCTTGCTCACATCTATGTAATAAAGACAATGAAAATCTGAAGAGAGAAAGCAGACACCATGTATTCATCTAGGAAATCACAATAGCAAAAACAAATAATCAAATACATAGTGTCATGGTGAGTAAAGAGCTCGATGTTGATATGTTTTCTCCAACAGAATGCCATCTCTTTTACTGCAAATGTAACCATAAATATATTAAAAAAGAAAACACAGTTCAAGTACTTCCATTTTGTGGTTGCAAAAGTCAGCTTACACAGAAAAGTCTCTCATGGCATCTGTTTACTCCTTCATTTTTAAGGGTCATTAAGGAGACATAAGATGATTTTAAATCTTGGATATTGAAAGAAACCTGAAAATTTACATAAAGTTTCAAGATTTCGATTTTCTTAAACATATTTTAGTTTTCTTGACACATCTGTTGGTAGTCTTAAAATATGATACAAAATTATATTGTTTCCATTTCTTTAAAGAAAAACAAAACAAATTCTCCCTTTGGGAAAAGATGTTTTCCATGTTACTAATTTTTAATGTATCGTTAGACCCAGAAACTTCTTGATATAATATAAATTGACAGAAAAATATGGTTTACACTAGCCATCAGATTTTTATTCAACATTTCAAAAATATTTCTAATTTTTTAAAGTCACTCCCATGTAACTTTCGCCAGCTCTAATGTCATTACCAGATATATCTCTAACATTATTTTATAGATATAGAAAACTGATTTTTTAAGGTTGACAGCTATTAAATCAAGGCTTAAAGCAATGAAGAAGTCAGAAGCCTTTGTCCTAAAGACCTAACTTTAATTAATCAGGTCACCTATCACCTTGACAAGTGAAAAGGGCTTTCCCAGTAAAGACTCAGACTTTATAATTTTATAGAGTGATTATGAGCATGATTTTGACCTGGTGACATTTACATGGCCTAAGTTACAAGATAAAGACTATATTTCTAAAACTGACTAGAGTTAATTTATGGGATTTAAAAGATGATTAATTATGCTGTGACAGGAAACAAGAAAGAGAGAAAATGTTTCCTGGAACTCCTTTCTCCGGTTCTCCAAGATAGGGTCAAAGGAGTGATTTGCCCAGGTGCAATCCTGCACGAATCAGTTCTATTCTGTTTATGTCTCTCCCATCATCTGTTCCCTCTTCTGAGTTAACTATTCCTTTACGGGAAGAAATGTTTTCAATGATGGTGAGATAAACAACAAAGTCTTCTGAATTTGTCTCTACCCACTGTGGAAAGGCATGATAATCTTTTAATTTGTTTTATTTGGGGAGAGCAAAAACACAGTAAAGTGGAATTACACTAATGAGACAAAATGCATAAACACATCTAATTTTGTAAATCAAGATATTAAGAGGTTTTAGGGCAGTGAAACTATTCTTTATGACATTATAATGGTGGATACATGCCATAATACATTTATCCAAACCCAGAGAATATACAACACTAAGAGTGATCCCTAATATAAGCTACAGACTTCAAGTGATAATGATGTGTCAATATAGGGTCATCAATTGTAACAAAAGAACCACTCTGGTGGGGGATGTTGACTATGGAGGAGGCTATGCATGAGCTGGAACAAGGAATGGACAAGAAATTTCTGTAACTTCTGCTCAATTTAGCTGTGAACCTAAAACTTCTCTAAAATAGTCTATTAAAAATATTAAGGAGCAAGATAAAAACCCACCAGACCTAACAAATGAAGAGGAAATAGGCAATCTACCTGAAAAAGAATTCAGAATAATGATAGTAAGGATGATCCGAAATCTTGGAAGTAGAATGGACAAAATGCAAGAAACAGTTAACAAGGACCTACAAGAACTAAAGATGAAACAAGCAACGATGAACAATGCAATAAATGAAATTAAAATCACTCTAGATAGGATCAATAGCAGAATAACTGAGGCAGAAGAACGGATAAGTGACCTGGAAGATAAAGTAGTGGAAATAACTACTGCAGAGCAGAATAAAGAAAAAAGAATGAAAAGAACTGAGGACAGTCTCAGAGACCTCTGGGACAACATGAAACGCACCAACATTCGAATTATAGGGGTTCCAGAAGAAGAAGAAAGAAAGAAAGGGACTGAGAAAATATTTGAAGAGATTATAGTTGAAAACTTCCCTAATATGGGAAAGGAAATAGTTAATCAAGTCCAGGAAGCACAGAGGGTCCCATACAGGATAAATACAAGGAGAAACACGCCAAGACACATATTAATCAAACTGTCAAAAATTAAATACAAAGAAAGCATATTAAAAGCAGCAAGGGAAAAACAACAAATAACACACAAGGGAATCCCCATAAGGTTAACAGCTGATCTCTCAGCAGAAACCCTACAAGCCAGAAGGGAGTGGCAGGACATACTGAAAGTGATGAAGGAGAATAGCCTGCAACCAAGACTACTCTACCCAGCAAGGATCTCATTCACATTTGATGGAGAAATTAAAACCTTTACAGACAAGCAAAAGCTGAGAGAGTTCAGCACCACCAAACCAGCTTTACAACAAATGCTAAAGGAACTTCTCTAGACGCGAAACACAAGAGAAGGAAATGACCTATAGTAGCGAACCCAAAACAATATATAAAATGGAAATAGGAACATACATATCAATAATTACCTTAAATGTAAATGGACTAAATGCTCCCACCAAAAGACACAGATTGGCTGAATGGATACAAAAACAATACCCTTATATATGCTGTCTACAAGAGACCCACTTCAGACCTAGAGACACATACAGACTGAAAGTAAGGGGATGGAAAAAGATATTCCATGCAAATGGAAACCAAAAGAAAGCTGGAGTAGCAATTCTCATATCAGACAAAATAGACTTTAAAATAAGGACTATTAAAAGGGACAAAGAAGGACACTACATAATGATCAAGGGATCGATCCAAGAAGAAGATATAACAATTGTAAATATTTATGCACCCAACATAGGAGCACCTCAATACATAAGGCAAATACTAACAACCATAAAAGGGGAGATCAACAGTAACACATTCATAGTAGGGGACTTTAACACCCCACTTTCACCCATGGACAGATCATCCAAAATGAAAATAAATAAGGAAACACAAGCTTTAAATGATACATTAAACAAGATGGACTTAATTGATATTTATAGGACACTCCATCCAAAAACAACAGAATACACATTTTTCTCAAGTGCTCATGGAACATTCTCCAGGATAGATCATATCTTGGGTCACAAATCAAGCCTTGGTAAATTTAAGAAGACTGAAATTGTATCAAGTATCTTTTCTGACCACAACGCCATGAGACTAGATATCAATTACAGGAAAAGATCTGTAAAAAATACAAACACATGGAGGCTAAACAATACACTACTTAATAATGAAGTGATCACTGAAGAAATCAAAGAGGAAATAAAAAAATACCTAGAAACAAATGACAATGGAGACACAACGACCCAAAACCTATGGGATGCAGCAAAAGCAGTTCTAAGGGGGAAGTTTATAGCAATACAAGCCCACCTTAAGAAGCAGGAAACATCTCGAATAAACAACCTAACCTTGCACCTCAAGCAATTAGAGAAAGAAGAACAAAAAAACCCCAAAGCTAGCAGAAGGAAAGAAATCATAAAAATCAGATCAGAAATAAATGAAAAAGAAATGAAGGAAACAATAGCAAAGATCAATAAAACTAAAAGCTGGTTCTTTGAGAAGATAAACAAAATAGATAAACCACTAGCCAGACTCATCAAGAAAAAAAGGGAGAAGACTCAAATCAATAGAATTAGAAATGAAAAAGGAGAAGTAACAACTGACACTGCAGAAATAAAAAAATCATGAGAGATTACTACAAGCAACTCTATGCCAATAAAATGGACAATCTGGAAGAAATGGACAAATTCTTAGAAATGCACAACCTGCCAAGACTGAATCAGGAAGAAATAGAAAATATGAACAGACCAATCACAAGCACTGAAATTGAAACTGTGATTAAAAACCTTCCAACAAACAAAAGCCCAGGACCAGATGGCTTCACAGGTGAATTCTATCAAACGTTTAGAGAAGAGCTAACACCTATCCTTCTCAAACTCTTCCAAAATATAGCAGAGGGAGGAACACTCCCAAATTCCTTCTACGAAGCCACCATCACCTTGATACCAAAACCAGACAAGGATGTCACAAAGAAAGAAAACTACAGGCCAATATCACTGATGAACATAGATGCAAAAATCCTCAACAAAATACTAGCAAACAGAATCCAACAGCACATTAAAAGGATCATACACCATGATCAAGTGGGGTTTATTCCAGGAATGCAAGGATTCTTCAATATACGCAAATCTATCAATGTGATAAACTATATTAACAAATTGAAGGAGAAAAACCATATGATCATCTCAATAGATGCAGAGAAAGCTTTCGACAAAATTCAACACCCATTTATGATAAAAACCCTCCAGAAAGTAGGCATAGAGGGAACTTTCCTAAACATAATAAAAGCCATATATGACAAGCCCACAGCAAACATCATCCTCAATGGTGAAAAACTGAAAGCATTTCCACTAAGATCAGGAACAAGACAAGGTTGCCCACTCTCACCACTCTTATTCAACATAGTTTTGGAAGTTTTAGCCACAGCAATCAGAGAAGAAAAGGAAATAAAAGGAATCCACATCGGAAAAGAAGAAGTAAAGCTGTCACTGTTTGCAGATGACATGATACTATACATAGAGAATCCTAAAGATGCTACCAGAAAACTACTAGAGCTAATCAATGAATTTGGTAAAGTAGCAGGATACAAAATTAATGCACAGAAATCTCTGGCATTCCTATATACTAATGATGAAAAATCTGAAAGTGAAATCAAGAAAACACTCCCATTTACCATTGCAACAAAAAGAATAAAATATCTAGGAATAAACCTACCTAAGGATACGAAAGACCTGTATGCAGAAAATTATAAGACACTGATGAAAGAAATTAAAGATGATACAAATAGATGGAGAGATATACCATGTTCTTGGATGGGAAGAATCAACATTGTGAAAATGACTCTACTACCCAAAGCAATCTACAGATTCAATGCAATCCCTATCAAACTACCACTGGCATTTTTCACAGAACTAGAACAAAAAATTTCGCAATTTGTATGGAAACACAAAAGACCCCGAATAGCCAAAGCAATCTTGAGAACGAAAATAGGAGCTGGAGGAATAAGGCTCCCTGACTTCAGACTATATTACAAAGCAACAGTAATCAAGACAGTATGGTACTGGCACAAAAACAGAAAGATAGATCAGTGGAACAGGATAGAAAGCCCAGAGATAAACCACGCACGTATGGACACCTTATCTTTGATAAAGGAGGCAGGAATGTACAGTGGAGAAAGGACAGCCTCTTCAATAAATGGTGCTGGGAAAACTGGACAGGTACATGTAAAAGTATGAGATTAGATCACTCCCTAACACCATACACAAAAATAAGCTCAAAATGGATTAAAGACCTAAATGTAAGGCCAGAAACTATCAAACTCTTAGAAGAAAACATAGGAAGAACACTCTATGACATAAATCACAGCAAGATCCTTTCTGACCCACCTCCTAGAGTAATGGAAATAAAAACAAAAATAAACAAATGGGACCTAATGAAACTTCAAAGCTTTTGCACAGCAAAGGAAACCATAACCAAGACCAAAAGACAACCCTCAGAATGGGAGAAAACATTTGCAAATGAAGCAACTGACAAAGGATTAATCTCCAAAATTTACAAGCAGCTCATGCAGCTCAATAACAAAAAAACAAACAACCCCATCCAAAAATGGGCAGAAGACCTAAATAGACATTTCTCCAAAGAAGATATACAGAATGCCAACAAACACATGAAAGAATGCTCAACATCATTAATCATTAGAGAAATGCAAATCAAAACTACAATGAGATATCATCTCACACCAGTCAGAATGGCCATCATCAAAAAATCAAGAAACAATAAATGCTGGAGAGGGTGTGGAGAAAAGGGGACACTCTTGCACTGCTGGTGGGAATGTGAATTGGTTCAGCCACTGTGGAGAACAGTATGGAGGTTCCTTAAAAAACTACAAATAGAATTACCATATGACCCAGCAATCCCACTACTTGGCATATACCCTGAGAAAACCAAAATTCAAAGAGAGTCATGTACCAAAATGTTCATTGCAGCTCTATTTACAATAGCCAGGACATGGAAACAACCTAAGCGCCCATCATCGGATGAATGGATAAAGAAGATGTGGCACATATACACAATGGAATATTACTCAGCCTTAAAAAGAAATGAAATTGAGCTATTTGTAATGAGATGGATAGACCTAGAATCTGTCATACAGAGTGAAGTAAGTCAGAAAGAAAAAGACAAATACCGTATGCTAACACATATATATGGAATTTAAGGGAAAAAAATGTCATGAAGAACCTAGGGGTAAGATAGGAATAAAGACGCAGACCTACTGGAGAACGGACTTAAGGATATGGGGAGGGGGAAGGGTGAGTTTTGACAGGGCGAGAGAGAGTCATGGACATATACACACTAACAAACGTAGTAAGGTAGATAGCTGGGGGGAAGCAGCCGCAAGGCACAGGGATATTAGCTCGGTGCTTTGTGACAGCCTGGAAGGGTGGGATGGGGAGAGTGGGAGGGAGGGAGACGCAAGAGGGAAGACATATGGGAACATATGTATATGTATAGCTGATTCACTTTGTTGTAAAGCAGAAACTAACACACCATTGTAAAGCAATTATACCCCAATAAAGATGTTTAAAAAAAAAAAAAAAAAATATTAAGAGGTGCTTTATAAAAAGTTTACTCTAAGAAAATAGTATATTCTACACTACTTGATGCATCTAATGCCATTATTTTTAAAATACCAATTTATGCCAAGTTGAATAAAGCAATATATTTATAAAGAATAGATAAATTAAAACAAAACAATAAAATCAAAGTAAATACCAAGTGATTCTGTATAAGTAAAATAAATGAATGTATAACTGTATCGATAAAAATAAACCATTTGTTTTAACATATATTCCACATCTGAATAAAACTGATTTGGTTTTGATACTAACCTGTGATTTATAGATAAAATATGTGGAACACATTGTAGGGAGACTACTTCTCTGAACCTACCCATCACCTGGCTACTCTAACTATAACTCATCTGTCCCCAAAGGCCAATGACTCCCCAGCAGATCTCTTAGCAGTGACTTTTTTCCTCACAAATTACACACCACAACACCCACCAGGAGATGTTAAGTCACCCTCTTAGTCCTTATTGCTACAATCTCCAGGAAAGCGGCATGGCCTCTATCACTGTCTCTGGAATACTATTCCTCAAGTGTAGTTATTTCAGAGTTCTTTGCCACGATACGATGCTTAGATAAAAATATTTTGCATTCCTGTTCATAACAGGCTTTAGATCCCCTTCATTCTTCTGTCCTCAAGACATTTGTTGATGCTAAATGACTTCTGTGCTGGCTTCTTGTCTATGACTCTGCTCTCAGTTGAATCATTAGTTTCTTCAAGTTTATCTGCATTATATAAGTATTCCAATGATTTTGTATATTCATGTCTTAGCTCTGGCTGTTATCTCAAAATACCATAGATTGGGTGGCTTAAACAATAGAAATTTATTTCTCATAGTTCTGGAGGCTAGGGAGTCTAAAACCAACATCCTGGCAATTTGGTTCCAGGTGAGGGCTCTTTTGCAGGCTTGCAGATGGCTGGCTTCTGATGTATCTTTGAGAGAGAGAGAACAAGCTCTCTAATCTCATTTTATAAGGGCACTAATTCTATCATCAGGCCTCCACCTCCATGATTTAATCTAAATCTAATAATCTCCTCAAAGTTCCATCTCCAAATGCCATCACATTTGGGGTTAGGGATTCAACTTACAGATTTTGGAAAGGACAGAAACATTCAGTCCATAATCATTTATTAACCTATAACTCTACAATGTTAATTTTAGAAAGGCAATCTACTACCTCATGTCTAGCAAACCCTAGCTTTAACCTACACTCTCCAGAAAAATGAACCTGCTTGTAGTTCCTCTAGGCAATATTGGCTATTTGTCACTTGTGTCCTTCATAATTTTGCTCTTGCCATTCCTCTTCACCTGTCCTTTCCTCTTCACCTGTCCTTCACATGGATGGTGTTTACTCTGCTTTAAAACTCAGACCTCTCGTACTGAAAACCATTTTTTGTTGTTTATTATATCTTGCCTTCCAGATTAGGTAAGGTGAATCTGCTACTAAGCTCTGTTTCATAACAAGGTTTATATTTGCAGTGTCCAGCACACAAACTCCATTGGTGTTTAATGAAACAATGCATGAAAGCCCATGAGATAATTTTTGTTAATGCCAAGGTACAAAGAGAGCCAGGGAGAAAAAAGGTAAAACAATAATGGGTCAGATAATATGGATTAGTTACCCTTTAACAAAGGCCCACTTTTTCCTGTCTCTTTTTCATTTGGGAGTGGCAATGTTCCATGTGCCAGGGGATGAGTCATATTTGCTCTATGTCAGTTGCGGTATTTCATTCCCACTTGCCAGTAATTAACTTAAGAGTGAGCATATGACACATGCCTGGCATTTAATTATGAGAAGTAGAGTGAGGGTCTTCCAGGCATAGTTTTCCTCTCTGAGCAAATCAGATAAACAGTCCTTGCCCCTTCCTATTCAAGTCACTGAAATTTAGAAATGATGCTGAGAGGCTACTGCAGTTTTCTTATAACCAAAAGGAGTAAACCAAGAATATACCAGAGAAGTGAACCTGGAGTCCTGATTTGTTCAACTGCTATGTCAGGTCTGGAATTTCCCACTGTTGGACTACTTGTTACATAGAAATGTAAATTTCTATTATTTAACATACTTCAAGTAAGGTATCTGTTTCTTGCAATGAAATAGATCCTACATGACTCAAAAGCTGATGACCACGAGTGATAGATCTTCACATGTTAAGAAACACAATCTGGGTAGAGACATTCCCTCATGTTAGGTCCCCTCTTATCTGCCTTTCAGAAGCAACATATTGGAATTGGAGGCCTTAGGTAAAGATTTTCCAGGATGTTGCCCGCTTTATTTAGGCTATATAGGGGCTCTGGTCTTTTCTCCCAGCAAATACTATCTTTTAATAATAATAATAATAGTAAGTTTTATTGCTCACTAAGGAATTTCTTCCCTTTGCCTTCTTACAACAGAAGCTCATTTCTCTGAGAAAGTGATACAGGGCAAGTCCCTGCATTCATAGATAAACTGTTAGAAGAGGCATGGCCAGTGGACTAGATAACACAGCAATTGAACCACTGTATTAAGGCCTATAGCATTTTAAAAGCTTACTATTTCTCTTCAGAAGAGGTTAACTATCCTAATATCTATGGCGAAGGACAACTTCCTTCCTTTGAAGGAACTCTATTTTTCTTACTGAGCGTCAAGCATAAATAGGAAGTACTTCTTCACTCTCCTTCCACTCACATCATGAAGCCCTCATGTTCCATAACAAATTTCCCTGCTAAAGCACTTAGTTCCCTGCAAAAGGGGCAGCTTTCTCAGCATAAGACATGCAAAACACCTCCATCAATATGTACAAAGTACTTGAAAATGAGTGCATTGGCAGGTGATTGTGTGTGAATTTATTATGAATATGACATATTTAGCTGTCATAGAATGACTATTATATACTCACAAACCCAGAAAATTGCATGGAGTAATTGTTATTTGAATTTTTTTTAACATCTTTATTGGAGTATAATTGCTTTACAATGGTGTGTAAGTTTCTGCTTTATAACAAAGTAAATCAGTTATACATATACACATGTTCTCATATCTCTTCCCTTTGCATCTCCCTCCCTCCCACCCTCCCTATCCCACCCTTCTAGGTGGTATCAAAGCACCGAGCTCATCTCCCTGTGCTATGCGGCTGCTTCCCACTAGCTATCTATTTTACATTTGGTAGTGTATATATGTCCATGCCATGCTCTCTCTTTGTCACAGCTTACCCTTCCCCCTCCCCATATCCTCAAGTCCATTCTCTAGTACATCTGTGCCTTTATTCCTGTTTTACCCCTAG
The DNA here is from genome assembly GCF_008692025.1 of Phocoena sinus. Taxonomy (NCBI): domain Eukaryota; kingdom Metazoa; phylum Chordata; class Mammalia; order Artiodactyla; family Phocoenidae; genus Phocoena; species Phocoena sinus. The sequence goes on from NC_045767.1 coordinate 80,058,895, forward strand.
GTTCTTCATGACCTTTTAAATTTTTTTTTCTTAGATTCCATATATATGTGTTAGCATACAGCATTTGTTTGCCTCTTTCTGACTTACTTCACTCTGTATGACAGACTCTAAGTCCATCCACCTCACTACAAATAAGTCAATTTTGTTTCTTTTTATGGCTGAGTAATATTCCATGGTATAAATGTGCCACATCTTCTTTATCCATTCAACTGTTGATGGACACTTAGGTTGCTTCCGTGTCCTGGCTATTGTAAATAGAGCTGCAATGAACATTTTGGTACATGACTCTTTTTGAATTATGGTTTTCTCAGGGTATATGCCCAGAAGTGGGATTGCTGGGTCATATGGTAGTTCTATTTTTAGTTTTTTAAGGAACCTCCATACTGTTCTCCATAGTGGCTGTATCAATTTACATTCCCACCAACAATGCAAGAGTGTTCCCTTTTCTCCACACCCTCTCCAGCATTTATTGTTTCTAGATTTATTTGATGATGGCCATTCTGATCGGTGTGAGATGATATCTCATTGTAGTTTTGATTTGCATTTCTCTAATGATTAATGATGTTGAGCATCCTTTCATGGGTTTGTTGGCAATCTGTATATCATCTTTGGAGAAATGTCTATTTAGGTCTTCTGCCCAATTTTGGATTGGGTTTTTGGTTTTTTGTTATTGAGCTGCTGAGCTGCTTGTAAATTTTGGAGATTAATCCTTTGTCAGTTCATCTGCAAATATTTTCTCCCATTCTGAGGGTTGTCTTTTCGTCTTGTTTATTGTTTCCTTTGCTCTGCAAAACCTTTTAAGTTTCATTAGGTCCCATTTGATTATTTTTGTTTTTATTTCCATTTCTCTAGGAAGGTGGGTCAAAAAAAGAATCTTGCTGTATGTCATAGAGTGTTCTGTCTATGTTTTCCTCTAAGATTTTGATAGTGTCTGGCCTTACATTTAGGTCTTTAATCCATTTTGAGTTTATTTTTGTGTATGGTGTTAGGGAGTGTTCTAATTCATACTTTTCATGTAGCTACTCAGTTTTCCCAGCACCACTTATTGAAGAGGCTGTCTTTTCTCCACTGTATATTCTTGCCTCCTTTATCAAAGATAGGTGACCATATATGCGTGGGTTTATATCTAGGCTTTCTATCCTGTTCATTGATCTCTATTTCTGTTTTGTGCCAGTACGATATTGTCTTGATTACTGTAGGCTTGTAGTATAGTCTGAAGTCAGGGAGCCTGATTCCTCCAGCTCCATTTTTCGTTCTCAAGATTGCTTTGGCTATTTGGGGTCTTTTGTGTTTCCATACATATGTGAAAGTTTTTGATCTAGTTCTGTGGAAAATGCCAGTGGTAGTTTGATAGGGATTGCATTGAATCTGTAGATTACTTTGGGCAGTACAGTCATTTTCACAATGTTGATTCTTCCAGTCCAAGAATATGGTATATCTCTCCATCTATTTGTATTGTCTTTAATTTCTTTCATCAGTGTCTTATAATTGTCTCCATACAGGTCTTTTGTCTCCTTAGGTAGGTTTATTCTTAGATATTTTATTCTTTTGTTGCAGTGGTAAAATGGGAGTGTTTTCTTAATTTCACTTTTCAGATTTTTCATCATTAAGTGTATAGTAATGCCAGAGGTTTCTGTGCATTAACTTTGTATCCTGCTACCTTACCAAATTCATTGATTAGCTCTAGTAGTTTTCTGGCAGCATCTTTAGAATTCTCTATGTACGGTATCATGTCATCTGCAAACAGTGACAGTGTACTTCTTCTTTTCCGATTTGGATTCCTTTTATTTCCTTTTCTTCTCTGATTGCTGTGGCTAAAACTTCCAAAACTATATTGAATAATAATGGTGAGAGTGGGCAACCTTGTCTTTTTCCTGATCTTAGTGGAAATGGTTTCAGCTTTTCACCATTGTGGACAATGCTGGCTGTGTGTTTGTCATATATGGCCTTTATTATATTGAGGAAAGTTCCCTCTATGCCTACTTTCTGCAGGGTTTTTATCATAAATGGGTATCGAATTTTGTTGAAAAGCTTTCTCTGCATCTATTGAAATGATCATATGGTTTTGCTCCTTCAATTTGTTAATATGGTGTATCACATTGATTGATTTGCATATATTGAAGAATCCTTGCATTCCTGGAATAAACCCCTACTTGATCATGGTGTATGATCCTTTTAATGTGATGTTGGATTCTGTTTGCAGATATTTTGTTGAGGATTTTTTCATCTATGTTCATCAGTGATATTGGCCTTTAGTTTTCTTTCTTTGTGACATCCTTGTCTGGTTTTGGTATCAGGGTGATGGTGGCTCTGTAGAATGAGTTTGGGAGTGTTCCTCCCTCTGCTATATTTTGGAAGAGTTCGAGAAGGATAGGTGTTAGCTCTTCTCTAAGTATTTGATTAGAATTTGCCTGAAGCCATCTGGTCCTGGGCTTTTGTTTGTTGGAAGATTTTAAATCACAGTTTCAATTTCAGTGCTTGTGATTGGTCTGTTCATATTTTTTATTTTTTCCTGGTTCATGCTTGCAGGTTGTGCATTTCTAAGAATTTGTCTATTTCTTTCCAAGTTGTCCATTTTATTGGCATAGAGTTGCCTGTAGTAATCTCTCATGATCCTTTGTATTTCTGCAGTGTCAGTTGTTACTTCTTTTCATTTCTAATTCTATTGATTTCAGTCTTCTCCCTTTTTCTCCTTGATGAGTCTGGCTAATGGTTTATCAATATTGTTTATCTTCTGCAAGAATCAGCTTTCAGTTTTATTGATTTTTGTTATCGTTTTCCTTCATTTCTTTTTCATTTATTTCTGATCTGATATTTATGATTTCTTTCCCTCTGCTAACTTTGGGGTTTTTGTGTTCTTCTTTCTCTAATTGCTTTAGGTGCAAGGTCTGGTTTGTTTATTTGAGATGTTTCCTGTTTAAGGTACGATTGTATTGCTATAAACTTTCCTCTAGAACTGATTTTGCTGCATCCCATAGGTTTTGGGTCATCATGTTTTCATCGTCATTTTTTCTAGGGATTTTTTGATTTCCTCTTTGATTTCTTCAGTGATCTGTTGGTTATTAAGTAGTGTATTGTGTAGCCTCCATGTGTTTGTATTTTTACAGATCTTTTCCTATAATTGATAACTACTCTCACAGCACTGTGGTCGGAGAAGATACTTGATACAATTTCAATTTTCTTATGTTTATCAAGACTTCATCTGTGACCCAAGATATGATCTATCCTGGAGAATGTTCCATGAGCACTTGAGAAAAATGTGCATTCTGTTGTTTTTGGATGATGTCCTATAAATATCATTGAAGTCCATCTTGTTTAATGTATCATGTAAGCTTTTGTTTCCTTATTTAGTTTCATTTTGGATGATCTGTCCATTGGTGACAGTGGAGTGTTAAAGTCCCCTACTATGAATGTGTTACTGTCGATTTCCCCTTTTAGGGCATGTTAGCATTTGCCTTATGTATTGAGGGTGCTCCTATGTTGGGTGCATAATATTTACAATTGTTATATCTTCTTCTTGGATCAATCCCTTGATCATTATGTATGTCCCTTCTTGGTGTCTTGTAATAATCTTTATTTAGAAGTCTATTCTGTCTGATATGAGAATTGCTACTCCAGCTTTCTTTTGATTTCCATTTGTATGGAATATCTTTTTCCATCCCCTCACTTTCAGTCTGTATGTGTCCCTAGGTCCTGAAGTGGGTCTCTTGTAGACCAGCACATATACGGGTCTTGTTTTTGTATCCATTCAGCCAGTCTGTGTCTTTTGATGGAAGCAATTTAATCCATTTACATTTAAGTTAATTATCGATATGTATTTTCCTATTCTCATTTTCTTAATTGCTTTGGGTTTGTTATTGTAGGTCTTTTCCTTCTCTTGTGTTTCTTGCGTAGAGAATTTTCTTTAGCATTTGTTGTAAAGCTGGTTTGGTGGTGCTGAATTCTCCCAGCTTTTGCTTGTCTGTAAAGGTTTTAATTTCTCTGGCAAATCGGAATGAGATCCTTGCTGGGTAGAGTAATCTTGGTTGTAGGTTTTTCTCCTTCATCACTTTAAATATGTCCTGTCACTCCCTTCTGGCCTGCAGAGTTTCTGCTGAAAGATCAGCTGTTAACCTTATGGGGATTCCCTTGTGTGTTATTTGTTGTTTTTCCCTTGCTGCTTTTAATATGTTTTCCTTGTATTTAATTTTTGATAGTTTGATTAATATGTGTCTTGGCGTGTTTCTCCAAGGATTTATCCTGTATGGGACTCTGTGCTCCCTGGACTTGATTAACGATTTCCTTTCCCATATTAGGGAAGTTTTCAACTATAATCTCTTCAAATATTTTCTCAGTCCCTTTCTTTTTCTCTTCTTCTTCTGGAACCCCTATAATTCGAATGTTGGTGCATTTAATGTTGTCCCAGAAGTCTCTGAGATTGTCCTCCATTCTTTTCATTCTTTTTCTTTATTCTGCTCTGCAGTAGTTATTTCCATTATTTTATCTTCCAGGTCACTTATCTTTTTTGTTCTGCCTCAGTTATTCTGCTATTGATCCCTTCTAGAGTATTTTTAATTTCATTTATTGTGTTGTTTGTTCATCATTGCTTGTTTCCTCTTTAGTTCTTCTAGGTCCTTGTTAAATGTTTCTTGCATTTTCTCTATTCTATTTCCAAGATTTTGGAGCATCTTTACTATCATTATTCTGAATTCTTTTTCAGGTAGACTGCCTATTTTCTCTTCATTTGTGAGGTCTGGTGGATTTTTACCTTGCTCCTTCATCTGCTGTGTGTATTTCTGTCTTCTCATTTTGCTTATCTTACTGTGTTTGCTGTCTCCTTTTTGCAGGCTGCAGGTTCATAGTTCCCGTTGTTTTTGGTGTCTGTCCCCAGTGGTAAGGTTGTTTCAGTGGGTTGTGTAGGCTTCCTGGTGGAGGGGACTAGTGCCTGTGTTCTGGTGGATGAGGCTGGATCTTGTCTTTCTGGTGCGCAGGTCCACGTCTGGTGGTGTGTTTTGGGGTGTCTGTGGCCTTATTATGATTTTAGGCAGCCTCTCTGCTAATGGATGGGGCTGTGTTCCTCTCTTGCTAGTTGTTTGAAATAGGGTGTCCAGCACTGTAGCTTGCTGATCATTGAGTGAAGCTGGGTCTTAGTGTTGAGATGGAGACCTGTGGGGGATTTTCGCCATTTGATATTATGTGGCGCTGGGAGGTCTCTTGTGGACCAGTGTCCTGAAGTTGGCTCTCCCACCTCAGAGGCACAGCACTGACTCCTACCTAGAGCACCGAGAGCCTTTCATCCATGTGGCTCAGTATAAAAGGGAGAAAGAAGAAAGAAAAGAAAGAAAAGAAATAGGATAAAATAAAATCAAATAAAGTAAGGTAAAATAAAATAAAGTTATTAAAATAAAAAATACTTATGAAAAACATTGTAAAAAGAAAAAAAGGAAAAAGAAGAAAAGGACAAAGGGACAGAAGCCTAGGACAAATGGTGAAAGCAAAGCTATACAGACAAAATCTCACACAGAAGCATACACATACACACTCACAAAAAGAGGAAAAGGGGAAAACATAATATATCTTGCTCCCAAAGTCCACCTCCTCAATTTGGGATGTTTTGTTGTCTATTCAGGTATTCCACAGTTGCAGGGTACATCAAGTTGATTTTGGAGATTTAATCCGCTGCTTCTGAGGCTGCTGGGAGAGGCTTCCCTTTGTCTTCTTTTTTCACACAGCTTCAGGGGTTCAGCTTTGGATTTGGCCCCGCCTCTGCGTGTAGGTTGCCTGAGGGCATCTGTTCTTTGCTCAGACAGGATGGGGTTAAAGGAGCAGCTGATTTGGGGACTCTGGCTCACTCAGGCCGAGGGGAGGAGGGGTATAGAACTCAGGGCGAGCCTGCGGCGGCAGAGGCCTGCATGACATCGCACCAGCCTGAGGCACGCCGTGCATTCTTCTGGGGAAGTTGTCCCTGGATCACGGGACCCTGGCAGTGGCAGGCTGCATAGGCTCCCGGGAGGAGGAGTGTAGACAGTGACCTCTGCTTGCACACAGGTTTCTGGGTGGCTGCAGCAGCACCCTTATTGTCTCGCGCCCATCTCTGGGGTCCCCACTGATTACCGTGGCTCGCACCAGTCTCTGGAGGTCCTTTAAGCAGCACTCTGAATCCCCTCTCCTTGCACACCAGGAAACAAAGAGGGAAGAAAAAGTCTCTTGCCTCTTCGGCAAGTCCAGACTTTTTCCCGGACTCCCTGCCGGCTAGCCGTGGTGCACTAGCCCCCTTCAGGCTGTGTTCATGCCGCCAACCCCAGTCCTCTCCTTGGGATCCAACCGAAGCCCGAGCCTCAGGTCCCAGCCCTGCCCGGCCCGGCCCGGCGCGTGAGCAGACAAGCCTCTCAGGCTGGTGAGTGCTGGTGGGCACCGATCCTCTGTGCAGGAATCTCTCCACTTTGCCCTCCGCACCCCTGTTGCTGTGCTCTCCTCCAAGGCATCGAAGCTTCCCCCCCTCCGCCACCCGCCGTCTCCACCAGTGAAGGGTCTTCCTAGTGTGTGGAAACTTTTTCTCCTTCATAGCTCCCTCCCACTGGTGCAGGTCCCGTCCCTAGTCTTTTGTCTCTATTTTTTCTTTTTTCTTTTGCCCTACCCAGGCACATGGGGAGTTTCTTGCCTTTTGGGAGGTCTGAGCTCTTCTGCCAGCGTTCAGTGGGTGTTCTATAGGAGCAGTTCCACGTGTAGATGTATTTCTGATGTATCTGTGGGAAGGAAGGTGATCTCCGCGTCTTACTCTTCTGCCATCTTCTCCAAAGTTGTTATTTGAATTTATATTTAATTTCCGGTCGAAAAGGTGGCCCAGTTGAGAGTCTCAGGAGTGTATCAATGAGACTTTAGAATTCCTGTGCCTTAATTACTCCATTTATAAAATTGAAATAAAAACTGCTTTAACATGGTGAAAATTGAAAGTGTATTACCTTCAAAGCAGAATTCCTTACTGTTAGATGGCATGCAATATGTAACCTAAGATACAGGTAAATTCAAGAAATATAACTCAGATGTGGGAAAAGGTGGGAAACTGGTACTGAATGTCCAATTCATCACTGGAGAACCTCACACTCAGGAAAAAAGAAAAATCAAGTGCATTTTTATCAGGAGATCAAGAGTCAACACCAGAAATCTCATTTCTAAATTACTAATTATATTATTCATTAGATAATTCAACAGATTTTAATTTACTCTGTGCCCTTCAAGTATTCCAAAAAAGACTTTATTATCATGGCAAATTTCTTTCCACACCCTGAAGATTAACAATGGTTAACAAAAAATGGTTAAATCAGTAGATACATCTTTGCCATATTACATCTTTTATCTTTCAAATCATAGTTTATTTGCCTCTTATAAGCCATAGCTTTTCAATGGTTGAAATTACTATAGAGAAGCATCTTTGTGTAAATTTGCATTACCGACATATTTAAGCTATAAAATCTTAGAGAATGACATCAGTCGTATTTACCTTTTAGATTAAAGGAACACTGTCAGATATAGCAGAATTTTGGTTAAATGTGTGCCATTTGAGAAAATACATGATGTTCTCCAGATAAAAATCTCATCTATCAGCTATCAATGAATCCTTTGGAGTGTCTGTGACAGAGTTAGCCAATTACTCGCAATGGGGGGAAGAAGAATATGCTTTTTAAATTGTCATACCTTCTGTATCCTGAATGAAAGTTTATTATTAAGTATCAAAAAAAGATTTGATTTTATCACTTTACATTACTTACATAAAAAGGAAGGAAGGAAGGGGGGAGGGAGAGAGAAAGGAAGGAAAAGAAAGTTGTGTCTGAACAGACATAAAACATGAGTTTAAATAATAGGTATTAGGAATATCTCTTTTTGTCTGAGATACAATTCCTGATTTAAGAGATAGAAGCAATCATTCACTAGATGTTGAGCATAACACACAATCAGAGGGTGGGTGGGTAAAAGGTTTTTATCATTAAAGAGATAAATATTAACAATAAAATGTAATATTAATGTCTTATCTTTAAAGTATAAAATACATTTATCAGTGAATATTGCTAAATATACTGCAATTACAGAAGTCAGCCTCTTGTGTAGGACACATTTTCTATTTTGAAAACAGACTACCTGGCTGCTATTATGGATGACTTTTTATATTTTTAGATATTGCTTCATTAGAACACAAAGAATATGGTTTCTTTAAAAATCAACTGTTTTTGCAAATCCTTTTATACCTTGCTGATGCTTTATGTCTGCCTTCAGAGAATTTTTTTTTTTTTTGCATTACGCGGGCCTCTCACTGTTGTGGCCTCTCCCATCGTGGAGCACAGGCTCTGGATGCGCAGGCTCAGCGGCCATGGCTCACGGGCCCAGCCACTCCATGGCATGTGGGATCTTCCCAGACCGGGGCACGAACCCGTGTCCCCTACATCGGCAGGCGGACTCTCAACCACTGCGCCACCAGGGAAGCCCTGCCTTCAGAGAATTTTAAAGGCAGACTATATGTTGTTAATTATTGGTTTTTACTCAGGCAGAAGACCTGAAAGACTTTTTCAGAGTGACTGGACCACAGAGCTTACAGAATATACAGTTTCAAAATACTTTAAAATACATATTTATCTATCAGAAGGTCATGGGTGATGTACAGAATAGGATATATCCTTAAGGACGAGTAAAGTTCCATGAGGCAGTTTGTGAAAATGGCACTCTCAATAGCTTCTTTTCTTTCAATGCGTTTTGACAAAGTACAGTGTACATATGCCAGATTAATATGATTTATGGCTTATAATGGCTAGTTTAAATAAATCTCAAAAATGGATGACCTTAAAATATTCCTGTAAGAAAACAGCTTATTAAAAATAGCACCAATGACTCAAACACAATGAGAAAAAGTGGATATGATATTTAACATATCCCAGTTAAAGCTTTTCATCTGTTATATCAGAAGACAAAACAATGATGATTTTAATAATATCTGATAAAAAGTTGGCAACAGATGGGAAATATCAGATTATTGGAAAAAGGGATTTACACCCACTATATTTAAAAATAAACAGTACTCTATCTTGTGGTTTAATTTATGAGTTAAGAATGTTCTGAAGTTCTTGTGATTAGAAATATAGTTACAAAAATTTATTTCATCTTTATTTCCTTTTAAAGACATATTGTGAGTATTCTGATTATGTTTATAAAACTTGTAACATATGAGGATAGTCACTCCTATATTCAATTTATTTTAAAATATTTATATTTTGGGATAGTGGTTAATAGTTATTTAATAAGCAAGGTTTGTAATTATTTTTGAAAGTTTGAATACCACTACTCTAGGAGATAAGACATTTAATGAGAATGTGGACTCAGTTTAATCTATTTTTAATTGACTAATAAGGACTTCAACCTAAATCTTGTGTACAGTCTATAAATTTCACAATTTTTAAAGTAAAACATTTTAATTATATAATCTCAAATTGGGGTTATTTACATTTATTATGTAATTCCCATGAAATTAATATCTGACAAAACTGATTATCATCTGTTATATTGTGAAAAAAACCTGTTCCTGAGGCCATGATTGCAATGTTATTTACATAAATAAATATGTTTTGATTTCCAGATAATGTGCCGTATTTTGAGATTCTTTAACTACAAACTGTTGTAATGCCACTCTGTTAATTTGGGCTCCCTGTCTATCTTTCCTGTGGATATAATGCAAAAAACAAAGTGAAATATTTCCATTTTATAATTGAAATTTGGTCAAGATTATCTTCATAGGCATACTATTCTTCTTTGAATTACTTACAATAATCCAATTTATCTAATAATCTGTAACATAAGTTTCCCAAGATCTATCATAAGAGAGAAAATAAAGTTACATCAAAGACCCCAAACACTCTCTGGTTGTGCTACCTCCTCTGTGCTAACCACATTCCTGCCGACTTCTAAAGTTTCCAACTCATTCTGGGATTCCCTGGAAATCTCTAATGTGTTCCTTTAATTATACACTCTGTCAGCATAGCTTAGTGTTTAAAAGCACAGATTTTGAGTTTGAATTTTGGCTAGGCATATATTATGTGCAGCTTTGAACAAGAGTGCCAAGGTCACAGGATTTAGTCAATCAAAACATGTAAGCCCTCGGAAACAGTGTGGCACAGAAAGACCCCAAACATCTTTTGTATGATCATCATAAACGAAAACTTCTGGTGCTACAGAGAGTTAATGCCAGTTGTTTGGCCACAGGTTCCACCAAATTTACTGCCATCGCACTGTGTTCCAATAATACCCAGAGGTATCTTTGTTAGGAAAGATGCCAAGTCCTGATGCTGTGAGCACCAATGTGTGCTCTGAGTACCTGCTTGCTCTTGGCACTGCCTCCATCCCTGCAGTGGCTGCTGGCTCTGAGGCTGCTGATGCTGTGGCACCCTCACTGTCCCACAGAGACCTTAGTCAAACAGCTCATCTTTCTACTTGCTGTTTTACTGTATAGTGCGCTAGCATTCTCCTGGAGCAAACACAGTGGCCAATTGATGGCCCATTAACCAAATCTTTGTGTCCAGAATAGAGATTATAAACTCGTATTGGTGGTGGGCAGTATTTCTTGTTTATTAATATAATTTTTATGCCTTTAAGTTGGGCCTCTAATTTCAACTGACTACAGACTTATTGTTAATTATTACCTTCCAACCTAATATATTTCCCTGTTTGGTTCCTGAAGACATTTTTCTTGGGGTCTAGTCTCTTTCTTATCTTGTAGGGTAAATTAATTTCCTGCAGGCTCTTTGGTACTCCATCTGTATAAACCCTGGCAATCCACCTCATTAGTTCCCCAAATGTTTAAGAATTAAGATTTGTGTGGTTTGGGCTTGATATGGAGGTTTTACTACAAATATAATGTGATAAGAAAAACTTGATAATTTTATAAAATGTTTTTGGTCTTGATTTGATACAAAATATCATAAAAGCCCCTAATAGCTTAATAAATTGACAAGTTAATGATTTTATAAACATGCTTAAGACATGTTCTTGCACAGATTCATATTAACACTTTGGAGTTTCTTCATGCATATTTTTCTTTCATATAATCAAATTTGTAAATGGAGCCTAATATCTAACTGAGCTACTTTGAGGTATATTAAAAGATATGCTAAGGATAAAGAATGAAATTGAAGAAACTCTTTTTGAAACCTAACCGGTATTAAAAGTAAACATTTTATTATACAGAAGGAATTAAAGTTTCTGAAAATCTATACCAAGAAAACCAAAGCCATTCTGGGCACAAGGAGACATTTCTACAGTCAAAACTACCTTTCACTTTTCAGAAATCTGACTGAAAACAAATGGTTAAATGTGCTGGAAACAGGCACTGCAAAGTTGTTCTGTCTGTTGTGGCAGCTGAACAAAGTGAGTTACCGAACCACTGCCCTAATAGTGACTGAAGCAGATGAGGGAAGGTGGCAGCTCAAAACCAGAACACTTAAACTCAGGCCAGGAGTCCATCTACGATCCAGTTTTGTTCATTCTGACAAATCACTCTGATCCACCATGATTAGCCTTCTTCAGAAGTCCCTAAAAAGGGGTCTGATTTCTTTCTCTTTACCTTCTGTGTTAGAAGGTGCTGATTGCCTCAATATCCAGACTCCCCTTCTTCCATTGTAAGTAAATCCTCTATTTCTAGTGAGGTAATCTGACTATGCAGAGCTCAGACTACATTTTTCCAGCCTCTCTTTCAAATATCTGTGATCCATATGTTCAAGTTATGGCCAATGGTGTCAAGATAATATCAAGTATCAGGCTAACAATCAGAATCAGTGGTCTTACTCTGTATCAAACTGTGCTAATACTTTAAAGGATGCAGGTCATGGTGAAACCCGAGTGAAATGTGGAGACACCTGGGCTACTGAAACCACTCTCCAGGTCCCAGCTTTTCATGTTAGGGTGATTCTTGGCCCAGATTTAACATAGGAGGTCCCTGAGTGATGTGTGTTACTCAAAAGGAAGCTATTTTGGTCATGAAATAGTTTTATCTTGTACTCCAATAGTTATATAGTTTAAGTGACATTTTCCATGGAGCCACTCCAACTAGTAAATGTCATAAGTGAGTTTGCTAAGGAATTTCCATGATTACAATAAGATTTGACATGCTACTTAATTTTTACTAATCAAATATGTAAGCCAAAAATTCATGTCTTACTTCCAGGATTCCTTCTTATAATGTTACACTGAACAATTTCCAGCAACTCAACTGCATTTTTCATTGACCAACACTGAGTCTAGATGTTGGCCAACCAACCAAGAGTTAGCACCTTTGATACAGAATTATTAATACACCCATATTGATAAAGCCATCTTGATTTAAAGCAAACTTCTCTCATATAGCACTCTCTGAATCCATTTCTACACATCGTCTCAAGATTTACACTGACATAAAATCTTGAAATTCTTTTGGTGTATAAGGCTTTTCCTCTTGAGTTAAAAATTGTATACAATCCCCAGTGAAAGCTAGGATCTGATCTAGTTATAAATTGAGAGGTAATTGTAGAACTATGAGAGGAATGGGACATGAGGAAAATGGCAATGTAAATCGTACAAGTGATGTTATTACATGTTTTTCAGAGCATAAACTACTTCATTGAACTTGTAAGGAGGTGGCTTGTGCTGTCAGAAGAAGCTCATGAAGTTAGGGAGTTTGGGTTATAAAGATCTATTTAAACCCACCAAAATGTCTCAATTACAATATTGGGATCTCTGTTTACCAATCAATACATTACTTTTCATAAAAGAGACCTGATAAGTCTGTGGCTTAAACCATTCCTGTGCCAGTTAGTGGTTTTCAGCAGTGGTACGTTGACTCAAAAATGGTGTGCTTTCACCAAATAGGTAAGTGCTCTATATCTGCATTCATTCTATCAGTTATTCATTCTTTAATGATAATAGTCTTTTTGCTGCCTTCTACCTCAAACATGTTAGATAACCATCCCCAATTCCCATTTCCTTTAGAGTCTGTTTTGTCACCTGCATTCTCTTTTGGTAAGAATTACTAAACAAAACCTAATAAGCTACAAATAACAAAATTATTTCTACCTACTTTAAGTAGAATTAGATTTATCAATAGATTGAACTCAAAGTATCTTTTAGAATACTAAACTGACACCCTCGAACCTGAATTTCCAGGAATTATTTTCGAAACTAAACCACAGGCCTGCAGACCAAGGTATGTGCTGCCTCTGTCTCTATTAGTTGATTGGGATTGAAGAGAGAAAAGCAAAATTAAAAAAAATAATAAATATATTAAGGCTTTCTAGTGTCATGAATTCTCAGAGTATGCTATTTGAAAGTGCTGAACTTTATCAAAAATCTACGAAAGTTGATGCATGCCCTATAACATTTTAGAAACTTAATACTTAAGAAATACCTTATATTTCTTCATATTAAAAAAGAAAAACACAGTTTTTTAAAAAAATAAGCAAAATTATTCATATGTCTCTGAAATACTAAAAGAACTTATGGAATCTATATTTTTGAAGAAAAATTCCCTAGGAATTTACAATATGGATAATTTATTTTTTTAATGCAACTTAAAGTTATTCACAGAGAAGCAACTGCTCAGAAAATTTACCCTTCCTATATCTTCAAAAAATTATTTGCTACTATACTCAAGTCAATTATGAAACTAGTATAGGTTATAAAGCATCATCAAGTAGGAAGGAAATCATAGTGCAAATATATTAACATAATTTTTTTTACTTAAATTGTCATTTGAGATGAGATGTGAATGACAGGGAGCCAGCCATTCAAGTATCTGAGAGAAGTAGAACAGGACGGCTTAATTCATGAGCATTACGAGATGAGATCAAAGGTTCAGGCAGGTGCCCTACAAGCTAGAGTAAGAGATAGAAATTCTAATCTCTTTGCAATGGTAAGCCATTGAAAGATTTTGAGCAGAGGAGTTACTTGACATGGTTTACATTTGGAAAGATTCCCCCACCCCCCCAGAGTTGCAGGGCAAATGAGAGATTTCCGGGGTAGAGGTAGAAACAAGAAGGCCAGACAGGTGCTATTAGAAGAGTCTACATGAGATGTGGTTGGGGCTTAGACTAGAATACAGAGAAGCTGGAGAGAGTAGAAATATGTAGAATATGTTTTGGAGAAAAACTGATAAGATATGATGTGGAGTGAAGGTCAACAGTGAGAAAACTAGAGAAACCAAGGATGACCTTTTGGATTTGACTTTAGCAGCTGGGTGAAGGGTGGAGCCCCACCCTGAGATGGTAGATGCTATCTAAGAAATATGTTTATAGGGTAAAAGAAATAGAGATCTGTTTTTAAAATATTTAATTTTAAATACTTAATAGATGTGAAGCAGCAGTGATGGTTGAATATCTGTTAGGCATTGGGATTATAGCTAATGCTTTGGTGAGATAAGAACAGTACCAAGTGACATCATGAAAACATCAGACCAAGGGAGGAAGATACATGCTCTCTGACTTAGCCTAGGAATTCAACTCAAGGGATGCTAGACAGTATCATGGAATTATCAGGAATATCTCCATGAATTATCTGAGATATTTGAGTTAGGGAATGGAAAAGGAAAACATTCTAGAGAGGGAGTGATTGTAAAGCCAGATAATTTGGATTTTGCAACTGTTATTTTGGACTCCTTTTTTTTTTTTTTTTAATCTAGTGCAACTTCAGGCACAGTTGTGTTATTAGGTAAGATGAATGTTTTGAAGTATTTGATGTGAAATGTGTATGTATGTCCCAATAATCAATCTTGAATAAATATTGGTTAGAAAATTGAAGTTACTCCATTTAAAGCACTGCATTATATCTATAGGAAAGATGGGTAGGGAGCTCAAGTTTATGTTAAGACTAAAAACATAGAAAAGTTTTATAAGTTCATATATATTTTCTGAAAGTCCAATATTATTTCCATTTTGCTATAACAAACATTTTTTAATAAAAACCAGGCAAACATTTAAGTTTTCACTTTTGAAAGAATTTAAATTCCTGTTACTTTTTTGGAAATTGAGTTTACTGTGTAAATTTGCATTCAGCAATTTCCTCATATGAGGTCTATATGCAAGGAAATGCAAACAATCATTTAGGTACAAAGATATTCATGACAACACTATGCACAATGGTGAAAAATTGGAAACAAATTAAATCCCCAGTACAAAGGAGATTTAAAATAAAAAAGATGCATCTCAATAATAGACAATAATGGGATAACTAAAATTAAGCTTCTTGGGCATCTTATGAGCAAAGAAAATGTTTATAACATGTTTGTTTATTGATTCACCAATATACAAATTATATTTTTGGCATAATCACAAATGTTTAAAATAGTCATTAAGAACCCAATATACTATGACAGCATGTTAGCTATAGTTACTTCTGGGTGTTGGATTAATCTATTGTATTCCTTCTATTTTATTCTTTTATATTTTACTATGTTTATTATATTTCTTTTCTTTTATTCTTATTAAATTTCCAGTAATGTATTTTAGCTTTGTAATTAGATAAAAACAAAACAAGGTAACAAGATTTTTGAGGAGAAATTTGAGTTATGTTTTCAATTTCCAGAATCCCATCAGACAATTGTGGCCTTAGAGAAATAATAAATAACATTTGTCTCTCCCACCTAAAGTTTGAACTAAATGAGAACTATGACAAAAATAATACAGAAAATGTGAGATCAAAATACATCTTGTTACAAATAAAGCTAGTGTCTGCAGGTTAGTTGATTTTTTAATACTGAACTTCAAAATTTGATATCCCCCCTCCCAGTCATAGGTAATGTTTGATCACTTCTAATATGCTTGTTCTTGTAAAACTCATCACATGGAGTTAGAAAAGTATGGCTGTTTCTGTGGACAGCTTAGCTCCTATGAGAAAAGAGAAGAAGTAACAAGCCATATATGCATATCAGGTCCTGCTCTTAAACTCAGTAGCTAAATAAGTCACTAATCTTTGAAAAAGGAATGAGTTGCAGGAGGTGGGGAGCAGAGGCTAGTAATGTTGTGCCTTTGAAACTCCCTCCACGTGGAAGGAAACACCAAAAGTTAGAAAATATGGCACATTAATCATGTCACACATAGGGACAAATTCATTATTTTTTAATTAAATTTATTTTTTTCTGTTTATGAATTTATACTTCAGTTACTAATTCTTCCTAAGTAATCAAACCAAATTTAGAAAAAAAATTATAGAGCATTTATCAAAAGTCATTTTGACACAGTTGATATAACAAACGTTCTAAACACAGCTATAATTTTGACATTGCTGTTAGGATATATACTCTAAAAGAGAAATATAAAAAGAGAAATATAAAACTATTCTTCTGTTTCTTAAATGAAAAATTACAATTGATGGTTAATTACTTTAACAGAAATTAAATGATGCCATATGATTCTAATATATATGTCATTTAACAATATACCTTGGACATCCTTCTATGGCAGCTTATAGAGAACAATTTATTTCTTTTTTACAAATGCAAAGCAGTCCATTGAATGGCATACTTTTATTTCATTACCTAATTTTCCCTTGGTAAACAATTAATTGAGAGGCATTAAAAATTCAGCAAATAAGTACCTTTTTTCACTTATCAGATTTTCTAAACTCTTAGAATCAAAATGTCTAGGTAAAGAAATGCACAGCTAAACTTTTCTTATAAATTCCAGAATTGGCACCCATAAAAATCTTAATTGAAAAACATTTCCGTCAAAAGTAATTATTACTTTGGATAGATTTCCAGCTCATTAAAATTATTGTGTACTTCATTTTCACTGTATTTGAATACAAAAAAGGATTTAAAAATATTTAATTAGTTATGTTATTCTAGATTTTTGTAGTCTATCAAAATGTATGAATGCAATATTTAAGGATTCATAATTGTACAATATTTCAGGAGAAAATTAGTAAAATATAATGAATTTGTGCTTGTCCCAAGGTATAGTTTTTATGTGTTTCCAATTAAGACATTTAATGAGTAAAAGAATAACTGACATATTTTATTTAGGAATATCTTTAAAAGTTTGTCCAGCCAGAGCCCGAACAAAGAGAAATATTTTCCTTCTAGACTATGTATTCTAAAAGCAACACTCATTCTTTAGGCATGTTTAGAGGCTTCATTATGTCACAAGTTCTAACCTACAATGTTTATGGAAATAGCTCATTCATTCATCCGTCTATGAACAACATATTCTATAACCTCCAAGGCTTCAGTTACAGGGGTAAGTACTAAGAATACAGAGCTGTGTCAGACATGGCCTCTGCCTCCTAGGATTTAATAGAAGCTGTATCATTCTGTCAAAAAAAAAAAAAAAGATTGACTGTAGCATAGTCTACATCACCTAAGACAGGCATTGTAGAATCAGGCAATTTAAATAATACAATCTACATACTTATATCATCAGAGGATTTATGCCTTGAATGAATGTGTGAATTACATATTCTCTATTACTAATGTGAGGTATGCACAATGCTTATTCAAGCGTTTAGGCAAAATGATGTATTCAAATGTGTCCTCAAAAACCCCCCATTTTAACATTTAAAGTTTAATGTTTATGGCATATATTCTACCCATCCATCTCTCTGCTCCCATAGAGAAGCAATATTTTCATGACCATCAGATTATTTATCTATCTATATGTAGAAATGTCAATCTGTCATCCCTAGTAGCACATTATATTTTTTATCATATTCTTGGCCTTTTTCCTATCCAGGTTTCTATCACCAAAACACTGTCTGTTACTTATCTGTTATATCAGAGTCTTACTCTTAGGTAAGGAATTAGTGACCTACTGATAGAGATTTAAAAATAGTCATTCACTTGTATACATGACGCTCATTTTATCTCAATGTATTTTGCCCACAGTTTGCCATGAACGATTTTTTTAAGATAGTAAACACACATAACTTTCATATCATGCCCACTGTACATTTAAAACATTCTCCACCAGAAGCCTGAAAAATATGCATAGAAATCTTAACAATTCCAAATAAAAATAAAGTGTTCTATCTATGTATGATGGGCAAGATGAGTATAAACTGGATACATATTTGCCACTTGAACTGTGGCAGCATGTGAATCATTATTATCTGGGAATTCACTTAAAATGGATAATCTCCAGCCTTACTCTGAATATGCACTTCAAAATATCTTTAGGTGTCGATATTAATGGTATAATAACATTAAGAAGCACTGCTCTATATAATTTTGTGGGGATTGAAACAGAGTGAGAAGGTTGAAATGAGAGGTAAAGTGCTAAAAGGAATGGCAGGTTCAAAAGGAGATAGACTTGAATAGTCAGCACAGCAGTGGTGGAGGACGGATTGAAATGGCAGGACAGATGTGCTGCTTTGATTGCTCTTTGGCTTGTTGTCTTTAGAATAGATCTACATGATGATCCTGGATCACTCTCAGATATTCATGATAGGCTCCTCAACTCAGGCAAAATAAATTTACACATTCTGGAGCTACAGTCACTTGACCTAGATGGAATCTTTAGTAAGTTGAATGTGTTAAGGTATTTTTGAACAATTATCAACTGGATTAAAAAATTTTTTTCTGTTATACATTGTCAGCAATGAGTGAATGACAAAGCCACTAGGCATCTAAAAAATCTCCTATTTCATGAACCTTGGAGGGATGTCCTCAGTGAACATTTTAGGTAGACTTGTTAACTTCTTAATTTGTGCTATTGTAGAACTTAATTCCTGCCTTATGGATCATGTGTCTGTCTCCTCATAAGACATGATCCATGAAAACAGAGACCAGCTCTCTGTTTCTGTAGCTTTAATCCATGGCACTGTGCCTATACACAGCAGGCTCTCTGTACCTGCTTAATTAGGGAAGAACTGATTGGCTAAATGACAGAATGAATGATGGACTGATGGACTAAATAGTTTAAGTAAAAAAGATTTTACTTGTCATCACAGTCTAACAAGGAGAGAAGGGAAACCTATGTCCTCAGCAGTTGCATGGAGAGAGTCATTAAGCTACAGGGGCCCATGCCTTGATTTTTCAAGTGGCAGCTACTCCATTCACTCAGCAGGTAATGCCAGCTACTCCATCACTGATAGCCCCAGGGAAGGCCACTTACAGGGTAACTGCCACTTAAGGGGGGGTTTCATATTTGCAGAGATAGTGGGCTATCAAGTCTATTTCCTGTATATGTTCCACACAACTTCTGAACACAAACGAGAACATATAAAAAAAATTATATTGAATCCCGTTGTCCTCTCTGCCACAGCCAGGGTCGTTGGGTAGTGTAGATGCCCATTACAGAGTTACAGGAGTTCGTTTGAAAATAGAAGAGAGATACAAGGCAATGTAAGTAAAATCATAAAATGAATTTTATGTGTCATTAATTCTGATAACTAATTTTATTGCTTTGGAAAATTATTATGGAAGTCTGCTGCAAAATACTTAACCTAATTTAAATTTCAGAAACCGTTTTTGGCAAATCACTAGAAGCAATATTTTTAATCAATGAAGTGGATCTAATTTGGATTTCAGATGCACAGAAAGAGAAAGAAAAAAAGAAGTTTCCTAAGGTAAGCACTTTGTATTTCACAGCTGTTTTAAATTTTGTTACAAGGAGTAAAATTAAATAATGGCTTTTAATTTCTATACAGAAAACCCACAAAAGATCAAAGTCTAAACTATTTCCTTGCTGGCGTATTTTAATTGATATTTTTATACTGTTATTATGGCTCCAGGAAATATTTTATGACCACTGTGCACAACAGTTTTGCCAAGAACCGGATGATGTTTAGGGGTTCTACTAAAATACTTAGCAAAGGTTGTTTTAGGAATTAGGATGCTAAAATTGTTATCACTTTACTCTAACCAACAAATAACCCTTAACAAGTTATTCTGATTCTCAAAAGTTTAAACCAGGAAAGACAGGACTGCACTGTTTCCTAAGGTTTAATTTTTCCAGTCAGTTCAGATTTGTTTGATGGCATCACCTTTCTTCAAAAGGTTTGGCTGCACCAAACGTTAATGCTATAAATATAGGTTTCATACAGTGGAAAAAGAATCTCTGCCTTCCCATTTGCTCACTACTAAATGTTGTTACATGTGAGAAAAGGCAATGTTCGTATCAGTTGGTTGACTACCTGCTGTGAATTGTAGGCAGCATTCACAGAATTCTGGCCTTGTTTTATTATTCTTAGAGCAATCACCCCTGATACCAGCAGGTAAAGCTATCTGTAAGGCCAACTGGCCTGAGGCAGGGGAACACAATCAGATTCACAGGTTGCATCAGACTGAAACTTTCCAGACCACCCAGTTCCAGAAACTGCCCTGGAGACATTCCGGACCACCCAGTTCCAGGAACTGACCTGGGGATTTTGAAACCAGCCCAGCCTTCCCGCCTTTCGAGGGGCGGGACTAACGGTCCCCCAGGATACCCGAAAAGACCACCAAATAAGGAATACCCTGCGCCCTCCCAGATTCACCACACCCCTTTCCCTTCTTGCCCTATAAAATCTTGCCCAACCCTCGCCCAGGCGCGACGACTCTGGACCCCTTTCTCTCGGACCAGTGAACCTCGCCCGGGAGCGCTCCCTAATAAAGCTCACTTGAAGCTTTCCTCTGTTTCGTGGTGCCGTTTGTTAAGATCCGACCTTACACTATCCACTGCACTTAACCTAAAACCTAGATGAGGTCACTGGCTGTTAGCGTGGAATGAGAGCCAGCAGTGTATAAACTGGTCCCTCCTCTAGACATTGCTGAGGAATGCAAACATTTTTTAAAAATGATTCATGTGTGATGATAGGAAGAAAAGTGAATTAACTCTGCTTCTTGAAGGGAGATCAGAGGGTTTAAAGTGATTTTAAAATCACTGGGCCAAATTCTGTTTTTATTTATGTGTCTATTATTCCTGATGAAGTCAAGATATACATAAATGAAAGCAGAAGGAGGCCCAACTTATTCTAGATACCAGTATGTTTTAGCTTTGTTTTAAAATGTTCTTATGAAAAAGAAAGGCATGCACATAGCACCTATTTTTACCACTTGTGATTGACAACCCATTTTTCTATTGACATACCTTTCTTTAGGATGTACAGAAGTAGGTGAGAAGACTTAGTTCCACTCAAATGAATTAACATGATTTGGTGAGAAAAGTAAGGTATTTACAAAATGATGTCAGGAACCAATCTGCTAGGTGGTCCTCAGACAAAGAATAGGCCACCTGAATCTCCTAGAGGGAAGTTATCCCCTAAAGAAATGAAAATTCTGATCCTCTTAGCAGAACACACTGTTGAACAGATAACTGAATCAAAGAACTTTTGAATAGAACATGACAAGCTGCATTTTTCACAAAACAACTTCAAAATGTTCAATCTTTGTCATGTAGAGCAATGGATTTTTTTTCCAGGAAATCCAGTATGCCACCATCATGGGGGAAGTAAGATTATCAGGAAATTATATTAGGCTATTGGTGATTTAATCTTATTCCTAACAACCGCTTTTGGAAAGGTACAATGCCAGGCAACAACTGCAGCTAGAGAGGATGATACTCTGACAAATACCCTATATTTAGGTGATATTATTTGAAATACCATAATCTCATCTTCAAAATTTCGGAGGACATAGAGGAAATGCATTTGAGTGTCTTCAGAATGTGGTGGCACAATATGGTTCATACAAAAAGGATTCTTTGTTTAAAGATAATGGATTGAAATACACAGAATAATTCCAAAATAACGTATGAATACTGTACATACCCATACGCATTAAAGGAAAATAACCAGAAGGAAATAGAGCAAAATACAGAATGCCTGTCACAGGAAAATTCAAAAAGATTCTCTTCATTATTCTTATACTTTATATATTTTATAATAAAATAATATGCTTAAATATTAGATTGAAGTATAATTATTTAAAGAACTGCTGTCTTTTAAATATTGGTGCAATGAAACCACAGTACACATAACCATCTGATTTATAGGCTAAATCAAAGAATGCCTTATGTGTAACATAAAGTGAAATTTCTGGTTATTTTAATCAGGTAGATCATTTTTCTACATGAGTGCATTTGAATGGAACATTTAGATCGTTTCAATACGTACTTACTGAATGCCGGTCCTATCCTGAATAATAGGATAACAAGAGCTTTTTGAACTCTATTAATAATTCACAAATTATGTTAAAATAAACCATTTCACCTTTACAACTCTGTAAACTTTTATTTTTAGTAAATGTGCAGTTGAAGAAACAAAGGATTCAGTCACACACAGTTAGAAAGAGGGAGAGGCAGAGATTAAAACCACAGCTTCCCCTGCCAGGCTTAGTTTTCTTTCTACTTTATAATTGCCTCCCAGTAATTGAAATAAAAGATTCAGTCTTTTTGATTCACCATAGCCTAAATATATTATTTGTGGAAAGGTTGAGATAAAGAAACTAACCTAATTCCTTGTAGGACAATAATGACCAGTGACAAATTGATTCCACAAAGCAAGCTTGCTTCCTGCTCTACATGGATGTACCAGAGAGGGTGGACCATGCTGGATAACAGAACACTGCGTGACACATTTTGTAGAAACAAAAAGAAGACCAGTGCAAATGATACATAGGGAAGGAGAGACAAAATGGAGTGAGATGAACCTAGAGAAACAGGCAGAAGCACACAGCATCAGACCATGAAGGCAATGTCAAGAACTTTAGTCTTTACCACACGAGACTAGGAATCTCAAATATTTTAAGAATAGGTGGAGCATAATCAGATTCTAATTTAAAAATATGGCTGCAATATGGAGCACTGTGAGAGAGAGAGAGGAAAGGAAGTGATTAGAAGCTTTTGTAGTATATAAACCATATATAATGGTGCTGAATATGTGAATTATGATGATGGTTTTGATTATGCCTTAATTAAACCAGGAAGGGTCAGCCTCTGAGTGATCAGCAAGATGATTATGATTTACAACTATTTATTAGCCAACCAAAATGGCCACACAAGTCATTGAGGAAGAAATCCATTGGTCTCTACTATAAAATTATCCCCAAAGCTGGGCCACAGTAGTTAATGGCTATCCACTACCGCTATGGATTATAGACCAAAAGAAATATATGCTCCATTAACTCCAGAAGTTTATATATATTTTTTAATGGAAATGTGTGTTTTAACTAGAGTATGAGAGATTTCTAAGAAAAAAATGGGTTGTCACAGTGTTTATTCATGTAAATAAGTATCACTAAGAACTATTTGATATTTGACCTCAGTCAGGTATGTGCACAGCTGCAGATTCAATTGTTTTGATAAAGGACTTATGTGATTTTCTACTCAGCAGTACCAACATTTTATAACAATAAATGTTTTCTTACTATTGTATATAGTCATGAATAGGCTTTTGATCAAAATATTTGAAGCAGTTGTACTGATTAAACATGTCAAAAGCTGAACTCCACTTCACCATTGAGGCTTACTTAAATTACTATATACCCGTGGGTCAATATGCTAATTTTTCTTCCGAAGGACCTCATAAATTGCGGCACCTGAGAATGTTTAATTTTAAGAACTTAATATCTATTGTGCATTGAGAGACTCTGTGGCAGACTGGAAAATGCCCCACTTAGATGCCCTGCATAACTGGCTGAGGAATCCATCTGCTGTCCCTCTAGATTCCCACCACATTCACTCCCAGGGAATGCCTGTCGTGGACTACTTCCAGCCAATACATGAGCACTCTGGGGGTGCAAATGAAGACCATTGCTTTGACATGCAGGACTTCTCTGATGAGAGACTTTGGCTCTACAACTCCCAGTTGACCTTGCCAAATCTTTCTTGAATGTGCACTGCAAAGTCTGAGACTATTCCTTTTCAAACCTCCTACTTTTCCCTGCTTTTTTTCAGCATCTTGACAGCTAAAGGCTCTCTGCACCTTCTTCATTTCCCTCCTTTTTATTTTTAACCTGCATTTCCTGCAATTATTCACTCATATATCTAATTCTGTCTTGGCATATGTGTTTCTCAGAGGAACCCTACAAACAGAAGCATTGCCAGTAGTGATCTGAGAAAACAGGCAGGATAACAAAAAGTTGGCAAGGCCCCCGCTGGTGATGTTCTAATTACTAAAGATTTCGCTGTTGGTTACCTGCAAAGATATTCCAAGGATATCCAAAGATACCGAAGGGAAATTGCCTTGTAGGTACAATGATGCCAGATTTAAAAGATATGGGGGTAAATGGGTTCTGACCCCAGTTTCCAATGTGTGTGGATGTGGGGGATTTCTCCACACCACCAAGCAATTCTCTGCCATCAACTTGGTGTCCCACAATTCAATTCTGACACTATCTACCTGGAAATAGTGTCGCATTCCACAGGTTAAGGGCTCAGTCCCACAAGACTGCCTGCACTTCAGATGCCAGTCCTAAGCAGGTGTTTCTTGTAAGGCCAACTGGCCCAAGGCAGGGGAACGCAATCAGACTCACAGGTTGCACCAGACCGAAACTTTCCAGACCACCCAGTTCCAGAAACTGCCCTGGAGACATTCCGGACCACTCAGTTCCAGGAACTGACCTGGGGACTTTCCACCCGGCCCAGCCTTCCCGCCTTTCAAGGGGCGGGACTAACGGTCCCAAGACTGATGCAACCGGCACCAGATATTGCCACGATACCCGAAGAGACCACCAAATAAGGAATAACCTGCGCCCTCCTGGATTCACCACACCCCTTTCCCTTCTCTCCCTATAAATTCTGCCCAAACCCTCGCCCGGGCGCGACTTCTCTGGCCTCTTTCTCTTGGACCAGTGAACCTCGCCCGGGAGCGTTCCCAAATAAAGCTTGTTTAAGCTCTCCTCCGTTTCTTGGTGCCGTTCCTTACATTTCTGACTGTTCAGCTATAAATTGGGGGGTTCTCCCAACCCCCTGCTTGGTTTGATTAAATTGCTAGAGCAGCTCACAGAACACAGAAAAACATTTTACTTACTGGATAACAGCCAGATGGAAGAGGTGCATAAGGCAGGGTATGGGAAAAGGCCTCGGAGCTTCCATGCCCTCTCTCTCCAAGTGCATGACTCTCCCCAAGTCTTTACATGTTCACCAACCCAGAAGCTCAACAAAACCCATCCTTTTGGGTTTTTATGGAGGCTTAATTACATAGGTGTGGCTGATTAAATTATTGACCACCGCTGATCGAATTCAATTGCCAGCCCTTCTCCCCTTTCTGGAGGTCAAGGGGTTGGTACTGAAAGTTCCAGTCCTCTAATCATGTGGTTGGCTCCTCTGGCAAACTGTCCACATCCTTAGATGGAGCCCAAAAGTCACCTCATTAGCATAACAAAGATACCGCCATAGTTCTCAGCACTTAGGGAATTCCAGTGGTTTTAGGAACTCTGCTAGAAACGGGGATGAAGACCAAATATATATTTCTTATTATTAATCACAATATCACAAGGGGGAACAAAGCCTATAGGGATAGTAGTTATCTCAGGGTTACAGATAAGTTGTGATAACACGTTGCAGAGGAATAAGGAGAAACTGAGGGTCATTAACAAGCTGTTAAAGGCTATGTATGAAAGTCATAGGGGTCTCATTAGTAACTTACAAAGAGGCACTTTTCTCCCCAACTGGATAAGTAGACACAGCTGAGCAGCAGACTGAGGACCAGCTAGAATCACAGAGCTCATGTGACAATTTCCAACCAAAGTAAGTCATTATGCTAAAGTCAGACCCTGAGTGTTAAAACCTGGGCCCTAGTAATACTGGATGAGACACTCTAGGAGAAAGAGACTTTTAAATCCACAGGCTCACAGACATGGCCTTCCCACTTCTTCCAGCATTACACCCATCCTGCAAGAAACTACAGAAGACTCTCTCCAAGAGTCACCAAGCACTCAGCTCAGGAGTCGTCTCCATCTCCTCTCTTGGTTTCCAGGTTGACTAAGGCTAAATCCCAGGAAACATGAGCTGTGGACTTGCAGGGCCTGATAACGGAAGGAAGAAATTATATACCAAAAGAGCTCCTTATGACTAAATAAGGAGCCAAGAGTATCCCTGAGACTGATTTAGTGTATACTGGATTTCCTAGACTAGAATATAAGACTGGATACACAAGAAGTCATTGATTGGAAGGCATTTTCTTGGGATACCAGACTTCGACAGATAAGAACCCCAATAAGTAGGGCAAAGTCACTGCTGGAGCGGCCCATAGAAGTGTGGAGAAAGTGATGGGCAATACTGAATGAAGTAGAAGCCCCTGAGTTGTCGTGGCAGGTGGTAGAGTAATAAATAAAGAACTGAGAGTAGTAGAAATGCTGAGATAGATGTAGAATATGAGGCCAGAAGACTCACAGAAGATAATCTTTCACAGGGGATCCCAGAGGACAATCTATTCATCAAGACTACAAGAATCCATGGATTAGTGGAGTACTAGCATCACTCAGAAGTGCAATGGTGACTATGCAAACTAATCCTGAGGTTAAGAGAGCAGCCAGAGAACCCTGATGATATTGATAGGGATTAATATAGCCCTAAAGGAATAGAAGCCAGGGGGCAGAATTGACAGTTCTAAATTGTCAAAACCAGGAGTCTGTATTTACCTTAAATATCATCATGGTAGGGCTTCCCTGGTGGCGAATGGTTGAGAGTCCGCCTGCCGATGCAGGGGACACGGGTTCGTGCCCCGGTCTGGGAAGATCCCACATGCCGCGGAGCGGCTGGGCCCGTGAGCCATGGCCGCTGAGCCTGCGCATCCGGAGCCTGTGCTCCGCAACGGGAGAGGCCACAACAGCGAGAGGCCCGCGTACCGCAAAAAAAAAAAAAAAAAAAAAAAAAAAAAAAAAAAATATATATATATATATATATATATATATATCAGCATGGTAGAGGGATATTCAAAGAAGCTTGATACACAGTGAATTGTGGAAATGGAAAATAGAGCATGGTGTCAGTGGGGACAAAATAGATGGCCAGCCAGCAAGTGTGGAGTTTAACATCTACAACCAGAAAAATGCACGAATAGAATTTCAGGAGGATGAAGGCAGTTCTGTCAATGAAAAGTCATAATCCCTTGCTAAGTACCTAGACCAGGCCCATTTTTATGTCAAAAACTCTGACTGAAGAAGTATCTGGGCCCCTAGGAGGAAAGGCCCTGCAACACAACTGCAAGTAAATAGTAAAATAATCCCTCTAGTCTCCCCCAAAGAGACCTATAGTCATTTACCCAGGTGACTTTACAGTGGGCAAAAGAGAATACCCACGCATTACAAACACTGAGGGACAGAGGGTATGACACCTGAAGACCCAAAACATCAAATTATCCTCCTATTGAAATGGCATATTAACTAAATTTCTACTCACAGGAAAAAAAGCCAATAATTTTTGAGAGCCTACAATTTGTTAGGCACCAATGATCTCATTTAATAAAATTTCTTAAATTTATTGCATTCCCAATTAGATGTACAATTGGCAGGCACCTTGACATGATATAAAAAGCATGGTGTTTAGGCCCGCTGCATCCAGGGACCCACCTAATGGATATTTCTCCAGTCTTTAGTGAATAATTGGAATTGATACACTTGGCAGTTGGAGTAAGTAACCTCCTTGGTTCTTGGACTATGGGTAAAAGCTGTCATAGCAGGTAAGCCCACATAGAAACCTCTGAAACTGTACCCCCTCACACATTGGCTGAGATAGCAAATCCAAAACAGTGAAGTATCCTGGAAGGAGAAAGATTGTGGAGTTTACTGCTGTGACTAAAGATGTCAATGATGCACAGATATTAAACTTATCATACCTACATTTATTTTTCAGCTTGGTCTCTGTAGAGGTGGAGGGATCTGGAGAATAAGTGTGGACTACTGCAGTTAGTAGTATCTCAGTATAAACAGCCAAAGGAGAGGGAAATGAACAAAATTGGTTACAGATGGTGTAGCTTGCTATGTGGGTGCAAATTTAAAAAAGAATAGTACCCTTGAAAGATAATGGAGGGACTTCCCTGGTGGTGTAGTGGTTGGGAATCCGCCTGCCAATGCAGGGGACACGGGTTCGATCCCTGGTCTGGGAAGATCCCACATGCCGCAGAGCAACTAAGCCCATATACCACAACTACTGAGCCTGCACTATAGAGCCCGCAAGCCACGACTACTGAAGCCCGCATGCCTAGAGCCCGTGCTCTGCAACAAGAGAAGCCACTACAATGAGAAGCCTGAGCACCGCAGAGAAGAGTAGCCCCCATTCACCACAACTGAGAAAGCCTTCATGCAGCAACGAACACCCAGTGCAGCAAAAAATCAATTAATTTTTAAAAAAGATAATGGAGAATGGTAATCTTTCCAGTAGGTGGAGCTGCAAGCATTGCATTGTTCATTTACTTTATGTAGAATGGGAAGTAGTACAATGAGAGGACATGATAGATAAAGATAATATAGATATAGATTCTTGGGCAATGGTCAATGGCTTGGTTCTCAGATCAGGGCCTGAAAGTAAAAAACATGGAATACTGACAACAAGGATATCTAGGACTGAAGTATATAGATGGACATTAGCATTGGGCACAAAGAGTAAAAATTTTTGTCATATGTTGATGGCCACCAGGAATCACTCAGAAAAGAAGGGGCATTGAATAATGAAGTTAGCAAAACGACTTGACTCATAAATACAAGCAAGCCATCACCATTTTTTACTCTGGACTGGCACAATGAGCACATGAGCAAAGTGGTCATGGTGGCAGAAAATAGGGCTATTGTAGGACACATTCTGTACTAGGAGGGCCAACAGTTAATATGCAGAGAATGGATGACTATTCTATTGAATATCTTTCCCTCTCTTGCCCACAGATCCTTAACCAGCAGCACTGTTTGTGGTCTTATGAGATGTCTGCTCTACAGGATGTAATGAACAAAACATAGCATCTGGTCAGATAATGCTGAAGAAGGTGAGTGCATCCGTGACCATGGGATCATGGGATCTATCAGTAGAATAAAATATTGTACCATCCAGAAATGGTTGGCTTTACAGAGAACCAGAATGGCACAGCTAAAGTGCCAACTCAGAGACAACTTTCTGAGAAAATGGGATGACATACTTCAGGATACAGTGTGATACATTAACTTAGAGACTTTCCTATGATGATATCCACAAAGAACAAATACGTGGGTCCAGCAACCAATGAGTGTAAGCAGAAGTAACTCCACTTACCATCACTCATAATGACCTACTGAGGGATGTGTACTTCTTGCTCTCAAATTTACATGGTTGAAGGTCCTGGTCCCCAGAAGAATGTACTTTTGCCAGGGAACACAGCAAATGCTCTAGTAGACTGCAATCTATAGCTGTTGCTAAAACACTTTAGAGTCCTTGTGTCCAGGGACAAGCAGGAAGAGTTTCCATCATGACAAGAGTAATGGACCTCGATCACAAGGAGAAGGTGTAAATAATTTTACACAATGGGGACAAGAAAGAATAAATATGGAACCCATGTGATTCCCATGGGTACCTCTAAATATTGCCTTACCCAACTGGAACTGTGAAAAGACATGTGCAGCAACATTGGCTTGAAAAAAACATATTTCCAACAGCTCAGACACTTCAGTAATGAAGGTTTGAGTCACAGGACCGTGTAAGCCACCAAGTTCTGCCAAGGAGATAGCTAAGGGTTAATATGTGAAAGATTTAGAAATAGATAACGAAGGAGAGATAAATGAGTACCAGTTGGGGCCTTGTGACCAACTTTAGAAAAGAGAGGAGTATTTTGTCCTACAGACCTTAGTCTTCTAGGCTTCTCCTTCAAAAGAGAAGCTCATGGGAACCATAGAGAAGCAACTCCCTAAACTTGTGGAATAAATTAAATCTGTGTGGTGCAAGGAATGGATAGTGACAGCCATGAAAATAGTAATTCAAATCTCCTGTTGTAGATAGCATGCTTGACTGACGTCCAAGCTCCTGCTTCTCTGGATTCACCATCATGTTTGTGTTAAGACCACAGCTACTGTGAAGGTGTTAATGCAAGTCTATTCCTGAAAGTCATGGACTCCTCTATGGGGAAACATTGGCTCCAGGACTACCATCAATCTGGCTGAATGTTTCTTGGAACTGCATTGTAGTCTGAGATTCTTTCTACTCAGTTCTCCTTTTTTCCCTTTCTCCTGCATATGTGTTAGACATCATAGTCTGCAGTCTCTCTCTGTCTTTATTATCTCTCTCCCCTTTATCATTCACCAATGTCTTCCTCCATACATTTCTTGTAAGTCATATCCCACTTTGGTGTCTGTATTTTGGAGATCTCAAATTAACCCAGTCTGGAATGGGCTGCACACATCAGACATTCTCTGTCATGTTAACAATAGTCACATAAGGTAAATGTCATCACCACCATGTCCATGAGAAAATTGGTGCTCCAGAGGTTAGCACATTTGTCTAGGGTAAAAGAGCTAGAAAATCGTGGATCAAAGTCTCTCTGAATCTAAGACCAATTCACCTTCCACTACACCTAGGAATGATTCTTGGCTTTTAGCCCCCAGTTCAATTATTACCAAGTCTTTGGAATCCAATCCTTTTCCATTGTAACCATTTTCAACTTAGCTTAAGCTCCAAAATCCCTTTTGCTCTCTACCCTCCACCCACAATGTTTTTTTCCATTTTTTAAAAATTCATAGTATTTCTTTCTACAACAGGGTCAAAGAAAATCTTTCTCCCACCTTCTTTCTCTGGTTAATTTCTCATCATACACTAGATACTAACAAATATTTCTTCAGGAGGTCTCTTCTGGCCTCCATTCCACTGCATTCAATACTGTGTGGTTATTTGATTAATTCCAACATTTCCCTCACTCATGTAGTCCATTAGTGACAAAGATAACATCTGATTTCTTCACATCTTTGTTTTGTCAGCATCTTACAATATAGTTACTAGAATAGATACTTGCTAATATATTGTTGAAGACTGAAGAAAGGACTTAACGAATACATCATGCTTTTTAACACGTGGTTTTTAGAACATATTTTGTATTTGTTTCAAAATCCATTTTAATTGCAAAGGATGATTAGAAATAGTTGACATACATTTCGTGCTTGTCATACTTGCTAATAAGTTTCAGTCACCATGTAGTAACTACTAAAGCATAAGTTGAGAGAATGAGAATTTAGTAAATGAGGTGGCTACAAATGGCAGTAAAATTAAATTTTGTTTACAACTTGGAGTGACTTGACAAGCATGAAGTCATCAATTTCTTATTTTTTCTCTTAATAATATCACACAAATTCAATTGTAGAAAATAAGAAAGGTATAGTTTGTCAATTAAGAGGAATAAAATCAATGATATTCATCATTATTCAGCTTCCCTCTGCTTCTGTGTACATAAAGGATTCAACTTCCCCACCTTTTGAATTTGGTTGTGGCCATCTAGAAAGTTATGGCCATGAAGTGTGACTGTGAGAACATTTCCAGTCCTCACTCCCCCTTCTGTATGGACACCTCAGGCACAAATTGAGATGTCAGAGCATTTTTGCCAGGATCCACGAGTGTGTAGTGCAGACTTCTAAGCCATCTAGCAAGAGCAGGAAGAAAATATGTACTTGAAGCCACTGATATTTGGAGGTTATGCTTCCACACATTAGAACATATTCCATCTGGACTCTTAAACTATGGTTAAGTGTAGAAGGTGTGTGTAGGAACGAGTATCTACCCAAAGATGTACTTTTAATTTCTTAGGTAGTTGAAATGGAGGGCAAACAACTATATATATGGGGTAATAACTGAGCATACAAACCTCCACAGTTATTTGGGTCTTAGATACCATGAGTGATATTTACTTAACATTTAATGATCACAAAGTCATGAACTGTATTAGCGAAGAAATTTTTCTTAAAAGTTCACAATGTAATTGGGCCTTTTCAAGTCCTTTTTAAGAGTAGTTATGAAAATTACCCGGAAAGTAATTAATATAAAAGCTCATAAATTCCCAGAACGAAGATGGTCTCTGAAATTGAAAACAAAAATAAGAGCTATTAATATTTTATGCTTTCTGCAATACTCCACTGGGATATTTCAGGAGCATGAAGATTTTTTGTTTGTGTGTGTGTGTTCGTTTTTATTTTGCAACAACATAAATATATGTAATACTATTTTTCTTATGGAAAAAATACTATGTATGCTATTTCATTCCTTTAAAGTATGGTTTTATTGATGTTTTCCACATAAAAGACTAAAGGTTATAAGAAAAATGGAATAAAAATTTTAGACTATAACTGAAATATATATTTTCACATGTATAGTGTTCAATAACATAAGTATCATTAAAAATCCCAGCACCTTAACAAGCCTCCTCAACTTCTCTTCCATTCAAATGGCAGAAGCAAGAAAATGTTTCTCTATTCCTTTTATCTCTCCCGCCTTGTTTTGATGGATTAGGTAACATAAGGAATGCTGCCTTCCAGCAATTGATAAGTGTATATTCTCACAAGGTGAGTATGGAAAGTTTACAAAATATTGCTCCTTATGATTTGTAAACTTCTATCAACAACTTTTAAGGAAAGGAAATTTTTCTCATAATTTTCCTGATTCCTGCCAAAATAGCACATTTTTTTAACCTATAAACTTGCATAGTTAATAAACGTGTTTGAGTTAGTGTCATAGTCATATAGTAGACATCCAGCCCATTAATAAATACCTGAACAAACCATAACTTACTATATACAATCACCATTTTTAAAAGTTTTATTATTATTTATTATTATATTATAAATATAGTAAATATAAATATAGTAAATAAATATATATTATAAATATTATTATATTATATTATATTATTATTACTTATTTATTTTACCAAAATCCAATTTAATCTTCACTGTACAAAAACTTGTGTAAAAGTAATTAAATAGTCATAGCAGCATTTGTCATAATAGAAAAAAAAAAAATCCAAATGGTGAATGGATATCTATACAAGGAAATACTATTCAGCAATAAAAATAAATGGAATAGTCATACATGTTGCCACATGGACAAAGGGCAAACCTCTGAGATATTATACCAAATGAAAGAAGCCAGACATGAAATAACATATATTGTACAATTAAATTCATATGAAATGTCTGGAAAAGGCAAATCTAAAGAGACAGATAATGGTTGTCTGGAGTGGGAAAGGCCAGGCAAGATTCATTGTAAACAAGCATTTGGGGTGTTGAAATGTTCTAAAACTGAATGTTGGTGATGGCTGCACAATTTGCTAAATTTACTAAAAATCATTTAATTGTACACTTAAATGGATGAATTTTACAGTATATACTTTTTATATTAAGTTGTTTAAAAATAACAATATCATTGAGGAAACTACATATGAAATACCACAAGGCAAAAACAAAAATAATAACCAAAAGAAGAGAGCCATATATATAAATATATATGGGACAGTAAAATATCACTGGTGGGCGGGGGTTGGGGGGAGGGAAGGGAAGTGGAACACTAAATTTTTAGGACAGTGCAACTATTCTGTAAGGTAAGATAATGGTAGATACATACCATTGCATTTAGCAAAACCCACAGAACTGTACAACAAAATGAGTGAACAGTAATGTAAACTGTGGACTCAATAATAATGCATCAATATTGGTTCCTCAGCTATGACAAATGTACCACACCAATGCAAGATGTTAAGAATATGGGAAACTGTTAGTAAGGTAGGAACTATATTAGAACTTTCTGTGTTTTCTCTTCAAGTTTCATGAAAACCTAAAATCTAAGAAGTAGGGTCTATGAATTATTTTTTTGAAACAAGTTTAATAATTTCTGAGGGTAGGTACAATAAAATGATATCATCTTATTTTTATTTATAAATTATCAAAAATTAAAATTCATGATAAATCAATGATAAACCCAATTCTGGGAGTTATATGAAACATACACACATATATTCCTTTTGACATCTGAATGAGTAAAACTCTTCTAAAAAACAGTGTGGCAATGTATCTCAGGCTTCTTAAAAATATTATTATTCGACATAATAATCACAGTCTTATAAATTTGTATAAGGCAATAATATAAAGAAATGAAAAATAAATATATTAACTATTATTTTAATAAGTACAATGTATTATTAATAGTGATAATAAAATAAAATTAATGGTTAACATTCACTGAGTTTCTTTGTCTCCTACACTATGGTAATCTCATTACATATATATAAAACCTGAATTTCAAACAATGATGAAATAATTTGACTGTATTATACAGGGTGAAATGTTATATCCGTCAAACACAGGTATGGATATTAGGAGGAAATATAGAAAATGCTTATAATATAATGTTAAGTTATATAACTATAAAGCTTTAGATTGTAATACTATCAAAATTCTCCATGATGTAAACAAGAACTTGAAAAACATGAAAAAGTAGAAATATCCCATTTTGTTGGAATATTGAAATTGTGGATATTTATGTTCTTTTTTATTTCCATTATTGGTAAAATTTTGTCCGTGCATTACATAGAACTCTTGGCATTATGGTGTAGCATAATAATAGCATAAAATCTTACAATGTATTTACCATAGGACAGGAACCTCCTTAAATTTAGAAATCTATTCTGCACATCTAACACTATTATTTATCTGATTTTATAGATGAAGAAATGAAAAGGACAGGTATTTTCAATAACTTTCCAAGATTATACAGCTAATGGCAGAGCCAGTACCAATTAAGTAAATTGGGCAATACGTGTACAATGAACTCATGTTATCAAATTATCCAATATCCAAGGCTTCAAATTATATTATAGTGAATATTTAAAAGTGGAAAGGTTTTTTTTCCACTGGTATATTGAAAAAATAAACCTATCAATACTATTCAATAAGAAGTAAGCTTTAGACTATTCTATAGTAGTTATTTAATCTTTTATTTGTAGAGATTCTCATAATAAAAAGGTGTGGCTCTCAGCCTCTTGTAATATTGACGGTAAATTCTCTGAGATAGGTAGAATAGGAAGCATCACTTTTTGATAAAAACAAAACAAAACTAAACAAACAAAAAAAACTGCCCTGAGGTTCAGGGAAGTCAAATCCTTTTCATGGTCATACCTACAGGAAGTAGGGAGGATGGAATCAGAACCTTTCCTATCACAGTCTGCACTCTGGCTGTTCTGCTTTACAGGGGAATCTCCTGGATTGGCCTTTTGCTCTGTATGCTCCTTTGGGTTTCCTTATCTGAGCAATATTGTGTTTAATTTCCCCAGAGAATTAAGGTCTCTGAATTCTGCTCTAAGAAGTTTTCAGGTGGGAGAAGAGCAGAAATTTAAGAGCATAAGAAGCTTATTTTTCTCTTTCATCACAACAAACACCCAGTAATTCAGGCATAAGAGATGGACAGAATTGTTAGCCTTAAACTCAAGGATGAATACAGTTTTTCCTTTTTCTTCAGAAATGTAGCTCATTAGAAAAACTTGACTTTTTAAAAAAATTATCCAGCACAGATTAAAATTCCTTCTTTCATAGTCTTGTATTTTTCCAGTAGTAACCATAATCTAGTGTCTGAAAAGAGAAAATGGATTCATGTTGCCATGCTGACCAGATGTATTTGTCAAGTCATCAAGTTCCTTTAAAGGCAGTGATATCCTTGAAATCAGTGTCAGTTTTATGACATAATAATTTTATAAACCATATACTCTATGTTAATTCTATTTTAGATGATAAATTTGATTAATTTTTAGCTACACCAACCTTCTTAAGATTACTATTATTTTGTAAATAATTGAATCAATAAATGTTTTAGATATTAATTTTAAAATATCTAATAGAAAGTAATAATTGCTACTTTTTAGTTTTGAGGCCTATTGAATGTTTGGGGTACACTTTAAAAATAATACATTTTAATTCAAAATCAGGTATAGAATATTGAAAGGAACCCCAGCAAATAAAGATCCTGAAACTCAAGTTATATTAGCTTCTTGGTTAAGTCAACTTTTACTGGTATATATTGAATGCTTTTCCAATAGGCTTTATGGAAAGTGCTCTTCATGCATTATTTCATTTTTTTTTCCATATAGTGACCACAACTGATGCATAAGGATGCTGAGGCAGAGAAAATTTAAGATACTCTTAGCAAATGGTGGAGCTAGAATCAAACCTAGAAGCCTTTCTTAGATTCCTGAAAATATTAATTTTTTTTAAGTGATGATAAATAAAAACAGAAAAGCCCTTTACCATTTTGCCCAATAGCTTTATCGTAAACAAAGAACTCTAAGATCTGAGAAGTTAAGTGACTTACCCAAGGTTATGTAGCTGTGTCATAAAGTTAAAACTGAAATTTAAGTGACATGTGACTTTTATCTCAGTTACTTTTCCTCTCAAAATTTCTACTGGATTTTAAAAGACAATGGAAAATCACCAGGACACTCAGACATGTTAAGTGTTTTGTTTTAAAATGATTTGCTTTCCAGCAATTCCAAGATCAGCCATTTTATTTTTCACTCAGATTTTACATATATATCTTTATGTCTTTTGATATTCCCAGTCACAGACATCTAGGCCATAGAAAGTCATAATGTCAGATTCCATTTGTTCTTCTGCCCATTTCAATTTTGTTTCTACAAAGCTTTCGATTCTACTTATTTTTATCCTAGCTTTGGAGTTAGTTACTTACTTCACTGTCTGTCTAATTTAGATACTTTCTCTCTTGTCCCACTTGTCCCATATTCAGTGACATATCATTCTAAACTGTTTTGTCAGTCTTGCAAATTTGAATTCAACATCATTCACATTTTGCTTAGTTTTATAGAGATCCTTATGCATATCTTTGACAAGAGAATATCTCACTGATTTGTGGAAACGTGTGCTGTATATGGACAAGCATATAAACACAATCATTATTTCCATGGCTTACTCCAGTCCAGTTTTCCTATCCAAAACGAGTTTTTATGTTATCAGGTAGATTACAATGAAACATGTACCTGACTGTCATTTGTAACTAACTCCTTGAGAAACATTAAAAATACAGTATTAATTTTACTGGGAAACAGAAAAAGTATTTTATGTACTGTGAAACTTGATCCCATACTTTTTCAAATGATCAGAGAAAAAAATGTGATATGAGATATACTAAAATATAGAAAACACATAACAAGAAATTTTACCTCACCAATATGATATAGCCTGAAAGACAACCACATCCCAGGAATTCAGGATTTTTGGTTTAACTGGTTAGGTTTTACTCCAAAAGATATAGATAAAAAGAAGTGGAAAACACTATAATTTTTTGAGGAAATAGTTAATATGTGATAATATTGGATATATTACAGTTTTGTGGTATATAAGCTTTGAAAGTTAGATTGGAATACATGTATTATTGTTCAAAGTGAATATTAAAAATTTGGATCAGATCAGTGGTTTAAAAAACACACTTTCTTTTAGATAAAATCTAAGAATATCTGATGTTCAAACAATACACTGAAGCCGCTCCATTTCAAAAGGTGATTGGATATCTGAGAGCCCTGCTTATTCCCACCACTGGCACTCCCCTCCATGGCCTCAGAGTGGGTGTCTGGGGCTCTAGAGGTTCTGCAGAGAATAGTAAGAAAAATTCTGGCTTCAAATGTGTTTTTAAATTTACAGAATCGTAAAAGTCTTTTGACACATGCTTGTCCTTTCAATTCCTATCTCCTCCACTTGTGGAAACAGTTCTCTGGTAAGACATAATAAATCAACATACACTTTTTAGTAATGGGTCATTGACATTCTGCTATGAATGGAAAGACGTTTTCTGCTCAACATCCGGATAAATTTTGCTGTGAAGCTTGTGTTAACTGTGGAGGTAAAATTCCCTGACATGCATGACATCATGATTACGAAAGTTTTCACCTATATTTACTTGGGATGAGATAAACTTGAAAGGAAAGGGATTGAGAGATCAAGAGGACTTTACACTTGCTTGGTGTGGGAGTGAGCAATGTTATCTAGAATTGGTCCTTTCTTCATAGTAAAACTGAAGTGATATGGAAACCCTGGAAGTATACAAAGATTATCAACACTAACACAAATTAGAACATGCATGGATGGCAATCAACAGAGCATCGTGATTCAATTTTCTCATCTGGCATCTTCAAGAAAAAAAAAAATGAAAGAAAAGCCAGAGAAATGAATCATAGTGAATAATGTGTAAACATATTCAGGTAGTGGCACCAATTATAGTCATTTTGTAACAATAACAGTATTGTTATTGAAACTAATCTATACAAACTTTGGCACTTGGCATGAGGCTATTTATACATAGAAAACTTTCTTCTCAATCCTCATTAGTAGAGGTGATTGAAAGCACTGTGCAGTTACATGGCAAGAAAAGCAGTGTAACAAATATCTAGGTTAACTCTCCTGCTATCTGTAATTATATGGTCCTGAACCTCTTGTCATTCAGTAGAACATTATGGTGACCCATATTATTAATGAATAGTACCAACTAGACATGGGAGCAGAAAGTGGCAAATTCCATAGACTTCCTAGGAAGACATAGGTATGACAGGAGGTACAAAAAAAATTACAGAAAAAAGAAGGGCCTGTGAACTTTTTTGGAACCTAGGGGTCTAGGATATACTACCTTATCCCCTTTAAGGTACAAGACAAGTCACTGCACCTTGCATCTCCTGTCACTAAGAAAGAGGCACAGCACTTGGGATTTTATTATACTCTTTTACCTCGTTTTTTGGGTGACTTCAACAGTTGTCCAGTTTCAAGTGAGGCCCAGTACATGACAACTCTTAAGAATTTTCAGGCTGTAGGAAAGCTGCTATCTCACTTGGGACTTAAGATTTAATAGATTCAGTCTTGTTAGATGTATCCATGATGAATAACAATGGTCTGTGGAGTCAGGAATGCCACCAAATAGACCCCTGGGGTTCTGAAACAAGGTGATATCCTCCTCAGAAGAGAATTCTTTTCTTTTCTACAAAGAGCTATTGGTATTCATGTAGAGAATGATCCCTTGATAATAGTACACTAATTGACGAGGTGGCCACGGCTAGCCATCATGAGCTATGTGCCATTCAATTCCCAGGGCATAATGTTAGGCAGGCACAGTAGGAATCCATTGCATGATGGTAGTGGAACAATCAGAAATGAGACTGATCAGGTGCAGAAGACATGAAAAAGCAGTTGTCTCATAATCATAAACTGCTCATATTCATAGTTCTCATACCACCAATGTCTTTTGCAACAATGCCACACATACAGCTTCATGGGAAGACCCCAACAATCAACTGATGGAAGAAGAAAGGATATGAGTCTTTACAAAGGGGTTGACATGAAATGTGAGAATAAGCTGGACAAAGATAACTGCTACATTGCTGTCCCTACGTAAGTTTGTCATGAGAATAAAGCTGAAGGTAAATACGTCCAATCACCAGAGCTGCTAGTAGAACATTTGTGTGTTCATATAACATGAAGAGAGATGGAAACTACGGTACAGATATTCTGTGATGCTGGGGAAATGAAAAATAAACTTGGCTGGTTGATCTCAGGTCTGGCACTTGGGCAAGAATTATGTGAATGAACCTATGGAACTGAACATGCAGATTGTTATGTTTCTCATATAATGCCAATAAGAGGTCATCCAGCACAGAAGAGGCTCTCAAAAACCAAATGGACAGGATTACTCAACCTGGGGGTGTTGTCACCTTCTCTCTTCAGCTTAACCTGGAGTGGACATGGACCCACAAACAGAGTGGAAATGGTGGCAGGGTTGGGGTCATGATTGTTGTCAACAGCACAGGTTATCTCACTACAGCTGGTCCAGCTCTTGACATGGTCAATATGCTAGTAGTAGAGGCTGATGCTGGGCTCTTGAGACAACATTATATTTTGGAGAGACGAGCCATGTACTAGTCGTAGTTAGTTAAAATTTCATACTTTCCACTTACAAGGAGAGTTGATTTATTCTTAACAGAATCAACATGAGACCTGGATATTAGTATAAATTCTCTGTCCACAGTGACTTTACCTATGTATTTTGTCAGTGGTGTTCAACATATGAACTTGAACCAAGAGACACATTTATAGGACAGAAGAGGATCAGTGGGCTCAGAACTATAGGATTATTGTAAATAGAGCTGCAATGAACATTGGGGTACATGTGTCCTTTTGAATTATGGTGTTCTCAGGGTATATGCCCAGTAGTGGAATTGCTGGGTCATATAGTAGTTCTATAGAGTCTGTCATACAGAGTGAAGTAAGCCAGAAAGAGAAAAACAAATATCATATGTTAAAGCATATGTGTGGAATATAGAAAAATGGTACAGATGAACCTGTTTGTAGGGCAGGAATAGAGACGTGGAGTGGAAGGGGAGGGGAGGACGAACTGAGAGATTAGGTTTTACATAAATACACTACTGTGTGTAAAGTAGATAGCTAGTGGGAACCTGCTGTATAGCACAGGGAGCTCAGCTCAGTGCTCTGTGATGACCTAGATTGGGGGGGGAAGGGCAAGAGGGGAGGGAGGTCCAAGAGGGAGGGGATATAGGCATGCATATAGCTGATTCACTTCATTGTACAGCAGAAACTAACACAAAGTTATAAAGCAATTTTACTCCAGTTTTTTAAAAAAAGAACTATAGGATTATATCATATAACACGTATGTCTTAACCTGGAAGTGGCTGGATTTAATAGAGCATTGGAAGGGCCTATACTAAAGGCAAACCTCAGCTGAATCTGCAGCTTGGACAGATCACAATGAAAGGTTAGGATAATGTCAAAATGGACCATGTAGCATAGTATCTCCCTTATAATGAAAACTTACAGGTTTAGGAATAAGGGATGAAATAGAGTGGACTCGTCTTATTATCACTCTCACTATTCACTCATTTGTGGAATTTGTGCCTCCCATCTCTGCAAATGTATATCTGCTAGATTTGAGGTCCACGTTACAAAGAGTTCAACACTTCTATCAGAGTATCCTCTCAGGTTTCACTGAACTGAAGACTGTATGTACCACCTGTCCACATTGGACTCCTCCTGCCAACAGGCCAGGTGGCAGAAAAAGAATTTCTCTATTGGCTGTTGTAATCAACCTTGATAACTATGAGAAGACATAGTTGTGAATACATAATTTAGAAAGTGAGGAATGTTTGCAACACAGAGTTCATTACCTTATCTCCTAGAGCATCTCTGCCCAGTGATAACTGTGAATGGGCAACTGAAGCAACATGCACAAGGCAAATAAGTGCTCATATATCTCATGATGAAGATCTGGGTCATCGTAGTACAATTCAGAATGTGTGTTGAAGGAGACTGATGATGAATATTAAATATTTTCCTAGGACTAGCTGCAGAAGCAGTGACAGTAGGGGGTTTAGCTAACCCTCTCTAAATTTTTAAGGCAATTACAAGCGATCATATTTTGAAGTTTAGACTCCCTCTGAGGTCAAATCAAAGCTTAAGAAAGAATTGCATTACAGCTATTGTAGCAGGAGCCACACCAACTTCAGCACTCAGGTCAGATACCATGAGAAAACAGAAGCTTTGGCTTTCCCAGATGTAAGGCACATCCTGATTGTGTGGTTGAGTAAATTGTTCTGTTGGGTGATCTTTGATCAATGAAAGGGAAAATGAAGAAGTTAGCATATAAATTGGTTGCTTTTTCTTCCCCACATAGACTGTTTTGAGATGCAGGAAATGTATTTACCTTATCTGAAGATATACAGTATGATTGAGTGACCAGCTGTGTTTTCTGTGACCATAAAGTCAGTTTGATAAGAAACAACCTTTGATTTTCTTTCTCCCTTCCCTTTCTCATGTTCCTTCTTCCCTCATTCTGGGTCTTTTGAGATTGCTTACCTTAAATAAGTATAATATGTCAACTTTGTCTCAGCATCTGTTTTCTAAGAACCCTGGGTTAAATGTGGAGTTACAGTCAAAGAGGAAGAGTCCTCTTTGACACAGCTTTTTACTTCCCAGTGTGAATGGCTGCTCCAGGTAAAGGCAGAAGGTACAAAACTGGTTCTCCATCCCAATGCTCAGTACCTAATGTTGAGTCTATCTTACACAGCAACATTATCCTTCTGATTTTCTCTCAAAAATTCCTCTTTACTATCTTATACTAACAAGTTAACCTGTCTGTTATCAATTCACATACAGGTCTCAAGTAAAGTTGTTGACCTGGCACAATTTTTCCCAATTGTACACCTGGGCCCAAACATATGAAAGACATGTTTCATGAAATAGAACATGACTGTTAAGGAAACAGTTGTGTTTTTGCATGAGAAATAAATGTTGTTAAATACCTTGAAACTTGTTTTAAAAGTTTAGCATATAGGGTCATGGACTAAACTAAGTGGTTTCCTTGAAAAAGGTTTGCACAACCATTTTAATGCTTGGTTCTTCCTAAAAGATCCAGATCTGAAAATGTTAATAAAAACTTGCATCTCCAATTTCAAGTTAGTTCCACCTTTATCATTCCAAAACTCACTTCGAGTCCTTTAAGAAAGGGAAAGGACGTGACGATAGGTAAAGGAAAATGACAAGACATCTGGAGGTTCTCCTACCAGTGCTGAATCCACGACAGTGACATTCTTGTTCTTTCAGATCAGGTCACTATTAAAACCAACTGAGAAGGACTATATCACTGCCAGACTGCCTCACTCTCTCTAAAATATGGGAGGTGTTTATATTTCTTTATAGAAAACTTCCTTTAAAATTTATATGAGATGAGTAACTGGAGCCTTATCTAACTTAATTCTGTCTATTTGTAGTCAAATTTTAATTAACCTTGTCCTAGGAGTCCAATATTCTGGGACACAAGACATGAATGTTCTTTCAAATGGAACTACATATTTGTAAAAGTAATAAGCTCACTAAGTTTTCTAGACAATAAAAACTATGCTTTTGGGCTTCCCTGGTGGCAGTGGTTGGGAGTCCGCCTGCTGATGCAGGGGACATGGGTTCGTGCCCCGGTCCGGGAGGATCCCACATGCTGCAGAGTGGCTGGGCCCGTGAGCCATGGCCGCTGGGCCTGTGCATCTGGAGCCTGTGCTCCGCAACGGGAGAAGCCGCAGCAGTGAGAGGCCCATATACCGCAAAAAAAAAAAAAAAAAAAAAAAAAAACACTGTGCTTTTTAAAATATACATATATATGTGTATATCTGAATAATACATGCAACTAAGTATAAATATATGTTTAATATATATTTAAGTAAATATTTAAATATACAAATAAATGTATAAATAAGTATATATGTGTGCTAGTATATGTGGGTACACCTGTGTGTAAGGAATGAGGGAATGAATGTCAACACAGGGAATGTTAATATTCCAACAAATTACAATCTTTCCCATAGTTTCCAATAATGCATCCTATACATACTGTACACAGACATAGAAACACAGATATGCACCCAAGTTGACACTGACTGGTTATAAATTCCTAGGATTGGACATCTGCCCTGTCTTTGTAGTCTGAATAATGGGCCCTAACACCTGGAGCAAAGAATTATGAAGGCAGTATCTTAACAGATATTGTATAATACATACCAAGTTCTAGTTTTGTAGACTTCCTCATTTTAACTTCCTATGTCTATATTAGCTTATGAATGGAACAATCAATGGTTAAGAAGACGTTTGGAAAATAGTAGCCATTCAATATAAAACAATATTGAAATGAATTTCTATACAAAAACACAAATGTCATATTTTGTCTTATGCCTAACATATAGTTTATAGCTAACTTCACTGCTGTCTCTTTGCTTCCTACAGTGAGTGCTGAAAAGACTGTATTATCTTCTAGGAAGACCACATAAATATGTAGCTAGTATCTTTTCAAATGTCTGTCTTTCATTTTTTCAAAGATGTTAAAACTGATCCAAATAAAGAGGCAGCAGCTACCACATTTAGAAACTGTAGGTTTGGACATTAATTTACTATGAGTAGTGCACCCTGGAGACTAGACACAAGGCATTAGATAAAGAACTGGCAATAAAAGCAAAAAGGAGATTCTTCAGCAAGAATAAAGTGTTTGAATAAAAAGTATGGCTCTAAGTTATATTTTTTACCCACTTCCTATGTGATTAATGTATATCTCACTCTACTACCCCCACCCATTTGGCTGTAGATTTTATGAATATATAAATTAAGTAATACTATTTCATTGATCCAGATAAAAGTAGTTAGCATTACTGTCCTTATATACAAAACAAAAGGAAAAGGAAAAATTTTTACACTTCTAACACTTATTTATCTTAAAACTGAAAGTTTGTACCTTTTGACCACTTTCATCCTATTCCTCTGGTAAACATAAATCTGATATCATTTCTGTGAGTTTGTTTTTTGTTTGTTTGTTTTCTGAAATATAACTGACATACAACACTGCATTAGTTCCTGGTGCACACATAGTGATTTGATATACAATACAAAATGATTATGTCACATTATTGAAAATTTAAAATAGTAAAATAGCTACCATTTATTGATCATTTAGTATGCACCCACATTGACTTACATGTGTTATCTGTAATTCTCTTCAGAGTAGATATTACTGTTCAAATTTTATGAAAGAGGATTTAATCATAAAAGATTAAATCCTTTCCACATACTCACAGCTAGTAAGTGGTAAAGTCAAGATCTAAACCTATAGGTTTCCAACTCCAAAATGTCTGTTAGAATTCCATTCTAACCTAACCATTTCTATAAGACTTTTCTATGTCCATAAAAAATCTTTTACCATGTGTGTACAAGATTTCTTAATGTTTGGTTACAATCTTTTGGTTTTTTTTTGGAAGAAAGGGAAAAAGAGCAAGTGTGAGCCTCTATATGGGGAAATAATCAGACTTTAAAAATGATTACTTCATGCTAAATAAATAAAAGTATTCATTATCAAACATTATTTCCCTAGGAATATATTGCTTTGAGTAACAGAGATAAAGTTGTATGAGACTAGATCACTGGCATATTTTACATTCTAATATTTGTTAACCTTTGTTTTCCTAGGTGAGCTAAAACAGCTGAGACAGTAATAGTTACCACTTCCTTC
The DNA here is from genome assembly GCF_008692025.1 of Phocoena sinus. Lineage (NCBI taxonomy): Eukaryota > Metazoa > Chordata > Mammalia > Artiodactyla > Phocoenidae > Phocoena > Phocoena sinus. The sequence continues at coordinate 80,103,829 of NC_045767.1, forward strand.
ATGACAATGGTCCAGTGAAGAGCAAGCTGCTCTGTTTATGTTTGGGAGGAACAAGTGGAGAAGAGCCTCTGCTTTTTGCAGACGGTGGAGGAGAGAGAATACTATCAAAGGACTGAGATACAGCTTGGTGCATCCTTTCCCTGATGCCTTATTTTTTATCTGCACACATCTTGGCAGAACCATAAGCATGATCCAAAATTCCTATATTTCAAGGGGAATCACTAGTATAGAGAGAGCTGTTAACCCCTTTTACATGCACAGGTAGTATCCAAGGGCTGCACTGTAAACAGGATTGGGAGAAGTGAACCAGAATGGTTGGTAAACATATTTTTGTGTCTACTATACACAATTAACAAATGTATCTTCTTTATGGAAGGGGTTGATTTGATTGCTCAATTTTCAATAAAAATTTGTCTTAAACTCGGAAATCTATCTTTAAATTTCTTCAATTAGAAGTTATTGTACAATATATGGGGCATTTATCATTTGGTGGTCTGCTATTCTTGTGTAATGTTTTCTGTGTAGCTATTGTGTTCACAATCATAATTTTAATGGCTCCATACAATTAAGATTATATCTATATAATTACCTTAATGAAAAATATTTAATTGCTGCTGTTGTTTACCTTTTTTAGCCACCTCTAATTATTCTTTTTATGGAAATCAGATAAGACATTCATCTTTTTCCTTGTGCCAGTTAATACCCTCAGAGAGATTCAGAGAAGAAGGAATATTGGCTATGTGCATACCATTTAAAGGTGTTCAAAAGATAGTATGCCACAAGGGGAGAGGCATTTTGTCCCCTTGATGGACACTCTTCTACATATAATTTTGGAAATATGTACCATATTCTATCATACTTTTCTTGGGCTTGGCATGAATGAGAGCACAATAATATCTTTTTTTTCTGAAAAACTGTAATTAAAAACAAAATTTTGCCCTGTTTTATCAAGCTACAAAAATAGTTCACTAGGGGCTTCCCTGGTGGTGCAGTGGTTGAGAGTCTGCCTGCCAATTCAGGGGACGCGGGTTCGTGCCCCGGTCCGGGAAGATCCCACGTGCCGTGGAGTGGCTGGGCCAGTGAGCCATGACCATTGAGCCTGCGTGTCCAGAGCCTGTGCTCTGCAACGAGAGAGGCCACAACAGTGAAATCACTAGGGTTGTCAGCACAAAAATTTAGGATTAATTTTATATTTTGCTTAGCTTTCTGTTGTCATATTTTAAAAGCTATGTCTTCAGTACGGAAACTATAGAAATTTTACAGATGATATTCTGAAAGCAAACCACAAATCCTATTTTTTTTCAAGTATTTCTGACAAAAGTTACTTTTGATGTAATTCATGTGATTGTTTTTATCTTTGACTATGCAACTGTATGCTTGGATCATAATTGAAATTGGATTCATTCAGGGCTTTGTTTATTTTGTTGGTTGTATATTACGTGGCATTACAGACGATGTTTGATCCCAAATCTATGCAGTGCTTATTACTAATATTCACACAAAACAGAAATCCCTAATTTCATATATTTTCATATTTGTAGTTGCTTAACCCAGATTATCTTGAATCCGATAAGGAGCTACATTAGCAATTTATATACCCAAAAGCAATTTTGTATACTTAAATATTAAAAGACACATAAAAGCATTTCATATTTGCATCTTAAAAATGTATTTCAGGGCTTCCCTGGTGGCGTAGTGGTTGAGGGTCCGCCTGCCGATGCAGGGCACACGGGTTCGTGCCCCGGTCCGGGGGGATCCCACATGCTGCGGAGCGGCTAGGCCCGTGGGCCATGGCCGCTGAGCCAGTGCGTCCGGAGCCTGTGCTCCGCAACGGGAGAGGCCACAGCAGTGAGAGGGCCACGTACCGCAAAAAAAAAAAAAAAAAAAAAAAATGTATTTCAATGTTTAACTATTTTATTTTATGTACTATTTTTTCCAGCTTTATTGGGATACAATTGACATATAACATTGTGTAATTTTAAGGTGTACAGCATGACAGTTTGATAGATGCATATACTGCAAAATGATCAACACAATAAGACTAGGTAACATATTCATTACCTCATATAATTACTTTTTTTTATGGTGAGAGCACTTAAGATTTACTCTCTTAGCAACTTTGAAGTGTGTAATACAGTGTTGTTAACTATAGTCACCATGCTGAATATCAGATGTCCAAAATCTATTCATCTTATAACTGGAAGTTTGCCCCCTTTGACTAACATTCTCCCATTTCCCCCATCCTCCAGCCCCTGATAACCACCCTTCTACCCTGTTTCTATCAGTTTGGCTTTTTTTTTTACAGATTCCACATATAAATGAGATCATGCAGTATTTGCCTTTCTCTGTCTGACTTATTTCACTTAGCATAGTTGTTTGGCTATGTTTATTTACACAATATGCTGTAGTACAAATAAAAAATCAATGTACTAGCAACTAAAATTAATCAATTTTATATGAGTACTTTTCTCAGGTCAGAAGCAAGAGCAAGTTAAGTTACCAAAGTACAGGACATTTTACCTATTATTTTGCTTATAGAACTTAGATGACTAACATATGCAAATAATATTTGTAAAAATTAATACATTGGTTAAATTGCAGAATCACTGACAACTCAAAAAATGTTGACTGATAGCAAGAATCAACATATATTTTTATTTCTTACTTTCCAATAAATTTAGAGACTGTATATGATATATGACACCAATTATGGTGTCATATTTCTGTACTTGAATCTATACACAGCTACGTTTTATATTTATGAAAGAGTTTCCTGAATTACATTACTGAAACTAAGTTCCTATATATAAAAATATTACAGTTTGCAGGTTTCTATAACCTTTGTGTCTATGTGAAGTTGCATACCTGGAATGATACTAGAGAGGAGATGGAAAGCGATAATGTTGGCCAGGATGTCATGCTTGCAATACTTGGTGGCATCTCCCACAAATCAAGATTTGGAGATTACGTGTCACTCTTGATACACTGAGACCTTATGGTAGTCGAAGTTCCATGAAATTTAAAAGAAGTCATCCATGTAATGACACTATCTTGGTGTTATTAATATTATACATTTTAGGATGAAATTTTCCACTCAAGCATTGTGAACCGGAATCCACCTGGTGCCACTGTGACCTCTATCAGACATATCTGGTGCAAAGTTAGGTATAAGCTTCTAAGATTATTCACTTGTTTATTTTTCCCATGGGAAAGAACAAGACAGTGAATCCTGCTGACACTTGCCAAGAAGCCTTCCTCCATCACAATTTTTCTAAGAAGTAGGGGATTTCAGATGGATAATAAAATGGAACAAAAAACTATGAATTCCTTGAAGTTGCAATATTGAAAACAGTTTGTTCCATGTTTATATAGTCTTGCTTTGATTAGAGTTCAGCAGGGTCTTGCCCTTAATGATCAATAGAGTGATGCTTAGTTATAGTTTGTCTGAAATAGCCAGGGTAGTTCTGTCCTATTTTCTAAGCATAATTATTAAGTCTTGCTTTCACTCTTACATACTACACTGGATGATAAGTTATATAATCACACTACTTAGAAGACCATCTTGAAATTTCTTCTTCCTATTCCATGGCCTGATATGAAGGTCTCTAGTTCCCTGCCTAAGGGAATTCTAGTCTACTCTTTCATGAGTACTCTGAAAATTTAAGGCAGTGCTTAAGTTTTAGGAGCTTCTTTCATATGGAGGAATCTAATTTTAATACCTCAATAACACGGTAGAGTAGAAAGAAACCTTGGTCATTACAATGGGAGATAACCTACGTTTACATTTCAGTTTTTATACTAGTAATGCTATTGTTTTGTCTTACAAAGGTTTTAATTTCCTTACCAAATATATAATTCATTATTTATAACCTTAATTTTCTTATTACACTGTATTTTTTAAGAAGGCAGGTGTTTTTCTCAAATTTCTAGTTTTGTGCTATGTATCTCAGTTCTGGAAGCAATACTTTCATATGTTTGATGCTCAATAAGTATTTGTTAAATGAAGAGAAGTAAGGGATGACTTTGGGCTATCAGCTTCCATAGCAATGAGAAGTAAATGTGATAACATGTGTAAGTTTGGGGGGATGTACTAGGCTGTAAATAACTGTAAGTCCTCCTCCTAAAGCATTTGCCAGTACTGTTTAATATTTTTTAGTAAAAAAAACAACTACCAAAACTTGTTTGGCCTTTGTGATATATATTTTGTTAAATTTATCTATTCCTTTTTATTACATCATTCACTTTTATTATTTCACCTAAGTTATTTAATCTTTAAAAATGCTTAATTTGGGGCCATTAAAATATGGAAAGAGAAACTGAGTCTCCCAAAACTGCGTTCCCTTGCTGAGTCTGTGATTAACCTCTCTATCCAAAATTTTATTCCTTTTCTTGTCCTGACCTTCTCCCCCACGGAATTGCCAGGTATCAAAGAAAAGGGGGAATGAAAACCAAGTAGGAATTTGCAGGGCCCACCTGGGTACAAAAACCCCTTTGTGTCCCCCAATTTCTTGTTTGTAGAAGAAGGCTTTAGTCTCCTAGGTCTTCCCTGAGTTCCAAAAAGAAAACTCAACCAGTCACTAATTGGAGAAGTGATGGAATGCAGAAACAAAGGAAAAGCAGTTAAGCTTGAACAATAGTTCAGTGACAAAACAAAGTCCTAGCTCCTCCTCAAGGGATATACATAACAATCTGATGCATATCTTTGAGTTGTTCTGAAGAAACTAAGAACCACCCACTCCCAGGTGGAAGCTGGTGACTACATGCTGACCACAAGCACGTGGACCCCAGACTGGTTGGAACCAAAATGTTGATGATTAAGATTTCCAAAACATCACCCTGTTACCTCACCAGCAACCAGTCAGAAAAGTCCATGAGCTGCAACCCTCAACCCAAATGTTGCCTCTAAAACGCTTCCTTGAAAGTCATCAGAGAGTTCCAATCTTTTGAGCATGAGCTGCTTGTTCTCCTTGCTTAGTGCCCTGCAGTAAACACTATACTTTTCTTCACCATCACTGGTGTCAGTAGATTGGCTTTGCCATACAGTGGGCAAGCAGACCCAAGTTCTGTTCAATAACAAGAGTATAGATAACTCTATGTTTTAAGAAAAGAATACATCTATGAGATGCTTATGGCATTTCAAATAGATGCTCAAAATAATCCAGATGATATATTGTACTAAAATATTGCCTCTTAGATGAATTTTTCAGTCTTACATTTACCTTATATATATAAAAAAAAAGTCAGAGATTCAGATTAACATTGGAAATTTTGCTCCCCACAACATTGGCAAGGCCAGTTACCAAAAAGTAGTTCAGGATTGTAATTTATAAAGTGATTTTTAGTCTCCAGGGCCATAAATTCATGAAAACATTTTGGATTCTTTATTATACTGATTTCTGCCATTGCTTAATCTCCCAGCTGGCCTGTTGCACTACCACTGAAGAGCTTTGTGGTATAAAGTGCTTCTGAGGGTATTTTCATGAGTAAAAACTTTCTGAATGGTAAATGGTATTGGAAACAAATCAATAGACAAATAACAAACTAGAAAAAACATTGAACGCACACAATAAATTACATTTTTTTAATTTTTAGAAAGAATACAACTCATTCTAAAAAAATAAGTTAAAAAAAAGCAACAACAAAACAAACACAACATATCCAATAGAAGAATAAGCAAAGTAGAGAAACAAGAAGAACTGAAGTGCTACAGCCTATGGAACGAAAACAACATTCACAGAAAGATAGACAAAATGAAAAGGCAGAGGACTATGTACCAGATGAAGGAACAAGATAAAACCCGAGAAAAACAACTAAGTGAAGTGGAGATAGGCAACCTTACAGAAAAAGAATTCAGAATAATGATAGTGAAGATGATCCAGGACCTTGGAAAAAGAATGGAGGCAAAGATTGAGAAGATGCAAGAAACGTTTAACAAAGACCTAGAAGAATTAAAGAACAAACACCTAAAAGATTTAAAGAACAAACAAACAGATGAACAATACAGTAACTGATATGAAAAATACACTAGAAAGAATCAATATCAGAATAACTGAGAGAGAAGAACGGATAACTGACCTGGAAGACAGAATGGTGGAATTCACTGCTGCAGAACAGAGTAATGAAAAAAGAATGAAAAGAAATGACGACAGCCTATGAGACTTTTGGGACAACATTAAATGCAACAACATTCACATCATAGGGGTCCCAGAAGGAGAAAAGAGACAGAAAGAACCCAAGAAAATATTTGAAGAGATTATAGTCGAAAACTTCCCTAACATGGGAAATGAAATAGCCACTCAAGTCCAGGAAATGCAGAGAGTCCCAGGCAGGACAAACCCAAGGAGAAACATGTCGAGACATGTAGTAATCAAATTGACAAAAATTAAAGACAAAGAAAAATTATTGAAAGCAGCAAGGGAAAAATGACAGATAACATACAAAGGAACTCCCATAAAGCTAACAGTTGATTTCTCAGCAGAAACTCTATAAGCCAGAAGGGAGTGGCATGATATATTTAAAGTGATGGAAGGGAAGAACCTACAACCAAGATTACCTGGCAAGAATCTCATTCATATTTGACAGAGAAATCAAAAGCTTTATAGACAAGCAAAAGCTAAGAGAATTCAGTACCACCAAACCAGCTCTACAACAAATGCTAAAGGTACCTCTCTAAGAGAGAAATATAAGAGAAGAAAAAGACCTACCAAGTCAAACCCAAAACAATTGAAAAATGGTAATAAGAACATACATATTGAACGTGAATGGATTAAACGTGAATGGATTAAATGCTCCAACTAAAAGACACAGGCTCACTGAATGGATAAAAAAACAAGACCCATATGTACGCTGTCTAAAAGAGACACACTTCAGACCTAGGGACACATACAGCCTGAAAGTGAGGGGATGGAAAAAGATATTCCATGCAAATGGAAATCGAAAGCAAGCTGGAGTAGCGATACTCATACCAGATAAAATAGACTTTAAAATAAAGAATGTTATATGATACAAGGAGAGACACTACACAATGATCAAGGCATCAATCCAAGGAGAAGATATAACAATTATAAATATATATGAACACAACATAGGAGCACCTCAATACATAAGGCAAATAGGCAAATGCTAACAGCCATAAAAGAAGAAATCAACAGTAACACAATAATAGTGGGGGACTTTAACACCTCACTTACACCAATGGACAGATCATCCAGAGAGAAAATTAAGAAGAAAACACAAGCTTTAAATGACACAATAGACCAGGTAGATTTAATTGATATTTATGGGACATTCCATCCGAAAACAGCAGATTACACTTTCTTCTCAAGTGCACACAGAACATTTTCCAGGATAGATCACATTTTGTGTCACAAATAAAGCCTTGATAAATATAAGAAAATTTAAATCATATAAAGCATCTTTTCCAACCACAACCCTAGGAGATTAGAAGTCAATTACAGGGAAAACAACCCATAAAAACCACAAAGACAAGGAGACCAAACAATACGATACTAAATAACCAAGAGATTAATGAGGAAATCAAAAAATGCCTAGAGACAAACGACAATGAAAACATGATGACCCAAAAACCTATGAGATGCAGTGAAAGCAGTTCTAAGAGGGAAGTTTATAGCAATACAATCCCACCTAAAGAAACAAGAAAAATCTCAAATAAGCAATCTAACTTTATACCTAAAGTAACTAGCGAAAGAAGAACAAACAAACTCAAAGTTAGTAGAAGGAAAGAAATCATAAAGATCACATCAGAAATAAATGAAGTAGAAACAAAGAAAACAATAGCAAAGATCAATAAAACTAAAAGCTTGTTCTTTGAGAAGATAAACAAAATTGATGAACCTTTAGCCAGACTCATCAAGAAAAAGAGGGAGAGGACTCAAATCAATAAAATTAGAAATGAAAAAGGAAAAGTTACAACGGACACCGCAGAAATACAAAGCATCATAAGAGACTACTACAAGCAACTCTATACCAATAAAATGGACAACCTGGAAGAAATGAACAAATTATTAGAAAGTTATAACCTTCTAAGACTGAACCAGGAAGAAATAGAAAATATGAACAGACCAATCAGAAGTAATGAAATTGAAACTGTGATTAAAAGTCTTCCAACAAACAGAAGTCCAGGACCAGATGGCTTCACAGGTGAATTCTATCAAACATTTAGAGAAGACCTAACACCCATCCGTCTCAAACTCTTCCAAAAAACTGCAGAGGAAGGAACACACCCAAACTCATTCTATGAGGCCAGCACCACCCTGATACCAAAACCAGACAGAGATACTATAAAAAAAGAGAAAATTACAGACCAATATCACTGATGAATATAGATGCAAAAATCTTCAACAAAATACTAGCAAACAGAATCCAACAACACATAAAAAGGATCATACACCATGAACAAGTGGGATTTATCCCAGCGATGCAAGGATTCTTCAATATATGCAAATCAACCAGTGTGATACACCATATTAACAAATTGAAGAATAAAAACCATATGATCATCTCAATAGATGCAGAAAAAGCTTTTGATGAAATTAAACACATATCTATGATAAAAACTCTCCAGAAAGTGGACATAGACATATACCCAGAGAAAACCATAATTCAAAAAAGACACATGTACCCCAATGTTCATTGCAGCACTATTTACAATAGTCAGGTCATGGAAGCAACCTAAATGCCCATCGACAGACAAATGGATAAAGAAGATGTGGTACCTATATACAATGGAATATTATGCAACCATAAAAAGGAATGAAATTGGGTCATTTGTAGAGATGTGGATGGACCTAGAGCCTGTCATATGGAGTGAAGTAAGTCAGAAAGAGGAAAACAAATATCATATATTAATGCATATATGTGAAATCTAGAGAAATGATAGAGATGAACCAGTTTGCAAGGCAGAAATCGAGACACAGATGTAGAGAACTAATGTATGGACACCAAGGGGGGAAAGAGGGGGTGGGGGTGGGGGTGGTGGCCATGGGATGAAATGGGGGATTGGGATTGACATGTATACACTAATATGTATAAAAAAGATAACTAATAAAATGTTCTGTATAAAAAATTAATAAATAAAATTAAAAACAAACAAAAAAGAATAGGCAAAGTATATGAATAGTTAATTTACACAAAAAAGAAATTAAGACTCTCTAGTAAACATATGAACAGATGGTCAATTCTGTGAATAACTAAAGAAATACAAATGAAAACAAGAAATATTTATAATTTTTACCAATATAGTTTAAAATACATGAAAATGTTACTTATACCAAATGTTTAGGGTATAGGGAAATGTGGGTAAATTAAACACACTCCTGTACTTCTGATGGTAATCCAACTTTGCACAGCTTTTTGATGATGATTTGCAATGATTAAAGTAGGGGACCAGTAAATAAAATAAAATTCAAAAATTCCAAAAAGAAACTAAATAAAATAAAATAAAGTAGGGAACAATTTGACCTAACATTCCAATCTTTCTGACTTGCCTTAAAGAATCACTTACATATGTGCACAAGGCAGCTTATGAAAAATTCTCATTTTAACATTGTGTATATTACCTATGAATTGGAAACATTAATCACTAGGTACTTGATAAAATACAATGAAACACCAAATATCCACCTAAAAGCATAGGATAGTTGTGTATGCATTGATATGGAAATATCTCCAACCTATATTAATGGAAAATGCATGATGTTGATGTATACTATATCCCAGAGTTTTTCACAATAGTTTTCTAATGTATCCCCATGACATCCCTATGAGTTAGGTAGTGAAACGGAGCAGGACCCTTAGGTCCTTGCCCCCCGATGTCCTCAGCCTGCCTTTTGTCTGTGGAAAAACTTTAGCCAAAGAATAAATTTAATCAGAGAAGTGAGAAAATGCAGAAACAAAGGAAAATAGTCAAAGGAAACCAAATAATAATAGTCATTAAGCATAGTCAGGGCCTTTAGTTCCTCCTTAAGGGCTACAGATAATATTCTGAGCCATATCCTGTGAGCTGTCTTATAGATACTGAAACCCCTGCCAGGTGGAAGAAGTTAACTACATGATGACAGGTTGTAGCCATGACATAAGCTGCCACATTTCTGAGAACTGGCCTCAAAGAAATGGAAACAAACTGACCCTGGAACTGAAGATTAACTGTACCTAAAACAATCAAGATGACGCTGGTCAGACCACCGATGACCAGTTTCAAGGTGACTGTCAGAGCTGACTGTACTGTTTCTAAACACAGCCCCCTACCTCTGCCTATAAAACTCTTTCTCACTGATTGTCAGTGGGGGGGGGGGGTGTGGCATGGGAAGAGTTGGCCTTTGGACAGGTGTCCGTCCTGCCACCCCCCCAACCCCCCCCACCACCAGTTGTTGGCATCCAAAATAAAGCAAATTTTCCTTTCCACCAACCTAGCCTCTTTATTGGCTTTTGAGCAACGAACAGCCAGACCCCACTTTTGGTTACAGTAGTAGTATTTTTTTCATTTTAAATAAGAAGAAACTAAAGCTTTTTTTTTTGGTGTGGGGAGACCTTACTCAAGATCACAGACATGAAGAGTGTGGAGCAACTGATTTGATTCCAGATGATGTATATTCAGTCATTATAATGTACTTTCTTAAAGTATATGTTTCTGTATCCTAGTCTGTTCCATAAATTGAATTCTACTTCTAAGTGCTGACATTACACCGTCATAACTATTATACAAAGAATTTTGATGCATGATTCTCTTTACATTTAATGTTCCACACGAGTTTTAGAATAAGAAATCAATTGAAATTTTAATGGAATTGCTGTAAATGTGTAGATTAGTATTTGGAGAGTTATTTATATACTTTTGAGTCTTTCTGTATTGATATGGTTCCATTTATTCAGATCTTTCTCATTGATGTCCTTCTTCCTCTTTTTTGTTGATATGGATCTTTCACATTTACTGTAAAGTTGATGTCTTATTATTTTATATTTATGATTTTATTCTATTATAATTTCCCTTCTGTTATAGCAAATGTATATTTTGAAATTTTATTGCTATTTTACTTATTTGAGTGCACCTACAGTAATTATAAATGTTTTCCTATGATCACTGATCACTTCCATATCTCCCAGATCTCTTTTTCAGTATAAGGTCTTCAGCTGCAAATTCCCCTACCATGAGCATTTTCAGAGCTCAACTCCAAAAGTTGGAGAGGCATTGCTTATATTCTCACTACTGTAAAATTTTCCTGAAAGGAGCTGGGGTTTTTTTTTGGGGGGGGGTGATGTGTTTCACCTTTATTGATGTATACTTGACAAATAGAAATTGTATATATTTAAGATGTACAACTTGATGTTTTGATATATGTATACACTGTAAAGTAATTGCTACAATCAAGCTAATTAGTATATCCATCATCACGTCACATAGTTTTCATTTTCTTTTTTTCTTTGTGGGGAGAACTCTTAAGATGATCCTCCTTTGCAAATTTCAAGTATACAATACAGAATTGTTAACTATAGTCACATTGCTGTACGTTAGATCTCAATAACTTACTATGTTGCATAACTGGAACTTTATACTCCTTGACCAATATCTCCCAATTTCCCTTTCCCCCAGTCCCTGGCAATCACCTGTCTATTCCCTGTTTCTATGAGTTTGACTATCATTGATTCCACATGTAAGTGAGATCATGCAGTAGTTGTCTTTCTATGTCCGGCTTATTCCACTTAGCATATTATACTCCAATTTCATCCATGTTGTCACAAATGGCAGTATTTCTTCTTTTTTTTTTTAAGTCGAATAATATTCCACTATTTATTTAACACTTTTCCTTTATTCATTAACCTGCTGATGGACATTTAGGGGGTTTCAAATTTTGGCTATTGTGGATAATGCTGCAATGAACATAGGAATGAAGATATCTTCTTGAAATCCTGATTTCATTTCCTTTGGATATGTACCCAGAAGTAGGATTAATGGATCATAAGGTAGTTCTAGTTTAATTTTTTGAAGAATCTCCATTTTTTTCCATAATAGCTGTACCAATTAAAATTTCATCTACCTGTGTAAGAGTTACCTTTTCACCCCATCCTCACTTACACTTATTATTTTTTGTCTTTTTGATAACAGACATTCTAAAAGAAGTTAGGTGATAACACATTGTGGTTTTGATTTGCATTTCCCTGATATTATTGCTGTTAAACTTTTTTTCATATATCTATTGGGTGTTTGCATGTCTTCTTTGGGGGAATTTGTATGTCTTTTCATATACTTGTTGGCTACTTGTATGTCTTTATTTTGAGAAATGTCTATTCAGGTCCTTTGCCCATTTTTAAAAGCCAGATTATTTATTGTTTTGCTTATATATTTTAGATATTAAGTCCTTTTCAGATATATGGTTTGCAAATGTTTTCTCCTATTCTGTAGGAGAAAATGGATTACCATGTAGATTATTTCCTTTGCTGTGCAGAAGATTTTTAGTGAGATAGCATGACCTAACATGTGATCCATCCTGTGGAATGTTCCATGTGCACTTGAGAAGAATGTGTATTTTTCTGTTGTTGATTGGAAAGTTCTATGCATGTCTTTTAAGTTTATTTGATCTATACTGTTCAGATCAGCTATTTATCGACTTTCCATTTGGATGTTCTATGTATTATTGGAAGTGAGATATTGAAGTCTCCTAGTATTATCATATTGCTGTCAATTTCTCCCTTCAGAGCTAATATTTGCTTTATATATTTAGGTGCTCTGATGTTGGGTGTTATATATTTATAATTTTTATATCTTCTTTTCTTTAATTGAGCATTTTATCATTATATTATGTACTTTTTGTCTCTTGTGACAGTTTTTGACTTAAAGTCTATTTTTCCTAAGTATTGCCACCTCTGCTCTGTTCTGGTTACCATTTGCATGGAATATCTTTCTCTATCCCTTTACTTTCAGCCTATGTGTGTCATTAAATCTAAGTTGTGTTTCTTGTAGGCAGCATATTTCTGGATCTTGTTTTTGTTTATTTGTTTGCTTTTTATCCACTCAACCACACTATGCGTTTTCATTGGAGAGATTAATCCATTCACATTTAATTATACATAGATGAGGACTTATTACTGCCATTTTGTTAATTGTTTTCTGTTTCCCATTTCCTGGGAACTTGAGAGAAATACAAATTTTCAGTTAGAAAGCCAGACTTACTGAATCAGAATAGGTGGTTTGTGAGGCCTTGGCATTTATTTTTTAACAAGCACTCCCAGGTGATTCCTATGCACATGGCAGTTTGAGAATTATTGCATTTATCTCTAATTATTCTAACTTAATATACCATGCTGCTTCACTTGGTGACTGATTTAATTCACATTTGCTCTCTCTGCTTACAGTTTCTCTCCTACTTATGTCCTCTTTTATTCTCTCCCAAAGTCCTCTAGGTTAAAGGCTACTCATCTTTTAAGATGCAGATCTTGCTATACTTCTATTAGGGAGCTTTTCTGGTCTCTCCCAGGTAGAATCTGGCAATTCTTACTTTTCAGACGTTTTCTGCCTAATTGCATAAGTGTCTCATAAAACTACTAAATTTTAATGTACCATTTGTTCATTTACCTTTCTTAAAAGACATTGCCTCATTCTTTTTGGTAGCTTTATTGTTTGCTATAGTGCCAGAGAAGTTTTAGATGCTGAGTAAATGTTACTTGACCTAATTAATAGGAAAAAAATTACTTCATAAACTGGTAAATTTTGTTAAGTTGTGACCTCATGGAATAATAATATGACAGGCAGTAAATCAGCTTATTTTTTTCTTTCTATTCAGTACTCCAATCATCCAAAAAGAAATTGGACCGAAATATATTCAAGGTTATGAGATAATCTCTGAAGTGTGGCAATTTGTGGCATCATGGTAGAACAGCTACAATGGTAAGTGGAATTACAATTAAATATGGAACATGATTTTTAATAGACAGATATTTAAGGTTCACTCAAGTATCCATGTGAGTCCACAAAGCAGCTCATGCCCATCTGCTGTCTTCTTTATTCAATTGTTATCAATGGATGCCAAGGAGGAGTTACTACTTCTGTATGAATCTTAGCACAAAGGCTTTAGATAATTAAAAATGATAGAATTGGGACAGACTGCTAAACATAAACAGAAGGTTAAAAAGACATCTGGCATAATTAACAGTGAATAAACCAGGTTTAACTAACCTGAATACAAAGCACATTGAAACACCATGAAAAACTGAAAAACTTCAGTTGAAAGATAATTCTTCTGATATATAACAAAATATTTCTTTTCAATTGAATTTTTATTAATTGGGACATTTCCATAAAATGGGATATTTGATTTTTAGATTTATTCCACTCCTGCTGTTTATTTCTCAGTTGAAGGCATAATCCTTTGTTTGTGACACTGAAATTGGCTTATGTAGAGATGATTATGATGTACATTCAGAGAATTGTGACTTCAGTTGAGAAATAAGCAGCAGGAACAGATGAACTCTTAGCAACAGAGAAACTATTTTCATGCAAATATACCCACAGTGACAGAAAGATGAGAAAAGAGAATTACAGAATACAGAGGGCTTACAAAAATATTATTTCATAATATTGAATCATTTTCTATTTTTTTATGAAGAAGAGTCAATCAGAGGTGTTTTTTAGAAATATATTCGTATATCTGTATAAATACCATTAAACCAGTCCTCCAAGAGAAATTATATTCACTTGTTTCTGTTACTAAATCAAATCCACTATCAACAGGCCTGCCTGTTCAGGTAGTTTTTGAAAATCGGAACTGGAAGCAGTTCTATAAGCATTTAGAATCCAGTAAGCAAATTCATGTAGTAAAACAATAACTCATTATGTGGTTTGATGTTTGTGTTTGGTTGTTTTTTTAAAACAATCTGTTTGTTTTTAAAAAAGAAAAAGAGAGAATTGAAAGGCAGAGTCATCTGGACTAGATATAGCTGCCTATACTATCCAAATGATAACAAATTAAGATAATCAACAAATTATGATCATCAGTTTAAGCATACTAATCCTTAATAATGTTCTGGAATTTCCTTTAATCTTTGCCATTTGTCAATTCTTGAGTGAGCATACAATATGAAAGAACAGTTGTAGTAACACCCGCCATATGTTATTTCCTACAGTTTTTGGGTGGAGTATCAAGAAAGTATGAGATTATGCTACAGAAGAAAAAATGTAAAACTTTACAATTTTCAATCATACACTGCTTCTTTTGTAATTTTTTTCTTCTTAGATGTATGTCATTGACCTACATAATAATTAGGAGCTTCAATTTTATTAGTAAAAATGGGATAATATCACTCCCTCCTGGCCATACCCAATTTCTTTCAATTAAAACTAAACATAGGCCTCAGGTACTAATCATAGATCAAATGGCACAATGATGGAGAATGGTTAAGAGCTAGAATCTGGAGACACAAGGCCTAAAGTGAAATCCAGGCTCTGCCACTGGATGAAGAAAGTTTCATTGCCAGTCCCATTAAATATGCTGTGCTCCTTGAAGGAGTAAAGTGGGGAAGTCATCTCTCCCTCTTTGTCACTCTCTTGTTTTCTCTCTCTTTCTGTCTCTTCTATATGAATTTCTTTACTTGATATAGATTTTTATATCAGCCCTGGCTTATCTTCTACATTTCTGATTTCTATCCCTGTTGACTACAAAATATTCTCATATTCCCAAGGTGATAGATGTGCTGCTATCCATGGATGTTAGAAAAGGGTTATTTCAAGTTGTTCCTATAGATAACCTTGAGCATCACTTCAATAGTAACATCTTTAGCAGCATGCAGTTGTTGTCCCTACATTTACTATATCCAAAAAATGTGTCACCTAAAACGTTTTCAGTGTTTTACATTTCCTCTCTATTAACCATTATAACTGTTTATCAAACTTTAACTTTCATTTTGTTTGAGTGCTTCAATGTTCCTGGTTCTTTCCATTTTATGTCAGTTAGTAGTTCGATAGGAGTTTACTGAGGACCTAGAGTTGATTAGACACTAGATCAGACTCTACATATTCAGTGGTGAACAACAGAGGCATGGTGCCTGCCTTTACAATACTTACAGGTCAATGGGGGAGAGAGGATGTTAAACATGTAGCCATTGTAAAATTTGTGAAGTGCCATTGACGAAAAATGAACAGGTAATAAAAGAGAGTAATGGAAATGCATTTGATTAATAAGGAAGTGTCTCTCTGTGAAAGTGATATTTGAATAGACACTTGAAGGAGTCAGATGGAGAGGTCAGATGTGAGGTTTTGCAGAGGAGTATTTCATGAAGAGGAAGCATATACAAAAATCCTAGGTGGGAAAGATCTTGACCTTATTCTGTTTCCCTTGATTTTTCAATTTTATAAAATGAGGTCATTATTTTTGGATACTAATGGTCAAGAGGTACATGGGAAAATATGAGGTTAGGAAGTTACGCAGGATCTAGATACAATAAGACTCTGTAATCTATGGTATGAATGGTACAAGTGAAGGCCATGTAAGAGGATTAGGAGAAGAATGAAGCAAGAGTAGTTTAGCTGGCTTCAGAAGAAGGAAAGGAATAGTGGGAAGGTTTCACTTAGGCCGGATTCAATATACGCCGGTGATTTCTTTAAGAAATCACATCATCTTACTTAGGTACAATATTGCTTTATTATTATCATAACCTTGTTGTCACTGCTGTGCTATATCTTAACTCATAGCGAACATGGTTTTGGTCCTGGTAATGCCTAGGACACACTAAACAGATCCAGTCATGTAGTTTATGTCCAATGACTACCAGTTTCTCTCATCCTTCTTCAGGAAAAACCTCATCTCCATACATGATTTCAGCTTAGGAATATGTCTTAACCTTGCTAGCTGTAACAGTGCTGTCCTTTGTTAAATCTTGCCTGTGTTCTAGCTTTAAAAAAAGAAACTTATACACAAAATAGCATAAATCCAGAAGAGATTACCAGAACATTCCTCACATTTATAAGTCCATTTTATTTCTGCAAAAATTTAATATCAGTTTATAAATTCTGTTTTATTTCTGTATAGCTTAAAAGTCATATGAATCCATATAAATAGAATTGAATGTGTGTTTTAGTAACTAGGAAATAAACTAAGTGACTGTGATAAAGAGATACTAAAATATAGAGCAAAAAAAAGACAGGTGGGTTTTTGATTGTTTGTTTGTTTTCCTCCTCATATCAAAACACAGAGGGCACAACTCAAGGCTAAGAGTCAGCTCTGTTCTGTGAGGTTATCCAGGAACTCGGGTTCCTTCTATCTTGTTGCTTCATCATCCCCTAGGGTGTTTTCCTCATCCATAGAGTCAGAACAGGCTTAGTAGGGCCATATCCTCATATAGCCCATTAGAAGAGAGGAAGAGCAGGGGGAAATAAACACCCAACCATTTTAAGGGCAAGACTCAGAAGTTGCACATACTAATGGTAGAAGTAATTAGATGGCCACGTAAAGCTACATGGGAGGTTTGGAAATGTTGCTTTAGCTGGGCAGTCATGAGCCCATCTGACACTCAGGAGGATATGGTCCAAGTCACGAAAAAGAAGAAGGAATGAATGGGTATTGCGAAAAATTAGTCTATGATACTAAGAGTATTTTTAAAACACATGATGACTATCATGTTCTGTTTTATAACTGACGTTCAAAATATCACCTATTCTTCAATTATGACAGATATAATCTCGGTCTCTCATATAGGTGTTATGCCTCTAACTGAAACATTCTTGATATTTTTCTTGAACCTTCATTTATCAACTTCTCTAGGAAACGTTTCTTGGAGAAATTTATTTTTCTCCAGTTTTCCCTCCACACAATACAAAACCATACCAATGTTAGGTAGCTAGTCAGACATAAGCGGGTATCGCCTCATCCGGGAAGGGGTCATCTTTCACTCCCGGACCTGGATACTGGTAATCAGAGCACGCCCAGAGATCCTTCCTCTTCTAGTCAAAACCATACAAAGTTTCCAGCCTTATCAGGACCAAACAAGATAAAACTGCCACCACAGTTTGGCACAGGTGCACCAAGACCTAAAAGGTGACTCAGAGTGACCCTGGGTTCATTATGCTGTATTTGTAATAAATTAGCATTGTGGTTTTTGTCCCCCACGGGTGCTTATGGGTAAGCGCCTTGCACTAGAAGAACAATTACATGACCTAAAGCTGTCAACCAACTTGTCAGTCAAATGATGCAAGACACAGGGAGAGACCACCACTCTAAACACCCCAACCCTACCCCATTGCGGGGCTACTTCTGGTTTCCAGACAGCCGCTCACATCTTTTCTTGCTAGTGTACTTCCGCTTTTGCTTAATAAAACTCTTGCTACTTAAACTGTCTATGTCTCTCAACTGAATTATTTCCCCAGAATAGGCAAGAAAAGAGGAAATTGCTGTTCCGCTGGCGACACGAACACGATTTATACCTGTGTTAATTTACAAATTTTTATTCAACCAATATTTAATAGGTACTTACTCTACACTATATATATATATATATATATATATATATATATATATATATATACATATCATACATCATATGGTAGATTCTAAATACGCACCTGTGTTCACAATACACATGGTCTCTCTTCCAGTGAAGCCTGTAGATCAGTGGGAAAGATAGACATTTAAAATATTCAAATAAGGAGAACTTGTAAGTGTTGTTAAGTGACATGAGGGAAGTAAATAGTGCTATGGAGAGCATAATAGGAAGGTTTTGTCCAATCAAGGAGCTGTGGGGAGGACTCGCTGAAGAACTGCTGGTTAAAGGGATATCTGCTAGAAAAAGTCAGAGCTACCTAAATGAAGGAGGTCGATGAGAGTGTTCCTGGCAGAGGGAACAGCAGACTCCAGGGCCCTACTGTGGGAGCATGCATGACACTTGTGGGAAGAAATAGAGGAAGATGAGTGAGAATAACACACAGTAGGCAAGAGCAAGGATGTGAGATGAGCCCAAGAGTCAAGTAGGGAATAGTTAGCTTGAGCCTTGAGACCTTGCTAAGGGTTTTGTTGTTTGTCATTAGAGCATTGGATTGCTATTGAGATGATTAAGCAGGAGAGAGAAGTAATCAGATTTCCACTTCAAAAAGATCCTTCTGACTGCAGTGTGGAAAATGGTCTCTTGAGGATAAAACAGTCAGCATGGAGATTTGTTCTTTTCTAGTAACCCAGGTAAGAGTTGACTACTAATGGATATATCATTCTCCAAGTACTATTTTACCTATCTGGAAGTTTTACCGTATTTTTGAGGAAAAAGAGCAGATTTACTATACATTTTATAACCAACCAATTCTAAAAACAACCTAAACCAATATAGCATTTAAAATGGTATTTCTTAGTCATTAGACATTTAAGATAATTTTCCAACGTCTTCATGAAGTAAGAATAGATCTGAACTTGAAGATAAGTATTTAACTAAAGAAAGATATTTTTAAATCAATGACATTATTTAAATTGGAAACAAAGGAACATTCAAATGGAAATTATATATGAATACTTTGACTGTATGGATGATATGAGAACTAAAAGAAATTTGAATGCTTTATTAATCTGACTGTATGTTAGAAGACTCAGCTATGATTAAACTATATTTTTAGATATGGATAAAAGAAAACAAAAGAGAAACATTAAAGAGCTTAAATTTGTTTTATCCAAAAACCACCCACCCCATATCACAAATTCAAATATATATTTAGGTTTGACATTAAAACAAGATGTGGTGCCTAAAAGCACAAATCAAGAAGTGAAAGTCCCATTGCTTACTTTTATTTAACCATATTTTTGCTGGTGTTTTGTTTTCTACATGAATTGTTATAAAGTGGGTCAAATAGTTTAAATTAACTATTGAACATTTAAATATTTTACTTCAGCATAAATTCTCACAGATTTAAGTTTTATGTTAACTGATTAACATCAAACAAAAGAACATTCAGAGGTAGGAGAATTTAAGGAGTAGTTTAAGGAGACAGGTGGACCCACTGGGGAATTTGTTATGTCAAAAGACCTAAGAGTGAATGAATGGGAGAATCAGAGTGTATTATTTTCCTCAAAACACATTTTTTCCCCTTAATGTGCACATTTCACGATTTCTTGTATTTTATTCTAATAAAAGAGGTTCTCTGGGCTTCCCTGGTGGCGCAGTGGTTGGGAGTCCGCATGCCGATGCAGGGGACACGGGTTCGTGCCCGGTCCGGGGGGATCCCACATGCCGCAGGCCTGAGCGTCCGGAGACTGTGCTCTGCAGCGGGAGGAGCCGCAACAGTGAGAGGCATGCATACCGCAAAAAAAAAAAACCAAAAAAAAAAACAGGTTCTCTGAATGTAGTTGAAATTAATCAGGCCTTATCTAAAATTTTTTAAAATGCTAATAAAAGTAAATGAGGAAAGAACAGTAGATTTAGCATGCTGGCTTCAATCTTAATGAACATTTGATCTATTTATTGCAATCAAAATATAACTTTGGAACTGATTATAATCACTTTGACTTGGGTAGGCTTCGTAGCAAATAACTTTCATTAAGTATCAAGAGACAAACCAAAATGGTTATATCACACTGATGTTCTAATTTAACTTAGAATAATAAATAATACCATGTAAAATGAGAAGGAAAAAAAAAGTCTTTTTATGTTTGTATTAAATGTGTATTTAAAAGCACTTTAAAATACATATTTAACAGTATGTAAAATACTGTTAAAAAATAACAGTATTTTATGCATTCAATCAAAAGCATTGCTCTTTCTCTATATGAAGTACATAGTGCTTGTCAGCAAGTTGAATGGAAAAACCTGAGGCTTTCTGGAGAGGCAGACTTGGCTCTAAAACCATGTCTGTGTGATGGTTAATTTTATGTGTCAACTTGGCTAGGCCACAGCACTTAACTACTTGGTTAAACACCAGTCCAGATGTTGCTGTGAAGGTATTAGATGAGATTAACATTCACATCAGTAGCCTTTGAGTAAAGCAGATTACTCTCTATTATGTGGATGGGCCTCTTCCCATCATTTGAATGAATTAAGAGAAAGGAGACTGAGGTGACTTAAGTAAA
This sequence comes from Phocoena sinus, assembly GCF_008692025.1. Lineage (NCBI taxonomy): Eukaryota > Metazoa > Chordata > Mammalia > Artiodactyla > Phocoenidae > Phocoena > Phocoena sinus. The sequence continues at coordinate 80,124,876 of NC_045767.1, forward strand.
AGGTAATTATGCTTCCTGATTACCGAATATCAACTATTCCTTCAATTTTGGACTTGCCAGTTTCACAATCCTGTGAGCCAATTTCTTAAAATCTTTCTCACTCTAATTGATACATAGATAGATAGATGGATAGACAGATTGATAGCTATATCAATTGATATAGATATATACCCATAATTTAAATATCTTATTGGTTCTCTTTCTACAGAGAATCTTTACTAATATAAGCAGGAACAATGTTTATGCCATGTGGTCCATAATGCGTTTTGAACAATGTATGTTCCTTATGTTGATGATGATGATGACAATGCTGATATGAAACACAATTAGAATAAAATGGCTTAAATAGCTGTTACAGTTATATTTATTTGAAAACTTTGCTGCTGATGGCATTTGACTTTTTCATATACAGTTGTAACCAAGGAGGTTTAACATTGCTTCAAAATTCTTGATCAATTTAACACTGAAAGATTATTTTGTTTTGTTTTGTTTTTGATAAGCAAGAAAACTGTGTCATTCATAAGTGTCTTTATGTTGGCATCCATGATGCTGTGAGGAACAAGTCTCTAAATGACCCATCCTCAGGGATGGAGAGACTGTTAGGTCTAGAGGTTCTCACCGTGACTCAGGATGCAAATGGTAGAATAATGTTAGGAAAAATGTCTTACCAAAAGTGAAGGAGTGTTTCCTTTATCCATTCATGCATTGATGGACATTTAGCTTGTCTCTACATGCAATGCAATATTATTCAGCATTAAAAAAGAAGGAAATCTTGCTATATGGGAAAACATGGATGAATCTAGAGGACTTTATGCTAAGTGAAATAAGCCTGTCACAGAGGGACAAATACTGCATGATTCGATTTATATGAAGAATCTAAAATAATCAAACTCTTAGAAACAGAGTATGGAATAGTGGTTGCCAAGGACTAGGGGAAGAGAGAAATGGAGAATTGTTCCTCAATACGTATAAAGTTTCAGTTACACAAATAAGTTCTAGAGAGCTGCTATACAACATAGTGCTTATAATTAACAATTCAGTATTGTACACTTAAAAATTTGTTTAGAGGGTAGATCTCATGTTAACTGTTCTTACAACAAAAACAAACAAAAAAGGGGCAAGAGGAAACTTGGTGGTGATGGAAATGTTTATCACCTTGATTGTGGTGACAGCTTCATGGGTATAGGCATATCTCCAAACTCATCAAATTGTATACATTAAATACATCCAGTTTATTTATTTATTTTTTTTGTAAATCCATTATACCTCAATAAACTGGTTTTTTAAAAAGTGAAGGAGAAAACAGCCTTGTTGAGGAATAGACTCACAGGCCAACATGCAGTAAATCACGATGGAAGTGGAAAACCTGAAAAGGGAGACCACAGTCCACCAACATTAATGCTGTGAGAAAGCAAATGTGATGGCGGCCCAAGCAAAGGAATACACTCTGCTACTTACTAGTAGCTTGACCTGAGAAAGTCACTCACTCCTGCCCTACTTACCCAACTCATTTATCTTATGTACAAAAAAGATAATACCAAACTTACAAAGCTGTTGTACCTATTAAATAGTAAGTACAAATATAAAGGTTTTGTCTATATTGTCCACCTCCATATTCCAAGAGATTAGAACTATGCTTGGAACTGTAAGTCTCAGTGGGATATATTACTAATTAATGAAATCAAATGTCTAGCATAGTGAATTCCTCACGGTAGGTGTTAAGGTTGTGGTGGCTGCTCTTCCTACACCTGCTAGCTCAAATCAGCATGAGTAAAGATGGAGAGAGTAAAAACTATTTTTGTAGAAGCCAGGTTACCCTGGGAACAATTCCAGTTGTTGCACATTATTAAATAACAAATCAGTAGTTCACACACTAAGTGCTATGCAGAAAAAAAGTGATCAGTGGGATTTAGAATAAATGTGGGAAGCTTCTTTAGGTCTTTGAAGATGAACATCATTCGGAGACAGGCAGCTATTTAACACAACATTTTTATTGTTCAAGGAAGAGAAGCATCATAAATGCATTCTCTTTGAATTGGCAAACTATAATAATTGTTAAACACCTTGTTAATTAAGCTCACCTAAAACAACTGCCATTGGCATTCTCATTCTTTAACACAAGTGTCACCCATGAAATTGCCTTATGGGAAAATGACTGCTACCAGCAGAAGAATAAAAAATTCAAGTTGGTTAAAACTCTATTCTTAACCACTTGTAGTTATGAGAGACTGAAAGAGTTTCAGTGAATGTGTCAGATTCACAGTAATTTTACTGATGCCCTGATAGGCTGTCACGCTTTACATACTGGGAGGTATTTGTGTTAGTAATAGCATGCTGCTTCTTTGAACTATATGCACACTGAATAGGTTACCTGTAGGATACCTGTGCTTTCAATCATTCAAATTAGCTGTGTTTCATTCCCTCAAATTTCTTCAAAACTTGAAGCGCTGGAACTCTGTCAAGAGAAGCCACCGCAATGAGAAGCCCATGTACCACAACTAAGAGTAGGCCCCATCCACAACTAGAGAAAACCTGCATGCAGCAATGAAAACCCAACACAGCCAAAAATAAATAAAGTAAATAAATTTATCTTTACAGGGAATATAGAAAAGCATCATATAATTTATTTCTGTAAATGTAAAAATGTTCTAAATCCCAAAGTTACTTATGCAAGTGATTATACACAGTTTAAAAGAATCCTGTTTTAATCTGTTAATGCCTGCATGTGATACTTTAGCTTCTAAAGGGTAGGGTTTAGGGTACAGGTTAGGGTATGACAATTGGTTAGGTTAGGGTACGGGTTAGGGCAGTTGAAAGTATTAGGATAAATCCTAAAATGACTTTCTAGTCCTAATCATTTAAGAAACAAAAACTTATGAGTCTCTTTCTGATTTGTTTTTTTCAAATATTTTAGTATTAGCTAGGATGAAAATGGAATATTACATAATCATTCACAAATAGTTTCTGCCTTTTCTGAGGTACTATAATTGTTTTCTACCGGTTAGTTTTGGTCTTATGACTTGATTTGGCCGATGAAATGCGGCAGAAAATTATAAGTACTGTCATTCTTTTCCTCTACCTTATCAGTTAGCTATTTTCCAGGACAGAAGTTCTTCCATTAGCCCAATTTACAAAAGCAGTCAATGCAAAATACATCCACAGCCAACCCGTGATGGTTATGTAGAATGTGTGAGAAATGAACTTTTCTTGTAAATCACTGAGATTTGGGGGTCTGTTAACACTGCTACATGTAGTACACACTATTATTACACATTAACCTAGATTCTTCATCATGGATTTATTTATTCATGTCACAAATATCTTGAATACTACACCATATCAAGTACTGTACTAGATACTGAGGTTCTAATGGCGAGCAAAGGCAGATGTTTTCCTGCAGTTGTGGACCTCAATTTGGAATAAGCATGTGTCATGATGTTATTTTGCTATTGCTCTCTCTCTTTTCCTTTCTCTCTCTCTTTTTAAAAATATATTCAACATGCTGACTATCACAGCCTCAGGCATACCTCTCTTTATCAAATTGTAAAAGTAGTAGTATCCGAACACCAAGGCTGAAAGGAATTTCAAAAATGGGAGAGCAGGAAAAGGACAAGGCAGGAAGAGGACGGTGGTATTTTAGTCCATTCGAAAGTCCTCAGATGTTATTATATGTGTCTCTGTGAGGACTGATCAAAGCAGATGAAGTTGGAGCCCTGTTTATCTTCTTTTTGTCTCCCCTCTATAGGAAGTTTCAAATTGTCCTTTGGGTTATTTTATTTTATGTGGTATCTGAGGCTCAGCCTTGAACTTTCTTACTCCTAGGTTTAGGATTAACAGTGTTTTGTAACTGTCAATAACTCTAAAACAAATCTCTACAAATACAGAGGCTGAATTGTGCAGCAAATTATTGTCCTGGGAATCTTTGCAGTATTATAACAATAAATCTCATTGTAACTGCAATACCTTTCTTACAACTTGACTCTTAAATTTATATGATGATGTGTTGTTATATATAATCTATATCTATTTTATCTATATAATACCTATATATAATAAAGATATATAGCTTATTATATGTTACACATCTATCTATATTTATATCTATCTATATATTTATATCGATATCTATCTATATATCTATATCATCTATATCTATCTCTGTATCTATAACTATATCTATCTATATCTGCCTATATCTATCTATATCTATGTCTATCTATACCTATATCTCTATCTATATCTCTATCTATATCTCTCTAAAGTAGTTTTGGTCTAACTGCTCTAACAGATTTATTTCTAATTTTGATTTTCTCAAGAATTTGGAAATCCTGACAAATTCATACCTCTGAAAAAGATATAGTGTGAGCTAATAATTTTTCTATATTTTTCCAGCATAATGAGTAAGTGAAAATCAGCCCTGCTGAGAATTAGATCATTAGAACATAAACATTGTTTCTCACAGGACATAGTCAAGGCCATAATGTAGCTGCAAACATGACTAATCCCCTCCTTCTGAGCAATGATTGCTTTTACTTTTTTATCAATGCCTCCATTTCCCCTGATTTAATCATCCTTCTGCCTGGATAAAAATGATTAAAACATAAAGTCAACATATTTCCCCACTTTTCGACAGTATCCAATCTAGCTCTGGTCCCTACTTCTCTAATTTCTTCATAAAATTACAGAATGTAACCCAAATCCTAGAAGTCCTCTCAACTCCCTCTTGCTAGGGAACACACAATTTCCCCTGGTGTGTGTTCCCCATTGCTTCAGACAGCTAAACAAACTGATCTGGCTTGAGTGCAAGAGTGTCATTTTTGATCTTTGGATGGTGGATGTGAACAATAATGATATAGGGCTGAAAGAAAATTTTTAACTAGTTGTTAAACATACACCCCTCCACACACACACACACGGATAGATATGATTTCGTAAGTGTCAATAAATCTATATACCACAGGAATAAATATTTGTGTATTTTATGTAGGAAAGTGAATTTTTCTAAGAAAGAACATTTTAGTACCATTCAGATTTAAAATGAATGGAAAATGCTCCTTTGTACATGTTTCAAAGCCTCTGAAGAGACTCCATTCTCTTTTGTCTGCCTTACAGCCAAAGTGATTGGTCATGTAAGGTGCTGAGCCATTTTTAAATGATGCTGGGAATACAACTCAGTGGGCACAGAGAGTCCTGAGATGATCAACCATATTGCATTTACTGCTAAAACCAATATTTCCATTGTTTATTCTTTCTTATTATTTCAACCCCATGCTTCCCTGGCAGAAACAATGAACTGAATGGGACAGATTCTGAGAATTTTACTAGCAACAAATATATAGCAGACATTATTCACCCAAAGTATATATTCCAATGAAAAAATAAATAGGATTTATACATTTTCCCCAAGAAAGTATGAAAATTTCTGAGTGTTTAGTTTCCTAGTCAGAATTCTGTGAATGCTTTCTGCTATAGTCACAACCTGAGATTTGTTACTTTAAGGATATAAAGGAAGACCATGAAAAAGATTCATAACCTCACATTACATTAACCGTACATTAAGGGAGATGCACAAATCCCAAGAAATAATGAAATGTCAGTGTTAGAATCTTCCCTTTTCAGGTTTAGTGCTCAATCTCCTATGATCTTGCATAAAATGCTATTGCTGTTCACCTTACTATTAGGAAGTGCAATTGATTTGCTTGCAATATTTATTAGTGCATTAGTCATGTACATTAGGACCAAACTGGAAACAAATAATGCTTTACTTCCCCAAGTCTGTGGCAAGCCAATGCAAGTAAAAACATAGGTGCCAATATAAATAAAACTGTGACTCATGCTCCTGAAATATCCTTTCTTTACCCAGATTTACTAGAAAAAGTTAGAGAGATAAACATACTCCAACAATTTCAATCTCTGATAAGTTAGAACAGTTCACATTAGGCTATTTTTTGTTCTTTCAGCTTGCTGTCCTTTTGACAAATTAACCAGAAGAGGTCACAAAGGTAAACCCAAACTGAAAGGAACCTTTTGTCTAATGTTAATAAATAGGATAGGCTAAAACTTGAGGCTACTATTTTGCTAAATATTTATTTCAGCTGAGGTTGTCTCCCTAAATCTTGCATTAGACTTGGTTGTTCGTTCTAAAAATGAGAGAGAAATATATCTTCAATCAAGTAAAGTAAGTTTGAAGGCCCGACGTTACTCATGACAACTGATTCCACCACTGCCACCCCATCTGTACCTGGACCTAATGTAAGCCAACTCCATACAGTTCACTCCTTGACCGCCTACTTCAATTTCTGTCTCTGGTCACCAGTGTGTGGAATTTTCTGTAATAAAAACTAAAACTGGCATTTCCCAAAGGACTTTGGATTTCCTGATGCCTTGGTTTTCATCATTCTGAGTTTTCTCCAATAGAAATCTTTCCCTTTGCAACCATACCCTGTCTCCTGACCCTTCAACAACTTTCCATGCAGGTGAGCCTCAGGACTGCCCACTCACCTGCTCTCCTGGGGAGATTGAAACAACAAACAAAAAAGGTTGATGGTGTTAACACATGCTGTTTGTGAGAATAATTCTAAACATTGTACTGTTTATGTATTTTATACTAGAATACTATCATTTAAATTTTCTCTTCACTTTGATTTAGCACTACCGTCAAATCACACTATTTTTCAAATAGTCCTAATTTCATTATTACTATTTGAGAATTTATTATAATTCAAACTGAGCTATTCAATCTAATATACTGCCATCATTTATTGAGTGCTTGGTGTGTTCCAGACCCTGATACATCTGGGTTTTTTAATATCTTTTTTCTTTTTTGATACATCTTTATTGGAGTATAATTGCTTTACAGTGGTGTGTTAGTTTCTGCTGTATAATAAACAAAGTGAATCAGCTATACATATGCATATATCCCCATATTCCCTTCCTCTTGAGCCTCCCTCCCACCTTCCCTACCCCACCCGTCTAGGTCCTCGCAAACCACCGAGCTGATCTCCCTGTTCTATGCAGCTGCTTCCCACTAGCTATCTATTTTACATTTGGTAGTGTATGTATGTCAGTGCTACTCTCTCACTTCATCCCAGCATCCCCTTCCCACTCCCGTGTCCTCAAGTCTGTTCTCTGTGTTTGTGTCTTTATTCCTGCCCTGCCACTAGGTTCATCAGTACCTGATACAACTTTTTTTTTTTTTTTTTTACAAATACCATATGCTAACACATATATATGAAATCTTAAAAAAAAAAAATGGTCATGAAGAACCTAGTGGCAGGACGGGTATAAAGATGCAGACATACTAGAGAATGGACTTGAGGACACGGGGAGGGGGAAGGGTAAGCTGAGACGAAGAAAGAGAGTGGCATGGATATATACCAAATATAAAACTGATACATCTTTTAAACATCATAAAGCCCTCATAAAATACACATCATTGTCCCACGTGATATATTGTATTTCTTAAAAATAGCCAGAACCATACCTCCTATTGGACATGCTTTTTTGCAATATGACTTCTCCACTACTCATCAGGTTGTCTAGTATATTCTCCACGGCCTTGACTCTGGTGGGGCCCTGTGAATTCTTTAATAAAGAACACAGTGGGAGTGGCACTGTACCATTTCTTGTCGTAGACCTTCTCTGGCCTGGCAGCTTCTACTTCCTTGTCTCTCAGAAATCAGTCACCATGTAAGATGTTGTGACATCCCAGAGACCACCATACTTTGAAAAGCTCAAGCGACTAAGAAAGATCCCGAAATAGGGCTTCCCTGGTGGCGCAGTGGTTGAGAGTCAGCCTGCCGATGCAGGGGATATGGGTTTGTGCCCCGGTCCGGGAAGATCCCACGTGCCGCGGAGCGGCTGGGCCCGTGAGCCATGGCCGCTGAGCCTGCGCGTCCGCAGCCTGTGCTCCGCAACGGGAGAGGCCACAAGAGATCCTGAAATATAATATGCTACACAGAGAAAGAGAGGCCAAGAGCATTGAGGTGGCAGCTATGATCGGGAAGAAATCCCGTCAGAACCCCGTGGAAAGCCTGAGCACAGGCCCCAGATATTGTGAATCAGAGACAACAGTCCCTTGTGCCAGGCCCAAATTCCTCTCCCACGGAGCTGTGAGCATATGAACATGCTTGTTGTTTTTACCTCTAAGCTTGGGGTGGTTCATTATGCAGAGCTGGAGAGCCGGAACACCACTGTTTTGTAGAGGCAACAAAGGCTCAGAGAAGATAATAAATTTGCCAAAGTCTTCACAGATTTAAGGTGGCTGAGCCAGGATTTGAACCATATTCTTTTGTATATATATCCTGTGGTCTTAACCATTATGTAATGCAGGATCTTAATATACATTTTAAAAAGTTGTTTTTCTAAAGAGACTCAAATTGTAAGCAGTACTATAGGGAATATGTTACTTAAGAGAATAATCTCAGTTTATGGCCTGTAGCATATGTGTGTTTATAACCAAACAGATGCTCCTAATTACAAATGTATTTTATTTATTAAACAAGCTGACATAGTCTTTACTTAGAAATACTTTAATTTAAAATACGTATTTTAAACAAATTGGATGCATGATTTTCTTTAGAACATATATTTAGATTCTCACTAATTCACTCCAAATTTCCAAAAGTTTTAAAATAATATTTCAGACCAAATTTACCTAAATCATGCTTTTCTATAAGTCATTTTTTTATTGCTCAGCTTAGAAAACAAGTCTAAAGAGAGGTGTTAGCTGACATTTTCTGATTCTTAAGATGCAGGTAAACTGACAAGAACAAATTCTGTGAAAAATCGAGAAGCCTCAAACCCAAGGCTTTTCTTTTCACATATGTGCGCTTGCTTCACACAATGTCTCCCAGGGTTGAAAACAAGACCTATGTTCAAATTTCACCAAACTCCCCACACAGTTACAACAACAAAACTCTCCTGACCAAGTTTTCATCACTCTTGACTGAGGATTTGAGGAACACAAAGCACGTCACTTTGCACTCAGAATACTTGTTCTTCAAAGTTTTCTTCATCTACCTAGGGTCTTCTCTGTATTTTTTGATCATATAGAGCCTAGTTTTACAAAACTATCTGCTTTCAATTTTTGCTTACTTTTTTTTTTCTCCTTTTTTTGACTTTTTCTCCATGAGCAAACCAAAGTAATGATCTCTCAATTTTTTTTTTAATATAAAACATTGGTCTTTTAAGTGTTTTTTCTTTTGTGGTTTGAGATCCTGCCTCCACCTATTCCCAAAGTACATGCCTTCTGCTCTGATTTGTCTATAAAAACATTTTCCTTAATAAAATTCTCCTTCAAAAGGAATTTTGGTGCTAGCTATGGAAAACAATAATATATTCACCACTTCTTTCTTTGTTCTGACCACTCTAACTCTAAAACATTTTTTTGAAAGTTACTTAACACAGCTTTAGCTTTCATGAAATAAATATTGAATAACAGCAACCTCAAAATGTTGCTGACAAAATTAAGTGGAAGAAGGAAGATTAAGCCTAACGTGATGAAAGAACTTCATAAATAGTTATTTCCTTCCTGCTAATCTCGTGCCACTTTTCCTCACGCTTTTCTCCTAGCTATTAAAATCAGTCTAGAGTGTTTCTTCATCTTTAAAATAAATGTTACACAATATCACCAAGGTTCCTGTTATTTTTCAGTAATTTTGTCTTATCCTTATATTGCCTATTAGCTTTCACCCCATCTGTGGATATGCCTGGTTTCATATATAGTATAACTTATTCTCTAGGTAAAAATACATGAAAGTAGGAAGATCTTGTTCATTCTATTTATATTCTGCACTCCTAAACCCTTGGAAAAAGAATCATACCCTCAGAGAACCATTTTAGGTTACTCTGTTAAAATTGACCATGCACAGCAATTGTGCTGATGGTGTTCGCGAAGACTGTGGGATTTTATGTTTTTCATAAACAAAAATTATACTTTAAAAAGGTATAAGAGGGCTTCCCTGGTGGCGCAGTGGTTGAGAGTCCGCCTGCCGATGCAGGGGACGCGGGTTCGTGCCCCTGTCCGGGAAGATCCCACATGCCGCAGAGCGGCTAGGCCCGTGAGCCATGGCCGCTGAGCCTGCGCATCCGGAGCCTGTGCTCCGCAACGGGAGAGGCCACAACAGTGAGAGGCCCGCGTACCGCAAAACAAACAACAACAACAACAAAAAAAAGGTATAAGAAAATGTCTTTGAAACAGTTAAAGTTAAAATGAAGCTATCTTATCAGGTAGAAGATATTTATTTATTTAAAAAACGATTTATTTATTTATTTATTTGGTTGCGTCAGGTCTTAGTTGCAGCAGGCGTGCTCCTTAGCTGCGGCATGTGAACTCTTAGTTGCGGCATGCATGTGGGATCTAGTTCCCTGACAAGGGATCGAACCCCGGCCCCCTGCATTGGGAGCATGGAGTCTTACCCACTGCACCACCAGGGAAGTCCCTAGAAGGTATTTAATGATTTGATTTTGGATTTTAGAAATATAATTTTTATATATTATTGTACTTAACACAATTATAGTCAAAATAATTGCCATGTTGTTCTCTGTAAACTTCAATGAAGTGATGGAATTTTGAAACCCTTATGCCTATGTTTAGCTTTCTTTATACTCCTTACATCTATATTACTATGCTTTATTCATACTAATTCACAAGTTATAAAGCCACTTGAATTAAAGATGCATAGCAAGAAGTCAGAAAAATAAAAGACACATATCAGTAATATTCCGAGACTATTATATGAATAAGAAATCTTTTCTGCTTGGAATCACAAAAGGTGTTCAGATGCCAAATTCTCCTAAAATACCTGACAGGGTGAGGACAAGTCTCCTTCTCACTGTCATTCCACACCACTGCCATCAGAGGAGGGAGATCAAGGGCACAAGAGATAGAGAAATAATAAAAGAAGAACAGATGTGGACTGTTTCTCATTTAACTGAAAAAAAAAATAATAGTATGACCTAAAGCTATGAAAAGTGTGAAAGTGGGTGGAGGTTTTACTTTAATATTTAGTATGGTGAATGCGTACGGAAGTGTTTTTTTACCTTTCACGTTTAATATAAAAGGACACATTCTTACTTAAACACAATTTTGGATCTCCAGATGCAATTTTGGATCTCACCAATCAGAGAAATTGCAGTGATAGGTAAATATAAACCTGAAATGAATTTGCTTTTATTTTTATTTTATTTCATTTTTTGCTAACAGTAAACTGCTTTCATGTTTGATTTAGCTTCCATTTGAGTCAGGTGGTTCTATACTTGACTCTAGCTCCAGGGGCATATGTGACTGAGGACTAGCTAATAAAAACACTTCATTTCCCAGACCATAGTGACTAATTCAGAGATGTGACCATGACTCAGTTCACTCCAATGAAACAGAATCTCTGGAGTTACTAATGGGAGAATGTTTGTTTATTTATCTGGGTTTTTTTTGTTTGTTTCTTTAGTATTGCTGAGAAGACAAATATTGTCAAAAGAAGAGTTACTTGTACAGAAACAAAGCATGGCTTTGCCCATTAAAGCGAAGAACTGATGCTATGACTCTGGTTTTTGCGTTTTCTTTTCCCTCAGAATCAATATTGCATCTCTGTCTGCTACTAAATTCTCAAGGACAATTGAATATGCAAAGCTTTAATAGCCAACGGGAAGGGTCATTTGCACCGCAGTATGCAACAGATAGCGTTCCCTTGCTCCGTGGCTCATTCTAAACTGGCAAGTGAATTAGAAGATACCAGAGGTGGTGTCTTATTTAGTAAGTGTACTTACTTTTTCCTTTAATTTTGAGAGAGTATTTTAAAATGTGCAGAGAATACTGGGTAACATTAAAATTTATTAATACAGTGGGTCTTTGTAATTTCAAATAGTTTATCTTTAACCCTCTTTGCTTATGTGTGACTACCAAGACATTCAAGTTACCAGCCTATTTCTATGCTCTAGTTCTTACTAGCTTAATATTAAGGAAGTCATGAAATAGTATAGTATTTTTTGAAATAGTTATATAGTCAAGGTCCATGAGAGTAAATTTGGACACTGTAAGACATATTTCAGGTGAAAGCAAACTTATCCTGAGGTAGATTGTTATCAGAGGTGGTTGGAAAAAGGAAAATCTATTTCCAGAAGAAAGGACACATTTCAGGGGCTAGGAACTACATTATTTTGCTTTGGAATAACTGAATACTAGGTGCTAGGGACTGGAATAATTTGCCTAGTAAAAATACCAATTCTGATACAATTGCTACTTCTGATACTCTCCAATGTCTTCAGTCTTGCACTTATTCTACTGAGGAATTAAATGGAAATGCCATAGGAATCATTACCACATTTTCCAAGTTTTTGATGGCAGTTTAATTTCTGGAGTTTCCAAGGAGGCTATATTGTATTTTGTTACTGAGAAAAAAATTTACAAATGATGAAATGCACAGATCTTATGCATTCAACTGATGAGTTTTTGCCAGTGTATACACCCAAGCAGTCATCACCCCAAGTAAGATACAAAACTTTTCCATCTCCCAAGAAATTTCCTTCATGTTTCCTTCCAATTATCTCTTTGAGCTATCACCTAGCATCCTACTTCATAGTGTAGCAAAACTTCTCTAGACCTGAGAAACCAAGGCTTTTTCTAATGCCAAAATATTGTGACTCTTAACCCAATTCCTCAAATCTCCCTCAGGTTCCCTTCCAGTCACACCCCATTCCACATTTACTTCGGGAAACTCTACACTGATTTATTATCCTAAATCAGTGGTACTTGCACTTAAAGAGGCAAATAATCCAACAATGCGTAGCTTTCAAGAAATATTTTATATTACAAATGCACAATCTTCCAGTCTTTACTCAGGGATCTGTGGTTATTTAGATATATGAACCGATATTTCAGGGGCTTCAGAATACCATTGCAATCTATTGATCAGAATATGCCTCATAGTAGTCAGGTGATAAATGAAATCTGACCCCCGTTTACCTCTGGTAAGACCAAAGGATGGTAAAGAAAGCCGATGGTAATATTCTGTCTCTAAAATAGACATGTTTGAAATAAATATGTCAGTTCACACAGGCTGAGTACAATAAAAGAGGAATAGATCCACATGGGATATATTTCTAAAAGAGGAGATCATCATACATAAACAATGTGTATCTATTCATCACCTTCCTTCTAACAAATTATTCAGACATATATTAACTATTTGGTGCTGAAACATTCAAGCTTACATTTCAATTAATTTAAGATTTGGGGAGCAAAACTTTGCAAACAGGACACATTTGGAGGAAATTTGACTACACTATTGAAATAGCATTACAAATAAAAATTGAAACAAAAGGAATACACATTGAAATGTAGACATTATTTATCCAATTCAACAAATAGGTATTGATTCCCTACTTAAACATGTTGTTGTTTAATGCTCATCTCACATGTGGTGATAACATAAAAATGTTATCGACGCCTTGATTAAACTATAATAAGTGGTGTAGATAGATACTGCTTATTTGGAATACATCCTTTATCTCCTCTGGCAGAGGGGATAACTTCATCAAACATTCTATCTGTTTCTTACACATATTCCAGGACCCATGCAATTAGGTAGGGCCAAAGAACTGCTCTACCAATGAGCTACAAGCAGAAGCGACTTGTTTTACATTTCATCAAAGCATGTAAAAGTCAGTGTATAACACTCCACTTCTCCCTTCCCCTGACAATGCAACCTTTTATGGTATATATGATCATAGATATATGATCTATGATATATATATGACTTACACATAACACATACCGGCTCAATGTTTCTTTATGCTCTTACTGTTGAGAGCACTTCTAAAAAAAATTCCTACATGAACATCTCTGTCACAGAGTATGTTTTTTGAAGGTACTGGACTAGAACAATGGATCTCTATGTTCACTGCCCCCTTCTCCCCCTCAATCATAGTACCCAACTGCCTCAGTCTTCTGAAGGTTCAATCTCTGGGACTTGCCAATTGTTTTTTCGTTTTGTTTTGTTTTGTTTTTTTGCCGCAAACACTCTCTTTTCTTCACATAGCTAAAGGATTCTCAACTTTCAGATTGAGAATTGTGTTCGGATTGTGTTCTTCTCAGAGAGCCTTCCTGACCATCTTATACTTATTTACAAATAATTACTTAAAAATTCTCAAAAATATTACATTTTTTGCAAGAGTTTCATAATGAGTAGCAAATTGGTAATTTATTCAAACACAATTTTAACACACCAAATTCTTTGTAATATAATAAAATAATATGTGCATTAAAACAAAACGTATGTACTTATTAATCAAACATTACAAATAATGTAAGGAGTGTAATAATTTTGGTGCATTGTCACTTACTAAATTCCTTAGTTATACCTATCCCTAATACTATGAGTATGAGTATGAACTCATATTTACTTTATATTTACTTTATTTACTTTATTTATTTATTACTTTATTTACTTTATTCTGTTGCTTATAATTCAATACTAACATTATTTACTTTGTTACTTAAATTATTCTAGTTTGGCCTTCAGGATTTTCTTCAGGTTAGCTCCATTGTTCTTTTGCCATGATCTCATTCTTTTTGGAACAATTCTATATTTCTGGCACCATGAGATAGACTTACCTTTTGTATTTTCACTAAAACAGCTCTGGAATCAAGTACTTCTTTTAAGTACTTGAGTAAATTCTTTTAAGTAGCCCTGGTTTTTTGAACTGGAGAATGGTATTTAGAAACCATGATCTGGACATTAGTTGTGCTCATTGCTACTGGAGTATCATTGGTCCTAGGCCCTTTGAGTGGATTAAGCATAGAAACGTGTATGTGTGTGTGTGAGTGTGTGTGTATACATATATATAGTATATATATACATACATACACACAAGACTGTGCATACCCACACATTCATACTAATTTCTATGTCTATCAATCTATATAATTTTCTTTTTATATATTTAAAATATATGTATCTATATATCAGTCGTGCTGATACTTCTAATTCAGTACTACAGGGATTATTCTAGCCTCCTTCTTTTCATTACTTATAATATTATAAATAATGAAAAGCATTCTAAGTAATACTTATATTTATGCCTTCTTTCTCCAACTGTGACAAACATAGTTCAATACATGTTTACAATACATAAGTAAAATTACCTGTAATACATTTATATATTTTCTCATTCTTGTATACACTGAAAATACTTTCATAATTGCTACTGCATATCCTGCAGAAGACAAATTTACTAACTAGAGCATGGAATATACTCCAGTGAATTGTATTACAAGTATATATTTAGGGAGATTATGAATTCTTAAACACACCTGCTGCCAAGAATTCCTAATAAGGTATTATATATCACACTTCAGTAAAAAGAGTAGAGAATAAGCTGACATGAAAAGTAGATAGCTTGATGAATTTCTAGATTCAACCACATCTGTTAATTTAGAAACTGTCTAGTACCTACTCAATGACTCTTCTAACAATACACACAAGCCATCACTTGCCTGAGCTATAAGGTTGATAACTACCATTAATATTATGTTTACCACAAGTGGATAAAGAGAAAAAACATATAATCATCATATAAAAAATGCATACCATTTAATTTATACTTATTCTTTCAAAATTATATTTCAATTCATTCATGTTATGAGAAAAGTAATAGTACTGGATTGTAGTATTTCTAAATGAGACTAGTAAATAATAAGTAGCAAATCATTATTGTTTCTGTTGACTCATTATACTAACATTAGTCATGATGAATTATTTTGATATTATCAATGGGGATGTTAAGATATAATACTGCCAGTATGAAGAGTGAATCATTTTCCCAGCAGTTGGGTGTCTTATAAATACTTCTCTTATAATTTTTAAAATCATTTCTATTCATGACATGAACATGCAACAATAGGAGAGAAGTTAGCTTTTAATTCAAATGTTTAATAGAATATTATAAATGTATTACATGCTTAGAATAATGAAGCTGGGTTGTTGATAACAATGTCAATCCATCCTTCATCCTTCAAGTTTATCTTTTCCTCCATAAAGTGTTCAGTAGTTTGTTTTTAACAATCTATCTATTTTGCATTTCATTCCAAATTTTCACCATGTGGAATTAGACACTATAACATCTTTGGGATTATATTTTAATTGGTATGTTGTTTCATATAAGAAATAAATCTCACAATGTTCTTCATATTCAATATTGAAAAATAAAAATATATTTACTTGTTCCATATGGAGAAGCTATGTTTCAAAATATAAGGATCATCATACTAAACACACCTATGAATTGCAGTGTTAAAACACATCTTTCAATCTTTTTTTATATTTAAATTTTTGTATGATCAAAGAAAATTATGTCCAAATACACATTCAGGAATGGCAGCAATAGAAGAAACATTTGTTTTACTGTTTTTTAAGACAAGCTAGGACATCAATATATTTTTTCAGATAGAGCTAGAAAATAAGAGTCTGGGTTCTAAATGCATAATTTGTCTTCCAAAAAGGAGAAAATATGTTTTAGATAATTTTCTACTTCAGGATCTTATTTCAATAATAAAGTGATCCTGGTACTTCATCAGTAGTGGTTTGTGAGGCCCATTTAATTTACAAATATCATGATGGAAACTCAGATATTATAAACCTGTCCCCTGAAACTGAAGAAGCTAATTTGTCTGGCATACTGCTTTGATGCTAGTAATTTAAACTACTTTTGTTTACGTACAAATCAGTTACACAAATTAGGCAACAGGGAGAGACAACTAATTTATCCATGTCTAATGCTAGAATGATCTGACAATGCTAATTTAGAGCATTTGGCTCCAAAATAGAGCCCAGAAGTTGACAAGAGATTCTTCTCCAGTTGCTGAAAAATATAGTGACAACATCACCAATCCCCTCTTTCACTTAATGAGAATAATGAAAAGTGCTAGACATATTTTTAATGATTAAATCGGTGTAAAATTACATAGTAAATATCTCATGAAAATTGAGCTATGTTTTAAAAATATTATATTATCTTTTACTACTTATAAGATATTGATATATAGATTGTGTACATATGATTGACACACAGATAGGTATGTGGAAAAGGACATTTTATAGTATACAGACATTTTATAGTATATTAAGGTAAGAGATGCTAATATTTCTCTGTATATCTCCCAGATTGAAAACATTAATGACGAAAGAATTTCTATTTTTGTGACTGTACAAAATTAGTTTAAAAAAAGAAAAAAAAAGAAAAAAAAACTACAGCTAAAAGAGTCAATAAACTGCCCTTAGAAACATTCTTTAGAAAACAACAGGGACATAATTGATGATAAGTACCATTTATTTAACACATACTTTATGCTGAGCACAGAGATAAATACTTTTTTATAAACATTTCACTTACACTCACAAGAACCCTTTAAAATAAGTAATATTATCATCTGGATGCTACAGATGAGGAAGTTGAGTATGAGTGAAATCAAGTAATTTCTGTAGGTCACACAACTAGCAAATAGAGGAATTTTAATTATGATCTTGGTCTGTGAGATTCCAGGGCCAGAGACTTTCTACACTATGCTGACTGTCTCATTCTACCCAGGAACTCCATCTTTATACACTCTTTGTCAAAAATTTCATTTTGTTACATTTTAGGTTTAATTTAAAATATGGTAAATAATTCTATTTTACTTTTCAGAAAATAAATTCGAATATATAAAAAGTAAGTAAGACATGAAAGCCAGTGATTGAAAACCAGATAGAAGTTAAAATTATTTGGCTTGGTTAAATAGCACCACTCAAATATTAGGCGTTCTGAAGTTCCTGTTGCATGCATGTTTAGAACGAACCTTGGACAATACCATCCTT
Source organism: Phocoena sinus (assembly GCF_008692025.1). Taxonomy (NCBI): domain Eukaryota; kingdom Metazoa; phylum Chordata; class Mammalia; order Artiodactyla; family Phocoenidae; genus Phocoena; species Phocoena sinus. Next base: position 80,142,725 of record NC_045767.1, read on the forward strand.
TGAAGAGCAGAGTATCTTCTCCGTCTCTGCTTCTTTCCAGAGGCAGTGCAGTGATACAGATATAAAAGAGTAAGACCTGTGCCATGGAATGAGGGTGGTGACATCCATTCAGTAACTTACTACACATAAATTATAACACAGTAAAATAATGTGAACATCTGGAACAGATGCAGAGCCTAAAAATATTGCATTGCACTAAATATAACTCACTATACCACAAAACCAAAATTACTAGCAAGTTGATTTTAGATAAAACATGCATGAACTTCCAATTTATTTTATTAAAATATATCTATAAGTTTTATAATATAATTTGGTGAATATTGGAGTATGGTTGATTTACAATGTTGCATTAGTTTCTGCTGCACAGCAGGATGAATCAGTTATACACATACATCTATCAACTCTTTTTGAAATTCTATTCCCATATAGGTCAGTACAGAGTATTGAGTAGAGTTCCCTGTGCTAAACGGTAGGTTCTTATTATCTATTATATATATAGTAGTCTGTATATGTCAATCCCAGACTCCCAAATTATCCCTCCCCTGCCATTTCCCCTTTGGTAACCATAAGTTTGTTTATCTGTGACTCTATTTCTGTTTCGTAAATAGGTTCATTTGTATCATTTTATTCCACTCCAAATATAAGCGAAATGATATGATATTTGTCTTTCTCTGTCTGACTCACTTCACTCTGTATGACAATATCTAGGTCCATCCATGTTGCTGCAAATGACATTATTTTGTTCTTTTTATGGCTGAGAAATATTCCACTGTGTGTGTGCGTGTGTGTGTGTGTGTGTGTGTGTGTATATATATATATATATATATATATATACCACATCTTCTTTAACCACTAAGGAAACCATAAAAGAAAAGACAACCCACAGAATGGGAGAAGATATTTGCAAGTGAAGTGACCAACAAGGGATTAATCTCCAAAATATATAAACAGCACATGGAGCTCAATATCAAAAAACCAAACAAGCCAATCAAAAAATGGGCAGAATTGGGCTTCCCAGGCGGCACAGTGGTTGAGAGTCCACCTGCCGATGCAGGGGACACAGGCTCGTGCCCCGTTCTGGGAAGATCCCACATGCCGCGGAGCGGCTAGGCCCGTGAGCCATGGCTGCTGAGCCTGCGCATCTGGAGCTTGTGCTCCCCAACGGGAGAGGCCACAACAGTGAGAGGCCCGCGTACCGCAAAAAAAAAAAAAAAAAAAAAGGGCAGAATATCTAAATATACATTTCTCCAAAGAATACATACAGATGGCCAAGAGGCATGAGAAAAGACGATCAACATCACTAATTATCAGAGAAATGCAAATCAAAACTACAATGAGGTATCACCTCACAACAGTCAGAATGGCCATCAGCAAAAAATCTACAGAAAATAAACGCTGGAGAGAGTGTGGAGAAAAGAGAACCCTCCTATTCTGTTCGTGGGAATGTAAATTGGTACAGCCACTATGGAGAACAGTATGGAGGTTCCTTAAGAAACTAAAAATAGAGCTGCCACATGATCCAGCACTCCCACTCCTGGGCATATGTCCAGAGACAAGAATAATTTGAAAAGATATATGCACCCCAATGTTCACTGCAGCACTATATACAATAGCCAGGACATGGAAGCAACCTAAATGTCCATCAAAGGAGGGAAGGATTTAGTCATCATTTTTTTTAAACAATTTTATTGGAGTATAATTGCTTTACAATGGTGTGTTAGTTTCTGCTTTATAAAAAACTGAACCAGATATACATACACAGATATCCCCATATCTCCTCCCTCTTGTGTCTCCCTCCCACCCTCCATTTCCCACCCCTCTAGGTGGTCACAAAGCACGGAGCTGATCCCCCTGTGCTATAGAGCTGCTTCCCACTAGCTATCTATTTTACATTTGGTAGTGTATATATGTCCATGCCACTCTCTCACTTCGTCCCAGATTACCCTTCCCACTCCCCGTGTTCTCAAGTCCACTCTCCACATCTGCATCTTTATTCCTGTCCTACCCGTACGTTCTTCACAACCATTTTCTTTTTCTTTTTTAGGTTCCATATATATGTGTCAGCATACGGTATTTGTTTTTCTCTTTCTGACTTCACTCTGTATGACAGACTTTAGATCCATCCACCTCACTACAAATAACTCAGTTTCATTTCTTTTTATGGCTTAGTAATATTCCATTGTATATATGTGCCACATCTTCTTAATCCATTCATCTGCCGATGGAAATTTAGGTTGCTTCCATATCCTGGCTATTGTAAATAGAGCTGCAATGAACACTGTGGTACATGACCCTTTTGGATTAATGGTTTTATCAGGGTATATGCCCAGTAGTGGGATTGCTGGGTTGTATGGTAGTTCTATTATTAGTTTTTAAGGCATCTCCATACGGTTCTCCATAGTGGCTGTATCAATTTACATTCCCCCCAACAGTGTACGAGGGTTCCCTTTTCTCAACACCCTCTCCAGCATTTATTTTTTTGTAGATTTTTTGATGATGGCCATTCTGACTGGTGTGAGGAAAAAACACACTGTAGTTTTCATTTGCATTTCTCTAATGATTAGTGATGTTGAGCATCCTTACATGTGTTTATTGGTGATCTATATATCTTCTTTGGAGAAATGTCTATTTAGATTTTCTGCCCATCTTTTAATTGGATTGTTTGTTTTTTTTGATATTGAGCTGCATGAGTTGCTTGTAAATTTTGGAGATTAATCTTTTGTCAGTTAGTTCATTTGCAAATATTTTCTCCCATTCTGAGGGTTGTCTTTTCATCTTGTTTATGGTTTCCTTTGCTCTGCAAAAACTTTTAAGTTTCATTAGGTCCCATTTGTTTATTTTTGTTTTTATTTCCATTTCTCTAGCAGGTGGGTCCAAAAGGATCTTGCAGTGATTTATGTCATAGACGGTTCTGCCTATGTTTTCCTCTAAGAGTTTGATAGTTTCTGGCCTTACATTTAGGTCTTTAATCCATTTTGAGTTTACTTTTGTGTATGGTGTTAGGGAGTGTTCTAATTTCATTCTTCTACATGTAGCTGTCCAGTTTTCCCAGCACCACTTACTGAAGAGGCTGTCTTTTCTCCACTGTATATTCTTGCCTCCTTTATCAAAGATAAGGTGACCATATGTGCATGGGTTTATCTCTGGGCTTTCTATCCTGTTCCATTGATCTATATTTCTGTTTTTTTGCCAGTACCATACTGTCTTGATTACTGTAGATATGTAGTATGGTCTGAAGTCAGGGAGCCTGATTCGTCCAGTTCCATTTTTCTTTATCAAGATTGATTTGGCTATTTGGGGTTTTTGTGTTTCCATACAAATTGTGAAATTTTTTGTTCTAGTTCTGTGAAAACTGCCATTGGTAGTTTGATGGGGATTGCATTGAATTTGTAGATTGCTTTGGGTAGTAGAGTCATTTTCACAACGTTGCTTCTTCCAAACCAAGAACATGGTATAGTATATCTCTCCCTTTATTTGTATCATCTTTAATTTCTTTCATCAGTATCTTGTAGTTTTCTGCATACAGGTCTTTTGTCTCCTTAGGTAAGTTTATTCCTAGGTATTTTATTCTTTTTGTTTCAGTGCTAAACGGAAGTGTTTCCTTAATTTCTCTTTCAGATTATTTCATCATTAGTGTACAGGAATGCAAGAGATTTCTGTGCATTAATTTTGTATCCTGCAACTTTACCAAATTCATTGATTAGCTCTAGTAGTTCTCTGGTAGCATCTTTAGGATTCTCATGGTATACTATCATGTCATCTGCAAAGAGTGACAGCTTTACTTCTTCTTTTCTGATTTGGATTCCTTTTATTTCTTATTCTTCTCTGATTGCTGTGGCTAAAATTTCCAAAACTATGTTGAATAAGAGTGGTAAGTGAAGACAGCCTTGTCTTGTTCCTGATCTTAGAGGAAATGGTTTCAGTTTTGCACCATTGAGAACGATGTTGGCTATGTGTTTGTCATATATGGGCTTTATTATGTTGAGGTAAGTTCCTTCTATGCCTACTTTCTGGAAGGTTTTTATCATAAATGGGTGTTGAATTTTTTTAAAAAGTTTTTTCTGCATCTATTGAGATGATCATATGGTTTTTCTCCTTCAATTTGTTAACATGGTGTATCACATTGATTGGTTTGCATATATTGAAGATTCCTTGCATTGCTGGGATAAACCCAACTTGATCATGGTGTATGATCCTTTAATGTGCTGTTGGATTCTGTTTGCTAGTACTTTGTAGAGGATTTTTTCATCTCTCTTCATCAGTGATGTTGGCCTATAGTTTTCTTTCTTTGTGACACCTTTGTCTGGTTGTGGTGTCAGGGTGATGGTGACCTCATAGAATGAGTTTGTGAGTGTTCCTCCTTCTGCTATATCTGCAAGACTTTGAGGAAGATAGGTGTTAGCTCTTTTCTAAATGTTTGACAGAATTCGCCTGTGAAGCCTTCTGGTCCTGGGCTTTTGTTTGTTGGAAAATTTTTAATCACAGTTTCAATTTCAGTGCTAGTGATTGGTCTCTTTATATTTTCTATTTCTTCCTGGTTCAGTCTCAGAAGGTTGTGCTTTTCTAAGAATTTGTCCATTTCTTCCAGGTTGTCCATTTTATTGGCATATAGTTGATTGTAGTAATCTCTCATGATCCTTTGTATTTCTGCAGTGTCAGTTGTTACTTCTCCTTTTCCATTTCTAATTCTATTGATGTGAGGCTTCTCCCTTTTTTTTCTTGATGAGCCTGGCTAATCGTTTATCAATTTTGTTTATCTTCTCCAAGAACCACCTTTTAGTTTTGTTGATCTTTGCTATAGTTTCCTTCATTTCTTTTTCATTTATTTCTGATCTGATCTTTATGATTTCTTTCCTTCTGCTAACTTTGGAGTTTTTTTGTTTTTCTTTCTCTAATTGCTTTAGGTGTAAGGTTAGGTTGTTTATTTGAGATGTTTCTTGTTTCTTGAGGTAGGATTGCATTGCTATATACTTCCCTCTTAGAACTGCTTTTGCCACATCCCAAATGGTTTGGGTCATCGTGTCTTCATTGTCATTTGTGTCTAGGTAATTTTGGATTTCCTTCTTTGATTTCTTCAGTGATCTCTTGGTTATTTAGAAGTGTATTGTTTAGCTTCCATGTTTGTATTTTTTACAATTTGTTTCCTGTAATTAATATCTAGTCTCATAACATTGTGGTCAAAAAAGATACTTGATATGATTTCAATTTTCTTAAATTTACCAAGGTTTGATTTGTGACCCAAGATATTATATATCCTGGAGAATGTTCCCTGAGCACTTGTTAAGAAAGTGTATTCTGTTGTGTTTGGGTGGAATATCCTATAAATATCAATTAAGTCCATCTTGTTTAATGTATAATTTAAAGCTTGTGTTTCCTTATTTTTTTTTCATTTTGCATGATCCCTCCATTGGTGAAGGTGGGGTTTTAAAGTCCCCTACTATGATTGTGTCACTGTCAATTTCCCCTTTATGGCTGTTAGCATTTGCCTTAAGTACTGAGGTGCTCCTATGTTGGGTGCAAAAATATTATAATCGTTATATCTCCTTCTTGGATTGATCCCTTGTTCATTATGTAGTGTCCTCTGTCCCTCTGCAGTGTAATAGTCTTTATTTTAAAGTCTATTTTGTCTGATATGAGAATTGCTACTCAAGCTTTCTGTTGATTTCCCTTTGCATGGAATACCATTTTCCATCCCCTCACATTCAGTCTGTATGTGTCCCCAGGTCTGAAGTGAGTCTCTTGTAGACAGCATAGGTACGTGTCTTGTTTTAGTACCCATTCAGCCAATCTATGTATTTTGGTTGGAGCATTTAATCCATTTACATTTAAGGTAGTTATCAATTTGTATGTTCCTATTAGCATTTTCTTAATTGTTTTGGGTTTGTTATGGCAGGTCTTTTCCTTCTCTTGTGTTTCCTGCCTAGAAAAGTTCCTTTAGTATTTGTTGTTAAGCTGGTTTGGTGGTGCTGAATGCTCTTAACTTTTGTTTTTCTGTAAAGGTTTTAATTTCTCCATCAAATCTGAATGAGATCCTTCCTGGGTAGAGTAATCTTTGTTGTAGGTTTTTGCCTTTCATCACTTTAAATATGTCCTGCCACTCCCTTCTGACTTGCAGAGTTTCTGCTGAAGGATCAGCTGTTAACCTCATGGAGATTCCTTTGTATGTTATTTGTTGATTTTCCCTTGATGCTTTTAATATCCTTTCTTTGTATTGAATTTTTGATCGTTTGTAATAATATGTGTCTTGAAGTGTTTCTCCTTGGGTTTAACCTGTATGGGGCTCTCTGTGCTTCCTGAACTTGATTGACTATTTCCTTTCCCATATTAGAGTAGTTTGCAGCTACAGTCACTTCAAATATTATCTCAGCCCCTTTCTTTTTCTCTTCTTCTGGGACCCCTATAATTCAAATATTGGCATGTTTAATGTTTTCCCAGAGGTCACTGAGACTGTCCTCAATTCTTTTCATTCTGTTTTCTTTATTCTGCTCTGTGGTAGCTTTTTCCACTATTTTGTCTTCCAGGTCACTTATCTGATCTTCTGCCTCAGTTATTCAGCTATTGATTCCTTCTAGAGAATTTTTAATTTCATTTATTGTGTTGTTCATCATTGTTTGTTTGCTCTTTAGTTCTTCTAGGTCCTTGTTAAACGTTTCTTGTATTTTCTCCATTCTATTTCCAAGATTTTGGATCATGTGTACTATCATTACTCTGAATTCTTTTTCAGGTAGACTGCGTATTTCCTTTTCATTTGTTTGGCCTGGTGGGTTTTTACCTTGCTCCTTCATCTGCTGTGTGTTTCTCTGTCTTCTCATTTTGCTTAACTTAATGTGTTTGAGGTCTCCTTTTCACAGACTGCAGGCTCATAGTTCCCGTTGTTTTTGGTGTCTGCCCCCAGTCGCTAAGGTTGTTTCAGTGGCTTGTTTAGGCTTCATGTCGCTAAGGTTGTTTCAGTGGCTTGTTTAGGCTTCCCGTTGGAGGGGACTGGTGTCTGTGTTCTGGTGGATGAGTCTGGATCCTTTCTTTCTGGTGTGCAGCACCGTGTCTGATGGTGTGTTTTGGGGTTCTGTGACCTTATTATGGTTTTAGGCAGCCTCTCTGAGAATGGGTGTGCTTGTGTTCCTGTCTTGCTAGTTGCTTGGCATAGGGTGTCCAGCACTGTAGCTTGTTGGTTGTTGAGTGGAGTTAGGTCTTAACATTGAGATGCAGATCTCTGGGAGAGCTTTTGCCATTTGATATTATGTGGAGCCAGGAGGTCTCTGGTGGACCAGTTTCCTGAACTCTGCTCTCCCACTTCAGCGGCACAGGCATGACACCCGGCTAGAGTGCCAAGACCCTGTCAGCCACACAGCTCAGAAGAAAAAGCAGAAAAAAAGAAAGATAGAAAGAAAAAAATGAAGTAAAATAAAGTTATTAAAATAAAAAATGTTAATTATTAATAATAAGAAAAATTAAAAACTAATACAAAAGAAATAAATGAGGTCAGACAGAACCCTGGGACAAATGGTAAAAGCAAAGTTATACAAACAAAATCACACAAAGAAACATACACATACACACTCTTAAAATGAACAAAAGGAAAAAATATATTTATATATTTAAAAAAAGGAAGAAAGAAACCAAAGTAATAAATCAATCTACCAATGATGATAAACTCTAAATACTAAACTAAGATAAACATGAAACCAGAAAAAAATTAGATGCAGAAAGCAAACCTCAAGTCTACAGTTGCTCACAAAGTCCACCACCTCAATTTTGGGATGATTCATTGTTTATTCAGGTATTCCAGAGATGCAGGGTACATCAAGTTTATTGTGGAGATTTAATTCACTGCTCCTGAGGCTGCTGGGAGAGATTTCCCTTTCTCTTTGTTCTCACAGCTCCCAGGGGCTCAGCTTTGGATTTGGCCCCGCCTCTGCTTGTAGGTCGCCGGAGGGCGTCTGTTCTTAGCCCAGACAGGACGGGGTTAAAGGAGCAGCTGAGTAGGGGGCTCTGGCTCACTCAGGCTGGGGGGAGGGAGGGGTACGGAATGTGGGGTGAGGCTGCGGTGGCAGAGGCTGGCGTGACGTTTCAACAACCTAAGGCATGTTGTGTATTCTCCTGGTTAAGTTTTCCCTGGATCACGGGACCCTGGCAGTGACTTGTTGCGCAGTCTCCCGGGAGGGGTGGTGTGGATAGTGACCTGTGCTTGCACACAGGGATCTTGGTGGCTATAAGCAGCAGCCTTAGCATTTCATGCCCGTCTCTGGGGTCTGCACCGACAGTCCCAGCTCGCGCCTGTCTCTGGAGCTGATTTAAGCAGTGCTCTGAATCCCCTCTCCTTGCGCACCCTGAAACAATTGTCTCTTGCCTCTTATGCAGTTCTGAACTTTTTCCCAGACTCCCTCCCGGATAGCTGTGACGCACTAGCCCCCTTCAGGCTGTGTTCACGCAGCCAGCCCCAGTCCTCTCCCTGGGATCTGACCTCTGAAGCCCAAGCCTCAGCTCCCAGCCCCGACCTGCCCCAGCAGGTGAGCAGGTGAGTGCTGGTCGGCACCGATCCTCTGTGCAGGAATCTCTCCTCTTTGCCCTCTGCACCCCTGTTGCTGCACTCTCCTCCATGGCTCTGAATCTTTGCCCCCGCCACCCTCCCATCTCTGCCAGTAAAGGGGCTTCCTAGTGTGTGGAGACTCTTCCTCCTTCACAGGTCCCTCCCAGAGGTGTAGGTCCCATCTCTATTCTTTTGTCTGTTTTTTCTTTTGCCCTACCCAGGTAGGTGTGGAGTTTCTTGCCTTTTGGGAGGTCTGAGGTCTTCTGGCAGCATTCAGTAGGTGTTCTGTAGGAATTGTTCCACATGTAGATGTATTTCTGATGTATTTGTGGGGAGGAAGGTGATCCCCATGTTTTATTCCTCCGTCATCTTGAAGGTTTCTAGTCTTCATTTTAAATAATAGTATAACTCAAAATATTCTCAGGCTTCTGTTACTGAACCAAACTTGGGTCTGCTTGCTCACCATGCAGCAAAGCCAATTTACTGACACTGTGTTGTGGTGAAGGAAAGTACAGTGTTTATTGTAGACCAAGCAAGGAGAACGGGCAGCTCATACTCAAAAGACCCAAACTTCTCGAAGGCTTTCAGGGAAGGGTTTCCAAAGACAAAGTGAGGGAGAGGGTGGCAGGGTATGTGACCTGCTGATGCACAGTTTTCTGATTAGTGGGTGATGAGGTAACCAGGTGAGGTCACAGGGGTCAGCATTATCAATCTTCAGGTTTTGGCCAATCTGTGGGCTACATGCTCATGGTCATCATGCAGTTAGCTTCTTCCACCTGGTAAGGGTTTTAGCATCTACTAAACAAGTCAAGCATATGGCTCAGTGTATTATCTATAGCCCTTGAGGAGGAACTCAAGGTCCTTGACTTTGTTTTATGGCTAAACTATTATTAATTTGTCCGATTTGACTGTTTTCCTTCGTTTCTTCATTTTCTCATTTCTCTGATTAAATTTTCTCTTTGGAACTCAGGGAAATCCTAGGATGCTAAAGCTTTTCCACTAAGAAGAGGCAGGCGCCATCAGGAGTGGGGTGGGCCCATCCTTGGGAAGGCCCCCACAGGATCCTGCTTAGTTTCACTTCTACTTCTATTCCATATTTTAGTGGCTATTGTACTTTAATTCCCCACAAAAGAACTGGTTGGCACAGATTTAAAAAAGAGTTGTGAAAATAATATTAACTTAATATTATTAAGTTTATATGAAATTTTGTTTAATATTTATGTGGCAGATTCCTTTGACCTATGATTATTGGTGCATAAGCCTCTTTTTGAAATCTTATTTTGCTATCATGATTTGAAAGAAAACTAGCAAATGACTATTTAAACAAGAGTTATTTTTTTTCTTTTTCTTTCTCCCTCTCCTTTTCCTTCAATACACAAGTCTAATGAGGTACAAAGGATATTTCATATTGTCAAGCTCATCTAAAGCATACAATCTTTATTTCTCCTTCATGCCACAGTGAATTAAGTAGATAAACATGTCATGAGAAATTAAGATGGATGATAAATTTGTTGGCACCATCTTGAAGGCACAAGACATCATCACCCTCTCCACAGGTATTTGGTTAAAATACTCTGTCCTCACATTTTCAAGCAGCACCTTGAAAAAATATCACACACATTGTTGAAAGCAGGAGGAAGTCAAAGAAAATATGACTCAGAGTTCACATATTGCATACATAATATGGTCTTGATATGAACTTGAAAAGACAGAATAAGATATGCACAATACTTAACATTTATTTACAGAGGTTAACTCAACCAATTCACTAATGGAGTAGAAAAGAAATGTTTTTTCTTTATTTTATAGATAAGGTCACAGAAGAAAAGGAAAGCTAAGTTAGTTTCCCGAAGCCATAATTGCTTATAATTAAAGATCCAAGTCTAAATGTATTTTACTGTCTCTATTTGTTTATATCAAAGAACAGTCATTGACAATATGAATATAAAATCAAAGATGAAAAAATATGATTTTATCTTTTTTTGCATGAAATCCAAACCATATAGCAAGGAGAAGCAGTATAGTTTAGGCAACTATATTTTGATGACAAAGCCAGTTACACTTATGGAAAACTGAATGTTAGAATGATTCTCATGTCATTTCAAAGACTAATTTTTGCTCAGCTTCTTCATTAAAAGATATAAAAGGAAACAGCTAAAATCTAAAAAAAAAAAAAAAAGTTCTGTTAACATTTTCTGGAGATATACTTCACCATTTTTTTCTTTTCCTGGGAGTATTTACACAGTTGAAAAGGTTGACTGTAAATGAGACATATACAATGCCAATGAAATGACAACTTGGAGAAGTATAAACAAAATATCTTAATAAAGAATTCAAACAAATTCTATTTTAGCAAGTTAGAGACACTAAAGAAGAGTTTATCTTTCCTTCCTTCCTTCTGACCTTTCATCCATCCATCCTATCTATCTATCTATCTATCTATGCATCCATATACCTACCTAACAATTTTAGTGAGCTGTTTTGTGTTACTCATCATTCTCACCTTTTCTCACCTCACTACACATTTACACTTAACAAATATGGAATATACATTTGGTACTTAAGAAATGCTGAGATAAATTGAGATGAACTAGAATGTATATAGATATCACAAAGACATATATATAATTATATATATAATTTATACTTATATTTATATTCTCATATATAGCATATAATAGCTCATAGCTCACACATATACACATATAAACATGAAGCAAACTACCCTGAACTGCTTGCTTTTTCACTTTCTCTTCTCTGAACTCCTGTTAATTCTTAACGTTCTTTTCAACCTAAGCAGTGCATATCACTTACTATCTTGTACTACTATTATTAAGATATGAATTTAACTTGTGAAATGTTTGTGCTTTAAGTCTCCAAGTCAAATGGTGGACTGGGCCATGAACACTATATTTATAACTTAGGGGAGTACTTTCCACATGGAAGAAATTAAATATTGTTGATGAGATGATATTGTTTGTGAAGGATGAAACTGCTCAAACGGATTGTGTTCACCCTATTCCCTCCTCTCTCTACATGATATCATGAAGATGAGAAATACAGAATGAATAACCACTCACAAAATAACTTTAATAGGAAAAGTTGCTGAAGCAATGGAGTAATCTGATCTTGCATAGCTTGTATCACAGAAGCTGAGATGAACATGAAATCTTTTATGTGAAATTTACCTTTGAAATTTCTATTATTCTAACCTTAGAAAAGCAGTTGGCTCTCTTTGTATTTCATATAAAAATTCTTCACCCTGGCTGTTTTGCAAATATCAACATAATTTTATGAAGAAAAATGCCATAATCAAGTACCATAAAAACAAACAAAAGTGCTGGCCCAAACCCGTTGCTTAGCAATCACATGTTTTAGTATAGAGCAACTTGCATTATTTTAGCTTATAATATTCATAATGCCCTTCAAGATTTTACACATTACAAAGAAACGTTTATGACCATCAGTCTCACAGTTTTGCAATTAATACTGATATGATTTTTCCCCACAACCCTGTATAGGACTAGGAAGTGGAAACCTTTGATTCTATAAAATATTTGCAATTGAAGAAACAGATTACTAGGTTGTTTATAAAGAATCTTTTCTGTTTCTAGCTTTAGTATATCCTACAACTATTTTACATAGTTTCATATAGGCTTTGTTAACATCCATAAAAATTTTACTTTTCAGACCCAATTAATTTCGTAGATCAGTGAGTGTGGTGTGGTGGACAGCATGTGTAATTTGCAGTAAGAAGACATGGTTCAAGTCATAGTTATGCCTTTTATTAATTCCATAACATGTTTTTGTGAGTATAAGTGATTTTGAATGTAAAACCAAAAGAATTATAATAGCAATGCTAGTAGTAGTAGTAGTAGCAGTAGTAACAGTAAGCCACAGAGTAATATTTATATAACATTTATTATACTTAGGATGTCAACTTAAAGATTGAGAGATATAGATATTGTAAAAGATTTTAGATAACAGAAAACACTTTTAAATATTAATATCTATAACATATAGGAAAATAATAAGTATATTTCTTGGACACATTTTCTTCCAGGTACTGTTCCAAATGCTTTAAATACATGCATTAATTTAATAATTCTTATAATACTCTCCATTTTACAAATGATAGAAAGCTTCAAGAACTTGTCCAAAGACACAAATCTTATAGAACTCATGCTCTTAAGTCTGATTCTAGAGCTCATACTTTTATGACACTTAAAAATGCAGTTTGGGGCTTCCCTGGTGGCACAGTGGTTGAGAGTCCGCCTGCTGATGCAGGGGACACGGGTTCGTGCCCTGGTCCGGGAAGATCCCACATGCCGCGGAGTGGCTGGGCCCGTGAGTCATGGCCGCTGAGCCTGAGCGTCCGGAGCCTGTGCTCCGCAACGGGAGAGGCCACAACAGTGGGAGGCCCGCGTACAGCAAAAAAAAAAAAAATGCAGTTTGTCAATGACATGAGAATTATTCAGAATTTAAGATTATCAAAATACTGATACCAAGATTCAACAGAACTAGTCATATAAAGTTTGCTATCCTCTCAAAAGTGAGTATAGAAACCTAAAAAAATTCTTGAAAAATGAAATATAGTTTATTTCATAGATGTTGACCAACTTAATGTTGCCTAGGGAGTGTCAGCATTGTTAAACCATACTTAACAATGAGCCACTACTCTGCTCCCTGTCACTGTGTGTATTATTTTTACCAATTCCAGACCTTTATATAAACGTAATCATATAAAGAAGATCATACATCTTCTTTTATACATCAAAATGATTTTAAGTTGTATCCATGCTTTTGTGTGTATCAACAGTCCTTTCATTTTCATTGCTGAGTAATAACATTGTATAAATATACTACCATTTGTTTATTAATTCACACTTGGTGGAAATTTGATTTTTTCCCCAGTTTCTCTAAATACTTCAAAAAATTCTTTTTATGGATGTGTATTTTCACTTCCCTTTGGTAATTACCTAGAAGTGGAATTGCTGAGTGACATATTAATTGCGTGTGTGTGTGTGTTTAAATAAAAAAACTGTTAACTCTTTTTTAAAGTGGTTATAGCATTCTCCACACCATCTGCATAACAGAAAGTTCCAGTTGCTCCACACTTTTGGCAACACTTAGTTACTAGTCATCTTAATTTTAGCCTTACTTTAGTGTGTGTGTAGTGATACTTAATTACGTTTATTTGGATTTTTCACAGATAACAGGATTTTGAATTAAATTATAATTTTGAACATCTTTTGCATATATTTATTAACTGTTTGTATATCTTCTCTTATGAAATGTCTGTTAAAATATTTAGCAATGAATTCTCTCAGTAATTATTTTACCTGAAAATGCCTTTTTTTACTTCGTTTTTTGGAGATACGGATGTTATTTCCTTTCAGATGTTTAAATGTGTTATTTCACTGTCTCCTTTCACTATTTCTCTTGAGAAATCTGTTGCATACTTATATTTGTTTATTTTTATGTAATAGGTCTCATTATTATAAGTACTTTAAAAAGTTTTTTATTATCACTTCTTTTCACTGAATTTATTATTCTGTCTACTGATGTGGGTTTCTTTTTTTTCATCCTGTTTAATGTTTGCTTAATTTCTTGGAATCATGGGTTTATAATTTGTATCAAATTTTGAGAACAAAATTAGTTATTTTATCAAATATGTATTTTGTACACCACTTTCTGAGACCTATATTAAAGGACTAGTTTAGCTCCTACAACTTTTGAGTCTCTGCTTATTATTTTAGGCCTTTTAAACTCTGTCTTTCAACTTGTATAATTTATGATGCTATTTTATCAGGATTATTAATTTTTGAAGAGTATAATATACTACAAAGACCATTAAATGAACTATTTCAGTTTTTTTCTCAGTTCTAGAAGTTCTATTTGTTTCATGGCTTTAACTTTTTCATTTAACTCCCTGAACATATTTATAATAATCTTTTTAAGTGTGTCTATTAATTCTATAATATTTTTATTTTTTAACTGAATTGCACCCCCTTTCCCCAATATGGTTTAAATGTTCCTGCTACTTCACGTGTCTAATTTAATTTGCTTGGATGCTTCTCATTGTGACATTATGTTGAATAGTGTGGAGGCTTTACTGTGTGTTTCTAACAAGTGTTGTGTTTTGTTTTGGCTGGCAGTTAAGGTGCTTGTCAATAAGTTTGACCACATCAGGGCATGTGGCCAGAAGATGGGTTTTTTATGCTTTTCAGAAGATGGGTCTAACAGTAGACTTTACTATATGGTTAGTTTAACCATTATATGCTAGCCTGACCATGTGGTTCCTACTGAACACCTTGATTGCTTAAATAGTTTTCTTTAATCTCGCTCCTCAGAACTCAAATGCCACTGGCCCTGCATGAGCTGTATGATACACTCAGTTTACGCTGCCTGGTAGTTGTTCTTGATCCAGTAATTGGTCTTTGCCTGTTCTTGTGGAACCTTTCTCTGTGAAACTTCAGCTAAGCCAATGCATAAATGTACCTCCATTTAGAGTTTAAAGACATCCAGACAGAAATGGTAGTGAATCCATAGTTGAAATTCTAAAAATAATTTTCTGTGTATCTTTCTCCTCTTGATAATCTATCCTACAAATTCCAGCTGTCTCATTTTCCTCAAACTCTCAGCAAGAACACCATGATTTGCTTATCTTGGGCATTCATGGGAGGCAGGAAATTACCCTCAGTTTGAAGGCTAAAGTGATTGCCAGGCTAACCTGTTTCCTTTCTTGCACGGATCACTGTTGTGTGCTACCTATTATCCAATATCCGAAAACATAATTTCTTTGTATACTTTGTTCAGTTTTCTAGTTGTTCACAGTGAGAAAATATGTATGATACCAGATATTTTGCTATAGGCAGTAACAGAAATAGGAGCACTTTTAAAAGATTTTTAAAAATAAAAATAATGTACAAAATTTTGAAATACAGAATATCATGGAAGAAAAATGTACACATTTCTTGTAATTACACTACTAAGATATAGATACATTTTACATTGTGATGTATATCATTTAAGGACATATTTTTATGCACAGTATGTTTAACTATGCTTACATTTATTAATCATGCTGTACTGGATGAATAGTGTCCCCCCAAATTCATATTTATCCAGTAGTTGTTCATGTGACCTTACTTGGAAGAGGGGTCTTTGCAGATGTAATAAAGGTAAGATGAGGTCATACTGAGTTAGTGTGGGCCATAACTCCAATGACTAATGTGCTTATAAGAAGAGAGAAATTTTGACAAAAGGGAACAAACACACACAAAGGGAAGATGTCCATGTTAAGACAGAGGCAAAACTTGGAATGATGCAGCTACAAACCAAAGAATGTCAAGTATTGCCAGCAACCTCCAGAAGCTAGATGAGAGATATGGAATAGATTCTGCCTCAGAGCTATGAAAAGGAACCAAAACTGGTTTAAGCTAGATAATTTGTAGTAATTTGTTATGGCAGCACTAGGAAGGTAATCTACATGATATTGAATATATTATGTAAAATATATATTATAATTTTTATAACATATATTTTACAATCCTTTCTAACTTTTTTAAAAAATGAGCTGTTGGGCTTCCCTGGTGGCGCAGGGGTTGAGAGTCCGCCTGCCGATGCAGGGGACACGGGTTCGTGCCCCGGTCCGGGAAGATCCCACATGTCATGGAGCGGCTGGGCCCGTGAGCCACGGCCGCTGAGCCTGCGCGTCCAGAGCCTGTGCTCCGCGGCGGGAGAGGCCACAACAGTGAGAGGCCCGCGTACCACAAGAAAAAAAAAAAAGTGCTGTTAATTACTCTTAATTATATGCTATCATATGACATTTAATTATTTAAGAGTAATTCATTATAAAATTATATATATATATATTATATATATATAAATAAAGAAATAAAGCAAGAGAGAAACCAAATCAATAAACAACTCTACCAATTATAATAAGCTTTAAATACTAAACTAAGATAAACATAAAACCAGAAAGAACTTAGATGCAGAAAGCAAACCTCAAGTCTACAGTTGCTCCCAAAGTCCACCACCTCAATTTTCAGATGATTCGTTGTCTAATCAGGTATTCCAGAGATGCAGGGTTCATCTAGTAGATTTTGGAGATTTAATCTGCTATCCTGAGGCTGCTGGGAGAAATTTCCCTTTCTTGTCTTTGTTTGCACAGCTACTGTGGTTCAGCTTTGGATTTGGCCCTGCCTCTGCGTGTTGGTCACCTGAGCGTGTCTGTTCCCTGCCCAGACAGGACTGAGTTAATGTAGCAGCTGATTAGGTGGTCCTGGCTCACTCAGGCCAGTGGTTGAAGGGTTACAGAATGCGAAGCGTGCCTTTGGCGCAGATGCCAGCTTGTCGTTGCAACAGTCTGATGCACACCATTTGCTCTCCTGGGGAAGTTGTTCCTGAATCACAGGACCCTGGCAGTGGCAGGCTGCACAGGCTCCTGGGAGGGGATGTGTGGATAGTGACCTGTGCTTGCACACAGGCTTCTTGTTGGCAGCAGCAGCAGCCTTAGCATTTCATGCCCGTCTCTGGAGTCCACGCTGATAGCCGCGGCTCGTGCCTGTCTCTGGAGTTCATTTAGGTGGTGCTCTGAATCCCTTCTCCTCATGCACTCCAAAACAATGGTCTCTTGCCTCTTAGGCAGTTCCAGACTTTTTCCCAGACTCCCTCCCGGCTACCTGTGGCACACTAGCGCCCTTCAGGCTCTGTTCACACAGCCAAACCCAGTCCTCTCCCTGGGATCTGACCTCCGAAGCCCAAGCCTCAGCTCCCAGCCCCCACCCATCCCGGCCTGTGAGCAGACAAGCCTCTCAGGCTGGTGAGTGCTGGTCTGCACCGATGATCCTCTGTGCGGGAATCTCTCTGCTTTGCTCTCCGCACCACTGTTGCTGCGCTCTCCTCGGTGGCTCTGAAGCTTCCCCCACCCTCCCCTGTCTCTGCCAGTGAAGGGGCTTCCTAGTGTGTGAAAACTTTTCCTCCTTCACAGGTTCCTCCCAGAGGTGCAGGTCCTGTCCCTATTCTTTTGTTTCTGTTTTTTCTTTTGCCATACCCAGATACGTGGGTAGTTTCTTGCCTTTTGGGAAGTCTGAGGTTTTCTGCCAGAGTTCAGTAGGTGTTCTGTAGGAGTTGTTCCACATATAGATGTATTTCTGATGTATTTGTGGGAAGGAAGGTGATCTCCATGTCTTACTTCTTCACCATCTTGAAGGTTCTCCCTATAATTATTTCCTGAATATTAACTCCTAGAAAAATATTTGGTATGAATATTTTCAGATTCCTTGACAAATATTCTCAAATTTCCAAAAAGAAATATAAAAACATGAGAATGTTTATCAGAACATTCTAGCCAAAACAAAGCACAATCCCTTATATTAAACTTTGCTGTTTTGATAGTTGATTGATAAAATGAAAAGTCATTATTGTTTTGTTATGCATTAATTTGACTACTAATGAGGTTTAACATTTTTATGTGCTTTTATGCAATTTCTATTTGTATATGTCTGGTTTATGTAGTTCTCTTACTGAATATTTGTTTTGGGTAACATTTATTAATTTGTATTATGATAAGGTTTTATTTATTTATTTTTCATGTTGGTATTCTCCTCCTTTGATCATAGGAGTTCAAAAGTGTAGCAATATTCCTTTTAAACTGCTACATTCTATACTACATTTCAAAATTTAATTTAACACAATTCAAGACTCAAAAGTAAGAACAATTATGATATTAACTACATTTTAATCTTCTGTTTAATTTTGGATTCCAATTCATAAGTTCTGGAAAGTGTTTGAATCTGTATTTCAACCTTCAGAGATTTTTGTGTATATCACTGAGATGTTATGTGTTTCTCTGTGTAAATATATATATGTATGTACATATATGCACATATATAATTGACAATAGAAACCAATAAAAATGGAAAAATATGATGCTTACTAGACAAGAGAAAGTAATTTGGCCACATTCAAGTCAGTGAAGTCAATTTAAGGTTCATGATGATTTCCCTTGAGGTGTACTTTGATTTGATTACTTTGAAGTTATAGGATTCAAATATTTTCCATAGGCAAGGCGGTGTTGTATGTGCATGTAGACTCTGTGTGTATGCAGACTGATTAGAACAAACGTATTTTCAAATTTCCCTTTGGGGCTAAATAAACTCAAAAGAAACTTGGAATACTGAAGCACTCATTCTAATAGATAGTTAACAAATGAGTTCTCCATGATATATATATTTTTAACTTATTTATTTTTGGCTGCGTTGGGTCTTCATTACTGCGTGCAGGCTTTCTCTAGTTGTGGCGAGCAGGGGCTACTCTTCTTTGCGGTGCACTGACTTTTCATTGCAGTGGCTTCTCTTGTTATGGAGCATGGGCTGTAGGCACGCAGGCTTCAGTAGTTGTGGTACACAGGCTTAGTTGCTCTGCGACATGTGGGATCTTCCTGGATCAGGGCTCATACCCATGTCCCCTGCATTGGCAGGCAGATTCTTAACCACTGCGCCACCAGGCATGTACACACTCTAATATTTAAAATGGATAACCAACAAGGACCTACTGTAGAGCACAGGGAATTCTGCTCAATATTATGTAACAACCCAAATGGGAAAAGAATTTAAGAAAGAATAGCTACATGTATACGTATAACTGAATCACTTTGCTGTGCACCTAAAACTGACACAACATTGTTAATCAACTATACTCCAATATAAAATAAAAAGTTACAAAAAAAAATGATACCCTCACATGAGATTGTGTACAGAAAGCTAATGCTAATGGAATACATATAAGAATGATAAAAATTCTCAGGTATGCCAAGTTTAACTTTTGCTCTGGGGAAACAAATGAAAGCTACAAGTTTTGGGAAGCTTAACACAATAAAAAATTTTGTATTCTAATAAAGTTTAGTCATTGATATAACATACAAACTAATGTGTTTCTATATTAATGATATTAAATGTACATATACCCATAGATATTCAGAAGGTTAAATTATCTTCTTTAGACCTTTTTTAAGTTTCATAAATCTATATCAAATGTACAGATTTCCATTAGTGCAACACAGTCCTAAGACACTGCAGTTTCACGGCATTTGTTTTTGGTTTATATATACTCTAAGGAGCTCAATGTATTTTACTCTGACCATTCTCATGTTATATACATATCATAAAGTCTGAAGACAATTCTGAGGAAATGTGACAGTTTCAAACTATGAATACTGAGGTTTTTGTCCAGAGTATAAATAAAACAAGCTCAAAAATCATAAATTTAGACTTACTTGGTAGTATCTGAATATCTTTTGAAGTACCACCTAAACAATAGACAATATCACTGTACACATGGGTTGCCTTTTTAAATTTACACTTTGTTATATACCTCATGTTTACACTCTCCAAGAAAGTTATTATATTTCAGAAAACAATGTTATGATTTATCAGCTTATAGTCATAAGATAAAAAGGATATTAAATTGACATGGCTAACATTACTTTAAATTTGTTGCTTCTACATTGTTTCTACAATAAAAAATGTCCTTTTATAAAGTAGGAGAAAGTATATCATGCCCATAATTTTAACTGAGATAATTATTAAAAGACCTATAAGGTAAATTTAAGGTAACTCTTAAATTAGTAATACTATGAGTCTAGATGACAAAAATGATAATCTTCCAAGTTAGAAAATTTAGGATGTATTTTTTGTTATTAATTAGTTTTTCTTCTTTTTTATTGAAATATTGTTGATTTACATTGTATTAGTTTCAGATGTACAGCATAGTGATTTAGTATTTTTGCAGATTATATTCCATTATAGGTTATTATAAGATACCAGGTATCTTATAATTCTATGTGCTATAGGGTATATCTTTGTTGCTTATCTATTTTATATATTGTAGTTTGTGTCTGTTAACCCCATACTCTATTTGTCCCTCCTTTTTAGTGTACCACGACTGAATAGAAATTAATGAATTATTCATTAAATAAAACCCAAGGGTTGTGGTGAAGCACATTCAAAAACTTGATATGTATAATTTTGTAAATTAGATTGTAATAAAAAGGTAAAGCATGTGTCAACTTATATTTTGGGATATATATATGAAAAATAAAAATTATTATTATAGCTCAAGTGTATTGAACACTTACCATGTTCAAGATGATATCCAAAAATCTTCACATGGATTATGAGATGTAACCCTTGCAATAAACTATGAAGTAGTAACATTTATCTTCCCTGTTTTACTAGGCAACTCATAAATGGTAGATTTGGGGTTTTAACAGAGATAAGCTGACTCCAGAACTTGCACTCTTAATACAGAGAGAGATATTCACTTAATTCCAGTAGAATAGTCTCAGGAGAGAGTACAGATGCAAAGTTAATAGGTCCTGCTTTGATTCCACGTGAGAAAATGGGACTGGAGCTGTTGGGCATGGGTCAGATGGTATGTGCATAAGTGTGGAACAGAAGAGCACTATGAAATGAGACCTCTCATGTTGGATCTGTGTCCCTCTGAATACCAAAGGCTTAGCACTATACCTAGCATATTAAAATACACAACCTGTTCGAATCCTATTTCTTCCATGATATTTAACTTGCTCTTTCCATATAATATAGAAGCTAATTTGCTTTTCAGGTGCAAGTCAAGTCCCGTTTAGATCATATATCAGGTTTAAATGATAGGAGATTTGAAATTCACACCCAGAAAATTTGGAATTCAAAGTTTAATAGAAAATTTCTTCATAAAATGCCATCAGTATGTGATAAGGTGAGAAAACACTAAAATTAGGGAAATGTTATTGACTCTGGGAGATTATTTCTCCAGGAATGTGACTGGTTTCAATGAACCTGTTTTGAATTTCGAGAGTCTTCACTTTTCAGCTGTGTATAAATTATCACTCTAAGAAGGCCTCCATTCTAGAAATTATGAATGGGTACATCTAAATAGAGGGAGGAAATAATGGGTTCAAATATTCAGCTCTTGGAAACTAAAAGCCATTCCCACAATATGTACCTAATGATGATGTGCATATCAAATGAACAAATAAAACAATCACTGAATGTAAGTGAACAAAAAATGGACTTAGTCTATACAAACTAATAAAATCAAGAAGAACCCAAGGTGTAGAGATAGTCAAAATAAGGTCTCTACATATTTTTTTGATAAATCTTTTAGTGTTAGTCTATTCCTCCATATAATAAACAACAAGTATTTGAAACTATAAAGACTATTTGCATGTATTTTCAGAAGCATCTAGCACAGGGAAAGTACACACAAACTGGGGACAAATTAGTTTGGCAGGTGTTTCTCCTCCATTCTGATTTTAAGAGATCTAGACTAACAAAAGTTCCTTTTCTTAGGCACATGGTGTTCCTGATCACCATTCCAGCTAGAAGTAGAAAAGAACATGGAAAAACACAAAAGAAGTTTTTATGAGTGGAGTCTACAATTGATGCATACTACAGCTTTTCACATTCCATTGTCTAAAACTCAGTCATGTGGCCACAAACAACAGAAGGAGACGTAGGAAGCATCAAATAGAAGAAGAAAACATGGATTTCAGTGAGCAGCTAACAATTACCTATTTATATGTATATTTTGAGAGAGAGATTTAATGTGATTTCTTTCCAAAATATCATCTTCTATTATTATCAGAAGCCACTATTCATTTTTTAAGTGTTAAAGATACAGGAAACCACCAAAGCATCTTATAAAAATTTCTGGAGAGAAAAATCACCATAAACTGATATTATTGATCACATCCTTACATAAAAGAAAGTTACAAAAACCTAAGATAGTGATAGCCAAGAAGACTTTCTCTACTTTAAAATTTGTATAAGGATCTGAATAATGAACTAATATGGTAATTGTAAATTGTCCATTATTTTAAAAAGGTCTCCAAGCAGCCATATATTCCAACATTTGATAACCTAGTTTGAGAAATCATCTACTTTTACAAAAATTAATTCTTCATGTTGTTTAGAGGGTTTAAAGTTTATGTTGGCCTTTATCATTCCTGAACTGATTAAATAGATTTTGTACCACTGTTATCAACAGTTCACAGTGGAGTATGTTGACCATGTAAAAAAATAAAAATATTTCTTTCAGTTCATAGACAGTAGGTACAAAATCCCAAAATTCTACCATTGCAGCAAAAAGAATACAATACCTAGGAATAAGGAGACAAAAGAACTGTATGCAGAAAACTATAAGACACTGATGAAAGAATTTAAAGATGATACAAATAGATGGAGAATTATACCATGTTTTTGGGTTGGAAGAATCAACATTGTGAAAATGACTCTATGACCCAAAGCAATCTACAGATTCAATGCAATCCCTATCAAACTACCAATAGCATTTTTCACAGAACTAGAACAAAAAATTTCACAATTTGTATGGACAAAAAAGACCTTGAATAGTCAAAGCAATCTTGAGAAAGAAAAATGGAGCTGGAGGAATCAGGCTCCCTGACTTCAGACTATACTCCAAAGCTACAGTAATCAAGACAGTATGATACTAGCACAAAAACAGAAATATAGATCAATGGAACAGGATAGAAGCCCAGAGGTAAACCTGCACACATATGGTCACCTTATCGTTGATAAAGGAGGCAAGAATGTACAATGGAGAAAAGACAGTCTCTTCAATAAGTGGTTCTGGGAAAACTGAATGAAATTAGAACACTCCCTAACACCATACACAAAACTAAACTCAAAATGGATTAAAGACCTAAATGTAAGCCCGGACACTATAAAACTCTTAGAGGAAAACATAGACAGAACACTCTATGACATAAATCACAGCAAGATCCTTTTGGACCCACCTCCTAGAGAAATGGAAATAAAAACAAAAATAAACAAATGGGAACTGAGGAAACTTAAAAGCTTTTGCACAGCAAAGGAAACCATAAATAAGATGAAAAGACAACCCTCAGAATGGGAGAAAATATTTGCAAACAAAGCAACTGACAAAAGATTAATCTCCAAAATATATGAGCAG
The DNA here is from genome assembly GCF_008692025.1 of Phocoena sinus. Taxonomy (NCBI): domain Eukaryota; kingdom Metazoa; phylum Chordata; class Mammalia; order Artiodactyla; family Phocoenidae; genus Phocoena; species Phocoena sinus. The sequence goes on from NC_045767.1 coordinate 80,166,255, forward strand.
CTCAGGCAGCTCAATATCAAAAAAAAAAAAAAAAAAAAAAAAAAGAACACAAACCAAAAATGGGCAGAAGACCTAAATAGATATTCCTCCAAAGAAGATATACAGATTGCTAACAAACACATGAAAGGATGCTCAATATCACTAATCATTAGAGAGATGCAAACCAAAACCACAATGAGGTATCACCTCACACCAGTCAGAATGGACATCATCAAAAAATCTACAAACAATAAATGTTGGAGAGGGTGTTGAGAAAAGGGAACCCTCTTACACTGTTGGTGGGAATGTAAATTGATACAGCTACTATAGAGAACAGTAGGGAGGTTCCTTAAAAAACTAAAAATAGAACTACCATATGGCCCAGCAATCCCACTACTGGTCATATACCCTGAGAAAACCATAACTCAAAAAGAGTCATGTACCACAATGTTCATTGCAGCTCTGTTTACAATAACCAGGACATGGAATCAACCTAAGTGTCCATCAACAGATGAATGGATAAAGAAGATGTGGCACATATATACAATGGAATATTACTCAGACATAAAAAGAAACGAAACTGAGTTATTTCTAGTGAGGTGGATTGACATAGAGTCTGAAATACAGAGTGAAGTAAGTCAGAAAGAGAAAAACAAATACCATATGCTAACACATATATATGGAATGTAAAAAAAAAGGTTCTGAAGAACCTAGGGGCAGGACAGGAATAAAGACTCAGATGTAGAGAATGGACTTGAGGACATGGGGAGTGGGAAGCGTAAACTGGGTTGAAGTGAGAGAGTGGCATGGACGCATATACACAACCAAATGTAAAATAGATAGCTAGTAGGAAGCAGCCACATAGCACAGGGAGATCAGCTCGGTGCTTTGTGACCACCTAGAGGGGTGGGATAAGGAGGGTGGGAGGGAGATGCAAGAGGGAGGGGATATGGGGATATATGTATGCATATAGCTGATTCACTTTGTTATACAGCAGAAACTAACACAACATTGTAAACAATTGTACTCCAATAAAGATGTTAAAAAAATTAAAAAATAAATAAAATAAAATGGAATTGAGATGCCAGAATGGGGAGGTCTCACTCAGTACCACTCAAGGTCAATACAGGAAGGACTGTAGCTTAGAGACCCCAACAGGAAGAATCATCATCAGGAAAGAATCATCAGTTACAGGCCTCAACAGGAAAGATGTGCTTGCATCTGCTACAGGAAACGGACTACACCAGCTACTAGGCCCATGAGAACCCATCATCTCCCTGAACTCCCGCTTTCCTACTTTCATTCAAAAAATCCCTCCCAACTTTCAGCTTTTTACTCTGTAAAATAACTTTCCTCTTCTTTGTTTATTAGACTCACCTTGGCTTTTTCTATAGCCTGCATATCCAAAATTGTAATTCTTTGCTGTTCCTGAATAAACCCATTTTGCTTGAAAAGTAAAAAAAAAAAAAAATCCCAAAATTCAAAAACAGAAAAATCCCACTAGTATAAGCTCAAATTAGTGTACTGGTGTCATGCTGTGTTTTCATAATGAGCATAGGCATATTCACTTCAACACAGCATGTAAGGTAGGAAAATCAGAGCTCTACAGCTAGTTTATCATTAAATACATATTTGGGTTGAGAATGTATTAGGATAAAGTTACTGTAAATATCTCAATTAATATGCTACATCTCAGAGTTCAGTGTAACTTGAATATCACTTTTTTCAAGTAATTTTCCTCAGGTATTTGCAAATGTAGGTCCCACTCTATCAAAATTCCCTTTACTCAATATTTTTTTCCTCATGCCACTTCATGGATGATAATATATCTCTTTCCCCCTGTCCCAGAATTATAAAGACTAAATAGTGCCATATCTACCATGAAGCATAAAGATAGAGTACTCACTATATTTCAAACCAGTTATTAATTTTGAGATCCTACCTTGAGTTAGGCCTGAAGTAGATTATGATAAGTGAAACAGAATATTTATTCTCAAGAATTTCCTCAATAGGAGAAAAATAAATGTAAACACTAACAGGCTATGAAATAATGCTGCATTAGATCAAGCGTTCTCAAACAAAAATTTGGACATATAGTCAAACAATAGAATGCAATATTTGTAATATTGTTGTCCTGAAAAATCCAGGATGTAGAGCTGTGGAAGTTATAATGGTTCTTCATATACCCACTGATAAGAGAGAACTTTTATATTTGCTTGCTTTGTGAACAGGCTGAGCTAGAACAGGGAATACAATTTGAACAGGTTCTGAGAATGGGAAGGAGTTTGTCAAAGAGACAAACCTTATGCGAAAGGGGTAAGGGAGCTAAAAAAAAATCTTGATGCAAAAAATATAGCTCAAACAATGTCAGTAAAGTTTAAAAAGGTGGTTAAGGGAATAGACTTTGGAAGCAGCCTACTACGTTCAAACCCTCAGTCCAAGACTTTTGCTGTGTGTCCATGGGTAAGTTATTTAACTCTTCTGAAAGGCAGTTTCCTAACCTATAAAATTTGAAATATAATGCTCACTATCTCAAAAAGTTGTCGAGATAATGGAAATGTGTTAAAACATTTAAAGTGCTTGCAATAGTGTCTGGACCACAGTAAATGTCAATACATAATGTTTATAAAGTTATGACACATACATTTGGAAAATAGCAAACATTTGCACCAGCCAGAGCTTAGGTTTAGGTAGGTAGCAGAAGATAAGGAGTAAACAAGTAATAAGAAATATGGAAAGGTAAAATTTAACCCAGAATGTAAAGTATGTTTTATTATTTACTAAGAAATTTCAATACTATATTAAATAGAACATGATATACGTAATTTTAAATGTGAAGTGATATAATAATTTAGTAAAATAAATCAGGTGGTACGGTGTTATAACATATATGTAAGGTAGAAAACAATGTTGCCAACAGTGAAATCAGTTAATCTTTTCAATGGTTTAGGTAACTGTTCACAGGGAACTTAAAAAACTTAGAAAACCTATAGACCAAGAGGAGAAAATCTATGAGAAAACGGTTCAGAGTGTGGTTATTGTTTCAACATGGAAATGGGCAGTGAGGGTTTAGCAGTGAGAACTCAAGGATGATTCTTAAGTTTCTGTTCTGAATAAGTAAGTGCTTAGTGATGCTGTTAAAGAGACAGAGATTGAAGCAGGAAAAGAGATTACTAAATCATTTTTAAACACATTCCATTGTAGTGTCAGCAGGACATAAGGATAATTTCTCATGAGGCTTTGAAAATACAGGTGTTAAGTCCAGAAAAAGTCACCATTAGTGTGCAGGGGGTAGTTACATCAATGGGCACATGAAAGATGGCCATCAGAGTATATATGGAATGAGAAGAAAAGACGCAGTTATAATGAAGAAATTATACCTGGAGCTGAAGGGGTTTTAGTTTCCATTTTACCATTTGTGTTTCATAATGCTGAGCATATTACTCAATATCTGTCTGAGCTTCAGTCTACTTATTTGAAAATGGTTCAATGGATTCTTCTTTACAGGGTTATTGTAGGAATCAAGTAAAGTAAAAAAATAAGAAATGAAAAATAAATTGCGAAATATAAACTTCCTAAAAAACCTTACTTGTTAAAAGCAGTTTGTGGTAAGTATAGATTCATCAGATAATTAATGGTAATGGCAGACATGGGCCAAAGAAAAATTGTTTCATTTGGCACACTATCTTTTTACTTTACTCTGAGTAAATCCACGGGTAGCTACGGGTGCTTTTTTCTAATAGGAGAAAAAAGTCAATTTTAGCCATAAATTGTCAGAATTTAGCTACTAGCAAACTGTATAGTATTTAAATATTTATTTTGTTGTTTGAATTGTGTCCCTCCAAAAAGGTTATGTTGAAGTCTTTACCCTCATCAGTTTACCTTATTTGCAAAAAGGGTGGTTGCAGTTTTAATGAGTTATGATGAAGTCATATTCCAGCAGGGCAGGCCTCTGACCCAATGGGATTTGTCTCCTTATAAGAAGTTGGCCATGTGAAGAAAGGGAGACACAGGGAGAATGCCATGTGAAGACAGGATTGGAGTGATGCACCTATAAGCCAAGGAACACCAAATATTGCTAGCAGACCACCAGAAGCTAGGAAGAGCAAGGGGTGATTCTACTACAGGAGTCACAGAGCGCATGGCCCTGCTGACACCTCGATTTTGTATTTTTAGCCTCCAGAAGTGTGAGAAAATAAATATCTGGTGATTTAATCTCTGTGATTTGTGGTACTTTTTATGACAGCCTTAGGAAACTAATACAATTTATAAGGTACATTCCAGAATATAATGTTTTCATATTTGATCAACATAGTGCTACTCAAAAGGAACAACTAACTCATGCAAAATCACATAGTAAGTGGAAAACCAGAAATTTAAATCATGTTTTATGATTCTGAGCCCAGTCCTCCTTGAACTAATAATATAAAATATCACAAAATGATATAGGTTCTTGTCTAAGAACCTATAGGCACCTAGATGTGCCTATACCATAATTTGTATAGGTAATTTCCTCTGAATTCAAAACTATGGTCTTAGAATTAGACTTAATATAACTGGTTTGGCAATCCTGGGTTACCCATGTCTTGTTCCTTTGTTCTAGGTCCACAGAACACACACAGAAAAATACAAACAAAAAGTACACATGAAATCAACTCATAGGTAAACAGGTTAATGCTTATTTTTCCTCCTTATTTATTGTCAAATACAAAAAAAGATTAGGAGCAATACTGAAGTAATGCTTAATACCACCTTTCTAGCATCTATTGGTGCATAAAATAATGACTGACACGGATGAAGTTCTTAATGAATATCTGTTGAAGGAATGAATGCTCCATTCTGTCATCCCTGCACCTATACTTACACTGGCTTAGAAAAGGCAAAAATGAACTCTCTCTAAATGCTTTTAAAGTAAAGCAAATGCAATTCAAAAGAAAAGGAGCAAATATAGGGACGAATGTATGGCATGCCTATGTATTTTTTTTGGAAAGGCACATATTAAAAATGGAATATGACATCTCTGCTATATATCAGTGCATTCTAGTTATATGGATGAAAGGAAAATAAAATGAGTACTACAAGAGGAAATAGAAACACTTTTACGTGGAAGTTTATGTTTTGTGTTTTGTGTCTATAGCGGTTGTCATATCTCCTTATAAACCAAGTCAGTTTTATCCACATTTTACCAGCATGACATTTAACATAAAAAGCAATAGACATATGTCAGGAAGTATGCCTACTTTCCAAAGCTGCTGTTATGAGTATACAAAAGAAAAATAAGGGCAGAACCTTCTATGAGTCATGGAGGTATTAATTTCAACATAACCATTGTGGCTGGTGTTCATCAGTTAGGAAACTTTTATATACAGATTTCTAGCACATATTCAATATGTGGGATTGGAGCATTCTTGAATGCTCAGTTGTAAGCAGTTATTTCAAGTAGATCAAATATCTCCAATTAAGCATATACAGTAGAGGGGTAAATCAAAATGACACTTGAAGAAAAGTTTCACTTGCCCCTTTTCCTTCTTCAGTAAGTTTGTTTTACTTCATGACCTCAGTATTACAAAAAAATAACTGAGTAGAACATTGATTGTAAGACACTGTCATGCCGTTTCCTATGTGCAGTGGCTAGATAGGAAATTTTCATTTCATACACCATTTGAGCCTAGCTGCAGTGATTTCACAAAAGTCAGCAGGCTTTGAAAAGTTAATGATAAAGAAAAGCATTTGTTTTTGTTATTTTGAGAAAGTATTTGAGCGTTTGAAACCAGAACCTATGGAGGGTGGTTTGCCATGGGGAAGTGTAAAGTTTATTTCATTTTATTTGGCAGTGCTTAATTTACATCACATTTAGAAGAAAAAAGTACCATGAAAGTAATAATATCACAATAGGAATTGCATCAATAATCATGTTAATAAACAAAAATAGGAAATATGAACAAAATAAATATATAATATATAATAATACATACACTACTGATAAAAACATAAATTAAATATATTTTATTTAGTCATTTACTATAATAGCCAATTATTTTCTTCACTTCAATACATGAAATTTGATGTCAAGTTTATTTATCTACTCATTCATTCCAAAGACATTTATTAATATATTTTCTACAGTAGGAGATATTTAAACAATAAAAAAGACAACTATAGCTGTGATTCGTAATGTTACATTAGATAATGGGTAATGCCATTGGAAATTGTTTCTGTATCACCCTGAAGAAAATGTTTTTGTTGTTGTTGCCAATTAGAAGGCTGGAGAAATATGAAGTAAAAACCCAATCTTGATATGAGGTAAGAAGCCAGTTTTGATATCAGTTTTGAGAGTAAAACTGATGATTGTATATTTCTAGCTTTATCTCTGAATGATCTCCTAATGAATGGATCTCCTAACAATAAACTGTGTGTGCCTCTGCCTTGACCAGACCACAACCGCTTTCCTCTTGACTCTTGCTACAGCCTTCTGACTAATGTCCCTGCCTCCATTAACTCTTTTCTCCTGACCTTTCCAGCCCTCCAAGGTTTTCAGAGGCATTACACTTTAAAGAAAAATAAAATGCTCATTCCAACTGAGAACTGTGCATTTCCTTACTTGTTCCAGGTTTTTCATAGTCATGCCATGGGGCTTTATCTTCTCTCATTCCCACACTATATACCCTATATTACACTCACCAAATCCTTTAGGTTCTCCAAACACACTCATAAAAGTCCTCAATACGCTATTTCTTTACTCTGTTCCTATACACATGCTTTCTCTCCTCTTTAAAACTCTACCCCCTTTTTTCTGGAAAGATCCTATACATTATTTAAGACCCAGTTCAAATGCAAGGTCCTCTATGAAATAGTCTCAAATTCCCCAATAGGGAAACATTCCCCTTTCTGCTTAAAGTTTTGCATCCATCTCTAAAATATCCTTGATCACACGATGCTACATTTCACTTTATGTCAATTTTTTTCTCTTACTGCCCTATTTTAACTTTGTATTTACATATAGCAAGTAAGCTGGAACTCAGAGTTCTCGCTTTGGCAGAACATACATTAAAACTGGAATACAGAGCTGGAACCCCAAAAAAGGGATTTCTTCATCTCACTAAATAACTTCCTTCTACATTTAATGAAATCCCCAAATCCATTTTATTTCATCTTTCTTGTATCTTTCTACCATCAAAACATTGCATTAATAACCATATATTGTTACACATACATTTCATAGTTAATCTTTTGTTCTTCAATGTCAATTCAATTACATGTAATTATATACATTTCATGCAAGATAGCATTGATGTTTCCAAATATGTAACTCTATTTATAACAGATGCATGCTACTAAATTGATTTTCCTATTAAGCAAATTGAACAATTTGGCAATGATACTCCTTTTTTTCATTCATTTGAAAGATCACTACAATCTTAATAATTACAGATTATCACCTCTAATATAGGGGAAAACATAAAGAGAAACATAGAGTAATAGAGAATTCTGATATTCCAAGAATAAGAAATAAGATTGTTGTAAATAATACTTTCAAAATAGAATAGGTCGAAGAGAACACTCCAACTCTTTATCTCCTTAGTAACATTTGCTTCAAAATTCTTTTCAGTGTAAAATCATAAACTAAGTCATTTTTCTGCCCATTGCTTAAATTGCAAACGTATAAAATACAAACAAGAAATGGCTCCTCCACTCAAAAGTTACTGTCTTTTAGATATCTTTTAAAACATACATTAAATAGCAGAGTTATTTGTAAATCCTATTTAAAAATTCTTTCAGCAATTCCTGATTATTTCTATAATAGGTCAACATTTCATTGTGAATGCAAAGATGAATAAAACAAATGCTTATTGATGCCATATTATGTGTTAGGCTTTATGAGAAGTGTGGAACATAGAGATCAATGAAAACTGATGGATAGCCCTTACCCTTATGGAGGGTGGAGTTGAATGAGGGCAACAGATATCAATAAAAACAAACCCGCGATCACATAAACATAAATTTCAGAAGGTCAGTTACAGTGAAGGAAATTGGCATGGATTTGAGAAGATGGGGTTGGCATGAGTAAATCTAATTAGATTTGGTAACCAAGAGAAGGCCATACCAAAAAGATGAGTTTCAAATCAATAACCCAAAGAAGACATGAAGTCAAGGTAACGTGTTTGCTCCAGGAATTTTCAGATTTCAGGAAGAGTAAGCCAAAAAATGTACCTTGGTGAACTGGTCCAACTAAAATCTGATTTTATATATTTTCTGGGTAACCTCTTTCTGGAACTCCTATAATGTGAATATTGGATCTTCTAAAATGTTTCTCTATGTCTCTTCTTCCTGCCTTATAATGTGTCCTCTTTCCTCTCCTCTCCTCTTTTCTTTCTCATTCTTTCCCTCTTGTGTGTTCTTTATCTCCCCAATATTTATGGATTATTTTTATTTAACCATTGCATTTATAATTTATCAAAACTTTTTTTAAATATCCAATTTTAAGTCATGTCCTTTTTATGTTTATGGATGTAGTACCTTCAAATTTCTTTGAATATAATAGATGGGATTCAAAAAACTTGAACTAGTAATTTTTCAGAATCAAGGCAGAGTCTTCTCTTTTTGTAAATTCTCCTTCTCTGCTTCTTTTGAGTATCTTTTGCTTCTACTTTTTTTCTGCAGCTATTTCTCTCCATTTGTTCGATATCATGTATAGTTCAAAACTGCATTCTTGACATGGCAACTTCAGCCTTAAAGCACACATCACTATACAGGTCAATTATACTCATGGATAATTAACTGACTTTATATTACTTGAGGAAGAAAATTGGACTTATCCACTTGAGGTAATATTTCTATCCAACTGTCTGTGGAGTGTTAGTATCACATTGCACACTTAGCAGGATGTGTGGAATAAGAATCTCAGAAGGAGGATCATCAGTGGATGGATTGTGGAGAGTTCTTGAAGAGGCACTGGCCACATAGAAAACTCAGGAATTTCTGATGCAGCTGTGTTGTCAGAAGTTTTCTACCCCACAGCACGTGGGGTAGAAAATCAACATATATTGCAGCATAAATTATTTGAGGAACTGCCATCAGGAAAATATTTTATTAGGCAACAAACTTTTTCTTAAAGGGCCAGACAGCAAATATTAAAGGTTTTGCAGACCATAAGGTGTCTATCGCAACTATTCTTTTGTTGTACTAGGAAAGCAGCCACAGACAATAGGTAAATGAATGGGCATGGCTTTGTTTTAATAATATTCCATTTGCAAAAACAGAAGGTTGGCCTGCTGGCCATAGTTTGCTGATCTTATAGAACTGGGGTTTAAGAATACATTATTTTGGGGAATTTGTTATAATTGTGTGGCTCACTGCATGCACATTTAGAAGGAGACATATTTAATGCAATATAAGCAAACACAGTTTGGCTGCAGACAATTAAATATTTGAATTAATTTATACATTCCCAAATTAATTTTTTTTTTGAAATAGACAATTTTTAAGACTCGTTTCTTTTTTTTGAAACAAACTATTCCAAATTGATAGTTGTTTTTATTTTTGTTTTGGTTTTCTTTTTAATTTGTAGTTATATTTAACAGAGAGTTTGCCATGAAACACAAAATTATTGATAAAAATCATAATGATTGATCACAGTGCAACAAATTTATCTACCTATCCAGATCAAACACTAAAGTAGCAGAGAATGGAATTAATTTGAAAATTATATCCATGGGAAGATAAAACCAAGACTGTAAATCATTAGTTGTACAACTCCCAGAAAATTAAATTTGTTCTTAGATGCTGGCAATCTCCCTTTAACTGACTATTATTCAACTCAAAATGTTAATTCCACTGCCACATGTCCTAGAAATATCATTTCTACTTTTCTGTTTTTAAGGGCTTGAATATTCTTGAAAAATAAATGACTTGCATCCCTTCTGTTTCATACTTAATGTTTTACCTGACAGAGAGAGAGCGTGATGCAGTTAGAGTCAACTCAGGGTCAAATATTCCTATCAGAAGTTCAATGAGTGTATAATATATCTGGATATCAAATCTGGATGAAAACTTGTTTAACTGAAAGAAAAGTTTTACTTTTATACTATATGCTCATTTACTTACATCTTATAATGTATTCCATTTTGTTCCTTACAAATAATATTTTCCTAGAGAATAGTCTTCTATTTGTCTCATTGAGAATAAATATCTTTCATATTTCATATTTGCTCTAACATGATTATGATAATATGCTACAATTTTAAGAAAATAGTTTGCTTTTTGCAGTTTCTGGTTTCACAGTTTTTCCATGTGAAAATCACAGTGGCTTCACTTCTATTTATAAAAATACTAAATTTATCAGTATGCAAATAAATTTATACACTATGGTTAATATTTGGAGTGACTTATTTTTGCTTTATTGCATCCTTATACAAATGTCATTAAAAATAAGTGTTATTTTTCACTTCTATCTCAAGAATTTGGTCCCATCTCTACCACTCTAGCAGGCTTTTAATGAGAATTAATAAATAACAAACAAGGGCACTTTCAGAAGAACATGAATTCATGAGGATATGGCCGGCCTTTTGGAGGGCAAAATTATGTTAATATTTAACATTGTAGCTAACATAAAGAGAAGTATTTAAATATCTAATTCAAAGGATAAAAATTTTTATGCTGAAAGACGCAGTCCAACATTGATGATGATGAAAATAAAGAGTATTTTAAGCACTCAATATGCAGGGCATGCATGATGACTCATTAGGCAGAGAAAATTATTACTGCCCATTAAAGAATTAGCTTTCACACAAATGGAAAAGTTGATTAGTGCACCTCAGAGTGGCTTGTTTCTAAAATTATAAAATTAATGAATGTATGAAATATTTAATTTCACACATAAATATCTGTGAAGAAAAATTGTTTCATACAATAAAAGTAATTTATTTTACATGCAGGATCAAATGTTAAATTTGAAATCATAAAATAGTTTTTGATAGTATTTGTTCATGCCAATTTTGTAGCAAAGTTTGTAACATTTCTATGGATTTTCTGAAATTAAGTGGAAAAATTTTATAATACAGATGGATATATTGCTAACAAAACAATAATTTTTGCATATATTAACTGTATGCTAAAAATATTTTTCAGTTCCACAGCCTCAGAGAGTTTGGATTAGGTACCCTACATTTATTTTGTAGAAATATTTTATGAGAAAGATAATGAAACATACTGATTAGATTTAACTACCTTGTATTAGATGATAGCCAAAATTATGGATATTTTATAAAATAAATTCAGTAAGCCACATATATTTTATCTATTGTAGATCATAGCATACAATATAAAACAATATTAATCAGAATGCAAGACCTTCAATCTTCAAAACTATAATGAACACATCTGAGCTTAATATAATGTGTTATCATGTAATACTTTCTTATATTTTATAGCAAAGTTCAAGACTGGGATTTTCTGTAATAGCATTTATACTAGTACAAGTACCATAACTGAAAAAGGATGTTGAAATTTTTGGAAATATTATCGGTTATTGAAGTACAAATTTATGTTTTGAAAAATTAAAGCAACACGTTCATTCTTTAAAAGAGGAATAAAAATTCTTGTCTCATAGAGGGGATATGAAGCATCTTAAGGAAATGGCTTGAAGAGTTGCATATATATATACACACACGGTATATATATATATATATATATATATATATATATATATATAACACACTATATAACATATATATGTTATATATATATGTCTATCCATTTATAGATATCTCTGTATATATAGTATCTATTCAAAAAATACATATATTATGTATATATTATATATAGTATATAAAATATATAGTATATTCTATGTAGAGTGATACATGGTTTATATATATGTGTGTGTTTATATAATAATAATAGTAATAGTAATTATTATGATTAATTTCTTGCCATCTCAATGTCAAAAGTTCTACCTGGCTAAGTGGTTCCTATGTCCCCAGCAGATCATTTTGAGATAATTGGGTCTTTGTTGAGTCCTTTTCTCATTAGATCAATCCGTGGACCCAAGCTGATTAAGCTGCAAATCCTTCTTCAAACTGATGACTGAATGAATTGTGTTCAGTCTGATCCATCCTATTATGTTACCTTGCTAATTTAACCACTTTCTATGTATTCATTAATTATGAACAGTTATAGTATAAAACAATGGAGTCCATGGAAGCAGTATAGATTATGATCATTGTTTAGTCGCTGTATAAAACAAAACAAAAACCTGAAGAACCTTTCTAACAAGCTTAAGCAATAACAAATCATGAAAGTATTCTCTTAATTAGAGCATGTTGGCAATACAGATGAAACTGAAACTCAAAATTCTGGCCGGAAAGCTTGCACTAACATTCTATTTGTTTCTCAATGGATAAAGCAAAGCTTAATGGGTCAGTGTTCTCACTAATAAGTGGTGATAGGGAGAGAGGGATCAGATGATCATTAGGAAGTGAGAGACATTCTCCATGCAAAATATAAGCTATAGAAGGCATCCAAAATGATGTGTTAAACTTATACTCAGTGAAAACAAGGAAAAGTAACTTCCTTTCAAAAAATGCTGGAAACTTGACTCTTTTTGGAAATCTTTTGTGTGTTTGTCTTTCTTAAAGTGTAAAATATATATATATATATATATATATATATATATATATATATATATATTCTCAAAGAACATAGATCACAGGAGGCAAATGGTGGAGAGTCTACTTGTTTTCCAGGGCCACATTACTGAATAACTGTTTCCATCACATACAAAGGAGAATAAGAGGGAAGAGTTACTTTGTAGTTGACTTATTTTCCCAAATGTACCATAGTGAAAAACAATAATTATACACTGAAATTTTTTTATTCCTAAATGAAAAGTAAAAGTTAATGATTAAAGTACAATATTATAAATTGTTATATCATGACACGATTTCCATCCAAGGAAAAATATTTAGGATTATCTTTTCCATTGGGATCTTTATAGTGAGGTATTTATGATTTGCCAACATATATATGTGGTATGTATACATATACATATATGTACATACATAAAAATATATAATATTTTAACCTTAGCTCTTATTTGATGTGAATATAAAAATAGAATCTATCTTCCTTAAAAAGGTGATTGTCTGGGACACAAATGTTCAAAATTAATTGTTCCATAAAATTGGGGCATATTAACTATTTAACTATTAGGTAAACACTAGTTTTTCATCATTTGCCAGAATATACTAAAACAAAAAAGAAAAAAAAAAGATTCAAGACACAGTAATGTATATTCTGAACAGGTATTACAGATTTAAATGTTAGCAGAGATTACTTTTTCCTTTGGTAAATATGCTATTTTAAAAAATTTGCTGGTCATTATACTTTGAATGGTGCACTCATAGGCCACATACACTTTTTGAGAGTGGGTGGATTTGCCTTGATTTCAGAGGAGGAATTACCAATCTTTTCTCTGAGTTTTAAGTAAAGAATCTGAATAATGCTTGAAATGTTCAAAAGAATGTAAACAAAACAAAGCTGGCTATAGGGTAAGAAGCTCATAGCCAAAATATAAAATGAACTGACTCAGTGATGAAAATATGTCCTTATTTCCATCTAATATAAGATTTATTATAGGTAATATTCAAGAAAGCAAATTATAGAGACCTTTATATATTATATATAAATACTATGTATATAATTTCTTGGCCAGAGGTGTCTCTGCTCATTTTAACATTTTCTTTCTCTTTTTTCCTGTTTGACTACTGTAGGACTGAGGTTCTAGGCCATTCTGTATTAAAGTTTAAAATAAAGATGGAGAAGGAGAAAAGAAAAGGAGGGAAGGTAGGAAGGAGGAAGAGGAGAAGGGAGAAAGAAAAAGAGAGACAAGAAAGGAAAATGGAAAAGCGCTATTTCTTCATCTCAATATTTTATGTTATTCTTATTCTACTTAATAAATTCTTTTCTCTTGCTTGCTTGCTACATGACAAAATATCAAGTTTTGGATAAATGCTTCAAAGTAAATGTCTTAAGACAGCAATAGTTAAAAATCACTTTGCTGTACACTTGATGCTAACATAATGTTTATGTCAAGTATACATACTTCAATTTAAAAAGCAAATGATGGTACCAGGGAAATATGCCAGAAGACCACATCAAACAGCCTCCTTTTAAGTACCTCTCAAGAGTGAAATGTATATTCAAATTGAGGTAAAAATCCTAAATAATCCCAAAGAATTATTGTGCTTACATTATGAATTTCTGTTTTAATACAATGCTTAACAGAATGTATTTCTGTTCTCCCTGTTGACGTATCACATTGACTATAGTATCTAATGAGGTGGGGGTAGGGTTTTCCTCAACTGCTAACATTTCACAAAACTTTCTAATGATCAGGCAGAATAGCATTTTCCACTTATTTAAAACTTTTTAATGATCGTTTTCACCCCAATGCTCAGCAAAGCAGCTGTTTTTCCCTGAGACTGAGGTTTATGCCAAATTTAAAATGTTAAAGTTTTTGAGCCATGTGCTCAAGAATTAAGTATCTCCAATTTCCAAACTGGAAGATCTTGGCAGCACTCACTCACTAAATAAACTCAGAGAGAAAGAAACTTATAACACTAGAGGGAAGAAAAGGAATCCAGGCACTTCTCCTCGACTTTGTGACCTCCTTAAATGGCCAATAATATTAAGGGTCTTTTTAATAATCTACAATTCGTGGAATATGATTGTAGTGGTTGGCCTAGAAGGTTGTTTTTTAAATTAACAAAATTAGATTACTGAGCAGGATGAAAAGAATAGGATAAATAAGACTGTGCAACACCAAGATGAGATAAGGGATAGTATAAAAACAAATACTGGTTTTAAATAAGTTCAAGTTTCTTAATTTTGATAATTTTGTGTAAACCATATGATAGCCTTTCAAATATTTAAAGATTACTGTAATTTTCACAAAATTCTATTCATTTCCAGGAGAAAAAAATACCCCAGCTCTGTGAAAGTTATCTTACATTTGTTTTGTCTTCAATTTTTTTTTTAATTATTATATTTTAAAATTCACTTTTTGGCATACATTTCTATGAGTAGTAACACATGTATAGATGCATGTAATCAACTAGCACAGTAAGAGTATAAAAGTTCCATTGCCCCAAAAAACCTCCTATGTTCTATCCCTTTAAAATCACAGCTCCCCCATCTCTAAACCCAGACAAAGGTGGATAGATTTATCATTTTGAGAATGTCATATAAGTACATAAATGTCATAGAATATGTAACCTTATAAGACTGGCTTCTTTCACTCAGTATAATACCTTGAAGGTAAATTCAAGTTGTTGCATTTGTCAATAGTTTATTCTTTTTTGATGAATATTATTCCCTTGTATGGATGTACCAGGGATTATTTATCACTTGTTCAAAGATATTTGGGTTCTTCCCAGTTTTTGGTGATTGTGAATAGATTTGCTATAAGGATCCAAGAGCAAGTTTTTCTATTTGTATACATTTACATTTCTCTAGGGCAAATAACAGGAGTGGAATTATGTCACTTGGTTAAGGGAAAAAAAAAAACAAAAACAAAAACAAAACCTACTGGGTCATCCCAAGAGCAGAATGAAAATGTCAGAGGAAAGAATCAGAAAAACAATTGAGAAACATTGGGAATAAAATTACCTACATCAGAGGGCTCTAGTGAAGAATTAAAACATTTGAGATGTCATAGCTCCTGACATGTGGTTCTCAAAAAATGTTAGTTTCTACAGACACATGACAAATGCAAAATATTACTGTTAACAAAAGCTATTAGAATCAATTATTTCCCTAATTCTCCCTGGTTTAAAAAATCAAAATGTCTCTAAAGAAATTTTTAAAATATTACCGATATGTTCAGTGCTCATCATGTTTTTTGTTTTGGTTTGGTTTTTTGGTTTTTTTTGTGGTACGCGGGCCTCTCACTGTTGTGGCCTCTCCCGTTGCGGAGCACAGGCTCCAGACGCGCAGGCTCAGCAGCCACGGCTCATGGGCCTAACCGCTCCGCGGCATGAGGGATCTTCCTGGACAAGGGCACGAACCCGTGTCCCCTGCATCAGCAGGCGGATTCTCACCCACTGCACCACCAGGGAATCCCCATTATGTATATTTTTAACTTATTTTTATTGAGTTTCAGATAAATGAAGGCCTCTGGCAGTCATAATTCTTAGATTCTCTGGGGCAGTTTCGATACAAAACGTGAGAGACTCTACATTATAGAAATTTGATATTTACCAATGTGAATTTTGGCAAATAAATGATCTAATATTAGATATCTTTATTTTGGAAAACAGCACAGTCATTTTTATTACTAAATTTTATTATTAAATTTGAGTTTCTTCCTGTTATAATTTAGTGGAGTTCTAACATATATTACATATATTTCACATTTTTCCCTCTCTTTCAACAAAGGCAAAGAATTGTCCTGATGCATTTTCTAACAATGTCGTTCCATATATAATGTGGCTGAAAAAATCTTTGCTGGTGTGTATTCATTTTGTAAGTGGAGAGCCTTTCATTATAATTACTCTTTTTTTTTGTTTTGTCTATTTCCTTGCGGTACGCAGGCCTCCCACTGTTGTGGCCTCTCCCGTTGCGGAGCACAGGATCCGGACGTGCAGGCTCTGGACGCGCAGGCTCAGCGGCCATGGCTCACGGGCCGGCCCAGCCGCTCCGCAGCATGTGGGATCCTCCCAGTCCGGGGCACAAACCCGCGTCCCCTGCATTGGCAGGCAGACTCTCAACCACTGCGCCACCAGGGAAGCCCTATAATTACTCTTTTGAAATAAATGTTACCAGTGTTTTGAATGGTTTTGAGAAACTTGGTCCTGGGGCTGTTGAGGTCAACAATACCACTGAATGAACTGTCAGGTTGGAAACAGAAGCCAATCCTGGCTCTCTTTGCATCAGCATCCTTTGAGAAGGCTTTCTCACCATTGACATTTGCATGATAAATTTATGGACTCTGGTTCTACCAGCTTGATTGAACATATTGCATTTTGCTAACAGCATGTCAACTAGCTCAGTCAGCATCCATATACATCTGGGAAAACTGCAACTGTTAGAATTGTGCCATGGGACTAGAAAGACAAGAAAAGCTTTGTCAGCTGTCAGTTAGACATTTCCTTCACTATCTATTTCACAGGTGATGGATGAAAAATGTTGCCAATATTCAATGTGGTATTTCATATATTACTTTTTGGACCCTTACAGCTCTGGAGGTAAAGAAAAAGGTCAAGAAAAGGCACAGGAAGAGGAGAAATACTCAGTCTCAGTCCCAGTATTTAAGGAGATGAGGAACAAAATAAAATTATAAGCACAAAAAAGTGTGTCTGAGAAAGCAGCTGGAGGTTGGTTGGCAGAGAGTAATGCTATATGGCAATGATTCGTTTTAGAAAAGATCATTCCTCTGTCATCTGCAAAAAACAGACAGGATATCTCCTAATATTGAACTTTTTGCATTATCCGAAATAACTGCATGATCTCAACCCAATTCTGAAGACTTCAGGGTTTTGTCCACAGGTCATTTCATTCTGTTCCAGAGTTAATTTTATTCTATTATCCATGTAATTTAGACAGAATTTTAAAAAATGATTAAAATATTCATTTGAACTTTCAATTTAATTTTGCATGGTATAAACTGCACTGAAACTAGGTTTTTAAAATCTGAGACCAATGGTCACAATGACTAGAAATAAGAATATAAGTTTTGTTAAAACAAATTAAAGAAAAATGAAACGAAAAGAAAATCAGGCAAGTATTTTTTTATCTATTCCAGAAAGGGATCAGTTATCTTGTTAGTCATAAATAAGGATAAAGTCTTACTGCAGCATCAGGTATGTAATTTAAAATGGCTATATGGAGGTTTGATGTGACACAACTAATTTTGTTCTTGAACATCTAAATGCAGCCTACAAAGGAAATTATTACACCTTAAGTCTTTAGTACCAGTGACTTTGAACGGAATGGGACATGAGGATGGGAATAGGGCTCGGGAATGTGTAGTAGGGCTGAGAGAAATTGTGATGCTCAGTGATGATATGGAATTTCAAGTTCAGGTGAGGTTCAAGGTTGTAGTTGGGTCAGGACTTCCAGGCGTAAGCTTGGTTATTAAATAAAATAATAATTTTTAATCCGAGACATTTTTCTTTTAGCATAGGCATCACAGATCGCTTTGCTCTGTATAAATCTTTATATTGTAGAATGACAACACAATTGATGAGTGTATGTGTTTCCCTTGTGTGCTCATGAACGCTTTTGGAAAGGAATTTATTCTCTAATCCTTAGACCAGCTTGCTTATGTTTGTAGTCTCCTAGAATAAAGGTATAATTTAAATCCACTGAAATATCTCCCACTGCAAATTCATAAAAGACAACAGTTGTAAACTTAGAGGGGAAGCACCATGCCAAGTTGTCAAAGTCAACATTAGAGTATTGTTCTTTTGAAATCATGGTCAAAAAAGGGAAAAGAAAATTGCTAGAAAGCCAAGCCAGTGAGTACATTAATGGAGTATAATCAAGAATCAATACTTGGAGAAAAAAAATTAAAATTTACAAAGTACTGAAAAAAAGCAGAAAGAAAAGGAAAGCCTTTGGCCTGGGTATCCAGATATCAAACTGCATGAGAATAGCATAGACATCCTTTAGATAGAATCTAAAATCTAGTTCTATGACACTTCTTCCCAGGACATGCAAATTTTACAGGCCTATTCTGCTCATCCTAAGGTTTTGTCTTGCTATACATTGAACCAAATAAATTGCTGGTTTGGAGACTTGCATGTCATCCAGGCCTTATTAGGGATAGCATATTTGTATTATATAATATTAGAGGTTATGAAGGAAGTGCCTAGTAACCAAAATACATTTGCAAACTCTTACAATAAAGTAATCATGAGGCATTATGGGTGAATTGTTTACTTGAGGAAAGAAAAGCATGGTAAATATTAAAGTTTCTAAATAGTTTTTTAATTCCACTTCTCTCTTTTCCTCCCTTTCTCCCTCTCTCTCCTTCTTCCTCTTATCTTTTTCTCCCTCTTTCAGTTAAACTCAGAAATCAGTTTAGCCTTCCTTTATGTTAAATGATCTCTCAGACTCTACTTTTGGAGTGATTTGTTAGTGGGTCCTAGTTGGCTGTGGAAGCACCCCTGCTTTTAAAGCCTTGTAGGAACAGGACACAAAAAAGAAATAGGCCATTTCTTATTTAGTTAGAGTAGGCTTTCAAGGCTCACATAAACTCCAGCTCGGTACACTGGAGTAGCAAATTACACAGAAGTTTGAAGTGAAAGACCTCACTTGTAATAATAAGAACAGTTTCCTGGAATACCTCTTGAAATATATAACTAATCATTAAAATGGCAGGTATCACATATTTTTCTTAGCAGTAAGAGTATTATTATCATTATCTCCATTTGATAGATGTTGACTATTGAGTCATACAGATACTAATTAGCACAAAATTACAGGTAGTACATGTTGTCGGCACAGGGTTCCTGAGTCCATTCTCTTAACTTCTGTGCTCCACTGCCCAACTTTCATTTAATAGTTAGTGGATATCTCACATTGTTCTCAATATTTTAATATGTATTAACAGTTTAAATCTTCACAGAACCTAGGAAATAGGGGCTATTAGTCTTCCCATTTTGCAGATAAGTAAACTAAGACATTTATCCAATATGCGATAGATATGGAATATAAGCCAAGAGAGTTTGGCTCCAGAGCTTGATAATCTTAGCTTGTAGGAGGCTAGTATTTAAGAGTGGAATTTAATTTTTGAATAAATGAGAACACATCTAAGAGGTTCTTGACATGGAAAATTGAAATAAAGTCATACAGTTCCTGTCTTTAAGGAGCTCACAGTCTAGTAAAAACAATTATAGAGAATACTTGGAAAAAGTATTAGATGAGAAAAATCAGTCTTGAAATTTATATACACACTCTACAAGGGATTTTTGAGCACAATGTTAGAATTTTGCAGTGGGGAAAATATCCTTGCCAACATGTGCCCTTTTAGATTTAAAAATAAAGTATTATGTCTCAAATATCTTTAACTCTACTCTAAAATTCTTTGGTTTAAGCAGGAAACTTCTAAGTATGAGGAACTACTGACACAAGTGGTTTGAGAGCTAAAAACATTGGATTGATTATTACTCTTATTTAAAAAGGAAGGTGAAGAAAAATGTGAATTTTTAAATTCATATTTAGAAAGTTTGTTACTTTTATACTTATTCTCTATATTGTCATTAAAAGATTTGAGCTTATAACTTAACTATTTACTATAGTCAAATGTCTTTTCTACTCTATTAAAATAATGTTTCAGTATCTCCAAGGATCATTGCTGATCACCTCAAGGTTATCAATGCTTGTAATAGGTAATTTCACTTGTTAGAGTGCTATTTTTACTTTAAAAATTTTCACGTAAATATAAGTCATCCCAGTTAAAAAAAATAATTTAGTCAGTTAACTGTAACTTCATAAATCTAGCTTCAGTCAACTCAAAAGATTTCCTTAAAATGAGATGCATATATAAAATTACTATCTTTCCTTGTTAAAAATGAATAAAATGAAAAATTGACTTCAGAATCACAATCAGACACCTAATTTTCAATGATACTTTCAACCGGAAGTTATCATTGCTAGACTTAACCTCAATGTTATAGGGCTAAAAAGCACTGAAGACTTAATCAGCTTCATGCTACTGATGTATTAGCTCAGACATTAACAATCAGTTGGAACTTGTATATTTGAGAATTGAGTGATACAAATTTCACTGATTTCTGAAGCCATTACAATTTAAGAACTACTATTATTTGTTCTTCCCAGGACATCAATTAAGTAAAAGATACCATTTCTGCACGTGGGTCTTGTTCTTCCTAAAGAATGTGGCTATTTAATTACCTGTATATCTGATTATTAATGCAGCTTAATGTACGTATATGTTTCTATATTTAACATCTACAAATGTTTACACAATCTCTGTATGTAAACTTAAAGTTTCTGAGAACAAATGATAAAATGTTAATATACATTTACGGTCTTTGATGTTCTAGCTGAGTTGGAAATATTACCTCTAATCTCCAAACAATCAAGCTAGGTGAGAAACCTGAGAAGCAGAGAAATAAAGTAGTCAGAGTCACTGGGGTTTTAATCCAACTCTCTGTGATTTTTTTTTTTTTTCTCTGTGATTTTTAAGTCTGTACATGACATCTTATTGCTGCTCATAAAAGGAGATATAATTTGATTATCTCTGGTCTAGACTGAAGTTATTAGGAAATAGATTAATTCCATAAAGCTGATTTTCAGATTTCATAAAAATGTGAGCATATTAAGATGGAGAGAATACAAACACACACACACTCACCTTTCAGACTTAATATAGTTCTGGAAAATGCCAGTTTTATCAAATAAATTTATACTCCCACTTTGGAATAAGAAACTGTAAAAAGGGATACTAAATAATATATCAAATAAAGTTATACCTGTCCTAAAATATGTCTCTATATAAAGAGGAACTGATTGCTCAAATTATGTATTAAAAGCTAAAAGAATATTGACATGTAGGTTGTTTTGGTGTTTCGATGCTGGTATATTGAAATATTAAGCTATATTCTAATAAGCCCCTAATGTTAATAAGATACTTAACTTTCAGTCCTGCCTTTACCATAAATTACATGCTTAGACAAGTCATTTAATTTCCCTGGACCTCAAGTTCATCATTTATAAAATGAAACTCTTGATTTGAAGCCCTCATTTATCTTGAAAAATATCTGATTTTATTAGAATAATTGCTAGTGGCTGTTTTAATTTATTTACAAAGTGTATACACGTTGAAACCAAAAGTGGTAAATTCCAGCTTGGAACCATTTTCACTATTTGCTATATATTTATTATATGAATACACATTCAGTTCTAGAAGCCTCTTAACAGATGAGATGCCTGAGTCAGCCTTGTATATGACAATTATTGATGACCTTTAAAAAGACTGCCAGTAACAGGATCTCTGAATCCTTGAAACCTACTATGGACACACGTTTCTAAGGGTTGTATGCACAAAGGACATATCAGGTTTCTCTTATGACTAGCTAGAATTTGGCCATTATAGCACAATGACAGAGATGGAGAACTTAGATGCATTCAGGGGTCAGGCAGATGACAAAGGGACCAAGTGCATAACATTCAGAAGTGGAAGGTCTGTGGAAAACCAGGAAATACATGCTGCATGAAGATATTAAATATAAAGTTTAAAATCTTGTGCCAATCAAACAAATTTCATCTTATCATCTTTATTTTTTCCTAAAGAATTTAAAAATTCCAACCCTGTCTTTATGTGGAATACTAAACTTGAGAACTTTCTGAACTGAAGGGAGATTTGTCTTTAGCATTCCAGTTTTTACGCATTGTGAAAATTATCTATTCAACCTCTTTCCCCTAGACCTATAGTATTGGCTCTATGAATTTTACCACCAAGTTAAATGATGAGAGACAGAGAGAGAGAGAGAGAGAGAGAGAGAGGAGAAAATGATTCTAAGACACAGAGAAGAAACAGACAAAGCGTTTGTCCTCTCAAGTTTGCATAAGACCTTAATATATATATATATGTATATGTATATTTATATATGTCTTTCACTAAATATGCACCATGTTACTTTAAGGCTGTAGTAAATTAATGATAGTCATAATTTTTTACCCTCTTCACTTCAATAAATTTGGTTTATGTCCCCTCTTAAATATTGAAAGTCTGTGATTGCTCTGACCAATGGAATAGGGTAGAAATTACACGGTGCCAGCTTCTGGTTCCAGGTCTTATGACTGGCATCTTTCATTTCCTGTCTCTAGGAATACTTCATTTTAGGACTCAGCCTCTATTACCATGAGCTCTCCGTACAGAGTAGAGTAAATTTCTATAGCTGAGCCATAATATCTTCCTTCTGTCTTCTTTCTCCTCCTTCTCCTTTTCTCCTCCTTCTTCTAAGTTTAAATTGTCTGTATATGATTGTTTTTTTGATGTAATTGAGTCCATACATGTGTATCAGACTATTAGTTTCCTTACACTTTAAGAGACTACATAGCGTATGGGAAGTCTTGGGTTTTGGAATCCTAACCTGGGGCTTGATATGCTCTTGTGCCATTTATTATCTTTAGGCATTTGTCGTTTACTTAACATTTCTACAAATCAGTTTTTTTTTATTTGTTAAAAATTTCATCAGCAATTTGCAGTGATGATTAGATAATGAAATTTATTTGTTGATAGTAAAACTTTCCTTGCAGAATTGAAGTGAAATTAAATGAAATAATTTGTCTGAATCTCCCAGTAAGCATCAGACAGTGAATAATGGTAGCTTCCATTTCTCCTATTGTTTTTGTTAATAACAATATTTTTACAAGTGAGTAATGGCTAAAATGGGACAACAAGGTGACTTCTTTCAAAGATTTATTTTTATGGTGGTATTTCTTGTTTTAGAATGAATGGAAATATAAATGATTGAATCTGACAATAAACAATAGAATATACATATTACCAGCAGCATGAAAGATTCATTTGGATTCTGCTATTCAGAAGACTGAATAACTGGTATGAAATATTTATAAACCTTAATTTTAAAATGATGTTCTACAAGGCAACTCTGAGTGTTTCTTGAAAGAACACATTTATGGTAGACAAGATATTGTTTACTCTTATGAAGATCCAATACATTGGCAAGAGATCCAGCTCTAAATTCTCATTTTAGAGTGGGCGTACTAAGACTACTCCAAGGATAATTGTGTTACATGAGTTTCCTGGAACAGATCATGAAATGGGGGGTAGAAAGTAGAAGTTTTGTTGCAGAATGCTCTTGGAATACATAGTAAAGACGTGAGAAATTAGGATTAGACAGAGGGAGAAACTGACCAACAATATGGTGACAACGGGGAGATTCAGCTGACTCTCTGAGGAGCTCTGGAGTTGGGATGGGCTTTCATCTTTGTCCCATATTGGGGGACACCATTGCCCAGCAGCTGATCTCTGGCTGCATTCTACCAAGGGCATCATCTTGAGCTATGCAGATCCCTGTGGCTGAAGGCAATTCCCAGTTGAGAGTTGCAGCTGTGAATGGTCTCAGCCTTGCTATTCCCATAAACTGGGAAAATGAGTGCCTAGGGGGCCTCAAAGAGGGAATCTGGACAGTTGTACAATATCTACTACAATACCATGGATCCAAAATAATTTTAAAAGATTTATTAAGATTAGCAATTTTTTTCTAAAACATGTTTACAAAAATTATCAAATAAATATATATGATAAAACTTAGGAAAATGCTTAAAATCAAAATTAGGAAAAATAATGTGTTCCTTATACAATTACAACTGTATTTGAAGTAGCCAGAAATGTAATACAGATCTCTGAAAGACATTTTTTTTTCCCAAATGAGGGCCCCAGTGATGTACTACACTGTAATTAACACTGAAATTCTGGGAACCACTTTATCATTTCCAGGCACTATAGTTCCAAAGCTGGGAAGTGAACACCGTACATGAGATGATTGATTTCCCATGGATTCCAATGGGCTGAAGTTCCCTTCATTATGCAAATTAATAAAATTCAAACTATACAAAATATATATTAGTCATTGATGATTAATTCATCCATATCTGGGTACTGAGAGTCTGGGTTACTTAAGCCACACAGATTTTTTAACCTTTTCCATTTAGAAAGATTTTATATATATACATTCTCCTTCATAGTTATAATTCTATACTGGTAAAAATTATAAGGAAACTCTAAAACTTTAATATATTGTGAAAATAACTCAGTATTTATAGATAATTTTTGATGTCTCAAGAAGAAGGAACTCAAATGGAGATGATGGTTATTGTATTATTTGGGGGACAACATAAAAACAAGCATTTAAAAAGTACTGTTATATAAAACTATAATTTTTCTCTGTGCATAAAACTAAAAAGCAAATAAGTAATATAAGATTCTACTCTGTAAAAAGTGCTTGTCAAACATTTACAATTAATAACTCTAAGAGTAAAGGGAAAGAAACATACTTCAGCAATATCAGTATATCACAGTTCAAAGTGGCCACCAGCCAAGCATTACTTTGAAATGCCCTGCTGTAACTGTGTACCTGGGGGCCTCCCTTTCTCCTCCAAACTTAGTTTAATATAGAGCAAATCCCACCACAGCTGTATTCAAACTCTCTAGTAACATGACCCTGCAGGAAGATGATCTTTGGCATTAATCCCCATCAAAATGAGAGTTCCCCAAATTGAGAAGCCAATTCCCAGGAAAAACAGTAGAAAATGTGGTTGGAGGTGAGGAAAAAAATTAAGTTTTAAATGTTTAATAGTACTGACTTACTGAACAACATTTTAATTATTTTATATAACAAATCCAGTTAAGAGCAGAGTTGTAATTTATGACAATTAGCATAGTGTAATGCCCTAGTTCCCTATATTTGCTTCAAGGAACTAGTTTTTCCTGTATGTTATTGACACACATAAAACAAACATAATCATCCTCTCTTTGTGCTTAACATGCCATAGACTGAAACCTCTTTGAAAAGAATCTATCTCTATCTACCTCTATCTATACCTATAGATTTATGTCAGTATTTAACTATTAGCAAGCTTATGAGACAGTGATATTGATAATAATACCTCAAATAGAACTAAAGGTTTTGGGGCTTTGAGATCAGAAAACAGAACTATGTTAGATTTAGCTCAGAATATATGCCTATATAAGTTTGCTTGAGTTAGATTAAAATGAGAACTGTAATAAGTGGGTTTAGCAAGAGCTTCCTAGGTTGTTATTTTATGTACTCAGTACACCCCTAACTGCCACATAGCAGAAAGGTCTTAAGAATCTAGTTTAGGAAAATGAAAGAGAAGATTGAAGCAATTGTTTACATCATCTGATTTAAAAGAAAACATCTTTGTTTCAATCCTTTGGTATTTCAAGTGTAATGTGATCAATGTTCCCCATGACTATTGTTGTCATTATTATTGTTATCATTAATTTCCTCTTTATTTAATTCTCTTCTGTGAAAATTTATATATATATATACAACATATTAAAATCCAGCTACATTTTCTGAGTGTAAATTCTGAATATCACTTAGATGACTTAAACTACCTAACAGTTTGAATAGAAAAACTAATGTGATTAATACAGTTAAGACTAATGTTTGCAGCCACTCTCCTAATCTAGTTAATGTCAAAGAGGGATTGTAATTTCCTTTCTACTTACTGACTCAGAGGCAAAGCCTCAGATCTTCTCACAAGATGGAGTATGCCACCTGCTCTAGCTGTACCCAATTGAGTTCAAACCCTGCCTTCACAGGCTAGATGTATTAGGAGCCAGGTAACCACTAGAATTTCTGTGCTAGTAAAATAGCTTATAGTGATGCCAGCTTTAATGGTAGGTTAACTATCTTTAAAGAGTACTTGGCATTTTGCAAGGACTCAATAATTACTAACTGTAATCATAATCTTCCCCCCAACATCCTATAATAATGATTTACATTTATAAATTAAATAAATTGAATCTTGCTTTTCCAAAACAAGAAAATTGTTACAATTTTCTTTATATATACAGAGGAAACATTTTACAGCAGATGAAGATGTGTTTCTTTTCCCTTCCCTCAAAACTTATGCTAACACTCAAAAAAAAAAAATGACATCCAATGTGACATTAATGCATAGATCCTGTCTGTATGAGAGAGCTGAGCTAACCACAGGGCATTTATTTAAAAGGAGAGCATCCTATCATACTTTGCTAATGCTACATTGGTATTGAAAGCTAGCATTTCCTAACCTTTTCCTGTTATGTCATGGCACAGTAGATTATAATTTTCAAGATTACAGGGACTTTGTCTTTTTGTAAACTGATTAATGCTTAGAATGGTGGGTCTTCAATAATTATGTGTTGTTAGGAAAGAGAACTATAAGGAACACTTGCTTCTTGTTTCTTACAGTGCTTAGCAAAATGTCTAGCAAATAGTAAATAAATAGTATTAGTTGCCTGTTATTATTTTGGGGGACCTTTGATTTGTCTCAATTTTCTTATCTGTAAAAAGGGTATCATATTATCTATTTTTTTCTTAAAATCTCTTTTTTTTTTTCAAAATCAAAGTCATCCTCCTCTGTTCACAGTGTCTTCAAACTCTATTAACTTTACGTACTGGTATGAGTGTTATAGCACCCTGATTTTCCTTTGGAGACTTCAAATCCTCCCTTACAGACCAAGTGCGTTTGGGATCTTATTCCATCCATGACTGTAAATCTGCAAGATCCAGGGCTGGATGCCTAAAATTACTTTCATGAATTTTGCTAAAATATTTGGGAAAGACTTGCTCTATTTGGACTCAGCTTCTACACTGATGCAATGGTCTTGCTGCCTCTTAGTGGAGCAGGCTACTGAGCCGGACAAAGAAATCAATACGAAAGCAAAGCTGAAAGATACCGAGTCCTGATCACACTGTCTGAATATCTAAAGCCAAATGAACTTCAGTGAATTTCATTGTTTTGTTTTACCTCAAACTCAGCAAACTTTTTCCTTGAAGAGTTAGACTGTAAATATTTTAGGCTTTGCGCCCCATATAGTCTCAGGTGCAACTATTCAACTTGGATGATGGTATGGCTGTTTGCAATAAAACTTGATTTGCAAAGACAGGTGGCAGGGTAAATTTGGCCCTGGATCATTTAGTGACTCCTGCCTCACCCTGACAAAGTAGAGTTTCTTTGGCTGGCAACCAAAGCAGTTTTAACTAATACCCCCTATATCAGACAATGGATTAACAGAGTTTTAGTTTAGGAACTTGAAAATCATTATTTATACATTTTCCCTGCCTGGTCCCTCTGAAAACAAATCAATAAGGGCCAGAGCTTTTGTCTCTCCCAAACGTTCTCTCAATCTATTCATTCTTTCTAACCTCACCTCTAACTTGTTATTCCAAATCATCATCATCTCCTGCTTGGAGTTCTTCAAAAACTTTTTACATATTTTTTTTATGTCCAGGATTAACCCCTCCAATTATGTTCCACACTGAAGGCCTTATGATGTTTCTATAATGCATATATTTACATATCAAACTCATATCTGGGTGACCTTCTATGAACCCTCAACTTGGTTATATCTCCTGTCATAAAACACATTATTTGATTTATATATTAAAAATTGTTCCTGTTGCCAGAATGAAATTCTGTGAGCCAGAGCAATTTTATTCTCTGTGGCTCTGCTCAACTCTCTCTCTCTCTCTCTCTCTCTATATATATATACCTATAAAATGGATGTTCAATGTATATATTTCTGAAAAGAGGAAAAAATGATTCATCAGGGAATGTAAAGATAAAAATAATGCAGTTTTTCCTGAAGAAAGACTTTAAAAATATAACTTCTCCATTTTTAAAACAATTAATGTCTGTTAAATATATATTTACTATTGTATGGTAATCTGTTAGTTTTCTATGGGGCCAACATTACCAAAATTTTATTAGAATGAAAAGAGAAGAGTGATTTTTAAAAAAATATTTATTTCAAATACTTAATTTTCCAATTATCATTCTATTCCCCTTGACTTCCAAAATTTACTTATAACTCACTATCTAGTTCAAGTCTAGATTCTCATTATATTTCTAACTCAGTCTCTGTCGGTCTGTTCTGTTATTTTTGTACTTATTTTCTGTATCAGACATTTGTATACTTCGTGTTGTATGTAAATTTAATTGTTACAGTTTCTCCTGTGTGCATTTATTTCTTTTATGCCCATGCACAACAAATTTTCCCAGAAATTAAGAGACATATTTTACACTTTTTAAAAAATCACTAATTTAAGTACAGAGCAATGTACACAGAAGATATTCACTAAATTCCTACTAAATGAGTAAATTGCCAAGGAAACCAAAAAAAAGAAATGATCATAAAATTACATCTGGAAGGAATACCATGCCCAGAAAATCATCTAATGACTGCACACATAATTTTTGCTAGCATTATGATGAAGGAAACAAGTGTATTACAAAAACATGAAACATAGCAGATGGCTGGTTTACACTTCACATCACTCACTTGGTATCTTGGTGCGGAGAAATTATTTGATGATAAATTAATGGCACTTTTCATTTCTATATTTGATCTTTAAATGAATTTAATGATACGAATTACACAGAAGTATTTAGGCATCTTGCTTATATGTTATGAGGATGTTTTGTTAAAAATATTTAGCTATGTTAAAAGTACAATGATATAAAGAGAATATGAAAGACTTGTTAGGAAGAAAATATAGAAATATAATTGACCAAATATAAAATACAAACCAAAAATGAAGTGACAATTTTCAAATCCTTTTTAAAATTATGTAGTCTAAAATCATCAAAACTGACTCCAGAAGAAATCAATACTGAAAGAGTAATGATACAAATGAGCAAATTAAAATGAGAAATTTGTCAAAGAATTACCTCTAATCATGGCTCTGGGCCTAGAATTTATATTTCAGAGAGTAAGAGAATGAACACATAATTCCCTTAATATATAAATTGATCCAAAACAAAGAAAAACAGGAGAAAACTACAAATCATTTTTTTACAAAGCTAGTATAAACTTTAAAAATGTGTGTGCCTGAATATGCTTATGCACACATATCAGGGCACACGTGCATGCATAGGCACACACATACACACACACATCAATCTCACTTAAAAATATGAGTGCAGAAAATATAGTGACAAAAACAGCAGAAATTAAAATCAACAAATGATCTCAAGAGTAAGATTTTTACTCTCAGAAGAACATACATTATGTCAAATGGTCCAATAAAGAAAAACAGACAATAATGATAAAAAGTTTGTGATCATATTACTGAGGACACAAACACAAACGGTTAAATCTTTGGACATAATTAAGCATTCACATGTAACTGATACAAATATAATAAGATAATATTGATGCACTGATTGGAAAGATCCAATTTAAAAAAATCTAAAGTATAATACAAATATTTCACCTTACTCTTCTCTTTCACTACTTCATTTTTCTAATTCAGAATTAATATTTTGGTTTGAATTAACATTACTATCATATATTTGGGTAAATATTATATGTTTAGTAAACATAGAGAAGGATCCTAAGTTTGGCAGAATACTATACTCCTTTCAAAGGTTTCTTTGTAATTCCCCCTCTTACTACATCTAATCTTGTAGATAAATTTTAGAAACAGGTTATCTGGTTCCAAAGAATGTGCTAGAGGGAACTGACTGACATTGCTTTGAATTAATAACATAGACTGGAAAGGACTGAGATATTTAAATATTGAGTTTTGCCATGTATTATAAGTAATTCTTTAATTTTTTGTTTCTTTTATATAGACTAGTAAATATCAGTAGAATTTCTTGTTAGGTTTATTCCTAGGTAATATGCATATATACATATATTTCTAACTATAAAATACATGTCTTATATAACTTTAATTTAGTTTTGATAATGTGTAAGAAAGATGTTATTTATTTTATGTGGGTCTGTAATTAGTCATCTATACTTTCTTATTAGTTCTTATTAGTTTAAGTAATCATTATAATTTCTGAAAGTGATAAAATCTTGATTCTTTCTAATACCCACACTTTCATGTATTTTCTAATTTTATTGCTCTTATTTAATAGCCAATTATCTCAAGTTTTACATTCAGTAGTAGTTATGGTAACTGGCATCCTAATCTAGTTTCTGAATTCAAAGGTATCCTTCTAATATTTTGCTATAAACATGAAATACGGTATGCTTCACACAGATGTGCTCTACCAAAACAAGGACTTTATTTCTATCCTATGGTTGTTAATAATTTTTATTGAATTTTATTTGAACTAAATTTTAACATATTTTTAAATTATGGAGGTAATGATATAGTTATTCTCTCTTAATCATTTAATATATTGAAATGCACTTACAGGTTTCTTAATGTTGTACCATCCTTTTGTCCCTGCAACAAATATTTTTGTCATTGACTAATAGCTTTATTTTCTTTTAAATGCTCATTTTGGCATAATTTCAAATGTACAGAAAAGTGGATACAATAGTATTAATAATTATTACAAACTGTAATTTCCCTATAATGGCTTTATCATTGTCTCCTTCCTTCAAATAAGATGCAGAGATGGTGTCCCTTTATCCCCATGTACATTTCAGTGGGTATTTCCTAAGAGGGCAATCTCTCACTTCTATTACAAAACACATGAATTAAAGAAAGAAATATAGGAAATTAGAAAATATTTTGAACTGAATGATACTAAAATATATCAGAGCTTATGGAATACAAACAGCAGTGCTTAAATAGAAATTTATAGTTTCGCATACTTATATTTAAAAAGAAGAGAGGTGCAAAATCCATGATCTAAGCATTCACAATAGGAGACTACAAAAATGAGATTACATTAAAGCTAAAGTAAGAAGAAGAATGGCAACAATAAAGATAAAAGTAGAAATTAAAGACAGAATAAAAAGAAACCATTAAAAATTTGTTTTTTGAAACGATTAGTATATACGTTTCACACATAGTAAGATTGAAAACCAAAAAAGAAAACAAAGAATACCAGGATCAGAATTTTGAATGGTATTTCTACAGACTGTGCAGAAGTGTATTGCTTATTTTCCAAATGACTGCTCTTTTTCTAGATATGTCTTTATTGATTCCTAACTTAATATGCCTATTATCAGACAATGTACTGTCTATGATTTCAAACCTTCTAAATTTAATGAGATTTGATTTATTGTCCATCATATATTCCATCTTGGTAAATGTTTCATAAGTACTTGGGAAAATGTGTATTTTGGAGCTATTTGATTAAAAACATCATCAAACACTTAAATCCTCTTTTTTCAATTATTCTACAACTTACTCAATATCTTGGGGGTGTTTATTCAATAAAAGTATGATAGAGGGGTGTTAGATTCTCTTTAATTTTTTGATTTGTCTGTTCTCCCTTTCAGTATGTCAAATTTTACTTAATATATTTTGGAATCTATTTTTAAGAGCATACACAATTAATATTGTTTTGTCTTCTGGATGAATTGATTCTTTTATCATTATGAAATGTTCCTTTTTATCCCTGATATTGTTCCTTCCTCTGAAATCTACTTTGGCTGATATTCACATTTGATTTCTTATGCTTCTATATCCTAGGTCTTCTCCTTCCAGCCAGATGGTATAATATGGACTAGATTCATACTTTTTTCCTTAAACAACTAAAAATGTTGGATAAAATATACCTATCAGTGGTTTACAGACACTGAACACCATGGAGTATAGGACAGTGACCCTTGAAAGAGGGGAAACAAAAGATATGAGCCCTATGATTGGTCCATCTCACTACCTTTTCTGGCAAAAGGATAATTTTTCTAAGGTTGGATTAATGGAAGTATATTTACAAAGGCAAGTGAATAAATATGGCACACTACACAGATACTAATTTTTCTGCACAAGAAAAATATCAAAATGATTTAAATTATCTAAAATTTATTTGAAATCAAATTATAGATAACAAAGGTTATAAAGATGCAGACGTAGAGAATGGACTTGAGGACACGGGGAGGGGGAAGTGTAAGCTGGGACAAAGTGAGAGAGTGGCATGGACATATATATACTACCAAATGTAAAACAGATAGCTAGTGGGAAGCAGCTGCAAAGCACAGGGAGATCAGCTCCGTGCTTTGTGACCACCTAGAGGGGTGGTATAGGGAGGGTGGGAGGGAGACACAAGAGGGAGGAGATATGGGGATATATGTATATGTATAGCTGATTCACTTTATTTTAAAGCAGAAACTAACATACCATTGTAAAGCAATTATACTCCAATAAAGATGTTAATAAATAAATAAAATATCTATTGACTGTAAAAAGCACTTTTATTTATTCAACAAACATCTAGTTAGTGTTCTAATTTCTAGGCCATAGGCACTAAGGGCTAAAGGCAGAACACTGAAGAGAATGGTTCATGTAATCATGGAATTTGCACATATATAACATATATATTGATGAGAACAAATTAATATGTGAATTGAGAAAAAGACAAAGAATAATTAACAACAAAAGAAATAAAGTTATAAGGAATATTGCCAAAGTAGCTAGTAATCAAAATGTTTCCTTCTGTTGTTTGATACTCGAACAACTGAAAATAATCATTTTATTTAGTTTATGATTCTGTGGGTTAGCTGAACAGTTCTTCTGATCTGGTTTGGATTGGTGGTCTCTGAGAGCTCTTTCATGTTTCCATGGTAATCAACTAAGATTGGCTGGTGGCTGGATGATTCTGAACAGTCTCACAGCATACGTTGGCAGCTGGCTAGGTGCCACTGGGCTGTTTCAGTTTTCTGTATGGACTCTCATCCTCCAAGAGATTAACTTAATTTAGGTTCTTTCACATGGTGACCTTAGGCACTTAAGGTCACCAAAAGAGCGAGCCTCAGTGTGTAAGCACTTTTCCAGATTGCTTGAATCATTCTGCCTAATGCTGCATTGGCCAAAGCAAGTCACATGACTAAAGACAGATCCATGAGGTAAGGAAATAAACTCTACTTCTTGATGCGAGGCCATGTACCTTCAGATTACAGGAATATGGCTAAAAAGGGAGGATTTGTGATCATTTTTTTTTACAATGAATTGAACAAAGATACTACTATAAGGATGTACTGCCATTTTTATATATTAACTTAGGAATAAAAAAGTAAAATCATTCAATGTTGTCAAGTATATGGTTAATTAAACTTCAATTATCTTTCAAACATCTTTATCATTGCATCTGGTTTTTTATTTTATAATTTTCTAATCTTTTAGATAGTGAGCTCTCCGAAAAAAAAATATTGTATTTGTTTTGCTTTCTAAATAATAGGCTCAAAATCTTGGCACGGGGTAAAGGCACAAGTGTTTAAAAAAATAATGAATCATCCCTCAAAAATTTAAGCACAAAATAACATATGATCCAGAATAAATGAAGATATAATGAAATAAAAATAAATAAACATACGCTCCAGAAATTCCACTCCTAGGCATGTACTCAAAGATTTTGAAAGGAAGTAACTTAGTTTGCTCAGGCTGCCATAACAAAATATCACAGACTTATGATATCATTAGACTTATCATAGACTTATCATAGGCTTAAACAACAGAAATCTATTTGCTCACAGTTCTGGAGGCTAGAAGCCAAGATCACGGTGCCAGCAGGGTTGATTTATTCTGAGGCCTCTCTCTTTGGCTTCTAGAAACCATGTTCTCCCTCTGTCTTCACAAGGTCTTCCCTCTGTGCCTATGTCTGTGTCCTAATCTCTTCCTCCGACAATGACACCAATTATAATGGATTAGGGTGCCACCCTCACGATCTCACAAACCTTAAATACCTCTTTAAAGACCCTATCTCCAAATAAAGTCACATTCTCAGGTACTGGGGTTTGGGACTTCAACATGAATTTTGAGGAAACACAATCCAGTCCCTAACAGTAGAGATTCAAATAGATATTCTTATATCA
The DNA here is from genome assembly GCF_008692025.1 of Phocoena sinus. Taxonomy (NCBI): domain Eukaryota; kingdom Metazoa; phylum Chordata; class Mammalia; order Artiodactyla; family Phocoenidae; genus Phocoena; species Phocoena sinus. Next base: position 80,200,744 of record NC_045767.1, read on the forward strand.
GTGTTTATTACAGTTTTATTCATAATAGCCAAAAAGCGGAAACAGTTAAAGTGTCCAGCAAATTAATGGATAAACAAAATGTGTTATAAAACATGGATGTTTATAATAGTGTCATTTAAAATATTTCAGAAAATGGAAATAGTATAAATAACCAGCAACAAAGGAATAATGAAACTATAGTGCATCAAATCCACAAAATATTATAGTCTTTTAGAATGTAAATAGAGTACAGGTCATCTCATAATATTTTTACGGCAAAGTGAATATGCATGTACACCAGAATATAAAAATAAGAAAAACTACATACAAAATTAAAGGAAAACAAAACAGGGATGTTCTTCTTCATCTTAAAACACTGTTAAACTTTTTATTCTTTTCTGTATTAGCTAATCAAATGTGCCCAAACTGGTACAATTCTAATTAACAACCATGTACAATTGACATCAATGACTTAAATTTGCTTATCTGTAGATATTATTTTTATTTTGGCCCATGGAGAACTCCCCAGCTATAAAACAGAAAAGCAAAACAAAACACATTTAAAAAGAAAGGACTTTATTGCTTTGAACTGATTATGTAATGGTAAGGATAAGGATTTTCATTTCTCAGGAAGCATTATCTCCTATGTGTTATCCTATGTGTCTCCTATGTGTCTCCTATATTATCTCCTATAGCTATCCAGTGTTATGGTCTCTAAGAAAAAATACTGATAAGGATTAAAAAAGATAAAAAATCCCGAGATTCCCTTTTTTTCATGGCTAAGAATATTAAATTTTCAGTTTCATTGGATGAATAAATACTAACAATTCATATGCAACACAGCAAGAAGATTTACCTTGTAATGACTAAGTCAGAGTGAAAGATATAGTACATTGAACAATCAGTGACTTGTTCAAAATGCAAGTTATTTGGAATAATGTTGCTGAAATATCAGAGATCTGTTAAGTCAAACTAAAGAAAGAGCAAATGGAGGAAGCTAGAAATATCAACTTCCATAAAGTAAAACCACTATTCACAAGTCACATAAATAAACAATTGCTTTTAATGAGGCTGTTTACAGTAACAGCCAATATTAAAAGCAGCCAGGGCTTTCTTTTTCCCTTTACGCACATTATTTGACCACCATTATAAACTCTTAAATTACAAGGTCTTTTGTTAAGGTACCAGTTCAACTTCGAATTTTTAAAAATATATCCAAACCAAAAATTCTCTACTTAAATATCACTGCCTAGATGTTTTAATCTACTTTTTCTTTTGTTCTTCTTTTCTATCAGTCTTTTATATGAGATAGCAAATTACCCAGTTCCTTCAGTACCTCTCTGAGGTTAACATCATTTTATATTCATTAGACCAATAGGTCAAATGAGGCACAGAAAGGTTAAGTGATGTCTACTTAAGTGGTTTCAGGCTTTCTACCAACTGAGTTATGGATGAAGCTTGAAACTTGGTCCCTTGGTGTCTTTTGCTCTAATCAACTGACAGTACATAAGTATTCTTAATTAAGTTTCCATGATGACATGAAACAACAGTTATGTTACCCACATTAATATCATGATTTCTGACAGAATAATCACAGCCTATTTAGTGTCATTGTGAGATATCATTAGGAGCATTTCTATTTATAACTTGCACACATATATAGCAAGGTTAATTTCTCTAGTCATGTGACTTATCTCAGGGCAGATTGGACCAGTCTTCCTGAGTTTCATAAAATCTCTAAAGCTTACATGTATTTGGCCATTGATTTTACATCATGAAATGGTTCACGCTACTTTAATCAAAATCAACACTAATGCTCTCAGTTCTATAGATAGAGGTCTTGAAGCATCTTCTCTAACTTCTAAATATAGGAGTGCTTCAGGTTCCACTCTTGCTGCTTCTTCTCTTCTCTATCCACACTCCCCATCTGCACTGTTTTATCTAACCCCATGACTTTAAATACTATTCATGGTTGATAGATTCCAAATTTATTTCTTCAATTTCTACTTTTATCACCAAACTTATATATGAAAATCCTAATTTTAATTACTCTTAGATATCTAATAATTACTTCAAAAATAACATATACTAAATGGAACTCTTAGCTTTCTCTTCCACGGTTCATCTTATACTATGAGCCAGGCACTGTAGCTAATGATCCTTTCAACAGAAGCAGAATGTAGCTATGAAAATATTAAAGTGATTATTAGACATTCAGTTCAATAAACTACCTTAAGGTAAGAACAGACAGAGATTAGACTAAGACTGAGAAATCTGAAGAACACTACCATTGTGTGGGATTGTGTAAGCTTCACTGGAGACCAACAGAAAGAGAGAGCAAAGAGACAGTTTCCTCTAATAGCACATAATGTAAGACAGATCTTAATTGACTTAAACAATCAAACAGTTAAAGCAAATGGAAAAAAAAGTAAAAAATAATCTTTTGAAAATATTGTCAAGTTGGGAAGAAAGTAACCTCAGACAAAACAAATGAAAAGTGGAATTAGGGTAGTAAGAAAACTTCAAAAATCACCTTTTCCATTTAGTATCTGACAAACCTTGATGACCTTATGTGTTTATCTGTTTAGAGTTCATGAGGTTTTGGAACAAGGAGATAAAAATTAGCATATTTTACATTCAAGTTATCAAGTAGGAAAACTTTTCCAAAATGCAAAACATTATCATATTGACAACACCTTCTCCTAGATATAAACCTTCTGCCAAAAATGAAACTTGTGTCTTAACAATGGTATGAAAGGTGTGAAATGTATCTCCCTTGAAAATTAATAACTTGAAGCCTATTACTATGTAAGTTAGGAGTTGAAGTCATGCCACCTATGTATTCTGAAAATCACTGTGGAAATAAACAATCATGGTCTTGCACTGGAAAAGCTCTCAAGCATTAGGCAGATAAAAGCACAACTTGCCTCTGGAAAATCAGCTTTAATCCTTAGATAAAAGTCTTGGTAACATGTATGCAATGTAAATAATAATGATAATAATAATAATACATAGAAACAATATACTGCAAATGAAAGCAAGAAGAATCAGACAAATGAATGCTTCAATATCGGCCTTATCTTTCACAGATAATAAAAATGAAATCCTATGTTTCATGATATAAAAAGAAAGCTTGAAGAAAGGAAAAAAGAAGAGAAAATGCAAACCACCAAGAAGATTTAAAAAGCACAAAATTGAGAAATGAAAGATGTGATATTGAAAGTAAAAATTAAACAGATATGTTTTTCACTATATTATATATACCAGAAGACAGAATTATTAAAGCTGGAAGAAAGGTTCAAATATTTTATCCTAAATGGATGGTAAAAGAGATAGAATGCAGAAAAGGAAAATTAAGAAAAACACTTCTTAGTGTCAGAAAGTCAAAAAATATGATTTTGTAAATGTTAGGGTAAACCATATGAATATGCCATTGCAGAGGGGGCAAAATGACTGAATATCAAGGTTTTTATAGCTAACCCTATAGGAAAACCCAAGTAAAGCACTAATTAGTTATTTTGCATTAGTAAGTGAAATTAGCAAGATTGTTGGATACAAATCATTATGTAACAGACAGCTGTATACCTATAAACTAGCAATAGTCTGTGCAAGGTTGTAATCAAATAAGTTATCATGTACAAATGGAAACAACAACAACACATACCTGAGGATAAACTAACACTTAAAGGAACAGCTTTTTAATGGAGAAATATATTAAAATTTATTGAAAAGCACTAATGAGTTTCAAGATAAATGGAAGGGCAAAGTTTCTAAACTGATCTTTTCTCCATATCTATCTCACTTATACACACACATACATAAACACACACACATACGTAAGCACACACACACACACACTCACCACATTAACATTAAAGGGTGAGAAAATACTTTTGTCCTTTTACACCAATCTAGTCCCTTTGTCCCCACTTAAAAGGATATAGGCTGACTGCTTTAAATAATTAAATATTAGGTTCTTATACATTGAAGTTTACAGAAACTGGATTTTCTAAAGATAGGTTTTTGATAGAAAATTTTAACAAAATAAGGATAAGCTGGTACAGCCACTATGGAGAAAAGTATGGAGGTTCCTAAATAACCTATTTATAGAGCTACCATATGATCCTGCTATCCCTCTCCTGGCCATATGTCCAGAGAAAAACATGGTCCGAAAGGATACATGCACCCCAATGTTCATTACAGCATTGTTTACAATAACCAAGACATGGAAGGAACTTAAATGTACATCGACAGAGGAATGGATAAAGAAGATGTGGTACATATATGCAATGGAATATTACTCAGCCATTAAAAAGAATGAAATAATGCCATTGCAGCAACATGGACGGACCTAGAGACTGTCATACTGAGTGAAGTAAATCAGACAGAGAAAGACAAATATTGTATGATATGGCTTATATGCAGAATCTAAAAAGAAATGATACAAGTGAACTTATTTACAAAATAGAAACAGACTCACAGACTTAGAGAATGAACTTATGGTTACCAGGGGGAAAGGGATAGTTAGGGAGCTTGGGATTGACATGTACACACTGCTATATTTAAAATGGATAACCAACAATGATGTACTGTATAGCACAGGGAACTCTGCTCAGTATTATGTAACAACCTAAATGGGAAAACAATATGAAAAAGAATAGATACATGTATATGTATAACTGAATCACTTTGCTGTATACCTGAAACTATCACAACATTGTTAATTGACTATACTCCAATATAAAATAAAAAGTTAAGAAAAAGAATAAGCATATGGAGAAAATAATTTAAAAATTATTCAGAGTATACTTGTTCATACATTATAGATATATATATACACCATGTGTTCTGAAAAATAGTTGATGATAGAATAAAATATTTTAAAATTTTCTTCTTAGGAATACCCAAGATATACGGCAGCTGTATTTAGTAAGTTGCTAAAATTTTCTTCTTTTAAATGTGTTATTTTCTGAAAGGGGTAAAAATAATCTTAATAGCATGTCTTTCAACTTTTGAATTTAACATAATTTAGTTGTTAAAAAAATAGTAATCTCAGGCTTCCCTGGTGGCGCAGTGGTTGAGAGTCTGCCTGCCGAGGCAGCGGACACGGGTTCGTGCCCCAGTCCGGGAAGATCCCACATGCCGTGGAGCGGCTAGGCCCGTGAGCCATGGCCGCTGAGCCTGCGCGTCCGGAGCCTGTGCTCCACAACGGGAGAGGCCACAACAGTGAGAGGCCCGAGTACCGCAAAAATAAATAAATAAATAAATAATAAAAATAGTAATCTCTTGTTAATGGGTTACCCCCAGTTGTAAGTAATGCTTGGATTTAGTTTTGACAGCCAAAAATCTGATACGAGAAATTTATAAGCATCTGCATGATTGACTTTGTGCCATCATTTTAAAATATGGCTCACTTACAAGCTCACAGTTTTGTCTAGATATTCCCTATCAGAGTGTGCAATTCAAACAGACATAGCATCTCTGATGAGGCACAAGGCAAAATCTGGGGTTCCATTATTTGAGCACTTAACCTGCTATAAAATATAATTCAAACAGTCAGCTCTCTCTGTGAACCTACTTATTGCAGTTGGAGGATTGTCCACAACCCTTACCTGCTTCTTCAGCTTCCTTTTAAATAAGATTCAATGTTTTCTGTACAGTGTTTTTTAACCATGAAATTCTACTTGAACAAAATACAGATGTAAAGTATAGTCGTCCCTTGGGATCTACGGGGCATTGGTTCCAGGACCCCCCCATGGATACCAAAGTCCACAAATGCTCAAGCCCCTCTATAAAAAGGCATGGTATTTACATATAACCTAAGAACATCCTGTTATATACTTTAAATCATCTCTAGATTACTTATATAACCTAACATATAGTAAATGCTATGTAAACATTTGCCTGTGTGAGGCAAATTCAAATTCTGTTTTAGGAACTTTCTGGATTCTGTTTCAAATATTTTTAACCTGCAATTGGTTGAATCTGTGGATGCAGAATACATGAATACAGAGGACTCACTGTATTATGTGAAACTCTGTAAGAAGTTTTCTGGAAAATGGTAACAGAATAAAATAAACGAAGGTGAAATCAGTAACTCTCCCTACCTCATGTGTGTGACACCTCCTTCAGAAGTAAGTTACACAGAGCCCATGGCTAGGCAGCCAATTGTGGCTGAAGCCTGTCATGCCCTTTAGGTACAAAGAGATACAGTTGCTGAAAAAGTTTAATTTAGCTAGTCTCAAGGTTGAAAAAATCATATAAATGATCCTTGTTTGGTTTCTCCTAATAACTCCAAAAACATAAAATGAAAGAAAAGAAAAATGTGCCGTTTGGTCAGAACCAATCTCAAATTTCTATATAAACTCCAAATAAGATAGACAAAATAAAATGCCACTTCAAATCATAATTCATTTTTCTTTATATTGAGATTTTCCAGAGTGGCACTATTGACATTTTGGATTGGATAATTCTTTGCTGTAGGGGGCTGTCTCGTGCATTGTAAATGTTTACCAGTGTTCCTGGTCTCAATGACTCACTGCATGTTAGTAGCGTACTCCCAGATCCAGTGGTAACAATCAAAACTGACTATACAGATATGACCAAGTGTCAGGTGGAGCAAAATGCCCTCCCTTGAGAACCAATGGTCTGTAATAAAGCCCATAATATGGATTTTTCTTTCTTTTCACAATATGGTAGTTCTGACATAATCTGGGGATTGTGGCTATTCATTTAGATAAGCAATTAGGAGTTTTCTGGTTTTATAAAGAAACCTGTCTGTAGGTCTACTATGCACTGAATGTTTGTGTCCCCTCCAAATTCCTATGTTGAAGCCCTGATCCTCCAAATGGGATTTGGAAGTGGGATCTTTGGGAAGTAATTTGGTTTAGATATGTCATGTGGGTGGAGCCCCCATAATGAAATCGGTACCCTTACAAGAAGAGGAAAAGACTAGAGTCCTCTGTCTACAATGTGAGGACACAGAATGAAGCTGGCCAGCAGCAAACTAGGAAGTAGGCTCTCACCAGACACCAAATTCAGGTGACACCTTGACCTTTAACTTCCCTATCTCTAGAATTGTGAGAAATAAATGTTTGCTGTTTAAGCTACCCAGTCTATAGTGTTGATATTTTGTTGTAGCAGCCCAGACTAAGATATGTCTTATTACTTAAAATGTAGAAAAAATGTCACAGCTATAGGCTTTATTTCAGAATGACACTACAGTTTATGATCAATGATATAGATCATAGTATAATGAATTGTCAGTCAAGTTAATGATTTTGCACTACTGATTTAACAACCAATAAAATTTCTACATCTAAATCAAATTTGAACTAATTAATACTGATCATAAAGTTGGTCCATAATATTGACCATGTTTTTTCTATTCTGTTGTGAAACATTTAAAGACAGAATAAGAGACAGCAAAAATTCTTTTCTACCATAAAAGTATTAAAATTTCTTGTCTTAAATGTATATATTCCTGATTTTTTTAAATGACTTTCTAATTAGAAATAGAAATATTTCTATAGCATGTAAATAAATACATCTCAAATCAATAGCAAATATCTAATTTACTATGAAACAGTAAAGTCATTATTATTACACTAAGGAGAATAAAGATGCTTCATTATATATATTCACTTACTCTTGTCCTCAGAAGTCTTAATAGTGAAATAAGAAGCATGAAACTAAGATAACAAGAATAGATGAAAAATAGTGGGAACTTAGAACAACTAAGAAAAGACCAGACTTACGTAGTAAGTTTAGAAAGATGGCTATAATTTAAATATATGAAAATCAATCTGTTTTCTTCATATTAACATTACTCAACTTGAACACATAATAAAAACCTACATTCACTTGAACACATAATGGCAAACAAAATATAAACCAACGAGAAATAAAGATAAAAAGAAATATATTGGTCTTTAAGAAAATAAACAATAAAATTTCTGAGCTATAGAAGAAAAAACATTTTTAAAGCAAAGAAAGAGATTATCTTCATGGATGGGAAAACTGAATAATCTGAGAATTATATTACAATAGTAGCTAGTACCTATTGGATACCTGATACATGGTATACATTATAAATATTTTACATAATTTTTTTCAAAAATGTTTACAAATATTCTGATGTTGTTACTATGATGGAATCCAAGTTGGAAGAATTAAACTTCTAAAATCACTAGGTAAAGGAACCAATCTATGAAATTAAGTGGAGTCTAAGCTCCTAGACACTCCTTTAGTGTTTTCCTGTTAGTTTTGAATCATAAGATATTGGAAAAGAAGCAGCTTTTACTAATTCTGTCATGACAAGATATAGTTACTTTCACTTAATATATTTATTTTCACTTAATCTGAAAATGATTATAATTCTATAATCAATATATGTTGAGAGTTTAATATGGCATGAACTGTTCTGAGTTTTGGAGATATTTAAAAAATAGTGTTGGGGTCTGCTTTTTCCTGAACATATAATGTTTGTCTTAGGACCAATTTATTATATAAATAACGTACATAATTTGTATAATTAAATGTATAACATTTAATTAACCACAAACCTAATATAATTAGGAAAACAAGCTGAATTAAAGGTAAATATCTAATAGTGTGTATAAGATAGTATGAGATTGAAAACTTCATTTATATATTTCAACTTTTAAAAATACTTTAATTCTTATTTGATGTGATTTCAACTATAATATATAGCCATAAAAATATCAAATACATGCTCCTATCACTGATTCTTAAAAATAATCATATACTATTTGCAATTACAAGTGTTTTTCTAAATTGAAAGATTAAAACAGAAAATTAGAAATTAAACAAAACTTGTGGAGAAGCTTGAATAGTTCTATAGTGACAGGTAAGAAAAATATTATTGGCTTATGTTTACATTTTTATTTAATCTGCTTTTTTTCCCCTGTGCTCATAATATATACTAGAAAAAGGGGGTATTTAATACAGCAGTAATTATGTAAGAAAACATCAGGAAATAGGCTCTTCAAGGAATATTAATTTTCACTTTAGCTTGAGAATTGCCTGAGGTACATATGAAGTCTTTTTTGCCTTATATCTTACAGTGGTCCTGAGGAATAGTTCGTTGAATTTAAATATAACATTATTTGTGTCGTTGCTACAAATGGATTAAAAGAACATTGCTTTAATTAGTTTGGAAGATATGTCTCTAAACTAAAGCCAATGTTTTACATAATTAAAATAACAATATACGAATATATCTACTATTATAACACTTTAAAATTTATACAAATTTAACACTTCAAAATTTATACAAAGTACAGTTTCATAAGTAAAGATCTATCAATCAGGACTTTAAAAGTTGCGGTAATTTTTTACTAAAATGATAATTTAAAATTTAACCAAAGTTAGAGACCAAATGATAATAGGGATAGAACTTGCCTTCCTGTGTCATTTTTATTGTCTACAATTGGCACCAGTCAAGATCCCAGCAGAGTGTGTTCTGATGAACGATTCAAAGGAGCACTGTTGCCATTTTCAGCCCATTAAATACAAGACTAGAATAGGAAGACATAATAATGTGAACCCTGATATTTAAAGTGTGGTTTTCTTCTTATAATTCAATCTAATTGCATTCTTCCTTGGATGGTCAAAACAAATTCTGTGTTCTTCTAGAAGTTCACCTGCCTGCCTCTGAACAGGCACTAATAAGTAAACTTCAGTGATAGAAACAGGTAATGGGCTCTTTCTTGTGAGGTCAGTGCTTTCAATTTTGGTCACTGAGTCATACTGCCATGAGAAAGCAACTGTTACATTTTTCTCTCTGTATTGTTGTTTCCCATCAAATGGAAAAGAAAAGTTTTCAAATATCTTGGTAGAAATCATATTATGGTATTTATCTGCTGTAACTCCCAAGAAAATTTGACTGAATTTTTTTATAAATCACGAAGAAATAGCTTCAAGTTCGGTGTTAAATAAAAAAAAAAAAAAAACTTCCCAAACTGAAAGGAAGGAACAGAAAGAGATAGAGACAGAGAGATAGGGACAAAAGAGAGACAGAGAGAGAAAGAAGCTTAATAAAACACAAAAATTGTAATTTTGAGAGAATAGATTTCCCTTCTTTCCATACTTTTGTGTAAGACCGTTAGCAAAAGTGAAAAATATGTAATGGATTAGCCAGCAATTATTAATTCATGATAAACAACAGAAGTTGAAAATTTTAATTTAATTATGTTTGTAATTATGAAAACATAAGCAGGTAAAATTTATTGTCAACTTGAGTGTGGAATAACTTTGTAATTGACAGTACTTTAGAGCTAGTTTTAATTCTAGAGATATTTGAAAACAATATTTGTCTCCTATTTCTAAGGTTGCTTGCCCATGACAAATTTGGCTATGATAAATTCATTTTTATATGTAGAGTTCCAAGATTTGTAAAGGAAACAGTACTGAAATATTTCTTATTTTTTAAGCTTGAATATGAGCAGGCAGATCAAGGAGTATCAAACAATAGATCTTGATATATCTGATTCTAAAGAAGACAAAGTTCATTTCTGTAATGAAATTCCTATTATTATTCTCACTTTACATATGTGGAGTGCAAAGCAGAGGGAGATTGAATAATTTCACCATGGCTGCACAACTAGTAAGTGATGGTTCTGATTTAGACAAAATCAATCTCTTTCCAAACTCTGTGCTTTTGACCATTACACTATGCTGTCCTACATTTTACAAGTAGGATTTTGAGAACTAAGAAATCAAGTTATTTATCAAAGTAAGAAAGTGACTTACTTATTTGGTGCAAAAAGTAAGCAATTCTGACTCCCCATTATGCATGCATACATACCAAACATTTGGCCAAATGGTCAACTGTCACTGTTTCAGTATTGTATATGTGTCACGTATATGCTAACTCTCATCAAACATTTCTTTCTCATAATGATTTTAATGACAATCAAGAAATATTTTAATAATAATTTAAGTTTATTTAGCACATTCTTTATGAGGGATGGAAAGTTGACAGAAAAATAGACATCAATCTTACTCCATGTATTTAGCAACTGTGGAAGCAGACTAGATTCCTGGAAATATGTGACAAGGAAATACCTGACAAGCAGACTAGATTCCTGGAAATACCTGACAAAACTTAGGTTCAGATCATACTTATATGTCAGTTGAAACTGGAACTGTCACCAGAAAATGGTTTTTATTTTGCCTATTTGACAAGAGATGAGATTTGGTTTTACTTTATTGAAGTTCTAACTTGCCAAATTAAACAATGTAATTTTGTTCTCCTAATGCAATTACGCTTCCCCACAAGACAATGTCTTTATGGAGCTGTTTACCTCTCGGCAGGGTGGAGGGGGGAATAATACTAGTTTAAGAGAGTTTTATTTTAGAAACCATCACTTTTAGCCTAAATACTACAGTAAACACCACTGATAAATGCGTTGCAGTTTGCAATTATTCCTATTTCCAAATGATAAATGTGATTTTTAAAAAGAGGTGATTGAGCAACATTTATAAAGTCTATGCATCTTCCTGATTCTAATGCACCCCCCAAATGATTCCATAATCTGAGCCCAAATCCTGCTCTTTTCACTTTCACCTGCCTGTCAATTGTCAGTTTAAGGGAATCAGCTATATACATATATATATATTTTTTTTTCCTATTCCTCCTACGAAAAACGATGGAAATTTTCACATGACAGTTAATAATTGCAGAAGTTCCACAGGGACTAATATTCAATGCGCTAGTTGAAGCATGAATGTCTGGATACAATTATTGAAGTCATTTCCCAGTGCACTGCAGGTATCCTCTAACGATGAGGGGTGAATAGATTTATTTACTGCTCTCATCCAAAACTTCAGTTTGATGAATAAACCAGTTTGCATCCATGTGAATCTCTCGTGCATGTTAGGTTCAGCCTCTGCCTATTCCACTGTCTAAAAATAGAGAAGAAATTCTCTTTCCCCTTCCCTTCATCTGGACACTAAGGTCTTTCACAGTGTAATACTTCCATTAGATGCATATTCATTATTATTTGATATAAGTATAAGAAATCAAAGAAATGCCCCATATATCCTAAGTTATTTGAATAATATAATTAAAAATCAGATTAATACGAACAAGAGAAACTTGATAGATGGAGATTTTCAAGGTCACAATCTGACGTCAATTAGTTCAAGCTATGGATCTGGGGGTGGGGTACAGATGAAGAGTACAAAAAAAAAAATATAACATGTTGTGTTCTCTTTCATTCCTTTGGGTGAACAAGCATTCCAAATATGCTAGGTGTTATTGTGATTCCAAGTCATCTCATGAATTTCAAAAAAAAAGACTGAAAATAAAATATATACTGTAGTAACTCATCTCTTTCAGAAAGTGTGTTGGTATGTGAGGCAAAACCCATGTAAAACCAAACAAAGCCAACAACAACAACAACAAAAGACAAAGGTATTCTAACCCAAGCTGTAACTTAACGATACAATTTAGAGTACAGAAATTAATAGAGTACAAAACAGAATTAGCATGCTTTTAAAACTATATATTATGTGTTACTCTTGATTCATTTTCTTTAATGTAATGAGGCAATAACCTGCTTTCCTTCACTTCCTTCTGGATCATTCCTTCCTAGAAAACAATTGCTAAATATGCCTAGAGTTCACAAAATATTAAAAGCAATTGGATTTTTTATTAAAAATTGATATAGATTACAGCTGTCTCCAGTTTAGTTTAGCATTGGACACTGAGAGTAACTTAATGGCTTCTACTGTATGAGAATTCAGAGTTCCAAAGAGCTACATTCTTCTCCAAAAAGGATGAAAAATAAATTTTCTATTTCCCCTCTATCAATTGTGTAAGCTTTGAAGTAATCTCAAATCTCATTTCATCAATTTCCTACCTTTTCTCTCTGCCTCCACTGGTTATTTTTATTATTTCCACCATGACTTTTGCTGAGATCATTTATTTTCCTAGTTTTTGGTTTTGTTAGGAGGCAGATCTGTATCAGTATTAGGAGTTGGTATGGTGTTTGGGAGAGTACTGAGTGATAGTAAAAATACCTGGCTTCTAGTCATGGCACTGGTCCCTCAAACTCAGTTGTCAGAACTCCATCTAGTACACCTGCTATATTCCAAGCACCTGGTATCATTCATGGAACACAGTTAACTGCTCAACAAATATTTGAAGGGATGAAGGAGAAAAGAAAGCAGTTGGATTTTAGGAAGTAGTTTAATTCTTTTCACAAATTCATTCTAGTTGAGAAGAAAGGGAATGACAAAAAAATATATAGACAAGTAAGTTAAGAGTAAAAGTAATATGTACTAAGAAAGTAAATTAGGAATTAAGGCACACTAAATAGGACAGACTATAACATAATAGGGAAGCAAGGTAGGCCTCTGTTTGCTGGGGACATGTAAGTAACCTGCCCCATGGCCTGTTATATCTGTTTAAATGTCAGTAAGACACTCAGATCATCCAACACTGAAGCCCTGCTCTCTCTCTCATACTACATACTCAGATATATCCTTCCTCCTATTTTAGCTATCTTAGCTCTTTCATTCATACAGTTAAGGTAACCAGAAACTAAAGAGTCATCACTGCCATCTCATTCTTTCAACTAACATAGCCAGTCTATCACAAAGTACTAATGATTTTGCTTTCTATTATCTCTCAGTATTCATTTCCTTAAATCTCCATCTTCACTACTACCTATATCAGTGTTTAGAAATTCACCTACATTAAAAAAATTCTTTTTTGAATCCACTTTGGTCCTCTTCTAATGCATCACCCTCATAGCAGCCAAATATTTTTAAAAGTTAATTTTATAATACCAGCTTCCTAACTTAGAACTTTCAGTGCCTTTCAATTTCTCCTCATATAAAGAAAAAGAAATCTCTTTGGTGCCACTGTAAAGAATCATCATTCTACTCTCTGCTTTTATGATATCTTAAATAAGTGGAATCATGCGGTTTTTGTTTTTCTGTGACTGGCTAAGAGTGGCCATCAGAAGGTGGGTCTCTTAACTAAGCTCATTTCTGCAAAGATTAAGATGCTCAGGCTTCTAAAGGAAAGACATTTGTCCATCCTCTTTGCACAGCTCATTTGGTGTCCACACGTATTCCAAAGGCATTTCCCCTTTGGAAGATGGGGTGGCAATGTAGACAAATCTCTAGCCCCAAAGCTAGTAATGCTTCTTTTTAAAGGTGGTAATTAAAAAAGGGGAAGAAAGTGAGTCATTGAGGAATTTAGGATAATTTTAAGGCTTATTTTCTTTGACCTCAAGCCAAGTAAGCATCACTCCTGAATTTTTTTCATATGTTCCTAAAAATGGTTATCTAACACAGTGTAATAACCATATTACAGACAGGCCTGAACTGAGATACATATGGCCGTATATTTAAAAAAATAAACAGAAGGAAAAATAAGCTAACAGAAGGAATTTAGTAGGCCATTAGGATGGAATGGGAGTCATATCGTGATTAAAATTTTCAGTGTCCATATCCCACACTCTTACATAGACAAACAAATCACAAAATAAATATGCACATAATGTTTTTAAATTTAAAAAGTATTAGGAGTATATGTAAGTCACTTGAGAAGAGGTAATATAGCTAATCTTTGCTGATGCTTAATAATTGTGAATGTATCAATGAAAATATATTTGTTTATGTACATGGATGATGAATAAATAGAAGACATTTTCTTCTTTATAAAAAAATGAAGAACCTTCTTTTTAAATAGTTATATGTAAACTTCAGGACACAGTATGTTAAAATACTTATTCAAAAGAAATATGTAGATAATTTCACTTAGGTAACATGGGTTCTATTTTTGTTCGATTGGCTTGTATACTGCAACTAGTGCTTTTTCCTAGTTTTGAAACCATAACTTGAAACTATTTAGGACCTTAGAAAATTTTCCTTAGATAAAAATCAATCAACTTAGAGAATATGAACTGTTATTCTAATTATTATTACTTAAGTGATTTATTATTTGTATTATATTTCAAATTTCCTAAGGATTAGATGTAACATTGTACAGATTTTATTTAAATCAAACAATGGTAGAAGTTCAGCAGAAGGTTAGCCAGATCTAATAATTTGCAATAAGAAATATGAAAAAGCCTAAGAAAAGTTGGAAAGTATGTACATTAAGTAAAAAGGAACTATAATGAGAGCTTTAAGTCCTTCAGGAGAATTTTAAAAGTTGTTAATAGAAAGGAGAAGAAAGAAAATGGTTTTCATATTAGAATACTGAGAGAACTTTGGGAAAATTTCTATTCCAAAGGCAGTTTTCATACAGCATCAGATGGTGCCCTCGACAAAGATTGACATCCAAAATGAGAAAGTTACAGAGCAAGCAGAGGAATTCAAGTCCAATAAATCACCAGGACCATATGGTATATATCTAAGATTTCTGAAGGAAATAAGTGTGAACTAGCATAAATACAGGGGAAAAAAGTAGTCTGAAGTATGGCTTTAATGGTAGTATCTGCTTTTAAAGATTGGAAGATTACTAATCTAGTATGTAGAAAATAAAGGGAAAATTTTAAGTGTTAAGTAAATAATTTAATATGTTCTGCCTGTATTAACCAGTTATGTTGGATAATCTTTCTAATAATATTTAATCTAATAATATTTCTGTATTATTCTTTATCTTTTCTGGATTCTGTTTATCATCAAGCTTTTCTTCCATCTGTCTCTCTCTCTTATCTTGGCTATTCTTCCAGCCATACATTGTGTTTGTGCTGTGTAGGGCAAAAACAGGTTAATTAGTTGTGCTTTCACAATGATCCTTCCTCATAAAATTCACAGGTTTTCTTTTCTCCTGTGGTTGTTTTGTTGTTGCTTTATTTTTTTTTCTTTTTTCAAGTGATAGTAAATTGGAATACATTTGATTTCACACAGAGCTGGTATTGCTCCATTTTGTTTTTTCAGCCATTAGCTCATTCTGTTACATGGCTTTGCAATCCAGTTAGGACTCAAAACATCTATTAATCTGCAATTTGAAAAAGTGAAAACTCAAATGAATTTGTTTACTTTTTGTGATGTATTAGATACCTACAGAAAAGTGCACTAATCATTAGTATATGATCTCAATAAATTTTTACACATACATGCAGTAATGTAAACTACAGCTAAATCATCATTAAGAACATTGCAGCCCTCAAGAAGTTTCCCTTTACACTCTGCCAATCAATATTACTCCAAAGCAACCACTATTCTAAATTATAATACCATCAATTAGTATTGTCTATTTTTAAACTTCAAATACATGAAATCATACCAAATATTTTCTGGCTTCTTTTGCTCCAAATAATGTCTCTGAGATTCATCAATGCTGTAGTGTCTATCCATAGACTAATCTTATTCTATTTCTATGTATAATTTCATTTTATAATATACCATATTTTATTTATCCACTAATCTATTGACAGAATTTTCAGCTAATTCCATTTTTGTCTCTTAAGTGTAAAGCTGTAATAAATATACTTGTACTTATGTCTTTTGCTGAACATATGCACTGTTTTCACTTGATCATAAACTTGAGTAAAATTGTTAGTCATAGAGCAAGTATTTAATCAAATATAGTAAATAATGCCAAACTGTTGATACACTTAATACTCAAATAACAATATATATGAGAGTTCAATGGCTTCACATGTTCACAGACGTTTGGTATCATCAGTCTTTCCATGTTTAGCTATTGGGTGAGTAGGTAAGGGATGCCCATTGTGGTATTAATTTGCATTTCACTGTGGAGTAATAACATTAACACATTTTATGATGTTTATTGGCTATTTGAATATTGTCTCTTTCAAAGCATCTATTGATTTTTTGGTTCATTAAAAAACTAGGTCTTTCATCTTTCTCTGATTTCTAGGAAATATTTATATATTCTGGATTTGAGTCCTTTGTTGAATTTATCATCTATCTATCCATTTATTTATCTATAGATGGATGTAATAAATTTTACTGAAGTTCAGAGAAGTTTATTTTGTGCTTGTGCTTTTGGAATCCTGTTTTAAAAATCTTTGCCTACATCAAGATCATGTAGATATTTTCCTATAATTTAATCCAAATGCTTTACTGTTTTACATTTCACACTTAGATATACGATTCTTCTCTAAATATATTTGATGTACAGTTTGAGGAAAAGGGTTAATGTTTATGTTTTTCCAAAGGAAAGTCAAATGACTCCTGTATCATTTATTGAAAATACCATTTTTCCTTACTGAATTTCACTGCCATCTTTGTGGTAATTCAAATTGAATTGAATTTTCTATAGTATTCCATTATTCAATCACCTATCCTTTGCCACTGAAAGGAATTTAAGTCCATGGCCCATAACCTCTTGTGGTTCTACAAGATCTTTCTAACTATTCTACTGGAGTTTCCAAAGATTACTCAGAAAACAAAACACACACACACACACACACACACACACACACACACACACACACACACGCTGAGAGAAAGATTGAGAAAAAAGGAAAGCTTAATTCACTCATGGGAATGCATTTGCCAGATTATATCAACCATATGGAAGAAAAGTAAAAATGTGCCATCCATATTGCCACCAGAGTCATCTTTATAAAGCATGTATCACATAGTAATAGTCCTCTGATCAAACATCTTCGGTGTTTTCCATTGTACTTGGCCCAACATTTAATCATATTGTGGTCTGTGATAAACCCCCCAATCTCATCTCAAACCACTTTCCTGTGGCTATCAATGCTGTATCCACACTAGTCTTGTTTTTTTTTTTTATCAAACAAGGCAAGTTTTTGTGTTCACATTTCACTTGGAAAGCTGATGCCCAGGTTTGTGCTCTGCTGAATCAGTTTCATCATTCTGATCTCAAAGTACATTTCCAGTTCAGAGATACATTGGTTCACCAAATCTAAAATGTCCTACACTCACATCTAACAGTTCCACCCCACCTCACCCACCCCAAAGTCTTTCTATTATATTTTTCCATTTTATTTTATTGAAGAATTTGTCAACTCCTGACAGAATCTCGTTTATATACCCAATGTATCTGTACATATATATTTTTATTATTGTCTAGCTCTTTTCTACTCATTCATGCATTTGTATAAATTATATTTTAGTATGTTTAGTATATTTATTATGTTAATATTTCTTGTAGTCATATTTATTGACGATTTATGTCTTTATTCAGGTCCAAGAAAATGCAATCATAAGCAATAACGTATTGAATACTATTCGATTGACATTTTTCAATTAAAAACACGTCTTTTTATTCTAATATACATTGAGAGAGAAAAAGTAAGTCAAATATAGCGACTTTCTAATCATTTTAGGCTTAGGCTGACTATTAAGAAAACTTTGGAGTCTTTCTACCTAGACACTAGATACTTTAAAATAATATAGGAAAGTATTAATCCAGAACGTTTAAATCTTATACACATGGCAAAGAACCATATAATAGCTTATGATTATTATTTTTTTACTATTTAAAAGATATGTGTGCATGTGTATACGTGTGTGTGTGTGTGTGTGTGTGTGTGTGTGTATGTTTCCCTTTAGAATCTAGGTTCCTTGGGAACAATTATAGGCCATAAAAGCTGTCAAATTCTTTTTCTCCTCTCCATGCCCATCCTGTTTCTTTCTACCATGAAGTAGCCATAGGCTAATTTTTCAGTAATTTTGAGGGATCTCAATGAGACTCATTTTAATTTTCATCATTAAACATATTCAAATACCCCATTCCTTCTTAAAAATACATGGTAAAATTCTTAAAGGCCTGCTTTATAGAGAGAAGACAATATATGTGATGGAAAGAGCTTATTAATAGGATGAATAAGGAGAAACTTACCTCAGTTTCCTTCTCTATAAAAACAGAACATTAAACTCCCTCTCCAGTCAATTACTGCTCTTACATTCTATGTATTTAAAATGAATAACAAGGTACTTACTGATATTCTTCATGACTAAGTTGAACTCTCACTTTAGATTAGCAGAAACAGTCCTGGTGGTTTCAGATCTCCTTAGCAAGAAGGCTGACATTCCTCCAAAAGTAGCTGCTGCTCCTGCCTGGGATACAAATATACAATAGTTAACAAATATAGGTGTTCCCTTGACTAAAGTTCCAGCAATGTGTTCTGGAGTCAGTGACAACAGAGACACATTTTCAGCAGTGGTGGCAATCCCTGGTAGTGACTGGAATGAGCATTTAGGTCATTAGTGATTTCTATTCTGGGAAACTGAGGTTCCTTTGGCAAAAACAGAAGACATTATAGCCAGCCAGGAAGTGAGATCTTACAAGATTGTGCAGGGGAAAACAGAGCAAGGTAAGACGTATATTTCAGTGTGAAAAACTTGAGACTGATAGCAAGGAAAATGAAGCATAAGTGACTCCTAAAATGTGTAAAAAGAAACATTCTACTCTGCTGATGTCTCAAATGTGACAGCAACAGCAAAGGATATCAGCAAGGAACTGTCCTCCAGATGCGGTAAGAAAGAAAATTCACCTAGGGCAAAGCACCATGGTAAGACAGAAGGGTTTTTATTTCTTCCATCCATATTTTTAATAACAAAGAAGTAAGCTATTTGAGTAACAGCATTTTAAAAATTGGGAAAGCTGTCTTTTAAATGGAATATTTGTATTCATCTTATCAGGTACTAGGCCTGCTATAGGGAAATTGTAAATATGACTTTTTAAGCCAAGAACTTTGAACACTATATGTTTTGTGTTTTCCTAGCAAATGGTTAATCATTTCCTTGATGCTATAATAGAGATTTTACTAGTGAGGTTAGGAGTTGCTTCAGTAACACAAGTAGAGGATAAATAATCTATCCCAATTATGTTATATATGTTAAACAAAGTCTCCAGTGATGTTGATAAAAAAACAAAGGATTAAGGTAGCTCCAGGTCCCATTCACTCAGAAATCTCTGAATTAAGCTTGTTCCACTAATACCTAAAAATCTTCTACTAAACTTTAGCAATTTGGTCAGTGCCTCCTTTTGAAGGCTGTAGTGTCCCTTTTGGAGATTTTGCACTTTAGAAAATAATTTAAATATAAAGGAAGGAAGAGTTTATTATTTGCTAAAGGTTGGGTATCACAAGTGAGTCTGACGTAGGGAATCACTAGAATGTTTAAATGTTTATTAAGAAATTGGTTTAAAGTGTGATTGGAGATTAATCTTTTGTCCATTGATTCATTTGAAAATATTTTCTCCCATTCTGAAGGTTGTCTTTTTGTCTTGTTTGTTGCTTCCTTTGCTTTGCAAAAGCTTTTAAGTTTCAATAGGTCCCATTTGCTTATTTTGTTTTTATGTCCATTCTTGGATCTTGCTGTGATTTATGTCAAAGAGTGTTCTTCCAATGTTTTCCTCTAAGAGTTTTATAGTGTCTGGCCTTGCATTTAGGTCTTTAATCCATTTTGAGTTTATTTTTGTATATGGTGTTAGGGAGTGTTCTAATTTCATTTTTTTACATGTAGCTATCCAGTTTTCCCAGCACCAATTATTGAAGAGACTGTCTTCTCCATTGTATATCCTTGCCTCCTTTGTCATAGATTAGTTGACCATAGGTGTGTGGGTTTAGCTCTGTGACTTCTATCCTGTTCCATTGATCTATATTTCTGTTTTTGTGCCAGTACAATATGGTCTTGATTACTGTAGCTTTGTAGTATAGTCTGAAGTCTGGGAGTCTGATTCCTCCAGCTCCGTTTTTTTCCCCCAAGATTGCTTTGGCTATTTGCGGTCTTTTGTGTCTCCATACAAATTTTAAGACTTTTTTTTCTAGTTCTATAAAAACTGCCATTGGTAATTTTATAGGGATTGCATTGAATCTGTACATTGCTTTGGATCGTATAGTAATTTTCACAGTATTGATTCTCCCAATCCAAGAATATGGTATATCTCTACATCTGTTTGTATCATCTTTAATTTCTTTTTGTTGCAATAGTAAATGGGAGTGTTTCTTTAATTTCTCTTTCAGATTTTTCATCATTACTGTATAGGAATGCAAGAGATTTCTGTGCATTAATTTTGTATCCTGTAACTTTACCAAATTCATTGATTAGCTCTAGTAGTTTTCTGGTAGCATCTTCAGGATTCTCTATGTATAGTATCATGTAATCTGAAAACAGTGATGATTTTACTTCTTTTCCAATTTGGATTCCTTTTTTTTTTTTTTTTGTGGTACGTGGGCCTCTCACTGTTATGGAGCACAGGCTCATATTGCGGAGCACAGGCTCTGGACGCACAGGCTCAGTGGCCATGGCTCACGGGCCCAGCCACTCCACGGCATGTGGGATCTTCCTGGACCGGGGCATGAACCCGTGACCCCTGCATCAGCAGGCGGACTCTCAACCACTGCACCACCAGGGAAGCCCCTGGATTCCTTTTATTCCTTTTTCTTCTCTGATTGCTGTGGCTAGGATTTCCAAAACTATGTTGAATAATAGTGGCGAGAGTACACATCCTTATCTTATTCCTGATCTTAGAAGAAATGCTTTCAGTTTTTCACCATTGAGAATGATGTTTGCTGTGGGTTTGTCGTATATGGCCTTTATTATGTTGAAGTACATTCCCTCTATGCCCACTTTCTGGAGAGTTTTTAATCATAAATTGGTGTTGAATTTTGTCAAAAGCTTTTTCTGCATCTATTGAGATGATCATATGGTTTTTATTCTTCAATTTGTTAATATGGTGTATCACATTGATTGATTTGCGTATACTGAAGAATCCTTGCATCCCTGGGATAATTCCCACTTGATATGCAGCTCAATATTAAAAAAACAAACAAACCAATCAAAAAATGGGCAGAAGACCTAAATAGACGTTTCTCCAAAGAAGACATACAGATGGCCAAGAAGCACATGAAAAGCTGCTCAACATCACTAATTATTAGAGAAATGCTAAGCAAAACTACAATGAGGTATCACCTCACACCCGTTAGAATGGGTATCATCAGAAAATCTACAAACAAAAAATGCTGGAGAGGGTGTAGAAAAAAGGGAACCCTCTTGCACTGTTGATGGGAATGTAAATTGATACAGCCACTATGGAGAACAGTATGGAGCTTCCTTAAAAACTAAAAATAGAATTAACATATGACCCAGCAATCCCACTACTGGGCATATACCGAGAGAAAACCATAATTCAAAGAGACACATGAACCCCAATGTTCATAGCAGCACTATTTACAAGAGCCAGGTCACGGAAGCAACCTAAATGCCCATAGACAGATGAATGGATAAAGAGGTGGTACATATATATCATGGAGTATTACTCAGCCATAAAAAGGAATGAAATTGGGTCATTTGTAGAGACATGGATGGACCTAGAGACTATCATACAGAGTGAAGTAAGTCAGAAAGAGAAAAACAAATATCATATATTAACACATATATATGGAACCTTAAAAAATGGTAGAGATGAACCAGTTTGCAGGGCACAGACGTAGAGAACAAATGTATGGACACCAAGGGGGGAAAGTGGCAGGGAGGTTCGTGATGGTGGGATGAATTGGGAGATTGGGATTGACATATATACACTAATATGTATAAAATAGATAACTAATAAGAACCTGCTGTATAAAAAATAAATAAAATCAAAAATTCAAAAAAATAAATAAAAGTGTGATTGGCAGAGCTGACACTGAGTTGTTGTTCTAGAAAAGAAGGCAAATGAGAAAAATTTAAAAATATGTATTATAACCTTGTTTAGGTGTGTTTTTCATTTTTTTACCTGTAGTTGGGAAAATCAAATATTCTTAAGCTATATATTTTGAAAAGTCAAGGACATCTAAGTTTAAAGTTTTCTTTAATGTGTCATTTATTCTCTCTAAATGTATATCAAAAGGGCATTTTCCCTTGTTACTAGTGAAAGTCAGTATAATGGAGTAGAATCAACACTATCTTGGGCTTATGTCCTTGAACTATATTAAGCAATACACGTTATCTCTGATCCCCCATTTCTTTATCAATACACATGGGAAGACTAACTCTGCACTTAGGTGAAACTAAATTTTTGTAAAAATTTGGTAGTATGGAAGCTAGAAGTAGATAATAAATATTCTTTTTTTCTTTCTGCTTTGCTTCTTTTTGTATTTCCTAGTACAGTTAAAAGGAATAGTCTTTAGAAGTAAGAAATGTTTATTAAAATGATTAATACATAAAAAACTTTAGGAAATTAGAAAAAAAGAGAAAATTAAACCCAAAATAAGTAGAAGAAAATAAGAATTAGAACAGAAATCAATGAAATTGAAAATAGGAAATCAATAGAGAAAATCAACAAAACTAAAAGCTGGTTCTTTCAATATGCCTCTAACCAGGCTAACTATGAAATAGCACTATGAAAATCTTTGCAGAAAACGTAGGAATAAATCTTCATGATCTTGGATTTGCCAAAGGTTTCTTAGATATGACATCAGAAGCATAAATTTACAACAACAGAATAATAGATAAATTGTACTTCTTCAAGTTAAAAAAATGTGTGTGATTTAAAGGACGTCATTAAGAAGGTGAAAGTTGATCCAAAGAATAGAAGAAAATATTTGTAAATCATATACCTGATAAGGGACTTGAATCAAGAAAATACAAGAAAAAATACAGCTCAATAGTGAAAAGACAAATAACCTGATTTAAAAATGGGCAATGGATCTAAATAAAAATTTCTCCAAGGAAGATATATAAATGGCTAATAAGCACATGAAAAGATGCTAAACCTCATTAGTCATCAGAGAAATGTAAATCATAACCTCATGAATTACCACTTCCTACCCATTAGGATGACAATAATCAAAAAATCAGACAGTAACCACACCTTTTGGTTAGGGTGTGGAGAAATTGGAACCTTCATGTACTGTTGGAGAGAATGTAAAATGGTTACACCATTTTGGAAAACATTCTGGCAGTTTCTCAAACAATTAAACATAGGTGTACCATATGATCCAGCAATTCCATTCCTGGGTTTATACCAAAGAGAAATGATAACATATATCAACACAAAACATGTACATGAATGTTTATATTAGCATTATTCATAATAGGCAACAGGTAGAAACAATCCAAATTCCATTAATTGATGAACAGATAAACAAACTGTGGTATCTCCATACAATGGCCTATTATTCAGCCACAAAGAGAAATAAAATACTGATGCATATTGATACACAGATGAACCTTGAAAATATGCTAAGTGAAAGAAGTTGGTCACAAAAGACCACATATCATATGGTTCCTTTTGTATGAAATGTTCAGAACAAAGAAACCTATGGAGACAAAAAATGGATTAGGGGTTGTTTAGTGGTGGGAGGGGGATAATAGGATAGGAGGGTAGTAGATAAAGGGCAGAGCGTTTCTGTTTGAGGTGGTAAAAATGGTCTAAATTTGACTGTGGTAAATGTTGCACATATCTGTGTGTATACTAAAAAAGCACTGAATTTTACACTTTAAATGAGTGAATTATATGGTATGTAAATTATAGCTCATAAAGGTACTTTTTACAGTAACAAAAAATAAGTTACTTTGAGCTGCTGTAACAAAAACAAGCAAGAAAGAAAAAGAAAACAAAACCCTCAAATATACGTAGTGTCAAATAAAACAGAAGTTAAAGATCATTGGCATAGTACAGGCAGAGAGACTGTGAAATTGAAAGCCATTCAAAGATCCAGATTCCTTCCACTTGTTCTGCTCTATACCATGCTGTTTTTCTCATCTGCATGGTTAAATAAGCTTGTCTTCACTTACTAGTCCAGCCCATGGGAAGGGGGAAAGAAGCTTAGAGCAAAGAGCTTCAAAATCATAATCTGGAAATTTCACACATCACTTTTGCTATAAGCCACTGAACCAAGCTTCCATGTCCAAAGCTAGCTCTAAGGGAGGTTGGGAAATCTCAGTAATCATGCACCCAACTAAAACATGGAGGTTCTGCTATCAAAAGAGAAGAAAGAGAGAAAGACAGAGAGAGAGAGATTGAGAGGGAAGGAAAAGATACTAAGAGACAGTTGGCTGTCTCTATTATAATTTCTGTTTCATCTTTTAGGATAGAGATGAATTTTTTGTTATAATTACAATAAAATAGAAATCCTAACCATGATATGCATAAAGCTTTATATTTTCTGAACCCTCCTCATCTCTCTGACCTTATCTCCCATCACCATCCTCTTTGCTAATTACACCAATACACACTAACTTTCTTTCTAGTCCCTTCTATTTCTATACCAAGCCTGCTTTTAACTTAAGACTTTTACATGTCGTCATTTGCTATTCCTTGCACTGGAAAACACATTCACATTCTCCCATGGTTGGGTCTTTCTCGCCATTCAGTTTTTAGCTCTTTGGAGATATTTTCTCTGGCCACACAAAATAAATTATACCAATTGCTATTGCTCTCATTACTTTTTCCCTCCAAGAGTAATAACCAATAACTGTAATTACTACTTTCAGAAGAGTCATAGTTATTCCCTTATTTAGTAACTATAATTAGTCCCTTAAACATAGCCTTATTTATTTATTTTATATACTTAATATCAATATTTTGCCAACAAATGAATAGAAATTGTATTTTTCAATAGACCTGACATGACACAAACAGTACCTAATTATTTGTAGAATGAATGAATAAAAATAATACTGGTTGTAATGATAGGGGTAGTACATGAACAAAAAAGGCACAGGGAAGGGATAGTTTATCTAGAGATGGGAGAGAGGAGGAGAGGTTTTCTGGAAGAAATGTCCAGAGACCTAAAGTATGCTTTTAATGTAGCCAGATGAAGGAAAGGCAAAGGAAACAACTGAAAAGGCTTAAAGGTCTGTTTTTTTTTTTAAAAATAAAAACCATATTCATTCAAGTATCTTAAAAAAAGTGTACTGGGGCCATGTTATATACTACAAGAAGGGAATGATAAAAGTCAAGACTGGGGAGGTAGTCAGGACCAGTTTAAAACAGAATTATCTACAGAACAGTTGTCATTATGTAGAATAAATTCACCCTCACCACATGTCATATTCCTTACTTTACTCAGGTCATTAAAGGGCTTAACATATTTAAAAAAAATATCTCACAAATGTAAAAATTTGCCTCGACAATTTTAACCTACAGATAACATTGCTTCAGAGTATCTTGTTACTTTATTGTCTTGTTTCATCAACCAGTAGTCTCCTCCAGGTATTCACAGCATAGAATGTTAGAAAATTCCATACCAAACATTATGAGGGAAAAAGTTTTAGCACTTTATGTTCAAGGACAGACATTTAGGGCCTTCGTATAAAATGTGCAGTACAATAAACAAAAGAAAATATTATACATGGAAGAAACAAAATGCTTATGATCTCAAACTTTCCATGGCAGACATTTAATTTGCTTTTTTCAACACTAGCTTAATCCTTTAATACCTATGTTTCTTTAACAATCATAAAGTTGTTCCAAAACCTGGGCTGAATGGTGTCCTTCTAAAGCTTCCTACGGAGAATTACTCCTAATAGCCCAGTAGTGATGGAGGGTTTCTTTCAGTTATTCAGAGCTGGGGGCTTGAATGTAGGCAGGAAGAGCTCACCTTTTATCCTTCTGATGGGAGAACAACATAGACTGGCTTTGCACTGATCTTCTGAATGAGATGAAAGGGCTTCATCTCTATTCTGCATCTACATTTTAACATTTTTGTTATGGGACATTACATTAGAGAGCATATTTTCAGACACATCAGGATAGGACAAAAGCTCCAAAATATAAATATTCAACCACTTCACTGTTAAATTATTTACTTTCTTTACTATACTTTTTTTTTAAACATTTTTATTGGAGTAGAATTGCTTTACATTGTTCTGTTAGTTTCTGCTGTATAACAAAGTGAATCGGCTATATGCATACATATATCCCCATATCCCCTCCTTCTTGTGTCTCCCTCCCACCCTCCCTATCCCACCCCTCTAGGTGGTCACAAAGCACTGAGCTAACCTCCCTGTACTACGCAGCTGCTTCCCACTAGCTATTTTACATTTGGTAGTGTATATATGTCCATACCACTCTCACTTCGTCCCAGCTTACCCTTCCCCCTCCCCATGTCCTCAAGTCCATTCTCTACATCTGTGTCTTTATACCTGTCCTGCCCCTAGGTTCTTCAGAACTTTTTTTTTTTGAGTCCATATATATGTGTTAGCATACAGTATTTGTTTTTCTCTTTCTGACTTACTTCACTCTGTATGACAGACTTGCACTATTTTTAATTGGAAAGAGGTTTAAATTTTTGACTTCAAATACAATGTCTCATTCCCTTTTTTTTCAGGAATAACAGTCCTTAGAGAGCTCCTCAGTCACTTCTGACATAAGCCCCCTGGTGCTGTCCCCATAAAGTCAGAAACAGGCTCCTCTCCTTCTATTGCTTTAGCCTTGTCACCTGCCATCTTGACCCAGAGTAGATGTCTGTTCTCCTTGGCTGGGACAGTCCTGCCCTGAGGAAATTGCTCACAGCAGCATTTGTATAGGTGAAAAGAACTGCCCCTGTCTTCAAACCTGGTTTGAAAGAGGCACTTCTCTACTCCTCCAGTACAGCACAGATACCACAGGAACTAATAATGAGACTGTATGGAAAGTTCAGGAATAATGAAAGGGAACTATCATATGGGGAAAAACTTAAAACTACCTCATGCGCACCCACTACTCTTAGGATTGTCTTTCATGCTAGATACTCTCCTCAGTTTCAGGGTCATGAAATCCTTACCACAGTCCTGGATATGCTTCAGTCTCTCCTACTTTTCAGGGTAGGCCAAACTGTCTCCAAATTCAAAGTTAGGAAAATATTTTTCTTATCTTCAGTTTAAAGCTTCACTTTTCTTGGCCCATTATTGAAGACTTTCCAGAGTAATTAAGAATAGGAAGGTATTTTACCTTCCAGAAAAACTGTTCTTCCACAGTTAGGAATATTCTCTGAACCTATGACTCCAGCTGAATATAGCCCAATATTAATTCTTCTATCAAAGTTTGAGTAATCCAGGTTTTAATAAACTATGTGTAAGACATCAGTAGCCCAGTTCAGCTGCAGCTGCATCAAGCTTAGCCCAATTTTTTTTTTACCATCTCTGCTCATTAAGAACTCTGAAAACCTTGGGGTCTAGAATAATTTGATTATGCTTTGATCTAACAGACTTTTGATAGATTATTATACTTTGTACTTAATCATAATTACAAAATATAATAATATGATCAATAAAACCCTCACTGAATCAGATATATATTATATGAAATACTTTGATTAACTCTCAGACTTTAATAATTCATTTCCCTTCATTAAGATTTTGAAAACAATTTCCACTTAGAGATTTACCTTTTGGTTAAGGCCATATCATATTTTATATTTCACATTCCTATGATGAGGTGTTCAAGTAAATATTATGAAAAATGTTCTGCCTTTGTTCTGAATACTACAAAAATAGAATAAGGACCCTTTTACTTCAGATGGCCATCTGAATAGATAAGAACTTGCAGAAAGCTATATCAATGTCCTAGAGGCCTTTTCTTTGTTCTCAGTACCCTTAAAAAGAGTCAGTTAAATGATAATTTATAAAACATTTAAAATATCTAGAGCAATCCTTTTCACATTAAAATTTTAGACTAGTACATCATATAGAAAGAATAATGTCTTTTATCTGTTTCCCTTAAAACTTGCAAAAGAAGGGTAGGGTCACAATATCAGTATTCTCACTTAAAGGGGCAGTTTATACATGCAGTACTTCACTTGAAAAATAGAGAAGAAGGCCTTATAAATAAATAAAGAGAGAGAGAGAGAGAGAGAGAGATAATGATATAAAATTTAAAGAAGTAATTCTACCCTTTTTTGGAAATAAAATCCCAATATTATATAACAGCAATTAAATGACCCATCAAAAATGCTCAAAAATAAGTAAGTAAAAATTTACATTTTTCCAAAGATTCTCCAGGTTCTTACACATGAACTAGAGAATTGGCTCATATAAGTTCATATAGATCAAACAGCGTCTCATCCTTTTAAGGACTGGAGTCTTCTGGTACAAAGGATGCTGTTGTGAATTGTGGATTCTGGGTTTCTGCTTAGATAGACTGACCATAAATTTCCATTGAAAACCAAGACATTTTGAGAGTAACTGGAGCACTGTTCATAATTACACCAAGGCAAACCAAGAATACCCTTGGCAGATCCTCTCTGTCAGTAACCTACACTCTTCCCTGCAAACAAGTCAGCTATCATCATTCTGTTTCCACTATTTATTATACCAGCTACCATTTAGCCTAATGTTCTCTGAAAGCCTCTCATTTTCACAAGTGCCTAGCCCTAATATTAAATAAAAACTTACATGAAATTCCTACCATTCACGGTAAAGTTAATAACTCTCCCTCATCCATTCAACATACAATTATTGCTGCTTCTCCTTAAAGTTTGGAAGTAACTGTCATTTTCTGGAAAAAAAGAAAGTCAAGGATTCCTTAGGCTTCATAGCACAAAATATATGAAAGTCAGTATGCTACTGTACTCCATCTTTACAATGGTAATATAAATACATCGTGCAATAATTATCATTGAAAGACTCTTCATTGTTAATAAACAAAAGTGTCAGAGAAACTTTAAATTAATAAAAGGCTATGCAAATACTAAATATGTACATAGTGCTTGAATAAAATATTAAAGTGTTATGAAAAATTAAAATAATGCCGTAAGTCCAAAAGGAATTTTCATCCAAGGAGAAAACATAAATATGTATTACATACTATGATGGCAGTAGTTGGGATGCATTACCTAGGTGAATACAATCTTAAAGAATATAAAGAAGTTATTTCTCCTGAGTGATACAAAAAGTCATCTGTAATAGAACCTGCCTTTTGCCTATTCCAGTGTCTATTCTCCTTTTTAGTAATAGCACTCTAATTCTCTTTTGAGGGATCATCACTAATACACTTTCAGTTCATGTGGTTTTAGTAGGATTCACTCTCCCTTTCCCCTGTCCCACTTTCTGGCCCTAAGAATAAACCCATACCAAAGCCAACTCAACCAACAGTGTATATTTTCTTGGGCACATTCATTGTTTTAAGATGAGCACACTACTCAGGTCAAACCAATGAGACCCAAGTCTGTCTTTTAAAAAAGCAAGCACCCTCTCACTAATGACACCATTAGCCTACAATCCCCAAGATCCATCACATGCACAGAGCTCCTCTGAGAGTAAAAGCAGTTTAGGAAAAAGAAAAAAGAGTAGAACGAAGACATTAGGACAAAGAAGTTTGATCTGCTCATATTGTCTGAGTATCTAGAGGCAGATATTGCTAAAAAAAATTTCTTCTGTAGTTTTTAGTTTCATGAAATAATAAAATTGTTCCTTTTCATTGTTTGATCTCCCACTGTTCATTTTTTAGTTCTTCGTTGTTTTTTTGCTGAAACCAACTTTTTTGTTTCACAATCAAAATTCCAGACCAGGTTAATACTTCATCAGAAAAGACATAGGATGAGCTTTCAATAAACAGAGAAAACTGAATGACATTCCAGTCAGAGGGAAAAAGTAAACAAAGGAAATGATCCAGGGAAACTTGCTTAAGGTGGGAGTTCACCTTGAATATAACATAGGGAAAAAGGAGGTTATCCTAATGGAAAATATACTGCACCAAGAAGTCAGTGGCTAGACTGCACACATTCTTCAATGTCAGTACCAGAAGTTACAGTTTTATTCTGCAGGCAAAAAATGTGTCATAGGCTATTTTAGGTCGAGTAGGAGAATGACATGATCAGCTCTGAAACTTTGGAATATTGTGCTGACTTTGTATTGGCTGATTTTAGAAGAGGAAATTCTAAAGAAAGAGTTGCAGGGTCATGTGGCTGACACAGAGGAATAAAGCACTGTTGTGAAGGAGCTGCACCCAGAGGAGATAAAATAGAACAGTGTGATAAAGTCTTCTGCTTAATTCTGAAAGTTCGCAATTACACGGTCCTGCCATTTCTTTTTACTTAATATGACACAACAAAGCATATTAAAGATCATGATTGGATTGATGTCAGTGAAAACTGACATATAAAAGCATGAAATAGAGTTTACTTACAGTTTCTTGCTCAGTTACTAATAAACAGAAACAAAAGGCATCAGAGACTTCTCCCATTAAATGGATATAATTTAATAAATATCAGTTAGGGCACAGTAAAATATAATATGTGTGTGTGTGTGTTTGTGTGTGTGCAACTTAAATGTTATAAATTATGGTATTATTATAAACTGCTTCAAAGTCCATATGATGTAGTTTGAAATGTCATTTCAAATGAAACCCTGCTGTCAGAAATCTCTGATGAATCTTTGCTTTAGGAGTAATTTTTTTTAAGTATTGTGAAGAGTCCATTGCAATTCATTTTATTTTATTAAAATTATGACGCTCAATGTGATATTAAGCATATTTAGAAAGTTACTATAGTACAAAAGTCTAGGTCAGAATTGGAGTTTAAACTAGGGCACTGGTAATGGAATCAAAAATATTTCTAGGTGGATATGAAGACTCTAGTAGAGGTAGAACACTCAGAATGTCAACTGACTTATTTACACTTCGGGAATTATCATTATGATGAATTTCTTGTAAATGAAGTTGATCTTTATTCAATTGGGTATAATGACCCTATACGTGTATGTGTGTGGCACCTGGAATGACAAAGGCTCAGCTCCTTAAAGAATGAAAGACCAGATTAAATTAGAAGAATCTAAAAGTTTTAGTAACATGCATAGAATGTACCAAATTTATACTGTCAATGTTATTGCAACCACTAAAATAAATGAGTGAATACATACATATGTAAATATATATATAGATATTATATCTAATAAAGTTATAAAGGAGATAAAGTTGAATTCTAAAACATTTCTCAAATATTCCAAATGAAGATAGAATAAATGATGGGGTATTAGGGTTCACCAGGCAAACAGAACCAATAGGATCTATCCATCCATCCATCCATATATACAAACATACAGGGAGAGACAGAGAGAGAAAATTTATTGGAAGAAATTGGCCTATGTGATTATGGCGGCTGACAAGTTCCAAGATCTGCAGAGTGAATTGGCAAACCAGAGATCCAGGAGAGCCAATGGTGGAGTTGCAGTCTTAAGGCTGGTAGTTTTGAGACCCAGGAAGCACCCATGTTTCAGTTTGAGTCCAAAGGCAAGAAAAAAATGCAGTGTCTCAGTCTGAAGGCACAAAAGCAGTCAGACAGGAGGAGCTCTCTCTTATTCAGCTTTTTATCCTATTCAGGGCTTCAGCTGATGGGATGAGACCCACCACATTAGGGAGAACAATCAGCTTACCTATTTTAATTTTAATCTCATCTAAAAAATTCCTCACAGAACAAAACTAGTGGTTATTAGTGGGGAGAAGGAAGGAGGGAGGGTCAAAATAGGGGTGTGGGATTAGGGGATATAAATTACTACATATTAAATAGATAAGAAACAAGGGTCTATTATATAGCACAGAGAAATATAGCCATTATTTTATAACAACTTTAAAGGAGTATTATCTATAAAAATATTGAATCACTATGTTGTGCATCTGAAACTAATATTGTAAATCAACTATACTTAAATGTAAATAAATAAATAAATAAATAAATACCTTACAGAAACACCCAGAATAAGATTGGACCAATTATCTGACCACCACATGGCCCAGTCAAATTGACATATAGAATCAACAATCACAGATGGATAAAGGAAAACCAAAATTGATGTAACAAATAGAAAACATATAGCAAAATTGTATACTTATTTCCAATCATATAGAAATTATTTTAATATAGATGGACTAAAAGGGAAAAAGAAGTTAAAAAACAAAATTAAACTATGTACCGTTAAGAGGAGATATATTTAAAATAAGACTAAAAGGAAAAATATTGAAAAAAAAACATTGCCATAGAAATACTAATCATAAACTGTCTGGACAATTATATTAACATCAGACAAAATAGCCTTCAGAATGTGCAGTTATTACCAGAATTAAAGAAAAGCGTTTCATGGGCTTCCCTGGTGGCGCAGGGGTTGGGGGTCCGCCTGCCGGTGCGGGGAACACGGGTTCGTGCCCCGGTCCTGGAGGGTCCCGCGTGCCGCGGAGCGGCTGGGCCCGTGGGCCATGGCCGCTGGGCCTGCGCGTCCGGAGCCTGTGCTCCACAACGGGAGAGGCCGCGGCGGTGAGAGGCCCGCGTACAAAAAAAAAAAAAAAAAAAAAAAGAAAAGCATTTCACAATAATCATCATAGTAAAGTTAACAACAACATAAAAGATATTACAGGCCTATATATGTATGAACCTAATATCAAAACTTAAAAAAACATGAAATATAAACTAACAGAACTTAAAGACCAGAGGCATACAAATTACAGTAAAGTCTTATTTCATAGAACAAAGAGAAAATAAGTAAAGATATAGAAGACTTGAAGAAGCCCAACAACCAACTCAGTATTTACAGATCACTACAAGCAACAATTGTAGAATACAATTCTTTACTAGTGTAACAGGAGTGGTCAATAAGATAAACTATAAGCTAGACGATGAAACAAGTCTTGATAAATTTGGAAGAATTGAAATCACACAGAATATGTACTCTCATGTTAATGGAAGTAGTTTTTTGGTACTTAATTTTTTTTGGATGTTAAGATTTTGCAATATACATTTTTACCCACTCTAAATCTACCTTCAAATAACATATACTATTTCGTGTAGTGTAGATACTTTCTAACAGAGTATAGACAATTCCTCCTCTGGTCCATCATGTCCTTTCTGTCATTTATTTAACTTAGTCATATGCAATAATCACCCAGTGTGTTGGTACTATTATTAATTTAAGCAAAACAGTTATCTTTTAGATTCAGAGATTTTAGTGACTTTTTCATGGTAGGTAACACAGCTTAAGAAGTTTTAAAATCAAGACTCACATCCCATACAGGGAGTTTAGTTTACTGGTACTTCACATTCCTTCCAAACTTCTAATAGTGTCAAAGGACTTACTGCAATGTAGAGGCTGGAAAGATAAATACAAAATTCCACAGACACCTTTGCAGCAACAGTTATGGATAATTAAGTGTTCACCAACACAGACATTCCAGTAGGACTTAGAGTGTAGAGTGAGGCAGAGGTTACTCTCTGCTAACTATTATTCAGTTTCTTCCAGCAAGTCCAGCATGAAGATGTCTGATTTTTCATTGTCAAATTCTTGATAGTAAGAGTCTCCTGATCTTGAATGCTTCCTGATTATAACACCTTCTAATGGTTCTGAACCTAGCAGTTGTACTAGCAACTTTTCAATGCCACAGGTAATTTTCTCAATGTAAAAAAAAGCAGTAATGCTCTGGCAACCCAATTCTGCAGCATCACTCTCAAAGTTAATCCTGACAACTGAATCTATAGTGTATTTATTGAGTTCTTTGTGATTCTTCTGGACATTTACATTCCTTTCTTCTTGAACTAGTACACTATTTAATGTATAAGCTAAGCTACTCTAAAAATGAATCAAAAATACTCCAATGGCTCAACCAAGATAGACTTTTCTCTCTCTCTCTTTCTTCCCTTCCTTCCTTCCTTTCTTCCTTCCTCCCTTCCTTCCTTCCCCTTTCTTTCTCTCTTTCTTTTTTCTCTCTTCCTTTCTTTTCCTCCTTCCTTCCTTCCTTTCTCTCTCTCTCCCCCACCCCCCGCAATGATCCAGAAATATGAAAACAGTAGTACAAATTGTCCAGAAAAACTTGTTCTAAGTGGTCATCCAGAGGCCTTATTTCCTTCTTTTCTGTTGCTCTGTCCTCCCCTAAGGTATGGTTAAAGCAGTTCCTAAGGACTCCATCAATGTTCTAGCCCATGAGACCAGGAAAGTAGAAGTACAGATCAAGTAATTGTCTTGTACCGAAGACATACAGAGGTTGTAATTCTCAATTATATTTAATACCTTTGGTAATCACCTAGTCATAAAGCCTTAGATGCTGAAAGCTAATTTAGGCAACAATGTCAGATGAGTAATGTGTGCTATGTCAAAAACTTCAGGGATTTCTATAACTACAACAAAGAATGCGAGACTAGGTATTGAGGGACAACTGCAATATCTGTCACAATAAGTTACCATAAATTATTTTCTCAGTAGGGGAACATGAGCTGAGTTGCCATAATTTCTACAATAGTGTACTCTATAAGAATATAATCCATTCACTCCTTGAGTAAGCACATATTGGTGCCTGCCATATTCTGATTATATAACAACAATGGTCCCTACCCATAGAATGCTTAAATAATAGTGTTATAGTCAGGCAAGTGGACAGTAAATATAATGAAATAATATAGCTAACATTTTGAGCTCATATATGTGGGTCATGCTATTCAATTTTTTATGTGCCTTTAATATTTTAATCTTTGCAATTGATTACTCAAAGAAGTACTGGTCATATTCATTTTAAGGTTAAGAAATCTGAGACACAGACCACTTCCATTACTTGTCTAAGATCATAAAGATACCTAAATTAGAGAACCAGGGTTCAAATTAAGATTCTCTTATTCCACTTGAATGCACTCACCCATTATGTCATATTGGCTTTCAGAATGTATTACCGAGCGTTAAAGTACTCAGATGAAACAATTATAGAACCTGGCTGATACATGTAGGAGGAAAAATTAAACCAAAGTGAAAGTTAGGGGTTGTTCATTGTTGTGATGTAAATGTGGAGGGTATAGTATGTTCATACAATGGAATACTTCTTAGAGACAGAAAGAGCAAATCATTGATACTTTCAAAAGCAGGTATGAATCTCAAAAACAACAAAGTATTTACTGTATGATTCTAGTTGCATGAAGAACTAAAAGGAATAATATAAATTTATTGTAAAAAAACAAATATCAAAACAGCAATAGCCTCTAGGAGTGTGGCTGACACACTGGGAAAGGGCAAAAAGGACATTTCTAGGGATGATGAAAATGTGATATACATGAGAATACAGGTTCTGTTAAATTTAGTTATATTTTACAGTTAAAATTTTGCCTTTTACTTAATGTCCATTTTACCACTAATTAGTAGGTTTTGTATTTTAATAGTGGCAGAGATTAGATATTTTGTAATATCTACTGTGTATTCTAGGCCTGGGCAAATAAGGAAATATATTAAGGTTAAAAATCATTAAGGTAGAAAATCATCAACAATTGTTTCCTTAGCAGATACAGGGAATAGAGAAATGGGAGAAAGTAATCAAGAATCATTACCTGATTTTTGGCTTGATCAAGTAGAAAATGTTGGTACCATTTACAGGGATGAGGGAAGGGAGAAAAAAGAGGTAGGGAGAAGTCTCTCAGGGCAGCAGACATTGATGAATATTGAATCTAAGGGAGTGGATGAGATCTCCCAGATGGAGGGTGGAAATTAAGAAGAAGACCAAGGGAATCTTTTGGAGTGGTGATATTTGTGAAAAAAATATGTTACATAGAGAATCACCCCCAGAAAGCAGTTATAACCAGCTAGATGGAATGATTTTTCTTTGTTTTATACAGTATTCATTCTCAAACTTTAGCATGCCTCAGCATCACCTACCTGGAAGAGTTTGTAAAATATAGATTTTCATAGATTGTTGGATTCTACTTCTAGTCTCTGACTCAGTACATCTAAGGTAAGTGGAGTTAGCATTTGTTTCTAAAATGATCTTATACGTTGTTGTTGCTGATGGTTTAGGGCCCAGTTTCAGAATAACTATACTATACAAAAGAAATTTTAGAGATGTTCCATTTTTGATACATCAATAAATATCATTATTAATTATCACAAGTAAACAGAAAGAAGGGCTTGCCATAGTAAACTTGGAAGGATATACTAAATGAAATTAAAAAAAAATATAACACATATATATACACATATGCATATAATATATACATACATAACTACACATACAATGACATGTTCTATTGGAAGAGAAGTCACTATGCATTTCCATAAAGATATGACATAGCAACTTATGACTGAATCATTTCACTCTATTTCAGCTATCTTAATATTCATTATTTCACCAAAAATAATTGGCTATAATTATAACTATTATGATGTTGGGTTTGTAACAATTTATTTTTCCAGTTTTTAGCAAATAAAAAGTTTTAGCAAGACTAGAAAGAGAAAGAATTAACAACAATTACTAAGTTAGAAAGCAAGGATATTGGAAACTGAAGGGACAGCAACAATGATTCTTTTGCAAAGAATGGGTCACGGAAGTATTACTACACAAAGATGTCCTTGTTAATTTTGTTGAATAGAATTTCCGTATCCTGATTAGTGTACTGGTTTCTTCTTTGCATTACTTTGAAGACAGAGATTATAACAGAAGTTTATCATCTTCAAATATTTTCCAAAACTTTTAGAAAATTTAGGAATAAAATTAGTTGTACATCTATTAAGGATTAATTGAAAAAAATGAAAACTGGAAACATGAAGAATCTAAATAAATACTGTTGAAAGGATAAAATAACTCTCAAATAGAAAGTATAATAAGACATAGATATTCCTCCTTGGAAAAAGCCATGCACAATTATCTGAGTTCACAAAGCTCATATGCAATGTTGATGTGTGGAACTTATAATTATGTACACAATTATATATGCATATATGTATAGATATATATACTTAGACATAGATAAAGACTTTTTTTCTATTTGATTCCTATTTCTTAGCACTAGTGAGGATTGAGGGGAAAACTTAAAAAGTTAAAAATTTTAAGAAAAAAGAAAGCCATGAGAGTCATAGGGAAATTCTGAAATAATTTAAATCATGCAATTTACTTTAACCAGAAAAGTAAAAATAAAAAACAAAGCCATTAGGAAGCAAGTTGGTTTTTTTGGGTGGAGGGGTGGAGGGCAAGGATTTAGGATTTGTACAAATGAAAGTGGAGAAGGATATAATCAAAATAAATATTTTAGCTTATATATTCTAAAGTAGACACCATTTTACTTAAATGTTAAACATATAACATATACATGCTAATATATAACAATTTAGATATTCCTTCTGTTTGGATATATTAAATTATCAATGTACTAAATAAACTACATATTACATAACATGCATTATATGTCATCCTCATCTTCCAAAGCATCTTTTAAAACAGTGCCCAATAATCCTTGATTAAGTGACTGCTACACTGATTTATGTATTCATATAAAGATAAAAGTTTAAAAGGTAAGGAATGAAAAACTTCTTTTCAGCAAATATATGCACCTCATTGTGCTTGTTAATAACAAAGAAACTTATCTTTTAAAATAAAACCTAAAGGTAACCTTAGAAGGAGGTGAAGATGAAGAAAATAATACAATAATATTATAAGGAAATTCACTCCTCATTAATCACATTTTGGGGGAAAATTTTGTTTTTTCTACAAACACAGGTTAGCAATGTGGAGCATACAGAAGCTCATTCTTTTTTGAAGGGAAAGAAATCAAGCAATAAAACTGAGGGATATGGGTTTTCCCCATGATGCTTTCATGTTCAGTTTGAAAGTTACGTAGCTTCTTGTTTCTCTTACCAAATATTTATGCTTATGTTATTTATAAATGTGTTTATTTTTTAAATAAATATTTATTGAGCACCTATTATATACCAGTATAATTAATTCTAGGTGAAGGGGAGTAAAGAAAGGAATAAACAAACAACTAAACTTTCGTTTTTATAGAGCTTATATCCTGAGGTTGGGGAGAAATACATAAACAAATAACTAAGTGAAACACATAATGCATCAAGTAATAAAATGTAAAATGGAGAAAATAAAACATGGGGTGTGGAAATGAGGAAGAAATAGAAAAAGAGGGTTTTTTAATATCTTTGTTGTAGTATAATTGCTTTGCAATAATGTGTTAGTTTCTGCTGTACAACAAAGTGAATTAGCTATATGTATACCTATATCCCCATATCCCCTCCCTCTTGAGCCTCCCTCCCACCCAGAAAAAGAGCTTTTAAATGAGGTGGTTAGGGAACATCTCCTGAAAAGATGACATTTGAGCAAAGAGGAGGCAGCTAAGGCAGGAATTCATGTGAATATCTGGGGGATTGTTTTCTAGACAGAGGTACAGCAGATTCAAACCCTCTGAAGCAGAGGTATGCCTTTTATGTTCATGAAACAGCAAATAGGTCAGCACTTCTAAAGAAAAGTCCATGAAGGGAAAGAGTAGCAGAAATTGGAGTTAAAGAATCAACAGAAGCAAGAACTTGTGGGTCCTTTAGGTCCTTGCAAGTGCACACAGAGGAATCCACTTGAGGGTGAGGAACAGAGTGACATAAGCTAACTTGTGTTCAGCAGGGTTGTTCTGACTGCTGTGCTGTTTATCAATTGGGGAACTAGGGTGGGAAGAATATAAGAATGGAGACTACTGAAGAGGCTATTGCAATAATGCAGTTGAGATATTTTTGAAGGTTTACTTATGATAGTAGCAATAGATGTAGCAAGAATTGTTCTGATTTTGGATATTTTGAAAGTAGAGCCAACATGATTGACTAACAGCTTGGATGTGAGCAGTGAGAGAAATAAAGAAATCAGGACTCAAGATGACAATGAAGCCATTTGGTCAGAGCAGCTTTCCATGAGGACGTGAGGATATGATGTGGCCTACAAAGAAATATTTATTTGCTTTGGTCAATGAGTTATATGTCATAAAAGTCATGTTTCTAGAAGGAAAAAGAGAGAAACAAATTAGTAACTGGAGAGTTGGACATTTGAATTTTGAGGACCTGGAGGTAATGTTGTTACTGGAAATAAGATGGTTTAGGAAAATGCTGTCCAATTAACTAGTGCTATTTTTTGCTAAAATGGAGAAGACTATATGAGAAACAGGATGAGGGAGAAGGAACAGCAGTTCTATTTAGCATGCTGAGTTTGAGGTGCCTATTACTAATACAAGAGGAGATGCTCTGTAGGTTCTAAAATATACGGCTTCTCATCATATATACATATAAATAAGAAGAGAGGTGCTCTAGGATTGACTGCTAGAACAATGTTTTAATGACTAGGAGATAGGAGGAACCATCAATGAAAAGTGAGAAAGAGAAATTATTGAAATAGAAGGAGAAACAGAAAAGTATTTTGATCCAAAATTCAAATAATGCAGGTCTTCCACTGATGAGCTGTGTCAAAGTTATTAATAGGCTAAGACCATTAGAATTACAAATGGACCATTGTAAATATTTAGCGATGTGGTGAGCAGGTGTAAGAAGAGCAATTTCTAGGAATGGTGGGCTAGTAGCCAGAATTGATTGCATTCAAGAAAGAATAAAAGGAGAACTAGAAGAAGGGATTGTTAACATTTTCAAAGAGTGAAAAATTTTAAAATAGACCAGAGGAATGAAGTTAGGAAAGTCTTTATTTGTTGCTTGTTTTTAATTTGTTTTAGAATGGCAGATGTTTTTAAGTTTTATATACCTATGAGAATATTTGTTAATCTGAAGAAA
Source organism: Phocoena sinus (assembly GCF_008692025.1). NCBI lineage: Eukaryota > Metazoa > Chordata > Mammalia > Artiodactyla > Phocoenidae > Phocoena > Phocoena sinus. Next base: position 80,241,124 of record NC_045767.1, read on the forward strand.
GAGAGGAGAAGTATTGGAGCAATATCTTTGATTAGATGAGAGGCAATAGTGCCTAAGTAGAGGGGTGACATTATCTAGAAGCATGAAGTGTCATTCATATTAACAGGAGAAGAGGAAAGGCAAGAGAGAGAAAAGTTATAAAATAGTCATCTCAGGAAGCAGCAGACTGAAAGGATTTGGAAATATAATAGGCTTACCAGGCAGCTCAAAGGATCCACTTGAAGTTAATAGTCATGATTATAATGTGAAGCCACTGAGCATGAATTTGTTTGCCAGCCAACCATGTTTGGCTGCACAAGTCCTGCTAGCAATCTGAGTTTGTCTTTGAAGTTTTGCCAGCTGCATCTGACCATACACCTGATTTTATGGTGCTTGCAAGGGTGTGATTAAAATGATGTATCATGGGTCATCAAGAAAATAAGGATATGATGTATGTTATAATGAAATATTTGATTTGGTCAATGAGTTATATGTCATTAAAGTCATGTCACTAGAAGAAATAAGAAACAAGTTAGTAACTAGAGACTAGGAAATTTGAATTTGAGCATATGGAGGTGATATGATTACTGGGCATAAGAAGGTTTAGGGAAGCACTGTCCAATAAATATTTATGTGATGATGAGACAGTTCAAATAACCACAATAACCACTAGCAGATATGGCTACTAAACCTTGATAAGTGGCCACTAGAACTAAGGAATTAGCTTATTTTAATTAACTTAAATGTAAATACCTATAGCTCTTGGCTAATTTATTGGACAGTTGCTGGTCGAGAGGATGACAGTAACAGTAAGTGGCTGAGGAAGAGTGGAGAAATAGCACAACTAGTGTTAGAGAAAGGGAAAGTGAGCTAGATATGAGGGGGGGATGACCTAGGTGATTAGTCTTTACACTAATAGGTAATGAGTGGTTTAGTCTCAGGATGTCAGACTCAAACGTCGGATATTTTAGGAAAGAGGGAGAGAATGTTCAAGATTCTAGCATCTAGAATGACAATGAGATTCAGTAGAATAAGATGTGTGAGAAAGAAAATATCCATTCCCAGAGAGGGGTGAATAGGAAGTCATAATCTCAAAGGAGAGTCACGTTTCAGTTGAAGTAGTAAGGTGAAGGAGACCTTCAGGCATGATATATATAGGATATTTTGCTGAAAATAAGTGGGTTAAAGATGGTATAGTAGAATGGTTCATTAAATTTATGAGAAATGTGAGCTGGGTTAAAAATAAGCATTTTATTGGGATGAGAATACAGGGTATGACCTGGGAGGTCCTAGACGTCTTATGAGAACTGCTATAATTAGGGGTAAAGAGCATAATGAGATTAATCCTGATTGTTACATAACAGATTTTTCTATACTCTCTTTGGACATCAGTGTACCATCCTTTTCATTCAACAAATGCTAATTAAACAATGACCATGTATCAGTTATGCAAAACTCCAAAGAATAAGTGGACAATGCATAAAATAGACATAGTTCCCACTCATATTATCTGCCAAAAATACCTCTTAGGGTAACAAATTCCAAAGGTTTATTATCTGCTCTGTCAATGAATACTTGGTATGCTGTGTATTTCTTCTCTTTTCAGACGTTTTGCTCATGTCAATTGCCAATCTTTACCTTTTAAAGAGAATTGGTGGATCCTTTACTCTCTTCTTAGATGATCAGTCTTGGTTTTACCCACTGAGATTGCAAATTATTTTAGTTGTCCTATACATGCCATTCTCTAATTGCAATACGATTTTTAAAATCCTCTCGACACACTTGGAAAATAGGGAAAGCAGATATCAGGGCTACTTGATACAGAAGAAGAATGAGGACAAATTGAATAAATTGAATCATTATTCCAAAGATTAAAGTGCCATCATTAGAAAAACTTCACATTATTCTAAATGCTAATCCATACAAAATGATTAGAAAGTGTTTTCCGTTTTATTTTTAATCAGTACATTCTGTTGTCCATTTTGGACACAGAAACAAACTGGGCTTTCTTCCACAGAAAACCACAGTGGTGATTAACATCCTGTGTTGGAAAGTAATTATAGCACAGAGACTTTCCATACTTCCAAGTCTAAACTTTCAATGCCAATAATTAACTAATTGATAACTGCAATAGATCTTTTCCTCCATTCTTTTACTTGACTTCTCTCTCAACTTGAAGCCTTTGACATTTCCTCTCTAAAACTATTTCTTTGACTTTCATGACACAATTCTCCCTTGGTTTTCTCACTATTTTTTCTCAGTATTTTATTTCAATGTTTTCACCTAAAAGTTATTGTTCATAGATTCTGTCTTTCCCCTCTCATTCCCAGATATTCACATTCTCTCTCACTGTTCTATCATATTGATGACTACAGAACCAATGCATATGATTTGATCTCTATCTTGAATTTCAAATCTGCCTTGGATGATCTAGCATAAAATTACCATTTCTGAATGTGAACTCATTTTATTTTTCCCTTCCAAACATGTATGTTCTCCTGTTTGTTACGGTCTATAGTAGAGCCACTATCAATTCAATCTTCAGACCAGAAACCCGTAGTCTTCAGGTTTCTATTGTTAGCCTTTTCAGTTATTCTTTCTCCCTCGAGATATGTGCCTTTCTTACACAGCACTTCCTTCCTTCAATTTCCAGTGAATGACAACTAGCAATGCTTAAAAATGTCTGCCAAGTTGTACTGAATGACTGAAAATCTTAATATTAGTGTTTTATGTAATATTTCCTCATGCTACTCTAACGTTTCAGTGGTCTACAAAGCATTCTCCTGTTTCACAGATTTCTTTTCACTTTTTTAAAATGTACTTTTCCAGATTGCCTTTTTAGCTTTTTACCTTTATAATAAATGAAGCTTCCAGTTATAGCACAACACTAAACTAAATTCACAGCTGGAACATTTCTTACCAAAATGTATAACCTACTTTGGCCAATTCACCTAAATCCTACATAAATATCTTTATTAAAATATAACCAGATGATTGGAAGATCTTTTGAAATAAAGAAAAGATAGAACTTAATTAGAAAGAAAAATATTTATTTTGTACCATAATAACAATAATAAATTACATGATTACAGCCCATTTCTATGTTCTCAACCTAACAGCTGTTGTATTAAAATGTGGGTGAAGTTTTAAACAAATATTTCAAACTTAGTAAGTTTGTCAAAATTCAGATGATAAATAAGTTTAGAATTATTTGTTCTTATGCTAATACTTATTCTTTCTCTTTTCTGAATAATGAGATGAAGGGTAATTTAGTTTTCATTAATCTGTGTATACTTAAAAAGTTCAACGTGATATCTACCCATTTGTCCCTATCCAGAGAACTAATCTAACAAAATTTGATCACATCTCTATTACCATAGCAAACTCAACCACATGTGAGATAATATTGCACCAACTCTTTTCTACTCTATTTATTGAGTGTAAGCTTTGTAGTTTTTAGGGAAGGACTGTCTTTTTCCTTGTTCCATTTTTTTCCCAAGTAGAAGTGTGTGATTTTTTGATGACACTGAATTAGGTGGAGTTAAACTATTAAAAAGGACCCACCTCTTGGAAATTTACTATTTTTTTTTTCTTTCCTCTACTTTGGGTTGCAATGAGAAAGTGATTCTGGCTATGTGTTTCAGCTCAGCTGATATAAGGTTTTGTTTGGGGGGAGCTCTCTCTATGTCTAGCATGAGGTGAGGCATGAGAATCAGTAGAGCTAGCCAGCCCTTTTGGCCACCACATAAAGCTTTATTCTCCAAGGAGGTTATCAAAAATGATGATTGACAGTTTATCATCATTTGTCTGTCCCTCATGGCTTACTTAACACTTGGCTAAAAACATAGAAAGGGGAAAACTATACCCTGTATAGAATTTCTATGATTCTAACAATATCTCATTGATATGATGGAATACTGAGATGGAGAAAAAAAAGAAAAGGAGAGCATTCTCCTTGGCTTTTGCCCAATGCCCAGGTAGTCACTAAAAAGGATTCACAATAGCTTTGATGATGGCAGTTTACTTTCAAACAAATATTCTTTTTTTTTTTTTTTTTCAAACAAATATTCTTTGTACAAGTTAGACAGTCATTTATATAAACATAAAATATAAGCTTTTCCTTACCTAATATTTTATACAGCAATTTTTTTTGTCCATTTATAAACTCTAAGTAAACCTTGTTTTCCTCCTCTTTCTACAAGCTCAAGTCTAATGGGAGTAAAAGGTTATAATGACATTTAGCATTTCTAAAATATCTCTCCAACATTTCTCCATAAACAATTACCACTGATGTTTCTACGAATAACTGTATATTAAAAGGAACAGGCCATGATTCCAGTGAAATACCAGTATTTTATACAATACCAGCCTCTCTTATGAAACTTTATTTTTATAAATGCTTTTTCAAGGAAACTTTATTATTACATGACCCATGTAGTTCATTCAATATGATAATTATATTGACTATACAATAAAACTAAGCACCGAAAGAGGGAACAGAAAGCTTTATTGTTAAACTTATTATATCATCATTAATCATTCTCATATCTTGGAACGTACTTGATTACCTGCAGCCATATAATAAGATGGTTAAGAGAGAGGATTTTGAAGTTAGCCTGCCTGCATAGCAATCCAAGTTCTAAACATTTCTAGCTGTGTGATATTGATTGATCTGTTTAACTTCCTTAATTCTCAGATGTTTAATCTATAAATTGGAAAGAATTGCATTACTTATGGAGGTATTGTAAAAAAAAAAGCAACTAGATAATACAAGTTGAAGTCAGACACAAAATAAGTACTTAGCAAACGTTTACTATTATTTTAAATATCAGATTGGAGGATAAGGGATCATAAATTATTAATTTTTACTAGGTTAAAAGTGATTCCACAGAAACTAATGCATCTTAAGTGCTAGAAACAATAACAACAAAATTAGATCACTTGCAAATTAATGTCCACACATTATTTTGACAAGCCACAAACTAAATTATCATTCAGTGCTGCCAAGCTAAGCCAAGTAACTACATCATTTGGATTCTAGGCAGGCAGACAGGTATACAGGTACACCAGGGAAGTCAGTTGCTAATTATCCATCTATAGGAGAATTTTAAATATCAAACCGGTTTAAAAAATAATGTTCTAATTTATGGAACAGTCATAGATGTTTAAGATAGGAGAAAAATTTTTTTAACATCTTTATTGGGGTATAATTGCTTTACAATGGTGTGTTAGTTGCTGCTTTATAACAAAGTGAATCAGTTATACATATACATATGTTCCCATCTCTTCCCTCTTGTGTCTCCCTCCCTCACATCCTCCCTATCCCACCTCTCCAGGCGGTCACAAAGCACCGAACATAGGAGAAAATTGAAATAGTATTTTGGTGTCCTAAAGGGACTGAGGAACAAGGTTTCATAAAAAGTGGTATGGAGTAGTAGCAAAGAAAACTTGATAAGAGTCACAAAATGATGGTTCCTGAGAAGTGAAAGTGAGGTTGCACTTCACAGAAAAAATCAGAATAAAACTTATGTGACTGCTGTGCCAGAAACCAATCTGAACCTCCATTCATAAGGTTTTCACATCCATAGAAATGTGTCAATGCATGTTTTATAACACCTAAATAATTGAATTGAAATGTGTTTGGCACTATTTTTCAATTTTTTAAAATTATATTTACATTAAAACTGTACATTTGCTAGATAATCCATACCTGATATAAGTGTACTTTACTTAAAAAGTGATTGAGATTTCTACAGTGGGGTTCTAGGTTATGTAACTATTGCATATGTAACAAATCTATTGCATTTTTGAGATGGAGCATCTGGTAGAGTTCACTGGAAGGAATTTTCTTTATTTGGATGAAATGGGAAAATAGACAAGAATTGTTTTAATACACCACTATATCTACCTATAACAACCATTTTCATTACTCTATTTGAACAAAAAAATTAAACTGATTATTGGAAATATGATCACCTGTTTTTGCATGTAATAATTCTAGAGGTTAAAATTTTTTTAATTTTCCCCAAAATATTAACATTAATTATACCAAGTACAACTATGGTGTCAGTTGGACTATTTAGGGAAGAATCATGCATATAGGATTTGAGTGATCTAGATTGACACTGACAAAATTAATCAAATTATTTCTCGACTACCATTTGCATAATTTGTGGATAAACCATATATAATAGATAAAAACAGAAGTCCGGGCTGATATAAGTTTGGAGCCCATTTATTTTCACTCTTGAATGTGACTATATGTGAATTAGTTTAAAGTAACTGAACTTGGAAGAATCTGAGCTGAATTTGACTCATCTCTGTCAACTTCCAGCTTCATCCTTGAAGGAGCTGTTTTCCTTTCTGAATCACTATTTTCAATGAAATAATGATATGTATAATAGAAATGTTTGCTGAGAACTCACTATCTGCCAGACTCTGTTAAAAGCACATTTTTAGTACATGTGCTGTCATTTATATATTGCCCCCAAACTCCCATAAACAGTGGGAGAACTTCAGAAATTTCCATATCTGGCCCATTAAAGAAGTCAGAAAAGTGAACAGCAGACAAATTACATACTTAGATAGAAAGAAAATGGGAGCTGAAATCAGACAATTAAGTATTCAACGGAATCTGAATAGTTTTCTTTAATGCCTGGGAGGCCCATGGAAAAATACTGATTCTCAGAATAAGATAAAAGCAATAAAATGAAGGAAGGAAACACCATTACAAAATAGATTTTGCTCAGTTATTCTTTTTTTTCCCCCCATGCTATTGTTTTATTTTTATTAACATCTTTATTGGAACATAATTGCTCTACAATGATGTGTTAGTTTCTGCTTTATAACAAAGTGAATCAGCTATACATATACATATATCCCCATATCTCCTCCCTCTTGCATCTCCCTCCCATCCTCCCTACCCCACCCCTCTAGATGGTCACAAAGCACCGAGCTAATCTCCCTGTGCTATGCGGCTTCTTACCATTAGCTATCAATCTTACATTTAGTAGCGTATATATGTCCATGCCACTCTCTCACTTTGTCCCAACTTATCCTTTCCCTTCCCCGTGTCCTCAAGTCCATTCTCTACTAGGTCTGCATCTTTATTCTTGCCCTGCCCCTAGGTTCTTCAAAACCACTTTTTTTTTTTTAGATTCCATAAATAAGTGTTAGCATACAGTATTTGTTTTTCTCTTTCTGACTAACTTCACTCTGTATGACAGACTCTAGGTCCATCCACCTCACTACAAATAACTCAATTTCATTTCCTTTTATGGCTGAGTAATATTCCATTGTATTTATGTGCCACATCTTCTTTATCCATTCATCTGTCAATGGACACCTAGGTTGCTTCCATGTCCTGGCTATTATAAATAGAGCTGCAATGAACATTGTGGTACATGACCCTTTTTGAATTATGGTTTTTTCAGGGGATATGCTCAGTAGTGGGATTGCTGGGTCATATGGTAGTTCTATTTTTATTTTTTTAAGGAACCTCCATACTGTTCTCCATAGTGGCTGTATCAATTTACATTCCCACCAACAGTACAAGAGGGCTCCCTTTTCTCCACACCCTCTCCAGCATTTACTGTTTGTAGATTTTTTGATGATGGCCATTCTGACTGGTATGAGGTGATATCTCACTGCAGTTTTGATTTGCATTTCTCTAATGATTACTCACTTATTCTTATTAGTTTTAATTATTTATGATAATACTTCATAATATACCAATTAATGTCCTGTAGTATAATGTATAAAATTAATGACAGAATATAAGACTTCTAAGTTACACAAGACTACTGTCTTTTAAGAACAGAGTAGGATTGTTTACTTTCTTGAAAGAGAGAATTTTTGGCTTGGAGATTAGTGAAATGAAAATAATTGAGTTCAAGAACATTTTAATTAAAATATTACATGCATTTATTAATTTACTTAAAACATTTTTGATGTAAAGAACTAACCAGATACAATATAAACATAGTGATATGGGAGTTAATTTATAGTAGATAAAAAGGAAAGTCATCAGAAAACAGTAAACCAGGAATTATTACAGAGGAACTGTATAGGCAAACAGATCCAAGAAAATTAAGATTATAAGATTTATTGTCTTTATATATTACCTTTTATTTTCAGCTCGTTTGAGAGAATAAAAACTAAAATTTTACACAAATTTACCTGAAACAGAAGGTGTATTCCTAGCCAATGTAGTACATACAACGCCAAATATAAACATTTATTTTTTTCCCTCCTTGGTTCTCTTTAAACTGCATTATGAATGGTATCAAGTCTTATATCTCTGTTAAAAGTATCTTTCTCATAAAATATTTATGAGATTGAATATGGAAAATCATCCAGTGAATGGCTGATTTAAATAGACAATTTTTGGAGATACAGGTTAAGTAGGTTAGAAATGAAAGAGAATTCTTGAATGGAGGGTAGGTGATGGAGAATAATGATGACAAACACTGTATCAAACTACTCAATGTGCTAAGTAACAAAATATATGGATAATATAAACTAGGAAAGAATGTCAGATAATCTGAATGTTAAAGAGGTAGCATGCTTTGTATAAAGCTTTGCAGTAGAAATGTAAGCTAAGATAAAATAAAATGTTGCATTAGCTCCTAGCCCATTCTTTTGGGGCTTCTAGGAAAATAATTAGCCTTTCCAGAGCTGTAGGAAAAGTAATACTCTGGAGGGGAGTTACATGTATTACAAGTGTAAAAGAATGGTACTGTGAAGGTAAAGGAAAGGGATTTATTCAGAGAGCTAATTTCACAAATTCACAGCAAATTGAAGGTTCCAGATGGCACAGTGCAACAGAATGAGAATTAGAGAAGTAGTGCAAGGAAAGCATAGGTAAGCACAAATGCATAGCTCATAAGAGGATGCTAAACAAAGGACTTCCATTTTAAGTTGTAGCCTAAGATGGCAGGAGTGATGTGGCCTAAAATTGGAAGTGTACATTATGAACAGAAGAAAGTTCATATCATCTTATAAAGGCCCCTTGAGTATAACAGTCATTGGTCTGATGAGCATTTGGCAGCATTTTCTCAGAAGGAGAAGCAGCACCAGAAGAAGAGGAAATATGAATGATTGTCTGTTAAAAGGTTCTCCGAGCATTAAATGAAACAACAGACATGTAAATGCTTTGTGGATTAGAACAAAAATGAGTTATTTCCAGAAGGAAGCATGGGTGGAAAGAGCAGGAATTTTGTAGTCAGACAGTGAGGGCTGTGGGTACTCAACCAGCACACGCCATTACAACACATGCAATCTTAATATCTCTGAAGGTTACTTAATATCTCTGAAGTTCAGTTACTTTAGTTCTAAAATGTGAACAAAAATTCATGTGTTTCTGAGACAATAACAATGAGCTAACAATGACAGAGCACAGTAGGTTCTCTCTGCGTGAATCCTGCACTTTGTGCGGTAGTACATTTTATGTTCCTTGTGGTACTCCCATATGTTCCTTCCCTCACCTTTTCACCTGGTTAGCATGATCAACTACTACTCTGTATCTTTTTTGTCTATAACAGTCTTAAAAAACACTTTAAAAATTCTTTTGAGGATAGTTTTATTCTATTTTATTTTTTATTGAAGTAGAGTTACAATATTCAGGTGTATATCAGTTTGTGATTCAATATTTTTACAGATTATACTCCTTTAAAAGTTATTACAAAATAATGCCTATATTTCCCTGTGCTATGCAATATATTCTTTTTGCTTATCTATTTATACATCGTAGTTTATATCTCTTGATACCATACACCTATTTTCCTCCTTTCCCTCTACCTTCTCCCCACTGGTAACCACAAGTTTGTTTTCTATATCTGTGCTTCTGTTTCTATTTTTCTATATACATTCATTTGTTTTATTTTTTAGATTCCACAGGTAAGTGATATATACAGTAGTTTTCTTTCTCTGCCTGACTTATTTTAGTAATCATAATAATGTCTAGGTCCAACCACATTGTTGCAAATGGCAAACATTCATTCTTTTTATGGCTGAGTAATATCCCATTATATATTTTTATGTGTCCATTCATCTGTTGGTGGACATTTGGGTTGCTTCCATATGCTGGCTATTGTAAATAGTGCCACTGTGAACATTGGGGTGCATGTATCTTTTCAAAATAGTGTTTTTGTTTTTTCCAAATATATACCCAGGAGTGGAAGTGATGAATCATATGATTATTCTAATCATTTTTTTCATTTTTTAGGAAGCTCTATACTGTTTTCCATAGTGGCTGCACCAATTTACATTCCCACCGACAGTGTACTAGGGTTTCTTTAACTTCACATCCTCACCACATTTGTTATGTGTGGCCTTTTTGATGATAGCCATTCTGACAGGTGTGAGGTTTTGTAGTTTTGCTTTGCATTTCCCTGATGATTAGCAATGTTGAGCATCTTTTCAAGTGCCTGTTGGCCACCTATATGTCTTCTTTGGAAAAATGTCTATTCTAGTCTTCTGCCCATTTTTTAAACTGGGTTGTTTGTTCTTTTGATATTGAGCTGTATGAGCTATTTATATATTTTGGATATTAACCCCTTATCAGTCATATCATTTGTAAATATTTTCTCCCATTCAGTAGGCTGCCTTTTCATTTTGACAATGGCTTCCTTTGCAGGGCAAAAGCTTTTAAGTTTAATTAGGTCCTCTTTGTTTAGTTTTGTTTTTGTTCACTTTACCTTAGGAGACATATTCAAAAGAATTTTGCTGCAATTTATATCAAACAGCATTCTCCGTCTGCTTTCTTCTGGGAGTTTTATGGTTTTGGGTTTCAGATTTAGGTCTTAATCCATTTTGAGTTTATTTTTGTATATGGTGTGATAAAATGTTCAAATTTTATTCTTTTACATGCAGCTGTTCAGTTTTCCCAACATCACTTGTTGAAGAGACTATCTTTTATCCATTGTACATTTTTGCCTCCTTTGTCATAGATTAATTGATCATAAGTGTGTGGGTTTATTTCTGGGCTCTTTATTCTTTTCCATTGATTGACCTGTCTGTTTTTGCACCAGTACCATGCTTTTTTGATTACTGTAGATTTGCAGTATAGTTTAAAGTCTGAGAGGGTGATACCTACAGCTTCGTTCTTTTTTTCTCAAGATTGTTTCAGCAATTTTGGTTTTTCTGCTGTTCTATATGAAGTTTAGAATTATTTGTTCTAGTTCTGTGAACAATGTCATGGGTATTTTGATAGAGTTTGCATTAAATCTGTAGATTGCTTTGGGTAGTATGGCCATTTTAACAATATTAATTCTTTCAATCCTACTCTGTATCCTTCAAAACAAAATTCAAGTGTGACCTCTTGGTGAACAGATTCTACATTCCCTCTTTGAACTATCATAAAATCTTGTCCTGAAGGCTATTTTAGGATATATCACACTCTATTGCAATTAGTTGTTTACAAGTATGTCTCACACTAAATGGTAAAATTTTTGATACTGAACATATGCCATACATATCTGAAATTTTCAGGTTCTAACAAAATGATCTCAGAAATTATATATGCTGGGGCTTCCCTGGTGGCGCAGTGGTTGTGAGTCCACCTGCCTATGCAGGGGACACGGGTTCGTGCCCCGGTCCGGGAAGATCCCACATGCCACGGAGCGGCTGGGCCCGTGAGCCATGGCTGCTGAGCCTGCGCATCCGGAGCCTGTGCTCCGCAACGGGAGAGGCCACAACAGTGAGAGGCCTGCGTATCACAAAAAAAAAAAAAAGAAAAGAAAAAAGAAATTGTATATGCTTAAAATGTTTATTAAGTAAGTCAAGTGAATCACATATTCAACAAGTCTCTATTTAATTTTAACTAAGGCACCTGGTAGACTTCTAGGGAATACAATAAAACTGACACAACTAATTCAGTACATGTTGAATGATCTGACAAATATGTTATGCCATGAGAAAAAGTCAAACTGAATAGTGTTAAGACTATTGTTACTGGTTCTAATAAATATTTTTAAACCATATCATGGCCAAATTAATTGGCTATAAACTTTCAAGGAAAGAAGACAACCAAAAACTCATTAGTTTTGTGATTAAGAATAAACGTTCACTATTACTTAGCCAATTATGGCACCCATTTAAATTGTCACTTTTAAGGCAAGAAAAATGCATTTTTGTACAAAATCGTGTATATATTATTGTAAGAAGTTTGGGAAATAACAAATTTGCATTGTTGTGACTAATTAAAATGAATAAATCAATTAACCTGGAAAAGAGTGAACATCACAATTGAGTGAAATAATATGTAGTAATTGATCCAGCAACACGATTTATATTTAGAAAAATTTCTAGTTTCATCAAAAGAAAAGAATAAATTCATTAAGAGTTACATTTTACTTATTCAATGGTGTGCCAGAACCCTGATGATTTGGGATATTTAATTGCACTGGTACACTTACAAAAAGTATGTGCAACTGAGCAAATGACAAGAGGCCTTTGTTTATTTTAGGTTATTTTAGTACAATGTTTGTAGATGTTGTATGATGACAAAGTGTATTTAAGTATAAGATTTTGGATGAACTTTTTGTGCCTCCTGAGGTTCTACCTCTGCCCAACTAATGAAAAGGGAACAGCTTCAAATATCTATATGTTAAGCCCACAATGTTCGACTCAGTGGTAAATTAAAGAAAATTGATGAATGAATAACTCTGAAATCGGTTTGTGGAACAAAGCTTTCTCAGCAAGAAGCAAGAAATGTAGTGATCTTTTACCTTATAAAATCAGTCCCATTATATGAATGTGGTCTTGCTGTTCTAGCACTGTAATAAAAGGTTTTCCTTGGAATTTCCAGACAATCAAGAACTTTGTGTGAAGAAAAATGGTTCTAGATTTCTCTACAATATTCACAATCAAATTGATCATATTTAATAAAGTGAGCCAACACATGGTTTGTACCTCAGGGAAAATAATCAACCATCATCATGATAATCATTCATTCTTTCTCCTGAAAAACATTTGTTTTTCATTATCATTGATAATATGATGTTAAACTTTCTTTCTGAGATGTCTTTCCCAGATAGAGTAGCTTCCGCTGTTATTCTCTTAGCTATAATAGTGCAGTGTAGTCGTTCAGGAAAACTCTCAAAAATCTCATACAACGTGATGTTTTATTTTAAATTATAGAAAATATGATTTTATAAAAATCAAATAAAAGTCCAACACATAAAGGGATGTAATAATCTCTGGAGTTGCATTTGCAGTAGAAAACAGTAGATGCAATGTTACTGTTCAGCAAATATTCCATGTGCTCCTCCATGTCATAACCTTCATTTTTGTTCAGCTGGAATCAGGTTTCTAATTTGGGGCAAACAGACAGAGTGCAAATGTGTCACTGTCTGGCAGGGACAGGTTACAAAATGTGATCTTTTCCATTCTTCTTGTTTATTGCTTATACAAGGTATGTTGAGACTGGGCAGTACAAAACAAAGAAAGCCTCAGCCATCTAAATCACTGAATGGAGATCTCCCATCAGATCACATCTGACATTTTCTTCAGGAAGAAGAATTCTTTATGTTTTAAGTCAATTTTTTTTTTATTGTTGTCATTGTGGTATCTCAGTTTACCCTATGAATTCATCTAGAGATAGCCAAGGTGAATAGGAATAATGAAAGATGAGGTCATGTACCAAATAATTTGTGGAGTTGTTTCATGAAAGTTTGTCTTAGAATTTAAATCCCATGCTATGTTTCTCTGTTCTCAAAATGATCATAAAAGTAGGAGAAGACGTGTGGCTGTATTTGTAATCTTGGAGATACTAATGATGCAAGAGAGCTAATTGTTGAAAAGTGGTTCCAGGGGATTTGGCAAAGGATAAAAAAGGAGGAGCTTTAAAGAGCTTGGATTTTAAAACAAAGAAACACATTTTTAGTCTGTGCACAAATTAAAAGAAGGGATAGTTGAAGATACATACATACTGTAGTATTAGGCCCAAAATTTCAAGTGTTGTCTTGAAATCCTTGAGTCTCAACGGGCCCCCAAGGCCTAATCATGGGTTCCCATATTCTTTCCAGATGTATCCCCCATTCAGTGGGATGGGCTCCCCACCAGGCTAGCTCCCCTATCAACTTGAATAGCTGCACCTCACCCAGTCCTCACTCTGATGGACTTTACCTCCTTGTTATTCCAACAAGACAATCACATCCCCTTTACAGAAATCAGGGGATACCCCACCACCTTGTTACTACAAAGCCTGCCTCCCAGAGCCCCCGCTGGTTCACTCTGATCCTGAGTGCAACCCCATTGTGGCCGTGTGTTCTGTTCAATGTTCTCCTCCCCCTGGGCTATAGATATATGTCACCAATAAACTGTGATCAATCCCATTTGTCCAGTGGAGGGTGTTGTGTGTTTGGACATCTCCTACCACGTAGGGTGGGGAATTCCTCCTATACCAACATGACGAATAAAAAATGATCAGAACACACACACACACACACACACACACACACACACACACACATACACACACATACATAGTGGATCAAGGTTATATAGAATTTAACCAACATCTTTAGCAAGTGAAAGGTAAAAAAAACCTAGGGATTCAACAGGAAAAAATTTAACAGGAAAAAATAAAAAGGAAGAAATGTATGCTAGAGGAAATGTGACCAAGTGTTAAATAAATATAAGCAAACTGGGAAAAAATGCCTAGCATCTTTCAGAAAGATGGGGAAATGGCTCATTTCAGTAAGTGTAAAATTATTTTGGTAAACAGAAAGTTTCATGGTATTCTCAAGCAACAGTCAGCAGTAGTCCAAAAATGAGAGACAAAATGAATGGTGAGATCTATTCATAATTGGATAGTATTGAAATAGTTATAATAGAAGGACATTCAAAAATAAAAAACTCTTAAACTTACATTAAGCACATGGTAACAAACATTCTGGAATATGACATCTATCAGGACCATAATATAACAAACAGAAAAATTTATATTTTTGTTGTAGATTGAGAATACAGTGAGGGAGCTGTTATCATTTACTAGGTAGTCTACAACCTGCCTTGTATATTTAAGAAGATAAACACTACCTCTCTATACATTTTGCGTAGTTTTTATGCAATCCTAAACATGTTTTTACATGATATCCAATGTAAGTTTTTTCAAACTAATTAGTTCCATGGACTTTCTGATAAATACAATTCCAAATAGTAATAGAGTTGAGTATACTTACACAAGAAAGACTAAATGATACTGAAGTTGGAAAAGATGCAAAGTTATGATGCTTATGATCCATAAATAATATAAGGAAGAAAAAATACTTTACTTATTTTTAAATGTGAGGGCAATATTATAATGAATCATGACAGCTTTCATATGCGTCTCTACAGGAGATTAAATCAATACCATTCATTTTATCCAGCTGATTGTTTGAGGTTCCAATACAACTCCCTGTCTAGGAAATAGATTAAATTAATCTTCAAGTAAATTCTGTAGTTGCTATATTTGTGTAAGCATACTCAAGTTATTGTAAGGTTATAAGTTAAATACTTATTCAACTCTTCTGTGCTCTATTAACAAAGGAATTATAAATAAGCAATGTTGATTTAGAAGCAATATTAAAAAGCAAGCTTATGTTATATCTCTGTATGACAATTAGTGAATTAATTAATTCAAGCTTTCGGTTTATATGTATTTATATGGTGATAAAAGAATGGTAAAACCTAAAAAGTAGAATAAGTAGAAGGTATATTTAAATCAGATGATGGACTGGCGTGTTACCATTGATGTCTCTGTAATATTCCTATATTCAAATATCTAAAATATCTAACAATTAAACTCACTTCAGAATGGCAGGAGTCATCTTAAGTCAGAAAACTAGGAAGTAGAATTACACTAGGATGTAGATGTCCCATGGGAACTCACGATAATACTCTTAAGTGGTTGAGTACATAGACTCTTTCATAAACTTCAGGTATCCTGGTAATATTCTAAAATCACATGGTACATTTTACAGTTCTATTTGGAACAGTTCCAGTGTCCATAAGATGCTTGTGAACAATGTTCAAGTGCTCTTATGGACAGAAAGGTATTATAATGGTGTGTTACCAGCTCTTACAGGAGTTTCTGGAGGTATTTATAAAAAGCCTTCAGTTCCTGTGGTGTCAGTTACTTAATAACCTTTGGTTTAAGTGAAGAAAAGTTAAAATAAATGCTAATACAAAGAAGACTAGACTAGTTATTCAGAGCCCCTTGCTCCACTTCTGGGCAAGCTGATACAAAAGACCACAAATCCTTCCTTTGGTGTCACCAAACCTACAAACCCAAGCCCATGTATGGGACCCTCACCAGCCCCACCCCCCAAATGAAATGAAACCCAAGTCAGTCTTCCCTCTCTTCTCTCAAACTATTTTCAAACCCGCTTGGAAGTCTGCTCTACTTTCTCCAGAAACCCTCATTTTGTGAGTAATAAGCTTTTCCACACTCTCTTTGTATACATGTGGTATCATCAGTCTTGACACTCAAGCAATATTTTTGGTGGTGGAGTCAACTCTGACCCTGTAGAATGACTACACAATGAATGAATAATAAATGAAGAAATTTCATACTGAGAAAATTGTACTAACCAATAAAATTCATTACAACACTACTCATTCTCTGTTTTCAATACTGTTTTTGTCACTTATTTCTCCAAAACAAAGCCAGACAAACTTGCTTATAGATTTGCTTCTGCTTAGGATATGGAAATTTCAAGAATATCATGCCCATCCCAAAGATAAGAAAAAACTGGATAGTCTGCCCCAAGGAACAGGGCAAAATTATCCATTGCTTCTGGGTGAAGGGTAAAAGTAAAAATCTTTTTTCCCTGAAGGAGAGCTAAGAAAATCTCTTGAACCTAGGATACTGAATCAATACAAAGAGATAGACAACATACCTCTACAACTAGTAATTTTAACCATCAATTTTCCTGCATTGTCAAAGAATGCTCTATGAATAATTTCTAATTTTTGTTATTTATTGAGGGTTTTGTCAATATTTATGATCCAATATAATGGTATAGTTGTTTTCTCAAGATTCATATATCACTGTATTTTAATAATGTCAATGCTATTATGTATGTCCTTTAGATTTTATTCTTTTTAACCTCTTTATCAAGGATCATGATCAGTGTATTTAAATATATTAATAATGTGTTTCTCTTTCTCTTTGTACAAGTGTCTTGTTTTTTCATGAAATCTAATGCTTTATAGTGTGTTGCATATATATCCTTGACTATTTCACCTCATTGCAAATTCTTCCTCAGATATTTTTTAAAGTGCTATTTTAAAATGTATTTAATATTTTTGTCTAATCAACAAAATGAATAATGATGGTTTTTGTTTTGTTTTCTGGTTTTCTCTTTTACATTTGCCTGCTATACTTTCCCCAATCTTTATGTTTTCAATATTTTCTGAAGTACCTTAAGAGAGTTTTGTAATGAGAGATGATTTACATTTTGCTTTGAGATACAATATGAAACCTAACTTTAAATAGGTGAGATCTGACCACATACGTTCTTTGATAGACATTGTTTTACTGTGTTATATAAGCTTATTATAAGTTCCCCTTTGAAAGCTTTAAAAATTTTCAGAAATTTATTTTCTTGTGTTTATGTTATGTTTACATTTATTCTGGTTGCTTGTTGAGTTTGTACTATTTGTTGTTCTAGTAGTTAACTTCTAAAACCTAATTTTACATGTTACCTTTCAATCCTCTATTTATTTAGACTGTATCCATCAACTCCCACATGAGAACAGGGGCAATTAGTATATTTCCTCTTTCCTTACTATTCCTTTCCTCTGCAAAAATATAAATTTAGTTGGTTATAGCAACTCTCTTATCTTTTACTTTAATTTTCTTCAACAGAGTTGATATACACTATAAGGAAATTACCTTTATTTCTACTAATTTAATTGCAGAAATCATCATACTTGTATTATCTCATACTTTCACTCTCCTTCTCCTCTAAATCCTTTATAGTGAGTAGTTTATCCTCTTATTTAAATTCTTACTCAATACTATAAATTGATTTAGGGTAACCTCCACTCTCTTTGCCATAGTGCTCCTCTTAACGAATTAGTTGCTTGAAATTTGAATTTTAGATATTTCTTCAAGAACTCATAAGAACACTAAAACCTCAACTATTACATGTCAAAAATGACTATCTATTACCTTTTAAATGAATGATAGTTTGAATATATACACAGTTTTGGGATCACTTTCTTTCCTTAAGGGTTCTGTGGTTTTTATGGCATTGCTATGAAAAAAAATCTGGGGTTAGCATAAATTCATTTCATTATATCCTGGCTTCATCTTCATAGTAGTTCAAGGTATTTTTTCATTATCTTTAAATTCCAAGAGTTTTTAAGGCAGTATATTTGTGACAATTATTTAGTTCCAAATTTTCACTCTCCCAAACCCTCATGCTTCCAATCTTTTCTGAAGCACTTTAAGAGGACCCAGATAGAATCAGTTCCTAGTGACTAACAAAGTGACATTTGATCACCAATTAGCTTTGTAAATGCAATGGACTGTAGTGCATCAAATATTAAACTTATAATGATGCTAAAAACAAGCAAAGTTACTCCTTGATCATTTTTGTAATATACAAGGAAATCAATTTATTATTTGAAAAACTGACAAATGATTGGAAAGAATGAGCCATTTCTGTTGCCTCTCCTATAGGAACTTTACCTAAGAGTAGCAGAGTAGCTGAAGAGAGAAAGTTCCTCTTCATAGAAATACCCCAACTCCTAAATGAAGAAAGAATTTTGTACCACATAATGAATTAATAAATCTAAGCAATGATCATCTAGGGCTTCTAAGAACACACACACAAAAATAAAGCATTTTCACATCTTCTGATGGAAATATATAGCACCTTCTATGAAGTAGATATCCCAAAATTTTAAGCTCAGTACTCATTCTTCTGATTTAAATGCTAATTTTTAAGAAATACATCAAAAGAAAAGTATATTAAACCATAGATAGGGTAGCAAATCCAAATTGTGAGAAACTTTATAAGAAAAAAGTTATTTGGTTTTTCAACAAAAACAACAAAAATTGCAAGGGAAAAAAAAGGAAGGGAGGGCAAAGGACTAAAATAGACTGAGACATAACTAATTCTAACAGATGGAACAAAAGTAAAACTTTCATAGAAAAATTTGAGTAATATGAATATTGGTGATATTAAGATATTGTTTTATTGCTGATTTGGGATGTGGGCAACAATAGCATTTGAATCACGTTTAAAAAGTGGAGTCCTTGTCATTTATAAATATATAGCAGCCAATTTATTGATAAAATTTTTGAAATTTGCTTCACAATAATATAGAGGGGCTTGGGCTAGTGGTAGAGGGAAAAGCATATTGTTTATGAGTTTGAAATTTTTGAAGTTTTGTAAAGGGTAGATAGGCTTATTTTAGTATTCTTTTTTCCTTTGTACATGTGTTTAAAATTTTCTCTTAAAAAGGCAAAAAGCAACGTTTCTCATTAACAAATTTGTTCCTTTGTTTGAGAGTCAGAAGGCAAAACCAAGAAAAAATGTTCTATACATTTTCAAGCAAACAATTTTTGGATCCACATCTACAACTTTGATTATAATTATGTGTTACAGATTAGAACATGAAGTGAATTTAAATGAACAAAATGAGCAAAGTCAATATCTAGTATAGCGTATTAGATGACTTTTTTTGTTATTGCTAAGTGCTCAAGTGTGCCTGATATTATTTAGACATCTTACTGAAAAAGCTTCAGGGTAACTGATGAGGGTAATCTATATATGTCATAAACATTTACTTATAATACCCATTATAAGAAAAGATAAAAGAAAAGATAAAAAAGCATTATAATATTTTAAGAAAAGGAAAGGATTTTAACAAGAAATCATTCATGACACTAATCCTCACACACTGTATATTTTATTTTCTCACTTAATTTCCACCAGATAACAAAAATTTGCTTTTCTAGGATGACTTTCTGGGAAAAATAAGTGATTCAAAAAACTCTTGTGACTAATTCTTATAGTTTTTCTTATGATTTTTGGATACATTTAAATTTGTCTTTAATATATATGTATATACAATTATATCCTTTGATATATGCTTTCTGTGCCTTATAATAAATAACAAAATAAACAACCGCTTATTTATCCAACCATGTCATGGTATTGAAAGAACAAGAGATATTCCCAAAAGCCTGCTTTAGAGAACAGAAACAAAATACCAGAAATACTAACAAATAAGGGCCGAACTATTCCCTTATATAGCCAATAATTCTTTGCAGAGCATATAATTTAACAAAAATAACATGTATTTTCTAATTCCTGGTGGACACTATATTAATCTGATAATTATTTTGCCCCTAGCTAGTCCACTGAAGTGTTTATGAAGGCTAAGATGATATTAAAATAATTTTATTGTGGAGTTATGTAAGAAAAACTCATCATGATTACATTGCATTAAAAGACCTTAGTAGTGCTGACAAGCCTCTTAGATAGCCTCATCCACCAGAGGGCAGACAGCAGAAGCAAGAAGAATGACAATCCGGCAGCCTGTGGAACAAAAACCACATTCACGGAAAAATAGACAAGCTGAAAGGCAGAGGGCTATGTACCAGATGAAGGAACAAGATAAAACCCCAGAAAAACAACTAAATGAAGTGGAGATAGGCAACCGCTCAGAAAGAATTCAGAATAATGATAGTGAAGATGTTTCAGGACCTCAGAAAAAGAATAGAGGCAAAGATCGAGAAGATGCAAGAAATGTTTAACAAAGACCTAGAAGAATTAAAGAACAAACAAACAGAGATGAACAATAAAATAACTGAAATGAAAAATACACTAGAAGGAATCAATAGCAGAATAACTGAGGCAGAAGAATGGATAAGTGACGTGGAAGACAGAATTGCAGAATTCACTGCAGAACCGAAAAAAGAAAAAAGAATGAAAAGAAATGAAGACAGCCTAAGAGACCTCTGGGACAACATTAAGTTCACCAACATTCAGATTATAGGGGTTCCAGAAGGAGAAGAGAGAAAGGACAAAAGATAATATTTGAAGAGGTTACAGTTGAAAACTTCTTTAACATGGGAAAGGAAATAGCCACCCAAATCCAGGAAGCACAGAATGTCCCATACAGGATAAATGCAAGGAGAAACACATCAAGATGTATAGTAAACAAGATGGAAAAGATTAAAGACAAAGAAAAATTATTGAAAGCAGCTTGGGAAAAATGCCAAATAACATACAAGAGAACTCCCATAAAGTTAACAGCTGATTTCTCAGCAGAAACTCTACAAGCCACAAGGGAGTGGCATGATATACTTAAAGTGATGAAGGGAAGAAACTACAACCAAGATTACTGAACCCAGCAAGGGTTTCATTCAGATTCGATGGAGAAATTAAAACCTTTACAGAAAAACAAAAGCTAAGAGAATTCAGCACCACCAAACCAGCTCTACAACAAATGCTAAAGGAAATTCTCTCAGTGAGAAACATAAGAGAAGAAAAGGACCTACAAAAACAAACCCCAAACAATTAAGAAAATGGTAATAGGAATATACATATCTATAATTACCTTAAATGTGAAAGGATTAAATACTCTGACCAAAAGACACAGGCTCGCAATGCTGTCTACAAGAGACCCACATCATACCTAGGGACACGTACAGACTAAAAGTGAGGGGATGGAAAAACATATTCCATGCAAATGGAAATCAAAAAAAAAGCTAAAGTAGCAATATTCATATCAGATAAAATAGACTTTAAAATAAAGAACATTACAAGACAGAAGGAAGGACACTACATAATGATCAAGGGATCAATCCAAGAAGAAGATATAATAATTATAAATATATATGCACCCAAAATAGGAGCACCTCAATACATAAGACAACTGCTAACAGCTATAAAACAGGAAATTGTAAGTAACACAATAATAGTGGGGGACTTTAACACCTCACTTACACCAATGGACAGATCATCCAAACAGAAAATTAATAAGAAAACACAAGCTTTAAATGACACAATACACCAAATAGATTTAATTGATATTTATAGGACATTCTATTCAAAAACAGCAGATTACCCTTTCTTAAGTGTACATGGAACATTCTCCAGGATAGATTACATCTTGGGTCACAAGTCAAGCCTCAGTTAATTTAAGAAAATTGAAATCATATCAAGCGTCTTTTCTGATCACAACACTATGAGAATAGAAATCAATTACAGGGGAAAAAATGTAAAATATACAAACACATGGAGGCTAAACAATATGTTATTAAGTAACCAAGAGATCACTGAAGAAATCAGAGGATATAAAAATATACCTAGACACAAATGACAATGAAAACACGACAATCCGAAACCTATGGGATGCAGCAAATGCAGTTCTAAGAGGGAAGTTTAGAGCTATACATGCCTACCTCAAGAAACAAGAAAAAACTCAAATAAACAATTTAATCTTACACCTAAAGGAACTATAGAAAGAAGAGCAAACAAAACCCAAAGTTAGCAGAAGGAAAGACATCATAAAGATCAGAGCAGAAATAAATGAAATAGAAAGAAAGAAAACAAAAACAAAGATCAATAAACCAAAAGCTGGTTCTTTGAGAAGATAAACAAAATTGATAAACCATTAGCCAGACTCATCAAGAAAAAGAGGGAGAGGACTCAAATCCATAAAATTAGAAATGAAAAAGAAGTTACAACAGACACCACAGAAATACAAAACGTCTGAAGAGAATACTACAAGCAACTCTATGCCAATAAAATGGACAACCTAGAAGAAATGGACAAATTCATAGAAAGTTATAACCTTCCAAGACTGAACCAGGAAGAAAGAGAAAATATGAACAGACAAATCACAAGAAATGAAATTGAAACTGTGATGAAAAATCTCCCAACAAACAAAAGTCCAGGACAAGACGGCTTCACAGGTGAATTCTATCAAACATTTAAGGAAGAGCTAACACCCATACTTCTCAAACTCTTCCAAAAATTGCAGAGTAAGGAACACTCCCAAACTCATTCTACGTGGTCACCATCACCCTGATACCAACACCAGACAAAGATACTACAAAAAAAGAAAATTACAGACCAGTATCACTGATGAATATAGATGCAAAAATCCTCAACAAAATACTAGCTAACAGAATCCAACAGTACATTTAAAGAATCATACACCATGATCAAGTGGAATTTATCCCAGGGATGCAAGGATTCTTCAATATATGCAACTCAATCAATGTGATACACCATATTAACAACTGAAGAATAAAAACCATATGATCATCTCAATAGACACAGAAAAAGCTTCTGACAAAATTCAACACCCATTTATGATAAAAACTCTCCAGAAAGTGGGCATAGAGGGAACCTACTTCAACATAATAAAGGCCATATATGACAAACCCACAGCAAATATCATTCTCAATGGTGAAAAACTAAAAGCATTTCCTCTAAGATCAGGAATGAAACAAGGATGTCCACTCTCACCACTATTATTCAACATAGTTTTGGAAGTCCTAGCCACTGCAATAAGAGAAGAAAATAAAAAGGAATACAAATTGGAAAAGAAGAAGTAAAACTGTCACTGTTTGCAGATGACATGATACTATAGAGAATCCTAAAGATGACACCAGAAAATTACTAGAGCTAATCAATGAATTTAGTAAAGTTGTAGGACACAAAATTAATGCACAGAAATCTCTTGCATTCCAATACACTAATGATGAAAAATCTGAAAGAAAAATTAAGGAAACATTCCCATTTACCATTGCAACATAAAGAATAAAATACCTAGGAATAAACCTACCTAGGGAGACAAAGTCCTGTATGCAGAAAACTATAAGACACTGATGAAAGAAATTAAACATGATACCAACAGATGGAGAGATATACCATGTTCTTGGATGGGAAGAATCAACATTGTGAAAATGACTCTACTACCCAAAGCAATCTACAGATTCAATGCAATCCCTATCAAATTACCAATGGCATTTTTTACAGAACTAGAACAAAAAATCTTAAAATTTGTATTGAGACACAAAAGACCCCGAATAGCCAAAGCAGTCTTGAGGGAAAAAATTGAGATGGAGGAATCACACTCCCTGACTTCAGACAATACTACAAAGCACAGTAATCAAGGCAATATGGTACTGGCACAAAAACAGAAATACAGATCAATGGAACAGGATAGAAAGCCCAGAGATAAACCCACACGCATATGGTCACCTTATTTTTGATAAAGGAGGCAAGAATATACAATGGAGAAAAGACAGTTTCTTCAATAAGTGGTGCTGGGAAAACTGGACAGCTCCATGTAAAAGAATGAAATTAGAACACTCCCTAACACCATACACAAAAATAAACTCAAAAGGGATTAGAGACCTAAATGTAAGACCAGATACTACAAAACTCTTAGAGGAAAACATAGCAAGAACACTCTTTGACATAAATCACAGCAAGATGTTTTTTGATCTACCTCCTGGAGAAAGTGAAATTAAAACAAAAATAAACAAATGGGACCTAATGAAACTTAAAAGCTTTTGCACAGCAAAGGACCCGTAAACAAGACGAAAAGACAACCCTCAGAATGGGAGAAAATATTTGCAAATGAATGAATGGACAAAGGATTTATTTCCAAAATATATAAACAGCTCATGCAGCTCAATATTAAAAACACAGGGCTTCCCTGGTGGCACAGTGGTTGAGAGTCTGCCTGCCAATGCAGGGGACACGTGTTCGAGCCCTGGTCTGGGAGGATCCCACATGCCACGGAGCAACTAGGCCCATGAGCCATAACTACTGAGCCTGCGCGTCTGGAGCCTGTGCTCCACAACAAGAGAGGCCGCGACAGTGAGAGGCCCGTGCACTGTGATGAAGAGTGGCCTGCGCTTGCCACAATTAGAGAAAGCCCTCACACAGAAACGAAGACCCAACACAGCAAACATAAATAAATAAATTTTAAAAATATATGTATTAAAAACACAAACAACCCAATCCAAAAATGGGCAGAAGACCTAAATAGACATTTCTCCAAAGAAGACATACAGATGGCCAAGAAGCACATGAAAAGCTGCTCAACATCACTAATTATTAGAGAAATCAAAACTATAATGAGGTATCACCTCACACCAGTTAGAATGGGCATCATCAGAAAATCTACAAACAAATGCTGGAGAGGGTGTGGAGAAAAGGGAACCCTCTTGCACTGTTGGTGGGAATGTAAATTGATACAGCCATTATGGAGAACAGTATGGAGGTTCCTTAAAAAACTAAAAATAGAATTACCCTATGACCTAGCAATCCCACTACTGGGCATATACCCAGAAAAAATCATAATTCAAAAAGACACATGCACCCCAATGTTTATTGCAGCAATATTTACAATTGCTAGGTCTTGGAAGCAACCTAAATGCTCATCGATAGACAAATGGATAAAGAAGAAGTGGTATATATATATACAATGGAATATTACTCAGCCATAAAAAGGAATGAAATTGGGTCATTTGTAGAGACGTGGATGGATCTAGAGACCTCAAACAGCATGAAGTAAGTCAGAAAGAATAAAACAAATATTGTATATTAACACATAAATGTGGAACCTAGAAAAATGGTACAGATGAACCGGTTTGCAGGGCAGAAATGGAGATACAGATGTGGAGAACAAACGTATGGACACCAAGGGGGGAAAGCAGCGGGCGGGTGGTGGTGGCGGTGTGATGAATTGGGAGACTGGGATTGACATGTATACACTTATGTGTATAAAATGGATAACTTATAAGAACCTGCTGTATAAAAAATAAGTAAATAAATAATACTTTAAAAAAATAAATAATAAAAAATAAATAAAGACCTTAGTAGTGTTATATGATGATAAAATAACAGATTAAATAATGATGAGAATTTGAATAGGAGATCAAAATATACAGAACAAATGCAAACTTGCAAGACATGAATTTCTGACACTCTATTTTATCCTCCATACTTTCATTATTATTCTTTTTTTTTTTTTTTTTTGGTGGTACGCGGGCCTCTCACTGTTGTGGCCTCTCCTGTTGCGGACCACAGGCTCCGGACGCGACGGCTCAGTGGCCATGGCTCACGGGCCCAGCCGCTCCACGGCATGTGGGATCTTCCTGGACTGGGGCACGAACCCGTGTCCCCTGCATCGGCAGGCGGACTCTCAACCACTGCGCCACCAGGGAAGCCCTCATTATTATTCTTAAAGTAATGACAGTTTATTATGTGGGGTGTGTGTGTGTGTCCGTTTGACAGTCAAGAGATTAAGGGAGAAGGAGCGGGAGAGAGAGAAAGAAGGAACAGTGGAAATAAAAATAGATTGATGGGTAATTTAGGAAATTCCTTAGATTTCAATATTAATCAGCTATTGCAAGTCATTATTTTTCAAGCTATTCCATGGAATTCTGTATGTTTTCAAGACAAATCAAACTGTCAAATGTTTTAGAGAGGTATTTTAATTATCTTGGTAATTATTTCTTTAACAATTCTCTATGACTTTTACAGGCAAAAAATGGTCTCCCTTTTCTTCTATAGACAGAATCACAATTCTTCAGAAGTCGTTATCTCTGAGGCAAGCTTCAATAAATAGTTCTGAAAATAAATATGAAAGCCTGTCTAAGCTAAATTTATATCAAGCTTTTGCAACATCATATTCTGTGTATTCTTTTAAAAAATCATTGTTTTATAAGTACACACTGCTATATTTAAAATGGATAACCAACAAGGACCTACTGCATAGCACAGGGAACACTACTCAATATTACGTAATATTGTTATATTTTGAATGTGCATTTTAGAAATTTCATACAAAAAATTAAAAAATACAAATCATTCGTGATTTCAAAATAGATATATTCTTTAGAATCATTAGCCACTGCAATAGCAATTCTAGAGCCAATTAGTTCAACCATTATGATGTTTAATTTTTAACTTTTCATTACTAATGAATAACCACTAAACATTTAGTAGAAAATTGGTATTCAATTATTCCCAACTTCTTTAAGCATGCCTTTAGGATGTGATTTTTCAGTGGTCACTCTATCAAATTTGATCCAACAGCACAAAATTGAAAGAGAATGCAACATGACAAAATAACTTCTCTACTTAGGATAAAAGTTTTCTACTGGGAGAGTAACATTCATGTATAAAAATAGATATACGACTCAAGGAGGTAAGTACTGACAATCCAATAATACAAGATGATACTACTCGGTGAATCTAACCATTGTCTTACATAAAGCTAACCAATGGGGTAATAGTTTTAGGTGGCAACTTGATGTCTCGGAGAATAACTTAACAGAGAATATCTTGACTTAAATTATTGTGTACCTATTTATTTTTATTTCTCTTTGCTATCCATTTTTCTCTTATATTTTGAGAAAATAAAATGCAAAGAATAAAGAAAATTTTTAGCAGACTGGAAGTCGTTTGAACATTAGATGCATTTCCATTTTCCTTGCCAATGGCAAAAGTCACAGTGAGTAAAACTTTTTCGGGATAAATCACATTAACAATCCCTGGTGTGGATATGGTAACAATTTTTCACTTCAGGTTGTCAGTGTGTTTGCTTCTGGGAATAAAGTAAAAAGATCAAGTTACCTAAGATGCCCAATGTGCTACACTGCCATCAGTGTACTCCCTTGAGCAAGCAGAATATTTGTTTTGATACCAGCCTTGTTGGACTTCTTATTTAAGTATGTAAATTCCAACTAGATACAAACTATCATCTTTATTATTCTGAATGCAAATGTTCTCTAGAATGTTGTAAAATAAATAGCTGTTATATGAAGATATTAAAACAGTAAACTAATTGTGCTCTTTTTAAAGCATCTACTTATATAAGCAAAATATCAAAGTACAATGAAGTAAATAGGGTAGAAAAATGAACTACATGAAAAATAAGGAATAGGAAGAGAAGTTCAAGCAATACTGCTATATGATTAGAAACACTGTGAGTGTCCATAAAGCACATGGAAATGGTCATTGAGATCTTTGATTAGCTTTGCCCAATTGCTTGGGTGGTGGAACAGAGAAATTTGATTGCTGATTGGGTTATCCAATCTGGTTGCTAGGATGTCCTAATAACTAGACCAATCATTTACAGTCCAGATATTTTGATTATCCCTGTGACTCAAGTTGCCCATTTCATAAACTTACCCAGTGCTCAGATCACAACTTGTAAGTGATTGAGATGATCAGCCACATAGAAATGATCATGGTACATCCATTTTAGAACAAAATTGGTGAATGCAATAAAGAAATGGGAAGAACCCAATTCTAAAACTCTAAAACTTGATATAATGAAAAAAGTGTTCTCCTCATAATATAAATGTTTCAAGTGTTGTTCTTATTTAGAAATTAAAATCTGAAGAAATTTTTGAAACTTTCCTTAGCTGGCCAAAAATCAGATTCCTGAGAGGAGTCAGGGAAAATCAGTTCATTTCAGTGCATATAGATGCACTGTGTTGTTTATGATAGTTGAGTGGCATTATTTAACTGATTATAAAACAAATTAGGCATTTGTTTAGTTGAAATTTGCCCAAGGAAACATTTTGCAAATTTCTTCCAAATCTGGTTACTGCTAAACTTCAAATGTCATGAATATAAAACAGCTCACTAAATATTGTAGGAACCACCACTTCTCTTTGCTCCCAGGCAACCTAAGAATTTAACACTTTATTTTTCTTTTTTCCAAAGGGGTATTGAGGGCAAAAAGGATATTGTCCACAAAGACTGATCCTTATAGATTGTGCAGACAGAAATCTACCTCGGGTATGTTTTTATCAGCATTTCAAAAGTTAAATTACATGCTACTTCCCTGTATGTGTTCAAACCTTAAATTGATAGAACTTCCCCGTCTGCTTCCACTCCCCAGTCCTGATTCTGGCTGCTTTTCCCACATAGCAACAAACCTCGAGATACAGGCATTCTGTCAGATATACTGATACACTTTCCTTAGTCTTTCAGTTAGCTCTTTTCTCAAGAGAATTTTACGAAATAATTTCACCTTATACAATGCAAAATATATCCATCTGGTAAGGCAATGTTAGAAGTTAAAAAATATATTCTCTGTTGAGTACTTTGTAGGGTATTTACATCATTTGGGCCTTTGTGTTTAATGTTAAAAAGTAAATATTTTGTTGATGTGACTTTTGTTCAAAAATTAGCCAAGAAACTGAGGCACAGAAAATACGGTAAGAAATCTTGCTTTTTGTTAAAAAACAAAAAAAAGTACAATCACTCTGTGCCTTCTCCTTGGAGTTTCTTCATCCATTTTTGTGATCCAATGACAAGAGGATACTTATGGTTTCAGGCACGAACAAGATTTACTTTCCCAATATTTTTATCCTTTGGGGAGAACAGAAAACAAGCCTGCAGACCACAGTCCTACAATAAGCAAGCCCTCAGGCACCGTGTGAGAGAAATAAAAGACCACAAAGGACAGAGCAGGAGTGGCTGCACAGACCCTGGGTTATTGGTTTCCTTTTATGAAATATTCTGGGCCTATTGCCTTGACACACAGTTCCTACTCAAAATTACAGCTAATTTGGGGGAGGCACTGTCTCAGTTTAGAACTTATACATGTCTTTACCTTAGATCTTAAACAGAGATGTTTATAAATAAAGAAAAACATTTATATAAACTTCTACTGTATAACCTTCATTAGTACTTATGTAATTTGTGTTCCTCAAGAAGCAGAATTTACCTAGAACTGTTCCAGAAACAACACCTGAGGGGTAAAAAAAGAAGTAAAATTGGGCAGAGAGAAAAGTTGGGCTGCAATGGAGTCACAGTGTCTCTAGTGATCCCCTGGAATCTGTGAACCTAGGGTAGCCCTTCAGATTTATCCTCAGTTGGTAAAGGGGCCAAGTCTATATACTCATATAGACCAGTATTTTAAGCAGGCTGACCTAAGAAGATAAAATGACCTTAGGAAGTAGATCTGTGTAGTCAAAGGAAACTTCCAGAGGACTGCTGCTGAAGGCTTATAGCCAGAACCATTCCTAGCGGCTGGGGGGGGGGGGGGGGGGGATATTCCTTCAGTTCTGAGAGGGCATCTGAGTTTAGCAAAGTACCATTTTCTACAATGAAAATTAATATCCATAAACACAATGTTCACTTATGCCTAACTGAAGGTGAAATTGTAAGCTAGAATAGGTTACAAAGGAGTGTGCTGTACAATACATGTGGGTGGGCTGGGGAGTATAGGGTAAATGAGAAAAACATTGGATTGATTTAAATCCATTTCTTTTTTTTTTAACATCTTTATTGGAGTATAATTGCTTTACAATGGTGTGTTAGTTGCTGCTTTATAACAAAGTGAATCAGTTATACATATACATATGTTCCCATATCTCTTCCCTCTTGCATCTCTCTCCCTCCCACCCTCCCTAATCTCACCCCTCTAGGTTGTCACAAATCCATTTCTAATCCATGAGACTTTGAAACATCTAATTCTATCAGGAAATGAAGGTAATTCTCAAAAGGTTTGAAAATAAATGTAAAGATTTAAAGAGTCAAGAAACTTCCACATTCCTGATTCTATGAGCAGATGGAATGTTTAAGTATAAGATGTAATAAAGATAGCCATCAGTTATTTGGAGCACATAATTTGAGTTGTTTTGATGCAAGCCCAGTGAGGTATTTTATATATATTAATATTAATGTATTAAGGTACTTTACATATAATTATTTACATATATTAATGTTTTGCAGCTTTCTTAAAGCTACAAAACAATTTTTAATAAATAAACTTGAAAAGAAAACCTTTCATGCATAAAAGAGGGAGAAAAGCAGCTGCCTGTCCAAAGAAATAAAAAGAGACCCAGATCCTGGCAAATCAGTCTTCTCTCTCTTCAACCCATCTACGAAGGTATTGCTGAGTTTCCCCAGAGTTCCAAGAAAAGTCCTGTTAAATCTATCCAAAATATATTCAAAATTTATTAAACGTGCTTATGTGAACACCATTGTCCCCCTTAACATATTAAAAAAAAAAAAGCCTTCCACTGCCTCCCTTTTAAATCCTTGACATCCTGAAATTCATTTTCTATAACTCAGGCAAGGGAGTCTTTTTAAAACATAAATTAGATATGATTTTTTTCACCTGGTTTGGCTAATTAATATACCCATGACTTATAGAACAAGGTCTAGCATATAATAAATCTCCAATAAATATTTGTTGATGCTAATGACCCAAGCAAAATATCTTAAAAAACTAAAAGAGTTACCATATGATTCTGCTATCCCACTCCTGGACATATATCCAGAAAAAACTATAATTTGAAAAGATACATGCACCCCAATATTCATGGCAGCGATATCTGCAATAGCCAAGACAGGGAAGCAACCTAAGTTTCCATGAACAGATGAATAGAAAAAGAAGATGTGGTACATGTATACAATGGAATATTAGTCATAAAAAAGAATAAAATAATTTCATTTGCAGCAACATGGATGAACCTAGAGATTATCATACTAAGTGAAGCCCAACAGAGAAAGACAAATATCATATGATATTGCTTATACGTAAAATCTAAAAAACTAGATACAAATGAACTTACATAAATAAATAGAAAATAGACCCACAGACACAGAAAACAAACTTATGGTTACCAAAGGGGAAAGGGGGGGATAAATTAGGAGGTTGGGAGATAAATTAGGAGATTAACATTTACATGATACTATATATAAAGTAGCTAACCAACAAGGACCTACTGTATAGCACAGGGAACTATACTCAATATTTTGTAACAACCTATAAGGGAAAAGAATCTGAATTACTGAATTACTGTGGTGTACACCTGAAACTAACATGACATTATAAATCAACCATACTTCAATAAAATAAAATTTAAAAACATAAATTTTAAAATTGTTGAATAAGTAGATATTATTCTATGACAAAAACTCCTAAATGGTTTTCTATCATACTTGGGCTAAAAGATAATTTGCTGTCACCCTCAAGGGGGTACATATATGGTCCATGCCTATCTCTTCAGCCTTATATCACACCTAACCTTAGTCACTTTATTCATTCTAATATTAAGGCCTAAACTTCACAGAACATTCCTTCTTCATAGAACACAAGGTTCCTTTTTCATAGGACATCATGTTCTGCTTTTCCCACCCCACCATCCAGACCTCTGCATGAGTGATTTCTTTAATCATTGTGTCTCATGTTAAAAGTCACCTCCTCACAAAAATTTTCCCTTGCCACTCAATATAAACTAGACCTCAAATAACTTCATACCACTCCATTTTTTTTACTTGATGTCACTTGTAATGTCCTTATTGTACATATATCACTCATTGTTATAATGTAAACCCTAAAAGAGCAGAATATATGTCCATCTTTCTTTCTACTCTACAGCCAGTTGCACACGAATGTGCATATGTGTGTACACATGTGTGAGGAAGCATGCACATGCACACACAAACACACATCACGTGATTTCATGGCATCATGATTTAGTTGAAAGTCAGGACTAAGTCTGATGCACTGACTGTGAGAGGTGTGTGAATGTCCTCCTTTTTATTTAGCTTCCCAAGATATGAATGAATAGAATAATGTATTTGTCTAACTCATATGAATGCTGTTGAAAATCAGGTAAATTATAACAATGAAAACAATCCCATGATGTACAAGGAAAGTGTCTTAGTTCAGGCTGTTCTAACAACTTACGATAGACCGAGTGGCTTAAATAGTAACCATTTATTTCTCACAGTTCTTGAGACTGTAACAGATCAGAGTGCCAGCATGGTCAGGTTATAGGGAGAGACCTCTTCCAGGTTTCCTCATATGGTGAAGAAAGAGAAGGAGAGGAAGCAGGCTGTAGTGTCTTCTTTTGTAAGGGCACTACTCCCATTCATGAGGGCTTTACCCTCATCACCTAGTTACCTCCCAAATGCCTCAACTCCTAAATCAATAACATTGGGGGGGGTTAAGATTCCAATATATGAATTTTAGGGGGATACAAACATGTAGTTCATAACAGAAAGCATAGTAAGATGCCAACAACACCATCTCCCTTAGAGGCCTGGATTAAGTAGGTATCATTTCAGAGAACATGAAAATTACATTCTATCCTAATAAATCATGTTTTGAGAATCTGATCTCCATTTTGTTTGCATAATTATAAGAGCATGAATTTTTTTTAAAAAGAGGAACATAATAGAAAGAACAGATACTCAAGATGATTTTTAGTCTTACACATGAAAAGATTCTCACCATCACTAATAATCAGGGAAATGCAAATCAAAACCAGAAGATATCACCTCACACCTGTCAGAATGTCATTCATCAAAAAGTCAACAAAAAGCAAATGCTAGAGAGGGTATGGAGAAAAGGGAACCCTCCAACACTGTTGGTGGGAATGTAAATTAGTGCAGCCACAATGGAAAACAGTATGGAGGTTCCTCAAAAAATTAAAAATAGAACTACCATATGATCTAGCAATTCTAC
Source organism: Phocoena sinus (assembly GCF_008692025.1). Classification (NCBI taxonomy): domain Eukaryota; kingdom Metazoa; phylum Chordata; class Mammalia; order Artiodactyla; family Phocoenidae; genus Phocoena; species Phocoena sinus. Next base: position 80,274,580 of record NC_045767.1, read on the forward strand.
TTCTGGTTATATACGCAAAACAAACAAAAAATGCTAAGTTGAAAAAATACATGCATCCCAATGTTCATAGCAATATTATTTACAATACTCAAGATACAGAAGTGATATAAGTGTCCATCAACAGATGAGTGGATAAATAAGATGTGGGGTGTGTGTGTGTGTATAAAATGGAATATTACTAAACCATAAAAAGAATGAAATTTGACATTTGCAACAACATGGATAGACCTCAATGGTATTATGCTTAGTGAAGTCAGTCAGGCAGAGAAATACAAATACTGTATGTTTTTAATTATATGTGGAATCTAAAGAAATAAACCAATGAATGAATTTAAAAATACAGAAACAGACTCACAGATACAGAGAACAGTTAGTGGTTCCCAGTGGGGAGAGAAGAAAGGGAGGAAGGGAAAGATATGGGAAGGGGATTAAGAGGTACAAAATACTAGTATAAAATAAGTAAGAGGGACTTCATGGTGGCACAGTGGTTAAGAATCCACCTGCCAATGCAGGGAACATGGGTTCAAGCCCTGGTCCGGGAAGATCCCACATGCTGCGGAGCAACTAAGCCCACGCACCACAACTACTGAAGCCCACGTGCCTAGAGCGTGGGTCTGCAACAAGAGAAGCCACTACAGTGAGAAGCCTGCGCACTGCAACGAAGAGTAGCCCCCGCTTGTCGCAAATAGAGAAAGCCGGTGTGCAGCAAAGACCCCACGCAGCCAAATAAATAAATAAATAAATAAGATACAAGGGTGTTGTACATCTGCAACTAACATTGTAAATCAACACACTTCAATAAAAAATTAATGTCAAGTAATTTATCTAAATTTCAAAATGTTTTGAAATAATTTCAAACTTACAGAAATTTGCAAGTGTAATTCAAGATATAATATCTGTTATAATTATGTAACAACACAATTATTATATAATTGTATTATATAATTATAATTATTATATAATTATATAATAATAAATAGATCTAGGAATCTATTTCTAGATTCCTGAATTCTTCAACTTTATACATACACATAATTTTACATATATATAAAAAATAAATCACAAATATATGTATATATGTATGTGTGTGTGTGTGTTCGCACCTACACATTTTTATATATTCATGTACTTTTTTCTGGACTATTTGTGAGTAGAGTACATATAGTATTATGCCTCTTTATGCCATAACATTTCAGTGGCTATTTTGGGTTATTGTGTTAGTCAGGATTCTCCAGATAAACAGAATCAATAGGAGATTTCTATAATAGTAGATATTTATTATAAAGAAGTGGGACACAGGATTATGGAGGCTGAGAATTCCCACAATCTGCCCTCTTAAAGCTGGAGACCCAGGAAAGCTGGTGATGTAGTTCTGAGAACCATGGGGCTGATGGTGTAAATCTCACTAGAGAGCAGACTAATGTCTTCAAGCAGACAGAGCAAATTCTCACTTCCTCTGCCTTTGTTCTATTCAGGTCCTCAAAGAACTGAATGCTGCTCACCAACGTTGGGGAGAGCAATCTGCTTTGCACAGTCCACCAAATCAAATGACAATTTCTTCTAGAAACACCTTCCCAGACACACCCAGAAGTAATGGGCACCTCATGTCCCAGTCAAGTTGACATACAAAATTAACCATTAAAAGTCTACTCCTTGTCAATTTGACACTCATACACATCTCCCTATACCATACTTAACTCCAAATAAAGACAATAACAAGGTCATAATTCTGCCTAATATGATACATCTCTCCTGCCTACATCCAAAAACTAACCTTTCCCCTGGAAGAGTAAATAAAGTCACCTTGATATCCTATAATTTAAATACTATGATGTAAAATTAATAAAACACAAATACTATTCTGTCTAAGTGAATACATCTTATATTACATGACAGGGTAATAAGAGGAAAGAATACATGTATAAATAAATACATGTATATATAAATGTACATAGATGAAATATACACACATAAAAATGTATTAATAAGAACAAAATATGAAGGAAATATTCATGATAAGTACAGTTCTTGTTGCGGTAACTGGTCATGTGGTTGTAGCTGGTATTTGTAACTTTCTTTCACTAATCATTTTGTATTCCCTTTGCCTTCAGCAAGCACCTCAGTTTGTCACGGTTCTTTACCTGGTTGGGTGACCCAAACCTTCATTCCTGAAGGGTCTGTGCAATTAATAGTCCTGCCTGTATTGTGATGCTGTAGTTTTCCACAGGCATGGTACTGCTAAGAAATGTCCTAAGGGATCTCCTGTATTCCAGACATACTCTTTCTTATCTCCATTGTGGAGTAGGACTTCAGTTTCCCCTTGGTTATCAGGATCCACCACTCTACCTAGCATAACTCCCTTCACTGACTGTTGATTATTTTGAGGAGCTCACAGTGGCCAGGTGGCAGTCTTTACTTCCAGTTCAATGGAATTATTGTTGTGTCTCCTAATAGAAGTATTCCTCCCTTTGGAACAAAGACCTCTAGGCCAGCAGAGCATAAGATCATGGCAACAGGAAGCAAAGATATTGCTTGTGGCTTATTAGGGGTAATGGTAAGTGGTACCACTTTCACTTCTACCCTTAGACTCCTGGACCTGTGAATCCTGGCTATAGGAGAAACAGTACCACATACTGGATGCTGATCCAAAACATACACAATCTACTAAAGAACCTTGCCCAGCCCTGAAATGTATTGTTACCTAATGAGCATTGTAATTAAATCTTCAAAAGGCCATTTCACTAGTCTATCAAACCAGCTGCTTCAGAATGGTAGGCAACATGGTAAGACCAGTGAATTCCATGAGCATGGGCCCATTGCTGTACCTCTTTTGCCATGAATTAGTTCCTTGATCAGAAGCAATGCCATGTGGAATACCATGATGGTAGATAAGGCATTCTTTAAGAACACAAATGGCAGTTTTGGCTAAAGCATTTTGCGCTAGTAAGGCAAATCCGTATCCAGAGTATGTGTCTACTCCAGTAAGAACAAAATGCTGCCCTTTCCATGATGGAAGCTGTCCAGTATAATCAACCTCCCACCAGGTAGCTGACTGATCACCTCAGGGACTGGTGCCATACTAGGGATCAGCATTGGTCTCTGCTGCTGGCAGATTGGGCACTCAGCAGTGGTCATAACCAGGTCAGCCTTAGTGAGTGGAAATCCATGTTGCAGAGCCCACGTATAACTTCTATCCTTGCCACTATTGCCACTTTGTATGTGAGCCCACTAGGCAATCACGGGGGTAGCTGGGGCAAGAGGTTGACTGGTATTCATAGAACAGGTCATCACATTCTCTTGATTAATAAAATTCTCCTATGCTGAGGTCACTCTTTGGTGAACATTTCACATGATAAAAATATCTTCATGCTTTTTGCCATCTGTTTATCTTCTTTGATGAGGTGTCTACTCATATCTTCTGACCATTTTTAATTGGATTGTTTTCCTATTGTTGAAATGTTAAACTTTCTTATGTATTTTGGATAAAATTCCTTTAACATATAAGTTTTTGCAAATATTTTCTCCTTGTCTGTGGCTTGCTTGTGTTCTCTTAACAGCATTTTCCACAGAGCAGTCATTTTTAATTTTAATACAATTCAACTCATCAATTTTTTTCTCTCATGGACCATGCTATTGGTGTTATATCTAAAAACTCACTGTAGAACCCAAGGTCACATAGATTTTTCTCCCACAAGGTTATAATTTTGTTTTTCACATTTCATTTTATATCCATTTGGACTTAATTTTTGCATATGAACTTTCCACTGTTCCAGCATTTGTTGAAAAGATATCCTTTCTCTTTTGGATTGTCTTTTTTCCTTTGTCAAAGACCAGTTAACTATGTTTGTGTGGGTCTACGTATGGGCTTTCTATTCTGTTTTATTAATCTATGTGTTCGCCAATACCATACTGCCTTTTTCACTGTACTTCATAGTAATTCTTGAAGTTGGGTAGTGTAATGCCTCAAATTTTTTCTTCTTCTTCAGTATTTTGTTGGCTATTCTGGAACTTGTACTTTTCCATGTAAATGTTATAATCAGTTTTTCCATATCTATGAAATAGCTTGCTGAGATTTTTATAGCTATTTATAGATCAAGTTTGCAATAATTAACATCTTAAAAATATCTGAGTCTTTTAGTTCATAAACATGGAATATCTTCCCATGTATATAGCTCTTCATTGACTCCTTTCATCAGAATTTTGTAGTTTTCTTTGTATATATCCTGTACATATTTTGCTAGATTTATTCCTAGTATTTCACTTTTGGGGTCTATCATAAATGGTAATTTAAAAAATTTCAAATTCTAATTTTTCTTGCCAGTATATAAGGAAGTAACAGAATTTTGCATATTAATTTTGTATCCTATGAACTTGCCCTACTCACTTATTAGTCCTAAAATTGTTTTTGGTTTTTTAAAAAGTATTTGGGATATTTTACATAGACAATCATGCTATCTCTAAATAAAGAGAGTTATATATTTTTTTCTTCCCAATCTGTATACTTTTTATATTCTCTTCTAGTCTAACTACACTAACTAGGACTTCCAGTACAATGTTGAATGGGAGTAGTCAGAGAGGACATCCTTGACTTGTTTCCAATCTTAGAGGAAAACATCCAGTTTCTCACCATTAAGTGTGATGTTAACTATAGATATTTTACATATGTTCTTTATCAAGTTGAGAAAATTACCTTCATTCCTAGTTTTCTATCTTATTGGATTTTGTCATTTTTTTTTCTGAATCAATTGTTCGTTGAGTGATTTTTCTTCTTTAGTTGGTTAATGTGGTAGATTACACTGATTGATTTTCAAATGTTGAACAAGACTTGAATACCTGGAATGAATCCCATTTTCTGGTGGTATATAATTATTTTTATGCATCATTGGAATTACTTCCTAATATTTTCTTGAAGGTTTTTACATCTATTTTCATGAGAAATATTGGCCTTTAGTCTTTCTTACAATGTCTTTATCTGTGTTTAGTATTAGAGTAATGCTGATCTCATAGAAAGTGTTCATAGAAAGTTAGAAAGTGTTCCTCTCATGTCTATTTTCTAGAAGAGAGAGTTGAAAACTAGTATAATTTCTTTCCTAAAGTTTTGGGAGAATTCACCACTGAATTATTCTGGCCTAGCACTTTCTTTTTGGGAGGTTATTATTCAGTTTCTTTAACAGATATGAGCCTATTGAGACTAAATATATCTCGTGGGATGCATTTTTGTAATTTGTGCCCTTTAAAAGTTGACTCATGGGGCTTCCCTGGTGGCGCAGTGGTTGAGAGTCTGCCTGCCGATTAGTCTGGTTAAAGGTTTACCAATTTTGTTTATCTTCTCAAAGAAACAGCTTTTAGTTTTATTGATCTTTGCTACTGTTTTCTTTGTTTCTATTTCATTTATATTTGCTCTGCTGTTTACGATTTCTTTCCTTCTACTAACTTTGGGTTTTGTTTATTCTTCTTTCTCCAATTCCGTTAGGTGTAAGGTTACATTGTTTATTTGTATTGCTAAAAACTTCCCTCTTAGAACTGCGTTTGCTATATCCCATAGGTTTTAGATAATTGTGATTTGTCTCTAGGTATTTTTTGATTTCCTCTTTGATTTCTTCAGTGATCTCTTGGTTATTTAGTAAAGTATTGTTTAGCCTCCGTGTGTTTGTGTTTTTAAATTTTTTTCCCTGTAATTGATATCTAATCTCATAGCATTGTTTTCAGAAAAGATGCTTGATATGATTTCAATTTCCTTAAATTTACTGAGGCTTCATTTGTGACCCAAGAGGTGAACTATCCTGCAGAATGTTCCGTGTGCACCTGAGAAGAAAGTGTAATCTGCCATTTTCAGATGGAATGTCCTATAAATATTAAAACTATCTGGTCTATTGTGTCATTTAAAATTTGTGTTTCCTTGTTAATTTTCTGTCTGGATGATCTGTCCATTGGTGTAAGTGATGTGTTAAAGTTCCCCACTATCATTGTGTTACTGTCGATTTCCTCTTTTATAGCTGTTAGCATTTGCCTTATGTATTGAGGTGCTCCTATGTTGAGTGCACATATATTTATAATTGTTATATCTTCTTCTTGGATTGATCCCTTGATCATTATGTGATGTCCTTCCTTGTCTCTTGTAACATTCTTTATTTTAAAGTCGATTTTGTCTGATATAAGTATTGCTACTCCATTTTTCTTTTGATTTGCATTTGCATGGAATATCTTTTTCCATCCCCTCACTTTCAGGCTGTATGTGTCCCTAGGTTTGAACTGGGTCTCTTGTAGACAGCATGTATATGGCTCTTGTTTTTGTATCCTTTCAGCAAGTCTGTGTTTTTTGGTTGGAGCATTTAATCCATTCACATTTAAGGTGATTATCAATATGTATGTTCCTATTACCATTTTCTTAATTGTTTTGGTTTGTTTTTGTAGGTCCTTTTCTTCTCCTGTGTTTCCCACTAGAAAAGTTCCTTTAGCATTTGTTGTAAGGCTGGTTTTGTGGTGCTGAATTATCTTAGCTTTTGCTTGTCTGTAAAGCTTTTGATTTCTCCATCGAATCTGAATGAGATCCTTGCTGGGTAGAGTAATCTTGGTTGTATATTCTTCCCTCACATCACTTTAAATATATTTTGACACTCCCTTCTGGCTTGCAGAGTTTCTGCTAAGAAATCAGCTGTTAACCTTATGGGAGTTCCCTTGTATGTTATTTGTTCTTTCTCCCTTGTTGCTTTTAATAATTTTTCTTTGCCTTTAATTTTTGTCAATTTGATTACTATGTGTCTCGGCATGTTTCTCCCTTGGTTTATCCTGCCTGCGACTCTCTGCACTTCCTGGACTTGGGTGACTATTTTCTTTCCCATGTTAGGGAAATTTTCGACTAAAATCTCTTTAAATATTGTCTTGGGTCCTTTCTCTCTCTCTTCTCCTTCTGGGACCCCTATAATGCGAATGTTGGTGCATTTAATGCTGTCCAGGGGTCTCTTAGGCTGTCTTCATTTCTTTTCATTCTTTTTTCTTTATTCTGTTCTGTGACAGTGAATTCCACCATTCTGTCTTCTAGGTCACTTATCTGTTCTTCTACCTCAGTTATTATGCTACTGATTCCTTCTAGTGTATTTTTCATTTCAGTTATTATATTTTTCATCTCTGTTTGTTTGTACTTTAATTCTTCTAGGTGTTTGTTCTTTAATTCTTCTAGCTCTTTGTTAAACATTTCTTGCATCTTCTCAGTCTTTGCCTCCATTCTTTTTCCAAGGTGCTGGACCATCTTCACTATCATTATTCTGAATTCTCTTTCTGGAAAGTTGCCTATCTCCACTTCATTTAGTTGTTTTTTCTGGGGTTTTATCTTGTTCCTTCATCTGGGACATATTTCTCTGCCTTTTCATTTTGTCTGTCTTTCTGTGAATGTGGTTTTCCTTCCAGAGGCTGCAGTATTGTAGTTCTTCTTGCTTTTGCTGCCTTTCCTCTGGTGGATGAGACTATCTAAGAGGCTTGCACAAGTTTCCTCATTGTACAAGGGAGGGAATTGTGGTGGGTAGAGCTGGGTGCTGTTCTGGTGGGCAGAGCTCAGTAAAACTTTAATCTGCTTCTCTGCTGATGGATGGGGCTGAGTTCCCTCCCTGTTGTTTGTTTGGCCTGAGGTGACCCAACACTGGAGCCTACCTGGCTCTTTGGTGGGGCTATGGTGGACTCTGGGTGGGCTCATGCCACGGAGTACTTCCCAGAACTTCTGCTACTAGTGTCCTTGTCCCTGCAGTGAGCCACAGCCACCCCAGCCTCTGAAGGTGACCCTCCAACACTAGCAGGTAGGTCTGGTTCAGTCTCCTATGGGGTCACTGCTCCTTTCCCTGGGTCCTGATGCACACACTACTTTGTGACTTCCTATCATTGAGAGTCTCAGAGTCTAATGAATTCCAAATGGAAATCATAGATAGAAAATTTAAAGAAATGAAAATTCTCCATTGAATAGAATTAAGTTGTTATACAGTTTGATGTCTTCAGCTGTGAAACATAGTGTAACAAGGCTTGAGCATGGGGAAATGTAAGGGGTTCTTGAGAGATGCAGCTGAAATAACAGACATGGTTCAGATCACAAAGCATTTTCTTTGGTATGGTACTTGGTTTGTACTCTAATTTAAAGTATAGAGAAATCCCTGAAGGATTTTAAGCAAGAAAGTGAAACTATTAGATATAATTTTTTAAAAAGACTCTGGAAGTTATGTAAAAAACACTAGAAGGTGTAGATGCTGCAATACATTCAGATACAATCTAATGATATAAATAATGGTTTAAATTAAGGTAATAACCATGGCTAAGAAAGTATACAGAGAAGGAGTTTCAAGGAAGGAATGGTCAACTCTTTCACATATTACTAAAAGCACAAGAAGGGTAGTAGTTATAAGTTTCCTTCTGTTTCAACAACAGAGATTTATTGAAGATGTTGGTAAGAACAATTTTATTAGCGGAATAGGACCATCCATCAGATTCAGACTGAGTAGGAAGTTATGGAAGGTGAAAAAGTATAATCCATAGGTCTAGATTCCTTTTTCAAGAGGTATATCTGAAAAGAGGAAAAATATTGTGGTATCTAGGGGGACAAAGTGACAAATAAATATTCTTATATTTGTAGAGACTTAGGAAGTTTATTCATGGAGAGGAAGGCATCAGGGGGTCAATGAGAGCCTGAGAATGTAAGGGACAAATTCTTCCCCCAAGATGAGGAAAAAGTGAGAACATCTTGTGTATACATTGAAGATTAGGAGGCAATGTTTGGCAATTAAAGATTTTATGCCTACATCCTTTCATTTTCTCTCAGGCAAAAAACAGTTTTATTTTTTAAATGGGAGTTAGAAGGAAGGCAGAGTAAGCTTCGTGTTCTTTGAAAATAGAGATCCAAGCACATTATTCATGTCCCTCTACTTAATGCATAAACTATGAAGAAAGTGACATGATTCTCTGTATCACTCATATTTGGCCTTATAAGCACAAAAAGGCATTGAGAAAGGTAGCTGATATATTTCCTTAATCATTTCAATCATTTAGAAGTTAAAAACACTGCATCAATGTTGTCCATTCATATACAACAGAATCTCCTTATATCCCAACAAAAAATATATATAAAGACATTAAAAATATTAAAACATAGAAAATTATAGAAATGATGGTGGAAAGATCCTTGAGGAGTATCTAAGCTCTCCAAATATCCTGACAGTCCAGCATCCATTTGATATGCAGAGAAAAATCTATCAGAGCAAGAGATACTGCCAGGCATTAGGCTCAATTTTTCCTATTTAAAAATCAATTTTAAAAAGTCACATTGCAGGAAATGTGATAAATATATTTAGGAAAGAATAAAACTTTTCATATTGAAATAGCATAGGTCATCCAAAATCTATAGCTATACCGATAAATGTGAAATATTATCTGTTAAAGGCAATAGCTATAACTAGTTTACTAAGGCTGTTTTAGCTTTGCTTATTTTGATTATTTTTGTCCTTTATGTTTCACCAGTAAAGCAAGAATATCTTGTCCTCTATTGTGGTTCATATAGAAAAATGTTATTTTCATCTTCCCTGAAGGAAATAGAGTACAATAACAGCAGAATAGAAAAGAAAAAGAAAAAAAGAGCAACCATAGTATACATTGGCCTCTGATCAAAAGGGAATGAAGAATAAAGTAATATTTTACCAAAGATATCTTTAAGTTCCTTTTCCTGTGCATAGTCTTCCTAAAACTCTCAACTGTGTGTGGATATACTTTTGTTTAATTTTCTGAGTTACTAGAATATATATCCTGGTACAGCATCTTGTTATAGCCTTTTATTTTGTGCATATTTCATTTTTACAGACTAAAAGAAAGGCCAGAATTTACTTTTACTCCCTGTAAGATTTTAGTTATATCAGTTACGCTTACTGAATGTTTTGTTGAGAGCTTCCAGGCATAGCAAAATACATAGATTTTTGTTTATTTGTTTTTGGATTTCAAGCAAAGACATAGTAATATAACTAGTTTAGATTCATCATTATTATTCTCTGCTGTATGGGTCCCGGTTTTCCAGAGAAACAAAATCAATATGATATATGTAGAGAGATATGTAAGAGATTTACTATAAGAACTGGCTCATACAATTATGAAGGCCAAGAAGCCCCAAAATCAGCTGTCTGTAAGCTAGAGGTTTAAGAAAGCCAGTGGTATGATTTAATCTGAGTCCAAAAACCACAGAACCAGGGGAGTCAATGTGGGGTCAGGAAAAGTTGGAAGCAAAGAGAGCAAATTCTCCCTCCCACCACCATTTTGTTATACTCAGACCCCAACAGTCTGGATGATACTCACCCTCATTGATCTTCTTTACTTGGTCTACAGATACAAATGCTAATCTCTTCTAGAAACACCCTCTTGGACACACCCAGAAATAATCATTTACCAGCCATCTAGGCAACCCTCATCTCAGTAGGTTGACACACATCTGTCAATAGGAATGACTGTCTATTTTAGACCAGTGGTTCTTTTTGTTCTGTGTTGACAAACTTACTAACTTTAACTATCCAAGACTGATAAGAACTGGTTCATCACAGTATTTTGAAATTTAATTGCCCTTAAACACACAAACACACTATATTGTAGTCCCTGGGCCAGACATTTCATATAATATCTTTACTTCTCGCAAATTATATCAAACATATAAGGAAGTAGTCATCATCCCAATCTACCAAAGAAAAATCCCAGACTTAAAGATATAAATGCTAAGTAACTTGTCTAAGGTTACACCATTATTAAGTGGCTGAGCTCACGTTTATGTTCATATTTGCCCAACTTTAGAGGTCTACGCTAAATTTATTACAAAAACAATGGGTGTATGTGTTGCTTTGGATAAAAGAGTTAATTCCAGTCCTGATAAGAATTTTGTCATTAAATGTAATACTGACTCATATCCAGAAGATAAGATAGACTGATCAATGTTCTCACACACAGAGAACAAGATGGCTGAGGAGCAGTTACCACATGGTGAATCAATAGAAGTTTTAAAGCTGTTTAACCTTAAAATTTCCTCTTTAAAAGACACTTAACAGGGCTTCCCTGGTGGCACAGTGGTTGGGAGTCCACCTGCCGGTGCAGAGGACACAGGCTCTTGCCCCGGTCCGGGAGAATCCCACATGCTGTGGAGCGGCTGGGCCCGTGAGCCATGGCCGCTGAGCCTGAGCGTCCGGAGCCTGTGCTCCACAACAGGAGAGGCCACAACAGTGAGAGGCCCATGTACTACAAAAAAAAAAAAAAAGTTAGAGGATAAGAATATAGAACTGGAGTAAAAAATTAAACAAGATCCAAAATGAATTTCAGGTCCATAAATAAAATGTAAGAAGAACCTGCTAAAAGCTTGGAGAGAGACTGAGGGATTGAGAGAGAGAGGGAGAGAGGGGAAGAGAGAGAGAGAGAGAGAGAGAGAGAGAGAATATGAGAAAGAGACTGATTCCTCCAATTGTTGTCAAGATACCAACAAACACAAGGGAGGAGCTTCAAGACGGCAGAAGAGTAAGACTCGGACATCACCTTCCTCCCCACAAATACATCAGAAATACATCTACACGTGGAACAACTCCTACAGAACACCGACTGAACGCTGGCAGAAGACCTCAGACCTCCCAAAAGGCAAGAAACTCCTCAAGTACCTGAGTAGGGCAAAAGAAAAAAGAAAAAACAGAGACAAAGAATAGGGACAGAATCTGAACCAGAGGGAGGGAGCTAGGGACGGGATCTGAACCAGTGGGAGGGAGCTGTGAAGGAGGAAAGGTTTCCACACACTAGGAAGCCCATTCGCAGGTGGAGACTGCTGGTGGCGGAAGGGGGGAGTTTCAGAGCCACAGAGGACAGCGCAGCAACAGGGGTGTGGAGGGCAAAGCACAGAGATTCCCGCACAGAGGATCAGTGCCAAGCAGCACTCACCAGCCCGAGAGTCTTGTCTGCTTACCCACCGGGACGGGTTGGGACTCAGAGCTGAGGCTCCAGCTTAAGAGGTCAGACCCCAGGGAAAGGACTAGGGTGGGCTGTGTGAACACAGTCTGAAGGGGGCTAGTGCACCACAGCTAGCCAGGAGGGAGTCCGGGAAAACGTCTGGAACTACTGGAAAGACAAGAGACTTTTTCTTGCCTCTTTGTTTCCTGGTGCACGAGGAGAGGGGATTAAGAGAGCCGCTTAAAGGAGCTCCAGAGATGGGTGCGAGATGCAGCTATCAGTGTGGAACCCAGAGATGGGCATGAGATGCTAAGACTGCTGCTGCAGCCACCAAGAAGCCTGTGAGCAAGCACAGGTCACTCTCCACACCTCCCCTCCCGGGAGCCTGTGCAGCCCGCCACTGCCAGGGTCCCGTGATCCAGGGACAACTTCCCCGGGAGAACGTACGGCGCGCCTCAGGCTGGTGCAACATCACACTGGCTTCTGCCGCCTCAGGCTCATCCCACATCCGTACCCCTCGATTCCCCGGACCTGAGTGAGCCAGAGCCCCCGAATCAGCTGCTCCTTTAACCCCGTCCCTTCTGAGCGAAGAACAGATGCCCTCAGGCAACCTACACGCAAAGGCGGGTCTAAATCCAAAGCTAAACCCAGGAGCTGTGCGGGGGAAAAAAGAAGAGAAAGGGAAATCTCTCTCAGCAGCCTCAGGAGCAGTGGATAAAATCTCCACAATCAACTTGATGTACCCTGCATCTGTGGAATACCTGAATAGACAACGAATCATCCCAAACTGAGGAGGTGGACTTTGGGAGCAACAATATATATTTTCTTTTTCCCCTTTTTCTCTTTCTGTGAGTGTGTATGTGTATGCTTCTGTGTGCTATTTTTTCTGTATAGATTTGCTTTTACCATTTGTGCTAGGGTTCTGTCTGTCCATTTTTTGTGTGTGCTTTTTTTTGTTACTTAAAAAAAAGTTTTTTCTTAATAATTATTTTTATAATTTTATGTTATCTTCTTTCTTTCTTTCATTCCTTCTTTCTTTTTTTTCTCCTTTTTATTCTGAGCCATGTGGAGGACAGGCTCTTGGTGCTCCAGCAAGGCGTCATGGCTGTGCCATTGAGGTGGGAGAGCCACGTTCAGGACACTGATCCATAAGAGACCTCCCAGCTCCATGTAATATTAAACAGGGAAAATCTTCCAGAGATCTCCATTTCAGCACCAAGACCCAACTCCACTCAACGACCAGCAAGCTACAGTGCTGTACACCCTATGCCAAACAACTAGGAAGACAGGAACACAACCCCATGCATTAGCACAGAGGCTGCCTAAAATCATAATAAGGCCACAGACACCCCAAAACACACCACCAGACGTTCACCTGCCCACCAGAAAGACAAGATCCAGCCTCATCCACCAGAACACAGGCACTAGTCCCCTCCACCAGGAAGCCTAAACAGCCCACTGAACCAACCTTAGCCACTGAGGACAGACACCAAAAACAACTGAAACTACGAACCTGCAGCCTGCAAAAAGGACACCCCAAACACAGTAAGTTAAGCAAAATGAGAAGAGAGAGAAACACACAGCAGATGTAGGAGCAAGGCAAAAATCCACCAGACCTAACAAATGAAGAGGAAATAGGCAATATACCTGAAAAAGAATTCAGAATAATGAGAGTAACGATGATCCAAAATCTTGGAAATAGAATGGAGAAAATACAAGAAACGTTTAACAAGGACGTAGAAGAACTAAAGAGCAAACAAACAGAGATGAACAACATAATAAATGAAATTAAAAAGTCTCTAGAAGGGATCCATAGCAGAATAACTGAGGCAGAAGAACGGATAACTGACCTGGAAGATAAAAGAGTGGAAATAACTACTGCAAAGCAGAATAGAGAGAAAAGAATGGAAAGAACTGAGGACAGTCTCAGAGACCTCTGGGACAACATTAAATGCACCAACATTGGAATTATAGGGGTCCCAGAAGAAGAAGAGAAAAAGAAAGGGACTGAGAAAATATTTGAAGAGATTATAGTTGAAAACCTCCCTAATATGGGAAAGGAAATAGTTAATCAAGTCCATGAAGCACTGAGAGTTCCATACAGGATACATCCAAGGAGAAACACACCAAGACACATATTAATCAAACTATCAAAAATTAAACACAAGGAACAAATATTAAAAGCAGCAAGGGAAAACCAAAAAGTAACACATAAGGGAATCCCCATAAGGTTGACAGCTGATCTTTCAGCAGAAACTCTGCAAGCCGGAAGGGAGTGGCAGGACATTTTTAAAGTGATGAAAGAGAAAAACCTACAAACAAGATTACTCTACTCAGCAAAGATCTCATTCAGATTTGACAGAGAAATTAAAACCTTTGCAGACAAGCAAAGGAGAAGAGAATTCAGCACCACCAAACTAGCTTTACAAAAATGCTAAAGGAACTTCCCTAGGCAGGAAACACAAGAGAAGGAAAAGACCTACAACAATAAACCCCAAACAAATAAGAAAATGGTAATAGGAACATACATATCCATAATACCTTAAATGTAAATGGATTAAATGGTCCAACCAAAAGACATAGACTGGCTGACTGGACACAAAAACAAGGTCTGTATATATGCTGTCTACAAGAGACCCACTTCAGACCAAGGGGTACATGCAAACTGAAAGTGAGTGGATGGAAAAAGATACTCCATGCAAATGGAAATCAAAAGAAAGCTGGAGTAGCAATCCCCATATAAGACAAAATAGACTTTAAAATAAAGACTATTACAAGAGACAAAGAAGGACACTACATAATGAACAAGGGATCAATCCAAGAAGATATAACAATTGTAAATATTTATGCACCCAACATAGGAGCACCTCAATAAATAAGGCAAATACTAACAGCCATAAAAGGGGAAATTGACAGTAACACAATCATAGTAGGGGACTTTCACACCCTACTTTCACGAATGGACAGATCATCCAGAATGAAAATAAATAAGGAAACACAAGCTTTAAATGATACATTAAACAAGAGGGACTTAATTGATATTTATAGGACATTCCATGCAAAAACAACAGAAGCCACATTCTTCTCAGGTGCTAATGGAACATTCTCCAGGATAGATCATATCTTGGGTCACAAATCAAGCCTTGGTAAATTTAAGAAAATTGAAATTGTTTCAAGTATCCTTTCGGACCACAACTCTTTGACACTACATATCAATTACAGGAAAAACTGTGTAAGAAATACAAACACATGGAGGCTAAACAACACACAAATTAATAACCAAGAGATCACTGAAGAAATCAAGGAGGAAATCAAAAAATGCCTAGAAACAAATGACAATGAAAACACAACGACCCAAAACCTATGGGATGCAGCAAAAGCAGTTCTAAGAGGGAAGTTTATAGCTATACAAGCCTACCTTAAGAAACAAGAAACATCTCAAATAAGCAACTAACCTTACACCAAAAGCAATTAGACAAAGAAGAATTAAAAAACCCCAAAGTTAGCAGAAGGAAAGAAATCATAAAGATCAGAGCAGAAATAAATGAAAAATGAAGGAAACAATACCAAATATCAATAAACCTAAAAGCTGGTTCTTTGAGAAGATAAACAAAATTGATAAACCATTCGCCAGACTTATCAAGAAAAAAAGGGAGAAGACTCAAATCAATAGAATTAGAAATGAAAAAGAAGTAACAACTGACCCTGCAGAAATATAAATGATCATGAGAGATTAGTACAAGCAACTCTATGCCAATAAAATGGACAACCTGGAAAAAATGGACAAATTCTTAGAAACGTACAACCTTCCAAGACTGAACCAGGAAGAAATAGAAAATATGAACAGACCAATCACAAGTAAGGAAATTGAAACTGTGAATAAAAATCTTCCAACAAATGCCCAGGACAAGATGGCTTCACAGGCGAATTCTATCAAACATTTAAAACACCTATCCTTCTCAAACTCTTCCAAAATATAGCAGAGGGACGAATAATCCCAAACTCATTCTACAAGGCTACCATCACCCTGATACCAAAACCATTCAAAGCCGTCACAGAGAAAGAAAACTACAGGCCAATATCACTGATGAACATAGATGCAAAAATCCTCAACAAAATACTAGCAAACAGAATCCAACAGCACATTAAAAGGATCATATACCATGATCAAGTGGGGTATACCCCAGGAATGCAAGGATTCTTCAGTATACACAAATCGATCAACCTGATACACCATATTAACAAACTGAATGAGAAAAACCATATGATCATCTCAATAGATGCAGAGAAAGCTTTCGAGAAAATTCAACACCCATTTGTGATAAAAAACCCTGCAGAAAGTAGGCATTGAGGGATCTTTTCTCAACATAATGAAGGCCACATATAACAAACACACAGGCAACATTGTCCTCAATGGTGAAAAACTGAAACCATTTCCACTAATATCAGGAACAAGACAAGGTTGCCCAATCTCACCATTAGTCTACATAGTTTTGGAAGCTTTAGCCACAGCAATCAAAGAAGAAAATGATATAACACGAATCCAAATTGGAAAAGAAGTAAACCTGTCACTGTTTGCAGATGACATGATACGATACAGATACTCCTAAAAATGCTACCAGAAAACTACTAGAGCTAATCAATGAATTTGGTAGAGTTGCAGGACACAAAATTAATGCACAGAAATCTCTTGCATTCCTATACAGTAATGATGAAAAATCTGAAAGTGAAATTAAGAAAACACTCCCATTTACCACTCCAACAAAAAGAATAAAATATCTAGGAATAAATCTACCTAAGGAGACAAAAGACCTGTATGCACAAAATTATAAGACACTGATAAAAGAAATTAAAGATGATACAAATCGATGGAGAGATATACCATGTTCTTGGATTGGAAGAGTCAACATTGTTTAAATGACTCTACTACCCAAAGCAATCTACAGATTCAATGCAATCCCTATCAAACTACCACTGGCATTTTCCTCAGAACTAGAACAAAAAATTTCACAGTTTGTATGGAAACACAAAAGATCCCAAATAGCCAAAGCAATCTTGAGACAGAAAAAGGGAGCTGGAGGAATCAGGCTCCCTGACTTCAGACTATACGACAAAGTTACAGTAATCAAGACAGTCTGGTACTGGCACAAAAACGAAATATAGATCAATGGAACAGGACAGAAAGCTCAGAGATAAACCCACGCACATATGGTCACCTCATCTTTGATAAAGGAGGCAAGAATATGCAATGGAGAAAAGACAGCGTTTTCAATAAGTGGTGCTGGGAAAACTGCACAGCTACATGTAAAAGAATGAAATAGAACATTCCCTACCACTATACACAAAAATAAACTCAAAATGGATTAAAGACCTAAATGTAAGGCCAGACACCATCAAACTCTTAGAGGAAAACATAGGCAGAACACTCTATGATATAAATCACAGCAAAATCCTTTTTGACCCACCTCCTAGAAAAATGGAAATAAAAATAAACAAATGGGACCTAATGAAACTTAAAAACTTTTGAACAGCAAAGGAAACCATAAATAAAATGAAAAGACAACCTGCAGAATGGGAGAAAATATTTGCAAATGAAGCAACTGACAAAGGATTAATCTGCAAAACATACAAGTAACTCATGCAGCTCAATATCAAAAAAGCAAACAACCCAATCCAAAAATGGGAAGAAGACATTCCCATATCTTCTGTGGAAAAATAGACATTTTTCCACAGAAGATATACAGATTGCCAACAAACAGATGAAGGAATACTCAACATCATTAATCATTAGAGAAATGCAAATTAAAACTACAATGAGATATCGTCTCACAACAGTCAGAACGGTCATCATCAAAAAATCTACAAACAACAAATGCTGGAGAGGGTGTGGAGAAAAGGGAACCCTCTTGCAGTGTTGGTGGGAATGTAAATTGATACAGTCACTATGGAGAACAGTATGGAGGTTCCTTAAAAAACTACAAATAGAACTACCATATGACCCAGCAATCCCATTACTGGGCATATACCCTGAGAAAACCATAATTCAAAAAGAATCATGTACCAAAATGTTCATTGCAGCTCTCTTTACAATAGCCAGGACATGGAAGCAACCTAAGTGTCCATCAACTGATGAATGGATAAAGAAGATGTGGCACATATATACAATGGAATATTACTCCGCCATAAAAAGAAATGAAACTGAGTTATTTGTAATGAGGTTGATGGACCTAGAGACTGTTATACAGAGTGAAGTAAGTCAGAAAGAGAAAAACAAATACCGTATGCTAACACGTATATTGGAATCTAAAAAAAAATGAAAGAAAGAAAATGGTCAGAAGAACCTAGGGGCAAGATGTGAATAAAGATGCAGACTTACTAGAGAATGGACTTGAGGATACGGGGGGAGGAAGGGTAAGCTGGGACAAAGTGAGAGAGTGGCATGGACAGATATACACTACCAAACGTAAAATAGATAGCTAGTAGGAAGCAGCTGCATAGCACAGGGAGATGACCTCGGTGCTTTGTGACCACCTAGAGGGGTCGGATAGGGAGGGTCGGAAGGAGGGAGATGCAAGAGGGAAGAGATATGGGGACATATGTATATGTATAACTGATTCACTTTGTTATAAAGCAGAAACTGACACACCATTGTAAAGCAATTATACTCTAATAAAGATGTTTAAAAAAAAGATACCAACACACACAAAGAAGTTACGTTTTGAAATATTATATTTGTGGGAATCAACATGGCTCTGCTTGTTTTCAAATTAGCCTGAAATAGACTTTTGAGGGAAAGTTGGTAAATCTTCATATATGTAAACGCTGGAATTTTATCTTCATGTGTTTGATTTTTAGAACTTAATTTAGCTTTTAATTCCAGGGGGAAAATCTTATTTATGACTTTCTTTATATAATAGCATTTTAAATAACCCAAAGCACTTATGCCTTAAAAAATTAACCTCAATGCCTTAATAGCAAATTTATCAATGTTAAATTTTGCCAATCTCTCACATAATTTTATTTTTTCTTTTTTTTCCAGTTAGTTTTAGTCAGGTTCAAAAGGTCAAAGTTTCACCTCTGGTGGATATCTTAAGTCTCTCTCCCTCTTTTTTTAAGTTTCATTTAGAAATAATTATGGATTCAGAGGAGGTTGCAAATAAATGTACAGGGAGGTCCCATGTACTCTTTACCCAGCTTTCCCCAAAGACAGGTACTTGCAGAATTACAGTATAATGTCAAAACCAGGAAACTGACATTGGTATAATCCACAGAGCTCATTCAGTTTCCATGTGCATATTTTTCATGCACTTCTGTGTGTGTGTGTGTGTGTATCACTATAAGAACTGTGAATCTTTATAATACGTTTACAAAGAGAAAGAATATACTTTAATTCTTTGCTAAATAGCTATGTTCTTTATGATAATGCAAGTATATTGCTTCCTGGCATTGATTTCAATACAACTCTAAGTAATTCCTTGTGTATTTCCAAGCCCATTTTATACCTCACCTGGTTCCTCCTCACTTAATTATGTCAGTATCATGTATTGTATTATGATTGTATTTGTGAAATAAGCAAGAACATAATAGAGGAAATTGCATCTTTGAGATAAAGAGAGCTAATTTTTAAAAAAATGGTAGCCAAATTGCAAAGGATTGGTTATTTTATAGTCATGTGTTCTAGGCCTTTTTTTTTTTTTTTCACTTTCATGGTATTTTACATCATTAATTTCTTTGTGTAGTCACCAAAAGGAGCTAGAAAAAAATTATCTTATTAAAAGGTTATGTTTTGATAATTTCATCCCAAGCTAAAATGCTTTCCACTACACTATGCAAATACTTAAGAGATGTGACTTCAATAAATGTTGCTATTTCTCAGATTTGAAGCTATTTTGAATCCAACCGAATCCTTGACTGGACCCTAACACTTTCTTTTCTCTATCCTAAAACCTCAGTGCTTCTAAAGAGCATTTTACCATTGTATATTTCATTTCTTTTAAATAAATTTCAAATGCATGATTGTAGAAGGACCATGTGTATTTTTACTGTGGACAATTCTGTATTAGACCTTTTTCAGACACTATTTCCAGAGACTAAAATAAATAAAGTTAATTCCCCAAACTGTTAGAAAATCTAAAACTATGATGTTCAAGCAGATATAAATCTTCAGGCTATGTTAAATATATTCAACTGACTTGTCAGGATCTAGAAATCAGAAGTCAGTTCAATCAATATTTAATGGAAGGAGCTTACATTCCATTTCATACTCTCAAATTTGTGGGGGTTTTTTTTCCAAATGGAATTTACTCATAGATTTGTTAAAGATATAAAACATAGAGACATTTTGCCAATTTCCCTTTCTTTTGTAATTTCCAGTAAAATGAGGCAAAATGCTGATTTTTGAATGATAAAGGAAATTTAGCTGTTCTGCTGTTGAGTAGTCTTCTATTTCCAGAAACTGGGGCTTAGCATGCTCACAAAGGCACACTCATACAATAGCCTAAGAACCTCTGAGTTTAAAGATCTGAATGATAATTACGTATTTTTATGACTTTCAGCTAGCTAGCTCAATAGTGTGATTGAATCTAGCCTTCTTTACTATCAGTCATACTAACAGCTTCCCTTAAGTACTTTCAGTGTTGTTATTAATATCACACATCTATAAAATACTTTCATCTCCTTCTGCAGATTTAGATAACATGTCAAATGGTGTCATAGCTTTCTGAGGAAAATATAATATCCCACATTTTCTCTCACTCATTCAAATTATTTTTTCCTAATCCTTGGCTTTCTCATATTTTGACTTCTTTCCTTTCCCACTCAGACTACCCTGCCCTTTTCTTCCTTTGATTAAGATACTCTCCCATAAACGCGCCACCATTTGGCTTAACACTTTATTGCTTCTTGCCTTATCAAGCTTTCAGTATGTCATTAAACCCTGACTCCAGTTCTAAGAACTCTCCTTGTCGCTAATAAAATTTTACCCAATCCTCTTTTTTTTTTTTTTTTTTTTTTTTTTTGCGGTATGCAGGCCTCTCACTGTTGTGCCCTTTCCCGCTGCAGAGCACAGGCTCTGGACGCGCAGGCCCAGCGGCCATGGCCCACGGGCCCAGTCGCTCTGCGGCATGTGGAATCCTCCCGGACCGGGGCACAAACCCGCCCCCTACATCAGCAGGCGGACTCCCAACCACTGCGCCACCAGGGAAGCCCTACCCAATCCTCTTTTTAGTCATTTTACCCTATCTTCTCTTTAGTCTCTCCCACATAATGGTTAATTCCAAATGCTAAAGGGGAAAACAAAGTATTACAACGTTACAGGTATTTATTAAGATTCCACTTAGCCTTCAGGCCTTGCTAAGCTCTGTGGACAAAAAAGAGAAACGTAAGTGTGTTTTTTCTGTTGCTGATCTGTGCTACTGTAAATAGGACTGGAAACCCCAAGTATTCAGTGTCCATCAATCCTTTCACATAATTGCCACCTGCTTTGTACACAGACTATATTAAATATTTTGAAGTTATGATATAAATACATGGGTTTATAATGACAATATAGTCAAAAGTATCCATATAACATCATCAAGTGAACAATCTGAAATACAAATAAAATCAGAAATTAATTAATAAGAGGCAGACTATACCAATAACTTATTCTGTGCCTGAGACTTTAAAAATATAATCTCACAAAATCCTTAAGAAAGTTTCCTACTGTTATAATCCACATTTACCGATGAAAAGAGCCACACTACGGATTAAACATCTTTCTGTGGTTTACCAGGCTTGGAACTATCTTTACCCCATGCCAACATCTGTGCTCATAATCAATATGTTTTTCCTATTTCAAGGTGCAGGGGACCAAAATATGCCAACCTCCCACTTAATGGAAATATTTCTGCAACATAATAGGCTATACAATAATAAGATGGGTTTTAGATGGATTTTAGATGTCACAAATGATAACTAGGGATATTTTACAATCCAAACTTGCATTTCATTCCAATTTGATAGCCATTTAGCCTTTGCTTCAATACTGTCAATAGTAGAAAGCTCACTTCCTTACACTGCTGATTATTTCATTATTGGTCATTGGTGTCTGTTAATTTGTTCACTGATTCAACATTAATTTTTGAAGAACTTTTATGTGAAGGGCAACATGCCACGTACTAAAGGGGAAGTAATGATGTGTTCAGACATGGATCTATGTTCAAGGAGTTAAAAATCTATTATAGGTTTTTAATATTTTTTCCTATTTTTGAGTAAAAATTTTCTTTGTAATTATTTTCATATGCCAATCCTTATAATGCTTTTGAGAACAATGGACGAGTCACCACAGACTTCTATATGGTAGCCCTTCAAATAAATGAAAAAGCCATTTCTCCTTAGTCTTACTCTTCTAAAAGCTGATCATTCTTGAATCCTTCAAATGCATTAGCCCACTACCATCCATACTGCTCTCAGTTTTATTCAGTATAAATTCTAAAGATGTGGAATTTCAAATTAAATACAGTATTCTAGATGTATGCTGATTGGTACTAAATATAATAGGAAATATATTTCTCATAATTTTAATATTATACTTCTATTAATGTAACTTAATTGTATAATTCATTTGTAACATATCACCCTCATGTCTCATATTAATCTTACAGCCAGCTGTAAACACAGGTCTTCTTCACCTGGATTATTGTTAAGTGACCACCTGAAATTTATGCAAAATCTAGAAATTTCTCTTTATAATTGTATATTATCAGTTGGCTTAAAACTTTTGTATAATATAATTAGTATATTAGATAATCTTGAATATTAATTGTATTTATTTGATATGCCTTAGTGATTTTCAGATGTTATGAACCTTTTCAAAAACCTCATTAATATGGATATTTACATGTGTGAGCAAATGTAAAATAATTTAGAATTCTCTCTCTTCCATTTTATAATAATATTAGAGAAATGTGAAATAAAGAAATAATGAGAAAGGGTTGAAGTTTTTTGGTCTTGCTTTGTTTTTTTCTCTAAGAAAATCTCCTTGAACTGTATGTTCTTTACTATTCTTTATGGAAATAATAAACTTGTTTGGGTGACTAAGTTAGTATTTTGACAAAATAAATGGCATAAAAAATTGGGGCTAGAGAATTAAACTGAGGTTGGTTTACATACATCTTTTTACTTTTATGAATCTCAAAGTATTACAACTTTGAGGATAAAAATATCAACAACTCAGGATAAAAATAATGCAGAACATCAAAACCACTTTTTTCCTTCTCCTTCGTCTACACTACATTTTGTGATCAAGTTTCACGCACAGACAGATCCCCAATATGTAAATATATAGACTTATTTTTATACATTTTTATGTATGTTTTTGTACTGATTTCAGTGTAGTCATATTTTCCCAGTGATACCTCTGCTGTTCAGTGTTCTCAAATCCAACTCAGTGCATCCATCTCAAAGTCCTTCTGAGAAATTATGTGCACTAATAAAAGTAAGAGAATGTAAAAACCCATGAAACAGCTTCACAGTTCCTTTTCTTTTAGTATAGGAGATTCCCACACCATGCTTTATTTCACCCTCTCCCAAGACAGCTCTTCATTAAACAGTGTAGTAAAACTAACAAATATAATTAATTTTAAATTATTATTTTTGTTTGTTTGTTTTGCGGTACGCGGGCCTCTCACTGTTGTGGCCTCTCCCGTTGCGGAGCACAGGCTCTGGACGCGCAGGCTCAGTGGCCATGCCTCACTGGCCCAGCCGCTCCGCGGCATGTGGGATCCTCCCAGACCGGGGCACAAACCTGTGTCCCCTGCATCGGCAGGCGGACTCTCAACCACGGCGCCACCAGGGAAGCCCTAAATTATTTTTTTCTTCAACATGTGGTACTTACTTTGGAGTTTTAGAGGAGGATGCTGAAGGTGGAGGACCAAACCTGTGTCCTCCAACTGTCTCTGCCTCAACTAGAATAGGAGATTTTAATAAGGGAAAAGTTTGATGTCACCCAAAAAGCTCAAACTTGCTTGAAGCAAATATTTTTAAGAGGGTCAATCTTCATAGGAAGGTCAGGCCCAATTATTAATAGTTAGCTCCCTTCTATTTAGAGATAAGTCTCTTGAAGCCCAGCCTGTTAGTTAAATGGTGACTTTGAGGACTGGGGGAGTCCAGGACTACTCCAATTACATCCTTTACCTTCTCATAATCTCTTAGTTTACACTGACGAAGAATATGAAGATATACTTACCATTCAAATGTATTTTTTCTGAAACTCTAGAGATGATTTTGATTACTGTATCATCTCTGTAAAAAGATTTTATTCATATGTTAAATAAACATTTACATTTGTGGAGGACCAAGCTGGCGAGCACTCTGCTAGGCGTTAGGTAAACCCCACCAAACAAAAAGATATGAACCTGGCCTTACACAGCTAACAATCTAGTGAAAGCAAATATAAGTAAAATAAGTATATAATTATGTATTTTGATAAGTGCTTTGAGGGGAAATAAAAGAGTGCTGAGTGATAATTATGTTGAGGGAAATCTTTACTGAAGAGGCGATATTTAAGCATACACATGAAGGATGAATAGGAATTAACCAAGTCAAGGGTAGAGAAGAATACTGTAGATACAAAGAATAATGAGTTCAAAAGTCATGAGACAAGAAATGGTTTTGGAACATTAGAGTGACGGAATTATTATTGCTATAATTTTAAACTAATTTAATGGTTTATATGTCTGAAATTATTAAAGCCATTTATTTGGAAAGTAAAAATGAGCTACAACACTATTTAAATAATGATTTGTTTCCTTCATATGTAATCTCTTTGGTACACCTGGCTATCTCATTCTTTAGCAAGTTTTTCACAGACACAATTAATTAGATTGAACAAGGACAAAATAGGAGAATCTTCCTAAAATGGGCAGTAATTTTCATAAAGCAATTCTCATACGTAACTCACAAGTTTTCTACCTTTTCCTGGATCTCATGCTTCAGAAGGAATTAAGTGACTTTATTTTGTTTATGTTCCCCACAAGAGTTCCTAGCCTCATACCCATCAGATTCTATGAAGTATTTAACCAAAATTGTCCCTTAAGCAGTTGGTTACCTAAGTTTCTTCTTTCAGTGATGGCAGTTTTCATCAGACCCTTTATTCACTTCTAGCAAATATGTTACTTGTTCTCTGTGACTATTCCCTAAGTCTCTCACTGGTTCTTTCTGTTACTCTTGACAGTTCTCAGCAGCTGTTAGTGGCATTGCTCCCTGGGGGTCACAGATCTCAGAAGCTCTTACCAGAAGTTCTTCAGCAACTCCCCCTGAGAGTCTCAACAGGGTCTCTGAAATAGCCTTTAACGGCAGCTATCTGCAGCATGGTTCTTTAAAAACGTACATCTGAAGGAGCTTCTTCAAATTGCTTTACACTTGCATTAGGGAAACAGATCTCTGGGTCCCCAGCAGTTTCTCTTCTCTTGGAGCTTTTAGGAAAAATTTTCCATTCTGAAAATTTTTGAAATGTGAAATAGAATATGGCATATCTAAAAACTACCTGCTGGTCAGACATTCAGTAAATTTGCCAACCTTCCTTATGAAGCGTGTGTCTAGCTAGAAAGCCAGACAACTTACCAACTGAATCTGATAACCAGAACAGGTAGGCCTATAGAATAAGTGGGAAAACAATACCATGTTCTCTAACTTCTTATATAATGCCACTGAAAGATCCACATTCTGCTTAACTGCTTCAAGTTAAAATCAAGATTCACCAGTGTATATGAAAGAGGCTGCATAAAATAAAATAAACCCCTAAAGCCATTTGCAGTTAATATTGGCAGAAACAACGAAGAACTGACTTTGTGGTTGCCTTTTGTGAATTTTCAGGGCTAACTAGTCAAACAGAATAAAATATAAAGTGATGATAGGACATCTCTAGTATACACCAAGGGAATCTACAATTTCACTCATATGATTTCATTTTATAGGGTCTGAGGGTTTTTCAGATAGAGTGATGATAAGCCAGACTTTATCATTGTCTAACTACCCAAAACATTCCTTTTAAGCAAGTTTGAAAGCTGCATTAACTCTTTCAGTGGAGTAATTTCCCCAGCGGTACCCTGGTGGCCTGAAAGGCAATGTAGCTTTCCTACATATCTCACCTTTCTCAATTTCAAGGCACAAGTCCAATTAGCCTTTTAGCTGCTGGAGAATTTGCTTAGGTAAAATTGCTCCAGATGTTTTCCAGTTTATTGCAACTTTGTAAAAGGTCTAAGATCTATATGTACATATTATCCAGCATAATTAGTACTCAAGAATGGACAAGATACTCTTTAAATATCTGATTCCCAGTTAACATTTTGGGAAGATTTCCTATTAGCATAAAGCTTAAACTTCTTAACAGGCTGTATGGTTATCTGTCTAGTTTGCTAAAGACTGTCTTGACTTCAGCTCATTATGCCAGCATTATTATTAATGGTGCCCCTGTTTACTCTTAAGATGTGTCCTGTTTGGATGAAAATTTATATGGCCACCATTATTATTGTGTCATAAAAGACCTGTGATGAGCTGGCCTTGTCTAATGCTGCAGACCCACCTTCTATCACTCCCCCTTGTCTTTCAGTAATCCAGCTACACTGAACTTCTTGTGATTGTCTGAATGTGAGATGCTCTCTCAACTTTGTGCTTTTGCTCATAGATGGATCACCCCACTCAGCACTCTCCTATTTACATGATTCTTACCAGTTCTTCAAGGAGAAGCTTCCCTGCCATGTCTCCCTAAACTTCTGTCTATTCCCTTGGTCGGTGCCGACGTCTCTGACAGACCCTTCTTGCTACCTTATGCATGTCCCAGCTCTCTCTCACAGCATGTACATTGCTTCTATATGTCTGTCTACTGGCCTGTCTCTCCAGGACATAGCAAACTTTCTGAGGGCAGGGACACTTTGCATCATTTTACCCTATGGCACTAAGGCCTGACATATATTTAAAGATTTTCAAATGTTATACATGAATAAGAAGTGAATAAATACAATGGACAACTGTTTATTTTTAAATTCATAACTATATTGTGCCATAATAGTAAAAAAGAATAATCTAGCTAGTATCTAACTCTATCTAATCTCCCGAAAATAAAAGCTTTTCATCAGAATATAACAGATCCTGGTTTGTATCACTTTATATGAACGCAGTATAAAAACATCTGGATTAGTGTTATACATGGATTCTTTAATACATTATTACTGACTTTAAACAAAGGATTTTTTTTTCAAAACAAACCCCTTTGTTGGAATTTAAAGTGTAAGCTAATTTTCAAAATATTGACAAATAAGCTACCTATTAATAAAATACATACACCTTAAAATGTGGCATATATCTTCAGAGATAAGTACATACTAAAATAAACATCAAAGTATTTTTAATCGATAGAATCCACAACTGTGGCCATTCATTTCTGTACAAATCAAAATGATTTTTAGAGGATGTCCACATGACTAGCAGCATGAAAATTCTGAGAGTCATTCCAACTATCAATTTCCCACAAGCTGATCAACACAGTCCGTCTATCCCCAGGAAAACAGGATGGGCAACCTGCCTGCCTGCAGTATTCATCATTCAACCCATGTCTTCCTGTACACAGATATCAGGGATTTGTTTTAACAATTGTTATATTTTTATAATTTCTCAAAATTGTCTGCTACTCTGCATGTAGTCTCATTCAGTATTTTTAGGAATTCAAGGCTTTAAAAATAGCAACAATCAAATATGAGCTATGGAAGCCTGTATGTGATGTACCAGGGGATGGATGGGTCTGTCCATCTGTCCGTCTGTCTCTCTATTTCCCTCTCCCTCTAAATATATACAGATATAAATATAGATATGAATACATATAGATATAGATGTTTATATATATCTATATATCTATACCCATCTATCTACCTACCTATCTATGTCCATGCCCTGGCATACCACATCATATTTTCTTCATTCATATATATCCATTCCTGCCCTGACAACTCACATTTACTGACCCCATGACACCCTCCCCAGCTCACTAGGGTTTTGACCCTCTGCACTGGGCTGTCCCACTGTGTGAATGCCCTTATTACACATCTCAGTCTCTGACCTCTAACACCTGAAACTGATACTCCCTCACGCCATTTGTTTTTGCCCGTTTCTGGTCCTCTCCAACACTCCAAGCTGATTTGGCTCACTGCACAGGTCTAATACCCCCCATTGATGTCCTTTAAAATCTTTAATGGGTCTGACATTTCACACCTGACTGTCCTCTATGTGAAAGCCCTACTCACTGTGCTTAGATCCCACAATGCCCTATGGGGCTCACTTGCTACCATATTGACACCCTTCCCACCTCTGTTGGGTTCTAAAGGCCCATTCTGAGCTATCTGGCCACTCAGATACTCTCTCTGCTTCCCATAAGCCAAGCCAGCTGCCCATCTCATGCAATGCGCCCCTCTCCCTTGACACATTTAAGCTCCAACTTCCTGCATGGTTTACTTCCCAGTATTGTCACTCTGATTACATCTCTCAGGCTCCTACACCCTGTGTCAGCCCTTCCCACACCCCCCACGCCGGGGGACCCTTTTCTCATCCCACTCAGGATCTGACTGCTTGTGCTAGGCAGGCATCCTGTGGGAATGTCCTTTTATGATGTATAGGCTCTGATACTGCCCACTGGGCTGCCTTCCATGTGGAAGACTTGCACACTTAACTTATGCCCTAACATCCCAGGCCAAGCTGTGCTCTAATTTCCCAGTGTAGATACTTTCTCACCTTGCCTGGACTCTGACACCCGACTCTGGACCACCACTGCCCCGCCATTCCCTCACATGTTAATGCTTACTTTACTTGACTGCATCCAATGCTTTTGGACTGAATTGAAGGGAAGGGAAGGGAAAGAATAAAGGGATGCGTACTCACTTCTAATTTATGCTGCATTTTATTTTAATGTGTAAGATACCTTAAATCCTATTTTTAAATTACTCTTGAATAAATAAAGAAAATAAACAACTTTAAGTGAGCTATACATAGACTCAAATGCATTACCGTGATGTTCAACAATTTGTGTCAGAAAAACGTATTTATCAGAATAATGCCTTACATATTTATAGTTCCAAAGATGATTCAAATTTAAGCAAGGTTCTCTTGGATAAAGGCCAGTTTTCCCTTTAAATCTCTTAAACTTTACCTCAAATTTCTTAAGAAAGCCACAAGCTGAACTTCCACTTCATAGTATTTATTCATGTGATACTGACAAGAACTACTCTGATTTAAGAGCAAAGGGCAGTGATAAGCAGAATGAAATAAATAGTAATGAGCAGAATAAAATAATTATCCTGAACATTTTAAATATCATCTCTTTCAAGAGCTACTGGATCAAATGCTAATTTAAAAAAATGAAGTTTGCATTTAATCCACTTGCAGAAAGAATATTAAGGCCCATTAAGTGTCATTCTATAATGGAAAAGTCATAACTAATTTGGAGAAAGGCTTTTATCCATTAATGTACAGAGAGCAGTACCTGCTCCATCACTGCTATGAATCAGCATTAAAAGTTCCCATTAGACTGAAATGACAGCAGATTTCAATTCAACATGTTGAGACCTATCCACAAGTTTTATGTATTTTTGTACAGATATCCAGTGAGTGAACTTTCAGGAAGATAAGTGAGATAGCAACTCTAAGAATTCTACTTGTGAGGTCACAATTGTCCCCTCTGAGCTCTGTACTGATGAGGATAGTCCCTCCCCGGCCCCTTTCAGCACTTTCCTCCCCTTATTTTATAAACAAGCATCAATATACTTTCCTTAGAAACAAACTTGAGTTTATACATTGCTGCAAAACAAAGCACTCTAAAACAGTGGCTAAAAGTAACAACAATCCTGGGCTTCCTAAACGTTCATTCCTTACTCTTCTATGCATACTATTATACTGTGTGCTCTCATTCTAATTTTCAAGATTAATTCTGAAGATGATCTCAAATTTTGCCACAACTACTATAGGCTCTCTTCCAAATTTGAAATTCATATTACAATGCCACACTGAGATTATCATTATCCTCCTATCCCCATTCTTCTGTGTTTCTGCACTCCCCTTACTTCTGTGGTCTCTTGTTGATGACATTAAATCTACCCACTGCTCAAGTCAGAAATTCTGCTGCTCTCACTCTCAAAACTGGTCAGTTAGCAAGTTCTCTGGGCCTTAAAATGTTTCTAAAAATCTCACTGCCCTTCTGCATTCTATTTCTGTGGCCTGGTCAATTGACTCCTTCTTGTCAGTTGGAAAACCTCCTTTCTGATCACCCTGCTTCTACTAACTGCCCTTAGAAGTCTACCGCCCCCAATAATACCCCTAAAACATACATGTCAGTATTTTTACTGCCAGAAGTTTTCAAAGACATCTTGCAAAATGTAAGTCTAGAAGACTTGGCATCATACTGATACTCTGCTATCAGTGATATCCGTTCCCAGTGGCCCTTCCACCTCCTGCAATGGACAGCTAGTTTCATGTCTTTCCCCCAGTCTCATGTATCAATGACCACAAAAAGGACTTTTTTTTTCCTTCTACTAGAAATAACTGCAGTGCTTTTTTAGCACTTCTGTAATGATTATGTTATAGCATTTATCAATCTGTTTTGTGTTAAAGTTACTTTCTAAAATGACTTTCTCCTCATTAGGATTATTATTCCATATTTATAACTTTCCCCTCAAGCATCTGAAATGGTGAATTGGTCATCTCAGATGTTAAATATATAATGAGTTAAAATGTGACTATGGGATTTATGGCAAAGGTGACTGACTATGAACTGGAATGTGAAATGGAATGACTTTTTGGTAAGTGGCAAAAGCCAATTAGATGTTCATGTAAAGAAAAATGAATCTTCACTCCTACTTACAATATAAACACAAAATAATTTCAGATAGATTGCAGATCTCAGTGTAAAATAATAAGGCTTAGAAAAGAAAGCACAGGAAAAAGTATTTTATAGGATACAGTAAACACTACCCACAAAGACTATAAAATTATAAATTGAACTGTGAAAAGACACCATTAAGAAAATGAAAAGGCAAGCAACAGACATGGAGATGATATCTGCAATCCTGTGTCTGGTTAATGATTTTATTTTGAATATATAATTAATACTATAAATTCAGCTGAAAACAAAATATATAACCCAATAGAAGAATAGACAAAATACTTGAACAGGTCTTTCACAAAACCAAATATCCTAAGGTGGGGTGCGGACTAAGTTTTATTACTCATCCTGGAAATCCTACTAAAAGAATATAGCCCCAAATCCAAGTTCAGATTATGTGGAGTAAATAGCACTCACATCTACTGCTAAAGGCAGTGTAACATTTTCAACTATTTTGGGGAAAAAATGGTGCTATTTAAAAACTTGACCATATGTAAACCCTATAGCCCAGAAATTTTACTCCTAGTTATATACAAACAAAAATGTCAACAAAAGACAGGCACAAGAATGTTCACAAACTCAGTATTCATAATAGCCCCAACCTGAGGCTACCCAAATATTCATCAGTGGTAGATGAGATAATACACTGTGGTACCATCCTACAGTTGAATGCTGTATACCAACAACAGTGAAAAACCACAGCTACCTACAACAATATAGCTGAATTTTAAAAACAAAATGAAAATTAAAAAAGCCAAAGAGAAAATTGTGTGATTCAATCTTTATAAAATTCAGAAACAAGGAAACTATTATTTTATAATATGTCCAGAGGATAGTTATCTTTGGCAGAAGTTTGTGACTAGAAGATGACATAGGGAATCTTCTGGGAAGCTAGTAACATTCTGTATTTTTTTATTGTTAGATGTTTTGTTTTGTTATTTTCATTGTTTTTTATCTGGGTACTGGTTACACAGATATGTTCAATTTGCAGAAATTCATAGATCTGTATACTTATGATTTCTGTGCTTTTTAATGTGTACATAATATCTGAATAAAAGTTTAAAACTGCTATATAGAAAAATACTTACCTATGTGGACATGATTATTTAAAATATATAAATAGACATCAATCTACAAGCTGTCCTATTACTATAATTACAAACTTTAGCTATATGCTTGCATTAACACTAGGGAAGTAGAAATTATGAGGAGTCCCAAGAGAACTGGAATACCATTCTAAATATTTGGGATGTATGATGACCCTGTGGCATGTTGCACCTTCAAAAAGAAAGAGGCTGTGTGTGTCCCTGGCCTATAATTAATAGTAACTGTACTCCAGGCCTAAAAAAGAAATTATTTGGGATATTAATATCAATGCCAATGACCCAAAGAATATAAAATATGCCTCATTTACTTCATGTTTTGCTTCTATGATTAACTTTATAACTATCTTAGATTCTTAAAAATACTGTTGACTGTGAGTGTAGGGTGATGGGAAGTTGACTATATAATAATCAGGAAAAATTCTACATACTTTTCTTGAGGAAATAAAAAACAAAAAAATGTTCATTGACCTATTTCTTTTCTATACTTGGTTTTAAAGTTTTCTTGGATTGGAAGCCGTTCAATTTTTCCATCTAAATATTAGTTAAATTTTCTAACTTTAAAGTGAATTTGTATAAATGTAATGACACCTAAGTTAGTAAGATAAACACTGTGATGA
Organism: Phocoena sinus; assembly: GCF_008692025.1. NCBI lineage: Eukaryota > Metazoa > Chordata > Mammalia > Artiodactyla > Phocoenidae > Phocoena > Phocoena sinus. The sequence goes on from NC_045767.1 coordinate 80,307,141, forward strand.
GTTAAGGTAAATATACCTCAAGCTTTAAGCTTCATACTATCTATTGGTATATATAATAAAACATAAGAAAATGGGATTCACAGTCAACAAATGACAGCTATTATCAGTAATAATAACATATAAGAATAATTATTAATATATTTCCTTAAGATAAGAAAGGAATTAAGTTTTATTCATACTTAATAAGTGGATTGACAGTATACAGCAAAATCAAAATTTTAGCAAAGTACTCTGCATTGTAATCCTTGAATCTAATTACTCAAAACTTTGACCCCAAAAATTTATTTCTTAATTTCTACTATCTGATCATCCTTCTTCTATTTTTTTCTATTAGTTTCAAAGCCTCTGATAAAGCATATTTAATGTCCCTTATAAAAGAAAAAGCTAAATAAATTCAAGCTTCTTTTATACCTAGATGGCTACTGGGTAATTAATACATTTATTTTACTATATAATTTGGATATAAGAATTTGTATAATCCAAAAGATTGGGTTTTGGAGGAAGATATATCTAAGTTTAATTCATGTTAACTGCTCCAGATGGCCTATAATGTTTGGAATCTCTGGATGCCTTAGAGACCTGTGTGTGCTCCTACACGTGTGTGTGTGTATTTATGGGGGTGTGGGGGTGTGTGTGTACACATATACTATACTGCATGCATTTATCCAAATACCTATATAATTATTAGCACATATCTTTTAGAAATGGAAAGAGTCTTCCCTTTATCATTTTTTTGTGATGCAGTCTGGAGAATATTCTTTAGTGTATGTCTAAAGCAGAAATGTAAAAAGTGGACCCCATATTAAAAAGCATACAATCATTTTTTTATTATTAAACTTTTCAATTTCAGCCCCAAATTAACTGATATTATATTAATGTTAAGTGTGACTAACTTAGAACTCTGCTTATAAATTTTTTCCCATTTTCCGTCCAAACAGATTTCATTCACTGCATTTTCCAAATTTTACATTAGACTATAGATTCAAATTTAATGAAAGCACATTCTATTCCAGTTGAAACACAAACAAATTGTATGATATGAGAAAGTAGCTTAATCCCTCTGAATATGTGGTATATGGTCAGCGCTATGCTGAGCATTTAACATCACTACAACTCATTTCATTAATCTGTAAAATCTAAATAAAGATACTTTGGGTGTATAGAGAAAAAAAGTTTATAAGCAACACGAGGTAGCTACTATCATTAATAATTATAGACTTTAAATATTATTTCTTGTTTACTCTTCATAGGTAAGTGAAATATATAACAGAACGACTAAGAAGATGAATGGATATCTCTAAGGTACATAGTTAAGAAACTATCAGATGCTCTATTTTCTTTTCTTCATCCTTTTACTCAAAATACTTACCGAGTACTTATCAATTTTTAGATATTATACCAGACACTAGTAATATAAAGATGAAAATTGGGACTTCCTGGTGGTGCAGTGGTTAAGAATCTGCCTGCCAATGCAGGGGACACAGGTTCGAGCCCTGGTCCAAGAAGATCCCAGATGCCATGGAGCAACTAAGCCCATGCGCCACAACTACTGAGCCTGTGCTCTAGAGCCCACGAGCCACAACTACTGAGCCCTCGTGCCACAACTACTGAAGCCTGTGCACCTAAAGCCTGTGCTCCACAACGAGAAGCCACTACAAGGAGAAGCCTGCGCACCACAACGAAGGGTAGCCCCCGCTCACCACAACTAGAGAAAGCCCTCATGCAGCAACAAAGACCCAATGCAACAACAACAAAAAAATGAAAATTAAAATTTCATCTCTAATAGGGGAAGCAGAAAAGTAAACTAAATGTTGCAACACAGTATGACAATTGTTATGATAGAAATATAGATAGAGTTGCATGGCTGTAGGGTAGAAGGGCATCTGAAAAAGAGAAAGGGAAGTGAGCCATCATGGAAGGCTTTTCAGGCGACGAAATGCCTCAAAGAACAAGTAAGAGATAGGCACTACAGGAATGTGAAACAATAATGGCAAACTCACAATTGCTTAAGAGTAGGGAAAACTTTGTGTAAGGTGCATTGGACTTGGTGTACTTCTCTATAGAGATTGGTGAGAAATGCCACTGGGAAGGTAAACAGAGGTCAGATCATGTAGAGCGCCCTTTGTATTACACCAGAGTCTGGGAATGCTTCTATAGGTAGTAGGAAGCATCAGAAGACATTAAATAATTGGATGATATGATCATATATACATTTGAAAATAAGATACATTACAGGCAAAGAAAAAATTCTAGAGTTTATTGTTGGAGGGAATCCTTTCACAATGTATGTGCCTATTAAATCATCATGCTGTGCACTTTAAATACCTTGCAATTTTATTTGTCAATTATGCCTCAATAAAGCTGAAAAAATACTAGATTAAATGAATGCTATTTTAATGGAACTTGCTGCATATGATTGACAGGTTTTGTTAAGAAACTGGAGGTCAAAATTAAGCAAAAAGGATTAAGAAAACTATTAAAGGAGATTATACAAGTTACCTATCAATTTCCCATAGCTGAAGGAGATTAAAAGGGAAGAGAAACAGAAATAGATAATAAATACAATACTAAAAATAGTTGATTTTTGCCCTGATGAATACCTATAATATCAGTACCACTGGATTAACAGATTAAACTATGGATGGCATCGTGGACTTAGTGTACCACTCTTTTGAATATTCTGTTGTGTTAAAAAATTTAAATATATAAGTAAAAATACAAATACTTGTAGGACATATGTTCCCTCTATTAAGAATTTTAAAAAAGAGAAAGCATTCCACTGATCTCTGCAGAACTACTTTTGTCAACATGATAGCTGAAAAATAGTTACCTCTTGAGTAGTTCATCTTAAATTAGTTCATCCTAACTTGAACTAATTGAACTCACTGTAAAATTATGACTTTGGGTCAAAATAATATTAGTCAATTGAAATGGCTACATTTTTGCCCCACTTACTTTTAAGAGAAGAAATCAATAACTTCCCAGATAGCTAGCTAGCTAGCTAGATAATGTAAATGTAGTGAGGAAACATAGCAGTTATACTGAGAGGTTTTCCTGATTTGCATGTTCAGAAAGGACCATTTAAATATTCTCTTGTTTTCTAGTACTAATTTCTTATTTAAAAAATTATGAATTGTTGACGGGTAAAAATATTTGTAACACACTGGCAAATGTTAGCATATGGAAGAACAAGCACTGAATATAATCATCTAGTATGTTGAACACTGACGTGAAACAAGTTATTTTTCTCTCCTCTCTATGAAACGAGATCAGGAAAGGTTGAGAAAAGCCATGGAAATATCAAAGTATAGGTTATAAGAGCAGGGACATTATAAGTAAGAGACAGATTAAATGATACTTCTGAAAGGACCAGTTCTTTTAACCAGATCAGACCATTCAGTCACCTGCTTCCATATAGATATCTGAATAAGAAGTACAAATAATTAGAATATTCAGGCTTTTAATTTTTTGTTTGCTGAGTACAAATTATATCTTTGCTACTTCAATTGGTATTTCTCTAACAATAACAGTAAATTTGAGTGTGCATTATTTTGTTTTTTAACTTGATCTTCTGTGAATTGTCTATTCATATACATAATTTTTTTGCTTTTGTCTTTTTCTTGAATATGTGTGATCAATTTTTTTATATTATAGATGGTAATTCATTTTTTGTCACCTGCATTACACATTTTTTTCCAAAGTTGTCAGATCTTTTTACTTTACTTACTATATCTTTAAACTTAAAAATATTTTTTAAACTTTAGCTATATGTGAATACTTTTTTGCTTTGTAAATTCAGGATTCAAATTGTAGATAATTTCTCCAAATATAATTTCCTCAATTTATCTGATAAGATTTAATTTTCTTTTTATATTTATATATTTAATACACAAGTATTTAACTCTATTATAAGTAGATACACATTTTTATTTTCTTCCAGCTGGTTAACATATGTGCCAGCACAAATTATTTCAAATCCATCCTCTGCCTACTGAATTAAAATACATATATACATATATGTGTATATATATATATCAAATTTTCTGAGATATATTTCTTAATTCTCTAATTTGTTCTACTGACATATATTGGATTGTTCTATAAAAATGCAATTTAATTGGATTGAATAGGCTTCTTCATTGTCCTCCTTTCCCTAGTATTTTGGGGCTATTCCTTATCATAATTTTTTATGTAAAATACAATTTTGAAATACTCATTAACATAGCTCTCAGACTATCTATTTTGGTATCTTTTAATAATACATTTAAAATCACCTTTCTAAATTCCTCTATAGTGGTTGGCCTAAACAAGTTTTCTACTCCTTGGGTTAATTGATTTATTATCATTTTCCTGGGAAGCTAACCTTTCCATTAGTTTCTCAAATTCCTTGCTAAAGTGGATAGCTCTGGTGCTCCAACCATTCCCTATTCAGGGACATCAAGATCACCAGCACCTTCTAACAGTTGACAAATATTTGCCTCACTATGAATTGCCTTCAGACACAGGAAGTTGCCCTGCCAAAGTTTATGTCCCTTTCCATGAAATGGTGGATAACAAACACTGGATTGAAGCTGGGAAACAAAGACTCAGCCCCCTGGTCTCAATTTTGGACAACTCCAAAGGATCCTCCCAGGTTCACAGCTCAATGTAGGATTGACTTCAGGTTTATTGGCAACTGCATTGTGGTTCAGCATCCCCTTCTTTGCACTTCCTCCTGCCTTCCCTGCACTTGTATGTTCCAAGTTACTCTTTAATGAACCACCTGTGTGCAACTTTCAATCTGAGATTCTGTTTCTAGGGAATTCAACCTAAGGCATTTAGAGCTTGGGTTGGTTCATTGAGAAATAGGATCTAAAATTAATTTTGGAGATGGATCACTAACTTGTCACCTTGCAATGAGGACCTCATCTTTTTGGTAAGTGGAGGGGGAATCACACCTAGCAATTGTTAAAACTTTTCTCAATGGTGCTAGTATAAAGGGATGAACTGGTTAATGCAATATTATTAGCTCTTGATAAGCAGGAGGGAAATACTACCTGTATGGAAAATTAACTAGGTTTGACTGTTGCCGAGCAACGTAGGTTTATAGGAGAGAGAAAATGACAGTTAAAGAAGATTATTACCAATTCAAAACAAATTGCAAAATACAAGGGTCTCCTTGACAGCACTCAAGGAAATCCCAGTCTCCTACAGAGAGGAAATCTAGGCTCAGTATTGAAAGAGAAATGCAATAGATCTTCAGAGAATTTAAAATTCTCGGTCCTGGCAGGTCTACAAGGTCAATATCAAGATCTAATGGAGAAGGAATGAAACCTCTAGACTTGGGCTGGAGATATCTGGGAAGATCCAAACGAGAACATTGAACTCACAGATTCCCTAGGAATAATGAGGCTGCAGATATGGCTCACTCTCCCTTCTTGAAAGATAGTAGAATTACCCCTGTAATACAGAACAAACCTGATTCCATATTGGATCCATTCCTTTAGCTCTAAACTTTGTGCTCTGTTGCCTGTGATTAGTCATGCTGGCTCTACATCTTTGTAAAAGAATGTTGCTTATAGACTGAAATACACATGATAGCCCATTCTCAAGGCTCTGTCTCCCAGGCTTGAACTTTAAAGGTGTAACACGTTTCATTGATATAGAGATAAAAAGTTGCAAGAAGAGCAAATAACCTTTGTATTCTTGGAGGTTTATAGGAACATTGTGACCTGACCTATGTGGACAGTTGTAAGAACAAAGGATTCACACCAAGAGGTTTGCAACAACTAGCCACCCCCCTCACCTTTTAGCATAAAAGAAGCCTGAATTTCTAGCTCAGGTAAGATGGTTCTTTGGGACACTAGTCCGCCATCTTCCTGGTCTGATGGCTTTCTGAATAAAGTGGCTATTCCTTTCCCCAACATCTCATCTCTTGATTTATTGGCCTGTCATGTGGCAAGCAGTAACAGGAGGAGGGAGGATCCCCTGAAACAGGATTTGATGCCTTGGCATGCACTTGGGGAATAGTGTTTGCAAGTTGACAGGATTTTGGAAACTTGGAAAAAAATATGGGCCATACCAAGTAAAGCAGAAATATCAGAAATGCTGTGGTAGACAGTGAAGGAAGGGATCACAAAGCTCAGAGAGGTAAGCAAGACAGAGCAGATACATTCTGGACGGCTGAGAAAACCACTAGTTGTCAAAGCCCTCTAAGAGAGACTAGAGGGGCATCTATTTACCACAATAATGAGGAATATACCAGTACCATTGAGCATCTTGGTATTTGATGAATAGTCTCTATAGGCTGTGGTTGACAATAGGAGATACTGTTATATAACTGGATTTTCCGGTAGCAACGAGATGATAAGATGCTGAATAACAGAAGTCAGAAGGTGGCAATTATCTATCAGAAGCAAAGTGGTTACAAATATTATAATAAGCAGCAAAATCAGTGGGTAGCCATAAGGGGCTACCATGTAGAAAGACATGGAATAGTTAAAAGAACATGGAAATCCCCAGAGGAAAGAAGATGGGCAGCCAACAAGGGTATTGTCTACTTTATATAATGAAATCAAGGATGGATGATCAGGAAGCTGAGGAGTCCAGTGAAAAGTCACTGTCTCTGGCCAAGTTCTTAGATATGAGTTATTTCTATGACCTTTGGACTGAGAAGAAATCAGGCCCTTCGAAGGAAGGACCCTACAACACCACAGCAAGCGCACTGAGGAAACATTACCTTTGTCTTTTCACAAAGGGATCTACAGAAATTCATTCATGTAAAAAAGTAGAATACCCAGTACTTTCAGGAATTATTGGTTGCAGATACTAATTTGACATTGTTACCTAGGATCCACAGTGCCATTTGGATCTCCTACTAGACTTACATGTCACACACAAGCATACAAATGTCTGGTAGTTAATGTCACGGGCTCCTTCAAACTGAACCAAACAATGGCCCTAACTGTAGCTGCTTTGTGAAAACTGGTATCTATTTTTAAGACGAGTTTAACATAGCCTTTGACACATGGTATATTGAAATTGATCTGGCAAATGCAATCTTTTCTATTCTTATCAGGAAGGAGAAAAAGGAGCAATTCACATTTACACGTGAAGGACTCTAGAATGAGTTTAGAGTCTCGGTCTGGGAAAAAGTTGTGAAGTATCAAAAGGGACCTGGACTATAATGGACAATTCACAGAGCATCACATTGAACCATGAATCAGGGCAGAATACAAGAATTGGCAAGTACACTGGAAGCCTTGATGAGGCACATAGGTTTGAGGAAGTGGGAGACTAACATTTTGAATTCAGAGAAACATGACATTAGTGAAGTTTTAGGGATGTGATGGCTTTAGGCATGCTTGACACCCCGTCTAAAGTACAGAACAAATTTATGCATCTCAACCCCTACTTCTAAGAAGGCAGTTTAGTAGTTATGGGTCCATATTGAGTTCTGGAGCATATTTCAAAATTGACAAGACTGTTCTGACCTATTGCTGAATAAACCAGAAGGCTATCAGCTTTGAGTGGGGCACAAAGAAAGAAAGGTTTTTGTAGCAAGCCCATGCTTCGGTGAAAGCAGGTCTGACCTTTAGGCCTTATCACCTTTCATACCTTATGATACTAAACCTAACTGTGATGGGGAAAAAATGCCCCAATGAGAGCATCTCAATTTTACAGGTGTGTATGAATTTATAAAGTCAAATGCATTAAATAAAATACTGGATTTTTATAATATTAAATTTTGTCTATTAGGTCTGTACCAGTCATAGAAAGATGTGTTACAAAGCAGTTGTGTTTTATTATTTATCTTTGATTTCTGAATGATTTTGTTTTACATATTTAGCTGTTATGCTGTGTTGTAGCACAAACAACTTTATAATTATTAATTTTTCTTTATGAATTGTGCTTTAGATTGTGTGTGTGTGTGTGTATGTGTCAAACAAGGACAAATTTAATGTTAAATGACAAAATGAATAAAGAGGACAATATATAAAATTTATTTTAGGAAGCCACTACTTTTAATTTAACATGTTTCCCAGATCATTCTCTTTGGGATCAATAACTATTCTAAAGAAATGTAAATGTTACAGAATTTTTGAAAATAAGTCTCTTTTTTTTTCCTGTGCTAATTAACATTATAATCCTTCAATTTTATTTTGTTCATCTTTTCAACTTCAAGGCTCTGATATAGTTTACTTTTATAACCATGAAATATGCAAAATTATATGTAATTATAAATTTATATTCCCAAATCATTTTAGAAAACTGGGACAAAATTTCCCAGAAGGAATTTTCAGACAGTTAAAGCATTAAATCATAATTTAATATTAGCCAAAGGATGAGAGGTCTAAACATATGCCTGATATTCAAAAATGTGCTGATTCATTTTCTCTTAGCTTGTTATGATTTTTCATGGTTACATTTCTATGTGAAGTAGAATCCCCAAAATAATTCTCCATTTCTTTTTTGTTCCATTTCCCTCATATTTCTATGTCTAATATAGTTATATAAGAGTTTGACTATATTTACTTATTCAAGATAAAATGGAATGTAATTAAATAATTATTGAAATAAAGATGGATTATTACATGAATATCATTCATTTGTAAGTGTTAGAATTAACGAAGTTAGTTTCACTTTTACTACAAGGGCATTAGGAAAGAGTCTACTTCTTACCATTTGCAAGGCATCCATTATACTTGCAATTAAATTGGATAATTAGTAAGTTAACATTGTGCTGTGTGTAGTGAATGGAGTAGAGATATAGAGATATATGCATAATAATGAGTTTTTTATGATTGTAGAGTAACATGAGTTAATTGGGGAAGTGGAAGGTATGGAAAATATACCAAGAATAAAAATTAATTGGAACACATGGATGGTCTTAATAAATATTTCTGGATATTTTTTCTAATATTTATTCTTTAGGTCTGCATGTATATATGTCTCTGTATATATTTTACTTTTCATCTTTTCTTTGAAGCATTAGATCATTCATGTCATCTCCTGTCTTTAAATATTATTTGAAAATATAATTATATTATGGACATGTTATTATTCATTTGTCCAAATATATGGAATGTACAACAACAAGAGTGAACCCTAATGTAAACTGTGAACTTTGGGTGGTTATGATGTGTCAATGCAGAGTCATCAATTGTAACAAATATACCACTCTGGTGGGGATGTTGATAATGGGGAGGTTGCTCATGTGTGAGGCAGGGGATATATGGGAATTATCTGTATGTTTCCTCAATTTTACTGTGAACCTTAAGCTCCTCTGAAAAATAGAATCAATAATAATAATAAATTGTAACTACTTAAATAATATTAATTTATACCTAGAGCCTATTTAAATTGTTTTCATAATTATATTTATTTCACCTACTTAGACATTTAAAATTTTTTCTTGGTATTCTGTATATACCTTTTATAATCATATACTTCAAGAAATAATTATTTTTATGGGATAAAGTTACAGAAGTTGAGTAAATGGACCAAGATGAATCAGATACAAATGCTTTTGACCACATTATAGAAACTGCAGCAAATATGCAAACATGTTCTGGAAAATAATACAATTATCTTTCAAAGTAGAAGCTTCAGAAGTATGCAAGCTTTGGGTGTAATACAATCAAAATTTCTTCTCTGCTTTTCTGTATTATATGGCATCTGCCTTCCCACCATGCTGGCTTTGTTACCAGCCTGGTTTCTCTCATAGTTTTAAGAAGGCTGCTAGCAACAAATGAGGCAATGTGCTTTCTTGTTGGTGCCCAGGAGAAGACAGATCCCAATTCATTTGGGCTAGGTCATAATTTCACTCCTGGACTAATAACAGTTACCAGAAGGAAGACCTGGAAGTTAAAAACCATAGAAACATAAAAGGGATAGAATTACAATCATAAATTTTGCACATACCAATCACTCTGCCTGGAGCATTCTTTCCAAAGTGTCACGTTTTCCTCTCTTTGTGTTATTCAGGTATGGATTCATTTGTTACCTATTAAAAGTGATATTTCTGAATTCCTTATCTAAAATTTCTTCTCTATAGGTGTCCCATCACAACAAACATTTCATGGTTCCATTGATTTTCATAAGATGTTACTCCTTAAATCCACATTATTTATTACTTCATATATATATTTATTTTCCATTTCCTTCACTAGAATGAAAGCACCATGTTTATATAACCCCTACCAGAATATAAGCAGTTTAAAACATCTCTGCCTTGTTTATTGCTGAATTCCTTGCATATGACGTATGGAAGAAGTTCAAAAAATATTTTCAGAAATAAAGAAAAAAAAGGAGGAAGTAAAGAGAAAAGGAGGGAAAAAAGGGAGAGAGTGAGGGAGAAAAGAAAGAAGGAAAGAAAGAGAGAAGAAAAAGGAAGGTAAATGTGTGAGTACATGTAGATGATACATCAAAACAATTTTACTGCTTTTTTTCTCCTGTAACTGGCCATATTGGTACCTGTAATAGTTACTGTGATGGTTAATTTTATGTACTGACTTTACTGGACTAAAGAATGCCCAGATCGCTTGTAAAACATTGTTTCTGGGTATATTTACGGGTTTCTGGAAGAGATTAGCATTTGAATCATTAGATTGTGTAAACCAGATCCCCCTTCACCAATGTGGGTGGGTATCAACCAATCCAATGAGGATCTGAATAGAACAAAAAGGCAGAGCAAGTATGAATTTTCTCTCTCCTCTTGAGCTGGGACATCTATCTTCTCCTGCCTGGAGACAATGGCATTCCTGGAGACACTGAAGCTCTGAACCTTTGAGCTCTAAGACTGCAACATCCCCTTTTCCTTTGGTATGGTATGTGTACCTTTCAGTCCAAGCTGGCTATCTTTTTGCTGATAAATATAAATATTAATACATATACATACATACACACACACACTTGTAAAAATTCTGGGAATCTTACTGGTGCTCCCTCCATTTGACAAACCCGTATCCACAAATCTCCTTCTGGCCTCTTCTGAGTAGCCGAGGGACAGCACCCTTAAGCATCTTATTAGCTCTGTTGTTTAATTGAGAGAACCATGAAGCATACTCTTAATAAAGGGTGTAGTGTCAGTGCTCTAAGGAACCATCATTCTGAGGTTTTAACAAAGGAATTTAAAGTCACATTTTCACGTCATCTTTAGACTATACGTTTTGAAGAGCACCCTGGATATAATCTTTGCTTGGAAACAATTATTTTCAGCATCATTTTCCAGCTGTAAAGGCTAAGAATTTTCAAAACCATCAAGTCCTGCCTCCTTCTTGTTTAACAGTCCATTCCTCAATTTCTCTCTCATCTCACACTTTTCTAGAAACAGCAAGAATAACCCAGGCAGCATTCTCAATGCTGCTTGAAAAACTCCTTAGTTTACCCCATTAATTAGGCACATGTTCTACCCTTACTCATTCTTGGAAGCAAGAGTGCTGTTAAACTTTCTGCTTCTACTTAACAGTGATCTCCTTCCTCGTTTCTAAGACAGTTTTTCTTACTCTTAAAAGCCCACACTGGCTGCTTTATTAAAGCCTATGAATCTTCTAGAAACAATTTTTTCAAGGTACTTTAGGCTTTAACTTACATGTGAACTGTCTTCACATGACTGCCTAGTTCCAAAGATACACTCACATTTTATTTTTAGTTATGACAGCACCCTATTCTTGGTATCAAACTCTGTATCAATTATCTATTTCTGCATTTAAAAATTATTTCAAAACTTAGTGGCATAAAACAACAAAAATTTATCATTTCACGGTTTCAGTGGGTTAGAAATTTGGACACAGCTTCACTGGATACTTTTGGTTCAAGGCTTTCATGAGGTAGCATTCACAATTTCAGTTGGGATATTATTTCCATGTGAAAGGTTGACTGAGGGAGTACATTTTTAAACTCAGATTGTTGTCTGCTGGCCTTGGTTGCTTACCATTTGGGCCTCTCCACAAAGCTGACTCATAATACGGGACCTGGGTTCTCCCGGAGTGAGTGATTTCAAAAGAAAATGAGAGCACTCAGGGTAGGATCCACAGCTTTTGTAATAAACTGATCCCTTCTGCTATATAATATACATACAAGTGAGTCAATAAGCCAACCCCTCACTCAATGGAAGGTACTATACCTGGGTGTGAAAAACAATAGGGGAGGTTAATTAGGGACCACAACTGCCTACCACAGAACATATCAAGGTAAATCATGGTCTAGAAGGGGGTGCAAACAAGGTATTCAGAGTCTAGTAAAAGCCTCTGAGACAAGAGGGATAAGAATGAGCAGCTAAATATTTGATGGGGAAAAAAACCTTTTTTCTTTTTTTCTATACGTATGATTTTAAAAGTTTCTTCCTTGTTTCAAAGTTCTGTTGTGATAGTGTCTTTGTGTGAAATATGTAAGTAATCTAGGGATAATTACTAAAGTTAGCCATGAAAGCAATCTGAAATATCCTGGGAAGTCAAATACAGTGATGATCTTTGCAATTTGTGGTTGTGATAGCACTTAAGAATGCAGTTTCTATTGTAACTATCATTTATTTAACATCTATAATGTATCTTTCTGCTGCATATTCAATAAGATACTTCCAAACTTTATATTTTTATCTTTTACTCTCTACGGGATTTAAGGCAAATTTAAAAGGTATACCTCTCACTTTTGCATTCCAGTAGACGGATCTTCTTTGCTTACAGCATGACCTGTGGCATTCCAACCCTTTTCTGTGTTGAGCCCTCAGCCTGGAACTCTCGCCACACAAATCCTCATCTCCTCACCATGCTTTCCCTGTCCCCCAAATTTATATCCTTTAATCCTTTTTTAAAAAATTATTTTAAAAGAATTTTATTGAAGTATAGTTGATTTACAATGTTGTTAATTTCTGCTGTACAGAAAAATGACTCAGTATATATATACATACATATATATATACTTGTTCAAATTCTTTTCCATTATGGTTTATCAAAGGATATTGAATATAGTTCCCTGTGCCATACAGTAGGACATTATTATTTTTTTTTTTTTGGTTTTTTAACATCTTTATTGGCGTATAATTGCTTTACAATGGTGTGTTAGTTTCTGGTTTATAACAAAGTGAATCAGCTATACATAGACATATATCACCATGCCTCCTCCCGCTTGCATCTCCCTCCCATTCTCCCTATCCCACCCCTCTAGCTGGTCACAAAGGACAGAATTGATTTCTCTGTGCTATGCGGCTGCTTCCCACTAGCTCTCTATTTTACATTTGGTAGTGTATATATGTCCACGCCACTCTCTCAGTTTGTCCCAGCTTACACTACCCTGTCCCCCATTCAAGTCCATTCTCTACGTCTCTGTCTTTATTCTTGTCCTGCCACAAGGATCTGTAGAACCAATTTTATTTTTAGATTCCATATATATTTGTTAGCATACGGTGTTTGTTTTTCTCTTTCTGACTTACTTCATCCTATATGGCAGAGTATAGGTCCATCTACTTCACTACAAATAACTCAATTTCATTTCTTTTTATGGCTGAGTAATATTCCAATATATATGTGTTCCACATCTTCTTTATCCATTCACCTGTCGATGGACACTTAGGGTGCTTCCATGTCCTGGCTATTGTAAATAGAGTTGAAATGAATATTGTGGTAAATGACTCTTTTGGAATTATGGTTTTCTCAGGGTATATGCCCAGCAATGAGATTGCTGGGTCTTATGGTAGTTCTTTTTTTAGTTTTTGGAGGAACCTCCATAGTGTTCTCCATAGTGGCTGTATCAGTTTACATTCCCACCAACAGTGCAAGAGGGTCCCCTTTGCTCTACACCCACTCCAGCACTTATTGTTGGTAGATTTTTTGATGATGGCCATTCTGACCATTGTGAGATGATATCTCATTGTAGTTTTAATTTGCATTTCTCTAATGATTAGTGATGGTGACCATCATTTTATGAGTTTGTTGGAAATCTGTTTATCTTCTTTGGAGAAATGTCTACTTAGGTCTTTTGCCCGTTTTTGGACTGGGTTGTTTGTATTTTTGATATTGAGCTGCATGAGCATTTGTAAATTTTGGAGATTAATCCATTGTCAATTGCTTCATTGCAAATATTTTCTCCCATTCTGAGGGTTGTCTTTCCGTCTTGTTTATGGTTTCCTTTGCTGTGAAAAAGCTTTTAAGTTTCATTAGTTAACATTTGTTTATTTATATTTTTATTTCCATTTCTTTACGGGGTGGGTGAAAAAGGATCTGCTGTGATTTTTGTCATAGAGTGTTCTGCCTATGTTTTCTTCTAAGAGTTTGATAGTATCTGGCCTTACATTTAGGTCTTTAATCCACTTTTGAGTTTATTTTTGTGTATAGTATTAGGGAGTGTTCTAATTTCATTCTTTTACATGTAGCTGTCCAGTTTTCCCAGCACCACTTATTGAAGAGGCTGTCTTTCCTCCATTTATATTCTTGCCTCCTTTATCAAAGGTAAGATGACCATATGTGTGTGGGTTTATCTCTGGGCTTTCTATCCTGTTTCATTGATCTATATTTCTGGTTTTGTGCCAGTACCATAGTGTCTTGATTATGTAGCTTTATAGTATAGTCTCAAGTCTGGGAGTCTGATTCCTCTAGGTCCGTTTTTCTTTCTCAAGATTGCTATGGCCATTCAGGGTCTTTTGTGTTTCTATACAAATGGTGAAACTTTTTGTTCTAGTTCTGAAAAAAATGCCACTGGTTGTCTGATAGGGATTGCATTGAATCTGTAGATTGCTTTGAGTAGTATAGTGATTTTCACAATGTTGATTCTTCCAATCCAAGAACATGGTATATCTCTCCATCTATTTGTATCATCTTTAATTTCTTTCATAAATGTCTTATAGTTTTCGGCATACAGGTCTTTTGTCTCCTTAGGTGGGTTTATTCCTAGGTATTTTATTCTTTCTTTTGCAATTGTAAATGGGAGTGTTTCCTTAATTTTTCTTTCAGATTTTTCACCATTAGTGTATAGGAATGCCAGAGATTTCTGTGCATTAATTTTATAACCTGCTACTTTATCACATTCATTGATTAGCTCTAGTAGTTTTCTGGTAGCATCTTCAGGATTCTCTATGTATAGTATCATGTCATCTGCAAACAGTGACAGCTTTACTTCTTTTCTGATTAGGATTCCTTTTATTTTTTTTTTCTTCTCTGACTGCTATGGCTAAAACTTCCAAAACTATGTTGAATAACAGTGGTGAGAGTGGACAACCTTGTCTTGTTCCTGATCTTAGAGGAAATGGTTTCAGTTTTTCAACACTGAGAACAATGTTGGCTGTGGTTTGTCCTATATGGCCTTTATTATGTTGAAGTAAGTTCCCCTATGCCTACTTTCTGTAGGGTTTTTATCATAAATGGGTGTTGAATTGTGTCGAACACTTTTCCTGCATCTATTGAGATGATCATATGGATTTTCTCCTTCAATTTGTTAATATGCTGTATCACATTGATTGATTTTCATATATTGAAGAATCCTTGCATTCCTGGGATAAACCCCACTTGATCATGGTGTCTGAGCCTTTTAATGTGCTGTTGGATTCTGTTTGGTAGTATTTTGTTGAGAATTTTGCATCTATATTCATCAGTGATATTGGCCTGTAGTTTTCTTTCTTTGTGACATCTTTGTCTGGTTTTGGTATCAGGGTGATGGTCATCTCGTAGAATGAGTTTGGGAGTGTTCCTCCCTCTGCTATATTTTGGAAGAGTTTGAGAAGGATAGGTGTTAGCTCTTCTCAAAATATTTGATAGAAGTCTCCTCTGAAGCCATCTGGTCCTGGGCTTTATTTGTTGGACGATTTTTAATTACAGTCTCAATTTCAGTGCTTGTGTTTGGTCTATTTATATTTTCTATTTCTTCCTGGTTCAGTCTCGGGAGGTTGTGTTTTTCTAAGAACTTGTCCATTTCTCGGTTTTCCATTTTTTTGGCATATAGTTGCCTGCAGTAATCTTTCGTGATCCTTTTTATTTTTGCAGTGTCAGTTGTTACTTCTACTTTTTTATTTCTAATTCTATTGAGTCTTCTCTCTTTCATTCTTGATAAATCTGGCTAAAGGTTTATCAATTTTGTTTATCTTCTCAAAGAGGCAGCTTTTAGTTTTATTGATCTTTGCTATCGTTTCCTTCATTTCTTTTTCATATATTTCTGATCTGATCTTTATGGTTTCTTTTCTTCTGCTAACTTTGGGGGTTTTTTGTTCCTTTTTGTCTAACTGCTTTAGGTGTTAGGTTAGGTTAGGTTGCTTATTTGAGATGTTTCTTGTTCCTTGAGGTCGGATTGTATTGCTATAAACTTCCCTCTTAGAACTGCTTTTGCTGCATCCCACAGGTTTTGAGTCATTGTGTTTTCATTGCCATTTGTTTCTAGGTATTTTTTGATATCTTCAGTGATCTCTTGGTTATTTAGTAGTGTATTTTTAGCCTCCATGTGTCTGTATTTTTTATAGATTTTCCCTGTAATTGATACCTAGTTTCATAGCATTGTGGTCAGAAAATATACCTGATATGATTTCAAGGTCCTTAAATTTACCAAGGCTTGATTTGTGACTCAAGATATGATCTATCCTGGAAATGTTCCATGAGCACTTGAGAAGAAAGTGTAATGTGCTGTTTTTGGATGGAATGTCCTATAAATATCAATTAATTCCATCTTTTTTAATACATCATTTAAAGCTTGTGTTTCCTTATTTATTTTCATTTTGGATGATCTGTCCATGGGTGAAAGTGGGGTGTTAAAAGTCCCCTACTATGATTGTGTTACTGTTGATTTCCCCTTTTATGGTTGTTAGCATTTGCCTTATGTATTGAGGTGCTCTTATATTGGGTGCATAAATGTTTGCAAGTATTATATCTTCTTCTTGGATTGATCCCTTGTTCTTATGTAGTGTCCTTCTTTGTTTCTTGTAAGTCTTTGTGTTAAAGTCTATTTTGTCAGATATGAGAATTGCTACTCCAGTTTTCTTTTGATTTCCATTTGCATGGAATATCCTTTTCCATCCCCTCACTTTCAGTCTGTATGTGTCCCTAGGTCTGAAGTTGGTCTCTTGTAGACAGCATATATACAGGTCTTGTTTGTGTATCCATTCAGCCAGTCTATGTGTTTCAGTTGAAGCACTGAATCCATTTAATTTAAGGTAGTTATTGATACTTATGTTTCTATTACGATTTTCTTAATTGTTTGGGGCTTGTTATTGTAGGTCTTTTCCTTCTCTTGTGTTTCCTGCCTAGAGAAGTTCCTTTAGCATTTGCTGTAAAGCTGCTTTGGTGGTGCTGAATTTTCTTAGTTTTTGTTTGTCTATAAAGGTTTTAATCTCTCCCTCGAATCTGAATGAGATCCTTTCTGGGTAGAGTAATTTTGGTTGTAGTTTTTTCCCTTTCATCACTTTATATATGTCCTGTCACTCCCTTATGGCTTGGAGAGTTTCTCCTGAAAGATCAGCTGTTAACCTTTTGGGGATTCCCTTGTATGTTATTTTTGTTTGTCCCTTGTTGCTTTTAATATTTTTTTCTTTGTATTTTATTTTTATAGTTTGATTAATATGTGTATTTGCATGTTTCTCCTTGGATTTATCCTGTCTGGGACTCTCTGCACTTCCTGGACTTGATTGACTATTCCCTTTCCCTTATTAGGGAAGTTTTCAACTATAATCTCTTCAAATATATTCTCAGTCCCTTTCTTTTTCTCTTCTTCTTCTGGGACCCCTGTAATTCAAATGTTGGTGCATTTAATGTTGTCCCAGAGGACTGTGAGACTGTCCTCAATTCTTTTCATTCTTTTCATTTATTCTGTTCTGTGGTAGCTATTTCCACTATTTTATCTTCCAGGTCACTTATCCATTCTTCTGCCTCAGTTATTCTGCTATTGATTTCTTCTAGAGAATTTTCAATTTCATTTATTGTGTTGTTCATCATTGTTTGTTTGCTCTTTAGTTCTTCTAGTTCCTTGTTAACTGTTTCTTGTATTTTCTCCATTCTATATCCAGGATTTTGGATCATCTTTACTATCATTACTCTGAATTATTTTTCAGGCAGACTGCCTATTTCCGCTTCATTTGTTATGTCTGGTGGGTTTTACCTTTCTCTTTCATCTGCTGTGTGTTTCTCTGTCTGTTTTGTGTTTCTCTGTCTTCTCATTTTGCTTAATTTACTGTGTTTGGTCTCCTTTTCACAGGCTGCAGTTTCGTTGCTCCTGCTGTATTTGGTTTCTGTCCCCAGTGGCTAATGTTGTTTCAGTGGGTTGTGTAGGCTTCCTGATGTAGGGGTCTGGATCTTGTGTTCTGGTGGATGAGGCTAGATCTTGTTTTTCTGTTGGGCAGGGCCGCATCCTTTGACTTTTTTTGGGGGGTGTGTGTCTGTGACCTTATTATGTTTTTAGGCAGCCTCTCTCCTTATGGGTGGGGTTGTGTTCCTGTCTTGCTAGTTGTTTGGCATAGGGTATCCATCACTGTAGTTTGCAGGTTGTTGAGTGGAGCTGGGTCTTAATGTTGAGATGGAGATCTCTGGGAGAGCTTTCGTCATTTGTTATTACATGGAGCTGGGAGGTCTCTGTTGGACCAATGTCCTGAACTTGGCTCTCCCACCTCAGAGGCACAGGCCTGACACCCGGCAGGAGCAACAAGACCCTGTCAGCCAGCCGGCTCAGAAGAAAAGGGAGAAAAATAGAAAGAAAAACATAAAGTAAAATAAACTTATTGAAATAAAAATTTAATTATTAAAAAAAATTAATAGAATAAAAGAAAGAAAGAAAGAAGAGAGCAACAAACCAAAAAACAAATCCACCAATGATAACAAATTCTAAAAACTATACTAAAAAAAAAAAAAAATGGACAGACAGAACCCTAGGACAAATGGTAAAAGCAAAACTATACAGACAAAATCACACAAAGAAGCATACACACTCATAAAAAGAGAAAAAGGAAAAATATATATATAAAGAAGAAAAAAAAGAAGAGAGCAGCCAAATCAATAAACAATCTACCAATGATAGTAAACTCTAAATACTAAGCTAGGATAAACATAAAACCAGAAACAAATTAGATGCAGAAAGGAAACCCGAAGTCTACAGTTGCTCCCAAAGTCCACTGCTTCAATTTTTGGATGATTCATTGTCTAGTCAGTTATTCCACAGATGCAGGGTACATCAAGTTGATTGTGGAGATTTAATCCACTGCTCCTGAGGCTGCTAGAAGAGCTTTCCCTTTCTCTTCTTTGTTTGCACAGCTCTTGGGGTTCAGCTTTGGATTTGGCCCTGCCTCTGCGTGTACGTCACTTGAGGGTGTCTGTTCTTCCCTCAGACGGGACGGGGTTAAAGTAGCAGCTGATTAGGGGTCTCTGGCTTACTCAGGCCCAGGAGAGGGAGGGGTATGGAATGCAGGGTGAGCCTATGGAATGCAGAGAGAGGCTAGCATGACATTGCAACAGCCTGAGGCATGCCATGTGTTCTCCCAGGGAAGTTGTCCCTGGATCACGGGACCCTGGCAGTGGTGGGCTGCAGAGGCTCACAGGATGGGAGGTGTGGATAGTGACCTGCGTTTGCACACAGACTTTTTAGTGGCTGCAGCAAGAGGCTTAGTGTTTCATGCCCATCTCTGGTGTCTGCACTGATAGCTGTGGCTCATGCCCGTCTCTGGAGCTCAGTTAGGCAATGCTCTGAATCTCCTCTCCTCACATACCCCGAAACAGTGGTCTCTTGCCTATTAGGCAATTCTAGACATTTTCCTGGAATCCCTCCTGGCTAGCTGTAGTGCACTAGCCCCCTTCAGACTGTGTTCACGCAGCCAACCCCAGTCTTCTACCTAGGATCTGACCTCTGAAGCTGGAGCCTCAGCTCCCAGCCCCCACCCACCCCAGTGGGAGAGCAGAGAACCCTCTCAGACTGGTGAGTGCTGGTTAACACTGAGCCTCTGTTTGGGAATCTCTCCACTTTGCCCTCTGCACCCCTATTGCTGTGCTCTCCCCCGTGGTTCCAAAGCTTCCCCCATGCCACCCCCTGTCTCCACCAGTGAAAGGGCTTCCTAGTGTGTGGAAACCTTTCCTCCTTCACAGCTCCCTCCCAGAAGTGCAGGTCCCATCCCTATTCTTTTGTCTCTGTTTTCTTCTTTTTTCTTTTGCCCTACCCAAGTAAGTGGGAGTTTCTTGCCTTTTGGGAGGTCTGAGGTCTTCTGCCAGCATTCAGTAGGTGTTCTGTAGGAGTTGTTCCACATGTAGATGTATTTCTGATGTATTTGTGGGGAGGAAGGTGATCTCCAAGTCTTACTCCTCCACCATCTTGAAGGTCTCTCAGGCTCCTTTCATCCTTTAGTCTTTATTTTGAAAGTTATTTCCAAAGGACTGTAACTTGTGGAAACATTACTAGAGTCCTATAAAACACTTCCTCAAAGATAACTCAAAGGCTTTGAATTATTTTGCTCAAATGAGTTTATAAAAGCTACTAGTTGACTGTTTAGAATCTACTTTGACTTGGGGGGAGTTAATTGCTTTTTGTTTGGTTATATTTCTTTTCTCACTCTGGTTGCTTATGTATTTCCTCAGATTATCAAGAATGATTGTGGTCTTTTATTTGCCAGTGTTAGAAATATGGAAATGTTATGTTTGCTTTCATTTCAGTCTTCTTTAAATGCCATTGTTTGTGCAAACTGTGGGCAAATAAGACTTCACTGTTAATTAGCATTCAAATAAGCTAATGATTCAAATATTTGCATATCTTGAAATTTATCAAAACTCAGTGTAAATTAAATGGCGATAGGATTTCAGGAAAGCAATGAAGAAAAGAAGTGTAATTCTCAATTAGACATAAATCCAGACTAAAATGTAATATTTACTGATGAAACTACTAAACTCACTTGGCAAAACATTTTGAATACACTGAAAGCAGATATATATTAAAATCGTTTCTCCAAGAAGTTCTGAGAATTTAAGCTTAGTGACCAGGTAGAAATATTTTCTTTTTACAAATGAATCTTTCTTAAAGGGACACTTTCTTAAAGTCCTAGTTTTATTGTTTTAATATCTATATATCAGAAACTCCTTCTCATCATGAAAATTATTATTAATATTTTACAAAGAATAAAACATAAAAATGCCATGTTTCCCAAAGAAATTGATAAACATTTGACCGATTGTGAACATGGGTTACCTGCTGTGAATAGATAAAGTTGAATTTGTCCATTCACCCATATTTATTCTTAGAAAATGTAATGGAGCTGTTTGTATATCCAATAATATTGAACTAATTAAGTATACTGATAATAGGGATAGAACGCATTTAAATTAAAATCAAAATGTGCTAGCAAGTGAAGAAGAATTCAGTTACAAATAACGTGAGAGTAAAGGAATTTAATTTTCTCCAAAGTTTCATGTTTTAGGGATGAAGGCAGAGGAAAGGAGATAGGGAGGGGTTTGAGTTTTTGAAAATGCTAACACCTGAAAACAGGGTAAAAACACAATAATTGTTTTCAGGTGCCTAATATACTTAAACACTGTGTAATTATGAGCATATACAGTGAATGGTCATAACCCACTCTTCAGTGAATTGGAATTTATTAAAATAAAGTCAGTCATAATTCTTTGTTGTTTACAAAAGAGCATGATTTTTTCCCCATAGTTGTATCTAAAATATTGAAAGAATAACTTATAACACCCTTGAGGCTTTAAAAGCAGATTAAAATAAGTCAATACCTTGTGAATAAAATGCAGAATTTTTTAAACAATTATTTATAGCCTCTAATACAATAAATTGACCCATGCTTGTCAAGTCCTGATAATTATTAAGGAAGTTAAATATGCTATAAGGAGACTAATGAAAACAGCAAGAATATAACTATTGGGATGAAGTAAGCAGTATCACATTTACATCATCAGCACATCACATATCTTTTTAGGAGAATACTGTAAATCAATGGTTCATATTGTGACATCAATTAAAACCAGAGTCTTTGAGGGAAAGACCACTCCCCTCAAGCCTTGCAGGTCCTGTCAGAATATCAGAGAAGGTGCACAGAAAAAGCCAGAAAGGCTGTGCTTCAATATTTCTCAAAAAAGCAAAACTATGAATAATGAAATCAGACATGGAATGTAGCAAACAAATTTCACTGATTTTAAATCCTTAATTTTGCCTTTACTTATATATGCTTTTAACTTTACCAAGCAAATGTTTTTTACAGAAAAATTTGATCTGAAAGTTAAGTAGAGTTTTGAAATATAAGGTAAATTTTTAAAAATAAAAATAGTATATTCTTCCTCCATATGACTTTCCTACATTATTTACTTTCCATCTTAGTTTGTTGTTTGCAAAATTTATAATTTATTTTGTATATTTATAACTATTGTATGTGAATACATTGCTAGATAACCACATATAACTTCTAAATTTATGTTAACTCTTTTTTCCTGAGTCATATTTACAGGATAGCTCAACTCCATCTTTATTAGGGTATTTTAGGTTATATGATCTGCAATTTCCTGAAGACACAATTATATGTATGACTGTCTATCCTCACATGCAAGCATTACACTGGTAAATCATATATTAGAGCAAAGGAAAGTACTATAACCTAGGTATTAGAAGTTCACCCTGTTACAACAGTGAACATACATGATCCAGGACCAAATGTAATTTCTGTCACCCAGTAAATAATAGGACAACCAATTAAATGCCTCTATAGTATTCCACAGATTGAAGACTGCTGATTATATAGCAATCTGTTGACAATATTATTGAGGAACCAGCTTCAAAGCAAATGAAAAAAAGTAAAGTTGACAGGAGGTGATTGTTTTAAATAGTATGATGTAGGAAGTAATCTTTGTGGTAAGAAAATAAAAGTTTAAATGGAAGCTGTCTTCAGAATTGCTTAAATTCTTCAAAGATCTTTGTGCTACACATGAGTGTCCTGATAAAGACTGGGTAAAAGAACCTTTATTTAATGGATTAGGGGACATTTTTGGATAGACCATGCAGTATGCCATATGCTAACTGAATTTCCACTATTAGTTTATCTTGCATTCACCACAAATGCTTTCTTTAAACATACACTTGGCTTACAAAGTATACACTTCCAGTTAGTTGTCAATTTTGTGGCTCATTGGAGTGGGAGTTTTTTCTAACTGAAGTGTACATCAAGGCAAATTGACACAAACCAAGGGCATAAACATGGATGAGTGAGCATAAATCTATACGTTGGTCTTCTACTTTCATTAAAACAATAAGAAATAAAAGATTACTAAAACAATGCATTTCTTCTGACATCTCAAAAATTCCAGACTGTTAGAAATTATAATCTGATATCAAATACTCAGTTTTATTTTTTGCTTGACATCTTAGGGATTCTAGGCCATTAGAAATATGTAATTTGAGATTAAAGAACACAAATTGCTTTGCTTAACTAAAAAATGATCATGTAGTCCTCTGACATGGAGAAAGCTATTAAAGTGAAGTCAGGTATAAGAAAAAAATTTTTAATTTAAACTAATTTAAAAATTGAGAAATAATGATGACTAATAAGGTCATAAAATGTGTTTAGACCCTATGCATTATATTAATTCCATTTCAATTAATTCCAAGTAATGAATGCATGAGCAGTTTAAAACTAAGAAATGGTTATATTTTGCCCAAACTTTGAGATAAGTTTATTTGCAGTTTAGGGAGAAATTTTAAGAAGTTATCAACTTTTCAAAATAGAGTGGTATAGCAGACCACTATTTGGGACTTACTCAACAGCCATTCTTCCCTAGTCTCCATTTCTAAGTTTGCAGAAATTTTATGTTACTCAGGTGTCAGGCACAGCTGAGTTTAGAGAAGATGAGATTTTCCCCAGCTTCAGGGAAGAAATCACAATTAGCCTAAGACAATTATTGCAATACCACACACCCTTTGGAGAAAGTTGTCCATCTTATCCACCTCTAGCTATTTTCATGTAATGTGGAAAGTCTGCTGGAGGGCAAGTGTTATTTGAGCTTCATCTAACCAAAACAACCACATAAAGAAATATTAAATGAGCTTGCTTACTTAGGCATGTTATCTTTACCACCTCTCAGGTTCAGACTCTTGCTTCTTATATCTTTCATTTCAATTGCAATTTAGCTTGTTTCCCAGCACCTTCCTTATTCCACTTAAATTCATCTTCTTCACAGCTGTCAGAGTAAAATATTAAAAATGCAAATCTGACCACATTTATCTCCTGCTTAAATTAATTCATTCACTACCCAATTATCTACAAGACCCAGTCTTCATCTTTCAACAGGAAATCCACCCATACCCATCTCCTTTTCCCCAGGATGGTTAAAATGTTCATTTTTCATTAAAAACATCAGTGTATGTGATTTCTCAGGACAATGTGAGTTTCTTGACTATAGTGGTGATTTATGTATTTCCCTATGCTCAGTACACAGGACAGTACATATAACATAAAAGAAACATTATAAATACTTGCTGAATAGTGAAATTGGTAGTATATCTATAATTATTTAAAAGGAACTCCTAACTTCAGTTCTTAAGGTTTAAATAGATCTCCGATCAACAAGGAAAATAGATTTTTGGGATACATCTTTTGTCACAGCATGCAATATCATCCATGTCTGTAGTATGGTACTATAAAACCATTTCACACTCAGTTCTGGAGGCAATTTGAGTATTATGCAACCTGATGTGAAACTCCGAGAGGAGATTTTGGGCTTCAGAAACTTTGACTCCCCTCAGGGGCATAAGAATCAGAAAGGAAGTGGTTACATTGTATTGTACTCTTCTAAACTCTCTTTGCTAATACAAATGTCTCAAAAACATCAGCTTCTCAATACACTTTTGGTCAATATGTGTTGAATCTTTGAGCTATTTGTACTGTACTTTATTCTATCTTGTGTGCCTTAACTGGAAATATATCTTTAATGCCAAAGAATTTATAGCATCTGTATTATCCTCTCTCTTACGTCACAAGAAAAAAATTAATCTTCTAGTTCTAACAGCCATAGATTGAACAGACATCATTGAAAAAAGAAGTGGCACAATGCTGAAACATAGCAAGACACTGTTTTCAGATGATATGACCAAAGGAAACAAAATAATCATCTGTCTTAAAAAAATTATTTATTAAATGTATTGCCACATTCATCTTTTAGTGTCAGGTCACTCATTTTTCTTGTGCTTTCACTAGCTGTTTTTCAAGATTGTCTTTTTGTTTCTACATAAAATCTAATGACATTTTACTTTAATCTAGTTATAAGTGCAAATTTCAGCGAATTTTTACAAAGTAAACACATAATGAAACTACCATTCTGATAACATATTTGAAGGTTGTCATCCCTCTAGACCAGGGATTCCCAACCCACGGGCCACAGACCAGTACCAGTCTGTGGCCTGTTAGGAGCTGGGCCACACAGCAGGAGATGAGCGGCCGGTGAGCGAGAGAAGCTTCTTCTGTATTTATAGCCACTTCTCTTCACTTGCATTACCACCTGACAGCTGCCACCTGTCAGATCAGCTGCGACATTAGATTCTCATAGAATTGCGAACCCTACTGTGAACTGTGCATGACAGAGATCTAGGCTGCCACACAAAAGTAAGTACTCTCCTGACTTTTGTCACCATGGATTAGTTCATATATTCTTGAACTCTAAGTAAACAGAATCCTACATTATGTCATATTTTATGTCTGATTTCAGTTGCTTAACATTACATTTTAAGATCTGTACAGATCATTGAAAGTAATAGGTTTTTTATTCTCATTTCTCTACAGCATTCATTGTTTGACAATAACATAATTTGTTTATTCATTTTACTTTGAGTGGCTATTTCAGCTGTATACAGATTGAGGCTAATGGGGATAATCCAATTATGAACATTCTAGAGCATGTGTGTTGGTACACAATTATATGCATTTTAGTTGTATGTATTTAAGATTTCAAATTATTGGGACACAAAGAATTCATAAATCTAGCTTAATAAAAAAAGATAAACAGTTTTTCAAAGTGGTTTGTATTGATTTTAACTAATATCTGAAGTATATGAATGTTCCATTTATTCTATATTATTGCCAAAAGTGGCAAAAGCTTCCTTTTTAAATTATAGCCATCCCTTAAAACAACATAACATCACTTTAATTTGCATTTCCCTGGTAAACCTGAGGTTAAACACAATGTCACATGTTTATTGGCCATTTGAATATCATCTTTTGATGTATGAAGTGCCTTTTCATTTTTATTAGGTTCCTTTTCTTTTTTTCATGTTAATATGTAGGGGCTTCTTACATTTTCTGTATTTGAATCATTTGTCAGATATATATTTTGGAAATTATTTCTGTGACTCTTTGACTTGCATTTTCACACTTAATGGTGTCTTATGATAAATTTAATTTCTTATGTAAATATATTCCAATTTATCATTTTTTATGGTCAAAACTATTTTAATACTGTTTATACAATCTTTGCCTTTTCAAGGACATAAAGATATTCTCCTATGCTAAATTAGCAGGTTTTTTACTCCTTCCCAATTTATGTATACTATCTATTTAATATATATGTATATATGGTGTGAAGTATATGACAATGCTGCACAATATGGTAGCCATAGACAGTATATTTATTTAAATTAAAATTAATTAAAGTTTAAAATTTAGTTTCTCTGTCACATTATTCACAAATCAAGTTCTCAACAACCATATGTAGCTAATGGCTTCCATATCCAAGATACGGAGAACATTGCCATCATACAGAAACTTTTGGACTGTGCTGGTCTAGAGTCACTTGTTTCCCTGTCATAAATATTTAATTGACCCAACACCATTTCTATTCTTCCCAAATCTATTTACAAAGAATATTTGTCACAAAACAACTGTCAACGTATGTGTAAAGAAAAAAATGTTGCCCGACATTCTAGTTCTACAAGGTCAAACCATTAGCTACTGCCGTCACTCACCAATAGTGCATCCTGAGGGGGAACTAAGGATGGAGAAAAACAGAAAGTATTCTGTGCTTTGGATATATCAACCCCTAGATAGTTAAGATGTATATCAAAGAAAAAAATACAATGACTCTAGATTCTTCCATCTTCCCATATACAGAGAAGAACTAAAATCATTAACTTGATATGTCTATTCTTTGTGATTAGCAGTAATCTTTTTATGCTTGACTACTTGTTTCTCCCAGCAAAAAAATCTCATATATACCCTTATCTCTTAAGAGCATTTCCTCAGAGCTATGTGACAAACTGTCTCCCAGGCCATAGTCCTCAGTAAGGTTTCCAAATAAAACAAGTCATAATTTTTATGTTGTGTGTTTTTATTTCAGTCCATATATATGTAGGTTTGTCTGGGTTCTCTATTCCGTGCCACTGAATTATTGTCTGTTCTTGTAACTAAACCACATTCTGTTCATTGAGTAACATATTAAGTATTCCTGTTAGTATAAAGTCTCCAAATGTATTTTTCTTTTTCAAGATTTTCTAGCTATTTGTAGTCCACTGCATTTCCACAAAATGTACAGAATAATTTTGCCACTCTCTTCAACCACCCAGACAAGCTGCTTGAGTTTTGTTTGGCATTGCAATTAATCTAAAGATCAATTTGAGAATAATTAACATTTTACAGCATTTGATTCTTCCAATTCATGAACTTGGATTCATTTCATTTACTTAGGCTTTTAAATTATCTCAGTAACATTCTGTAGTTGTCTTTATAGATGTCTTTGATTTCTTTTTAAATTACATTTTCAGGTACTTAAATTTTTATATTATATTTTTGTTATTTTTATATTATTTCAAATAGTAGCACCAAAATATTGACTGTTGATTGCTTATCTACAGAAATATGACTAATTTTCTAAATATTGACATTGTATTTGCAACTTTGAGTTCAAATATTAATTCTAAAAATTTGTAATTAAAAAATGTTCTTGGGGCTTCCCTGGTGGCGCAGTGGTTGAGAGTCCGCCTGCCGATGCAGGGGACACGGGTTCGTGCCCAGGTCCAGGAGGATCCCACGTGCCGCGGAGTGGCTGGGCCCGTGAGCCATGGCTGCTGGGCCTGCGTGTCCGGAGCCTGTGCCCCGCAACGGGAGAGGCCACAGCAGTGAGAGGCCCGCATACCGCAAAAGCAAAAACAAACAAACAAAAAAAAAATGTTCTTATTGATAATCCTGTCATTGGCATATAGTGATGTTTTCATGTGATGTTTTCCAGAATGTTTTGCATTTTACTTTTTGCATTATTTCAATGAATTGGACATCTAGGTCAGCATTGAATAAAAATGGCAGTAGTAAAAATATTCTTCTTGTTCCTGATCTTGAAAAATGTTTCAGTGTTTTTTGCCATTAAGCATTGTAACTGAGATTGCAAAAGCTCTACTCTTATTGTACAATCCTTACAACTGTGGTCAATAAGAATCCCAACATCCAATATCTACATCATGAATGGGGAGAGACTTTTTCCTTGAAAACTGCCAAGCCCAACCATTTGGCGGGCTTGGAAATGCCAGGAAACTAACACCTCAAGGAAGCAACCCTTAACTACTCACTGGATCACAGTGGTATGTAAATATTCCTTTCCCTTGAGGCATGTGTTTTGAAGCACTTCCCACAGTTTCCCCATTAAAGTAAGCTTCAATTACCTACTGTGGTAGCCAGCTCAAAAACCCTCTCTTCCTGGAGTTCCTTCTGCATATCAATTCCCTCATTCATACTGGCGTTCCCTACAACACCCAAATAAACGATTTCCTATTTGCTCTTGGATCCTTGCCTCTGCTTTTGCTTCTGAGTCAATGCAAACTAGGAAAACTGTGATTTTTTCTTCTCTTACCTTTTATCAGATTAAGGAATTTCCTTTCTATCCTTGCTTGTTAAAGATTTTTTTTTCATGAATGCGTGTTAAATTTAAATAAATGACTTTCTTCTTTTTTCTGTGAATGTGGTAAATTACATTGATTGATTTTCAAATAAACAAGTAAATTTGCATTTCTGGAATAAATGCAAACTGGCTATCACTTTGTGGGGCCTTTAGGGACTTTCCACCCCCTCACTTGTTCCTGTAAACCAACCTCTTGGGCCACTCCTCCTCCCTATCGAAACCAATTCTTGGAGTTTTTCAGTTGACGGGGACTTTCCAGCCAGCGGGTAATTTTCCAGTTGCCTGTAACAGGTATACGCCCTAACCGCCACAATGAACAGACAACTGTAACGGCCAGAAGGTGGGGCAAAAGTTCCTAAGCCAATGAATTCAAAAGTCACCACATTTACCCAATCATTGTGAGAATATACCCGCCCTATGAGTAAATAAACCTATAAAAAGTATGTGATTCCGCTTTTAGGGGTTCCCCATCGGCCTCCTGCGTGAGGTTCAGGGAACCCCGGTGCATCGGCTCCTAATAAACCTCTTGCGTGTTGCAACGGCTCTTGACTCTTGGCGGTTCTTGGGCGAGTTGGAATCCCTCGTAGACCGTTTGGGTCTAACAACTTATTATTTACTTAATAGATCACATATTTGGTTTGCTAATAATTTCTTTAGAATTTTTACATCTAAGTTTAAAAGAGATCAGTCTGTAACTTTCCTTTCTTGCAGTGTATATGCTATGATTTGCTACTGTCAAAGAAAAATTGCACCAAAAGGAGTTAAAAGTGCAAGGGAGACTTGTTCAAGACTACTGCAATAGGGAAAGAGATTGAGCTCATCTCCACTGAAACAAAAGTCAGGAGTTTTTAATCACTGGGTGAACTAGTGGGAAAGTACTGGAGGATGCTAGGGAGAGGCTGGTCAATGGTGATTAGGCCATCTTGTTTACTAATTGGTGCTTACTGAAGACAGGCTCCTACAGAGCCTAGAAGACGGAGATATTACCTTTCTTGATGTTTCCATTTCAAAGAGATGGCTCCTAGGTCCCTAGGAAAGACATTCTTGGGTTGCAAACTGACTAGAGGTTGGAGAAGATTAGCATCTCAAAGGGATGGAGAAAAGATTGATAATTACAAGTTTTTTTAAATTAAATGTTGTAAGAAAAGGGAGGTCAGATCTATAGTCAAGAAGAAACCTATCTAATATTTAGTGAAACTGAGGGGACAATGGAAACTTTGTTTGGAACATTCCCAGATTCTGCCTTATGCATCTTTTCTTTTGGTTGGCTCTCATTTGTATCCTTTTGCTATTAGAAAACTATAATCATAAGCATAGCTCTTACCTCAGTTTTGTGAGTCATTCTAGTCAATTATCAAATCTGAGGGTGGTTTTGGTTCTCTCAAACTTGCAAACTGTGTCAGAAGTCTGAGCATATTTGCTAGTCTAGAGCACTGTTGCCTTAACATTAAGTTTGGCTAATTCCAAGTATTCAGATTAATCAAGTACTTTCATTGCACCCACCTTTATTAACATACTCATTTTCATTATTTTGTTTTTCTTTTAGTAATTATCCTAGACTTTATAATGTGCACAACTGACTTACTCTCCTTTTAATTTAGGTCTCTTAGCTATGAATGCTTTTAGTTTTTGTCTGCCCAAGATTATTTCATTTATGTTTCACATTCAAAGGATATTTTCAGAGTGTAAAAATGTAGGTTGATCTTATTATTTTCAGTATTTGAAGCACAGATATATATATTGTCATCTGGATTACTTTTCTTTTCCTACTGAGATATCAGCTGTGTTTTGATTATTGCTTATTTGACAGTAATGGTAATGTGTTTTTATTTCTGGCTTCATTTAAATGTTTCTCTTTGTCTTTGATATTTATTTACTATGATATGCCTCAATATTGTTTGTGTCATAATTTTATTGCTTGGATTTGTAGTTCTTTTTTGAATCTGTAGATTGAGATTTTTGTCTACTTTGAAATATATTCAGTTGTCATAACTCCAAATATTGTTACTGACTCATTTTTCTAATGTTCTTCTCATTTTGGGACCCCAAATATGCAAACATCCAACTTTTTCTCAATTTCTGATATTGCCCTTATACTATTTTTGATGTTTGCTATGTATTTTGCTCTCTGTGATGAAGTCTGGAATTTTCTCCTGATCTATTTTTTTCAATTCATTGCTTTTTTCTGTAAAAAGCAAAATCCATAACCAATTAAAAGAGATGGCTTTATTCAGGTTCTGAGCTAAAGAGACCATTCATTAATAAGGATCACCTAAATGAAAAGGAGGGGAAATTAGGGATTTTTAGAGGCAGACCAACAAAGAGTCAACAGTGAGTCTTTTAAATGGCATGAGGAAGAACAGAGATAGGCCTTATCTGTGTCAATGACAAAAGATGAAGTTGAGCCTTGAATTGGGAGATATGAAAATAGACTGTGGTTTTCTTTCTTTTTTCTTTCTTTCCTTTTTTTTTGCTTAGCCTTTCCTGAGAACACAGAATCATAGTGAGATTTTTCAACCCTCACTGCTTTATGGGAACATCGGGCTTAGATAAAGTTCAACATTGTCATCTCTAGCTGTGTTTAATCTACTTGATAAATGAACATATTATGTTGTTAATTTCACTTACTTTGTTTTGAAGTCCCAAAGCATCTATTTGATTTTTTAATAGATTCCACTTTCCTCATGAAATACAAGAATTTCTCATTTATTTTCTTGAACATTTTAACCACAGTAATTTCAAAGTATCTATAGTATAATGCCTCCAATAGCTATATTATCTATGGTCACGTTTCTATTTTTTCCCTCATGGTTCTCTTTCTTGGTGTAACTGCTTATTTTTGATTGATTTTAGGAAAAGTTAAAAAGGCCTTTCAAGATACTGTCATTCCTAGATTAGATTCTGTATCCTCTGTCAGGAAGCTCATGTAGAGAGAATCACCTCTTTCCCATCAGTGACTGCCTACTTAAAATAGGTATATAGTCTTAGGAGACTCAGCATAATTTTGTTTTATTTTATTCTCTTCAAATGTCTCAACTGAAAGTCTAAGGTTTTTACTATGGCCCCTCTTCCTGGATCTCCAGATCTCCTACTTTTGTCTTTCAGAATCATAAGACTCCCTTAAATTTTTCTGTTTTTAATTTACTTTTTCCTCTGGTCTTTAAGCTCCTGTCTTTCACAGATTCTCTATTCCTGTCTTCCTTGAGCCTCCTTCTTGCAAGAAACTCACTCCTGAAGTGCTGGCTGCTTTTTCACTTTTATGATGCCTTTGAACCAAACGTATTTCTAAATTAATTTTTATGGCTTTTCTAGTTGTTCTTGGCAGAAGCAATGCCTATGACAGGCTACCCCATCATAGCCAGAACAGGAAATCTGTTTCCACTAATTTTTTTTTTGCTACTTTCCTTAAATTGAAACAAAATTGTTTTAAAAATATTTCAGAGATATATTGACCTACAATTTGTTTTTATTGCAGTGGCAAGTAACACTGTCTCTTCATTGACTATGCTGAAGCATATTTGCTAAAATTTCAAGTTGTACTCACTCTTAAAAAATAATCTGCAGAATCACAGTAAGATGATTTTTTTTAAAGCAAACCAACTGGACTGAAAACAACAGCCAATGTCTTTTTATAGTGTATAATTGTTTTCCTTGAGTCATTAGTGCTTCCATCCATGAGTAGAACAATTATGTGTTTTGAATAATTAAAAAAGATTTGTTGCTTGTTGATTTTGGATTTGTTTGCCTGACATATTGAATTAAATATTAAGTTAGTGAATGGCATATGGCATTTCTTCACTGAAACATGGCACATATGGCTTTTTCTTGGTGTACAGACCTTGTTTTCAACCAATTTTATAAGCTGTGCAGAATGAGTGAATTCAGGAATAGATTGTTCAAGATTTATAAATCACATACATTCAATGATTGTTTTCTTCAACAAGATAAATCCAGACTCATGAATAATAAATATTTATGAAGATGAAAACTTTTTCAGAATTCTAAATTTAGAAACCATATGCTGGCTAACTGCCTCATTGTAACTTTCTTCTGTCTTTGTTAGCTTGATATTGTCCAGTTCACCACATTTTTCATGGCTTCTCACTAGCTCAATTTTGTCTGTTTCTATCAATACAATTTGGCATATGAAAAATGCATACCACCGTGATATTCTACAAATTATTAACTAATCCAATTGTGTGCGTTGCTATCATATCTACATGTTCAATGAATAAGATTTTGGGTTTTATTCCTATTCTTAGAGAATTTAGCATGACATTTTATCTTGTATCACTTGGATATTCCCCCATATATAAGCACCTCAATAAAAAATTAAAACAAGTAGAAGAAAAATCAATGGAATCATATTAAATGTCATTTCATGTAAACAGATGAAAACTGGTTAAGAGAGATAATAATTTTAAAACTTTTTGAATTTTTTGGTATAACTCTACTAGATAATCATGATGAGAAATATGAGAGCACAAGAATAATCCTGAAAATGGAGCAATGATGACATTTTAAGTTCTTTGAAGGAATGGATTTTGGTCTACAGAACTTCTTCATATATTTTCCACGTAACCCTTTGCTTTGTGCATACTAGAAGCTCAAATATATGGTTTATATTTACGAAATAATATTTCATGAGATTTCCTTAAAACTTAGCTGCAACTGAAAGACAGTAAAGATAAGTGGTCTTCTGGTACTCCTGATTAGAAGGAAATAATTTTTGTAATTACTTGGTCTCTATTCTCATTTACTTATAAGAACTTATTTCCAGTGACCTCCATTTTACTAAACTTTCTTAGCTTTTCCTTTCTCATATGGTCATGGATAAAGGCAGCCATAAGAGAAATCTGTGTGAGATTTGGAAAGCTGAAGTGGATACCTGACATTTTTTTTAACATTCTGACTGTTGAAGTAAAGCTAAGATCTTTGCAGCTCACTCAAATTTTCATCCATACGCTCATCTTGTTGGTGTAGGGAAGCAGCTGGGCCCTTGGTTACTGAGGTTCTTGACAGATCTGTGCTTCAGCTTCTGCACACCGCAACCCACAGAGAAGGGCAGCTCTTTCATGAAGGGTGCCCAGATTATAACATAGGTTGCTCACATCATTAAGATTGGAGACAATGAGTCACAGGTGTGGGTTCTACTTTGTTCTTATGGGTTCCATTTTGTCCTCATGGGTTCCTGTTTATCTCATTGGTTCCTATTTATTCTTATGGATTCCAGTTTTCCCTTAATCTTCTCAAATTTAAATACACTATTTCTTTCCATATCCTGGCCTGATTTCAACTCCAACATCAGATGCAGAAGCAACAGCCTTAAATAAACTGCTTAAGCAGCTTTGATAATTATGTAAGCTCTAATACCTATAAAAAAGCACTTACCCTGTATCACTCATTGTGGTTCTTGTCCTCTTATTAAACCCTCAATTATAAAAAATTTGGTAACACAAGTGATTCTAGGGGACGAGGACCTTAAGAATAAGTTATCTGAATTGGTTGTACAGAACTGTTTCTCTGATTTGATTAGTTTTAAAGATGTTAATGACCCTGTTACTAGTAGCAAGTGGGTCAGGAGAAGTTCATGCCATGAAATGACAAAAGAGCTATTTAAATTATCATCTAGAGATATCTGTGATCAAGTGCTATAGAAGGTAAGTCTTTGGATGACTATATAGTTGCTGCCATAAAACACAGTAGTAAAAGTATGGAGTACTATGAGATTTGTTGTTTATTTCTAAATATGCTAGGGACTTGGGGAAACAAACTGAAGAGCTTAATACTTTAAAGTCTTAACTCAGGCCTTCCCTGGTGGTCCAGTGATTAAGACTTCACCTTCCAATGCAGGGGGTGCAGGTTTGATCCCTGGTTGGGGAGCTAAGATCCCATATGACTCATGGCCAAAAAACCAAAACATAAAAAAAAAACAAAAAACAAAAGCAATGTTGTAACAAATTCAATAAAGACTTAAAAAAAATAATAAAGTCTTAACTCAAGTCTGGGTCAGGTAAGGGACAAGAATGCTTCTATGACCTCCTGAAATGAAACCCTTGTATCCTCTATCCATGGAACTCAGATCTGAAAATAAAACAAGTTCCACAAGTGAATGAATTATAATGCAAATTACATTTCTGTTATCATGGGTGTCTTTTGTTTAACTTAGAGCATTGATCTGGAAGAATAGGGTCCCTCAAAAATGGTAAGGATCCTTATGAGCATATTCTGATGAAGCTGGAGACTGCATATATTATCCTGAGATCCTTTTACCATTATAAGTAGATGCTCCTCCCTTCTGAAGAGGTTGGTATCCTTTTGCTTGAATAACCTGAAACAGCCTCCTCTGAAGCATTTGACTTACATGGAACTACTGAAACTCCTTAATAACTACCATATCATCTCTCATTGCTTCTGAACTCATAATCAGATTCAAGTCCTGGTAGGCCAGAAAGGGTAAACCCAAAAGTGTACCACATGAGAAAGTACAGTAAGTATCAAAAAAAGTAAAATTTATGCTAACTTGTTATCAGCAGAAATTTTGAGAACATTTGTAAGAATATGTTCTAACATTACTGGAACATAATGGAATGAGGATAATGTTAGACTGGGCTGAATTCTTTTTCATGAGGGCACTAAGCAGAGATTCTGGATTCAATGTACTATCATGAAGGGCTGAGAATGGTTTTAGCATTGTTCTTAGTTAACTGAAAAAAAAAAAAAACCCAAAGACGGCCTACACCAACAGAACTGAAGTGCTAGAATTTTCTTGGTATATTATGCAGGAATGCATTTAAAGGCTTAGGATGTTTTAAATGCTAGAATGAATTAATAATATAAGACTTATTCATAGACACTCCAACTCCATATTAACCACAATCACTGAGAGAGTACAAAGGATGATCCCTTCACCAAGACCGTAAGAAACACACATTGAGAGAAACCTCAGAAAAGAGCACTTTGGTGCCCATTCCTTGTACACAGAAGCTAGAGGAGTTGCAGGCTCTGCTCAGAGGTTTGTGTAGAACCAGGTGCTCCTGCAATGAACACACATAACTGCCGATCTGCTAGCTCTTCTTGTTGCCACAGAACAGCAGTCAAGCCTGCAGTTCCTCCAGCTCCCTCTGCATGATATCATTCAAAAAAGGGAGATGACTCAAATCAATAAAATTAGAAATGAAAAGGAAGCTACAACTGACACCATGGAAATACAAAGCATCATAAGGGAGTACTATAAGCAACTTTATGCCAATAAAATGGACAACCTGGAAGAAATGGACAAATATTTAGAAAGGTACGACCTTCTAAGACTGAACCAGGAATAGAAAATATGAACAGACAAATCACAAGTAATGAAATTGAAACTGTGATTAAAAATCTTCCAACAAACAAAAGTCCAGGATGACAAGCCTTCACAGGTGAATTCTACCAAACATTTAAAGAAGAGATAAAACCTATTCTTCTCAAATTCCTCCAAAAAATCGCAGAGGAAGGAACACTCCCAAACTCATTTTTTGAGGCCACCATTACCCTGATACCAAAACCAGGCAAAGATATCACAGAAAAAGAAAATTACAGGCCAATATCACTGATGAATATAGATGCAAAAATGCTCAACAAAATATTACCAAACAGAATCCAACAACACATTAAAAGAATCATACACCATAATCAAGTGGGATTTATCCCAGGGATGCAAGGATTCTTCAATATATGCAAATCAATCAGTATGATACAGCATATTAACAAACTGAAGAAGAAAAACCATATGGTCATCTCAATAGAGGCAGAAAAAGCTTTTGACAAAATTCAACACCCATTTATGATAAAAACTCTCCAGAAAGTGGGCACAGAGGGAACCTATCTCAACATAATAAAGGCCATATATGACAAACCCAAAGAAAATATTATTCTCAATGGTGAAAAACTGAAAGCATTTTCTCTAAGATCAGGAACAAGACAAGGGTATCCACTCTCACCACCATTATTCAACATAGTTTTGGAAGTCTTAGCCACAGCAATCAGAGAAGAAAAAGAAATAAAAGGAATACAAATTGGAAAACAAGTAAAACTGTCACTGTTTGCAGATGACATGGTGCTATACATAGAAAATCCTAAAGATGCCTCCAGAAATCTATTAGAACTAATCAATGTATTTAGTAAAGTTGTAGAATACAAAATTAATACACAGAAATCTCTTTCATTCCTATAGGCTAACAATGAAAGATCAGAAAGAGAAATTAAGGAAACACTCCCATTTACCATCACAACAAAAAGAATAAAACACCTAGGAATAAACCTACCTAAGGAGGCAAAAGACCTGTACACAGAAAACTATAAAACACTGATAAAAGAAATCAAAAATGATACAAAGAGATGGAGAGATATACCATGTTCTTGGGTTAGAAGAATCAATATTGTGAAAATGACTATAATATAAAAAGCAATCTACAATTCAATGCAATATTACCAATGGCATTTTTCAAAGAACTAGAACAAAAAATCTTCAAATTTGCATGGAAAGACAAAAGACCCCACATAGCCAAAGCAATATTGAGAAAGAAAAATGGAGCTGTTGGAATCAGGCTCCCTGATTTCAGACTATACTACAAAGCTACAGTAATCAAGACAGTATGATACTGGAACAAAAGCAGAAATAAGATCAATGAAACAGGATAGAAAAGACCAGAGATAAACCCATGCACACATGGTCACCTTATCTTTGATAAAGGCAACAAGAATATATATGGAGAAAAGACAGCATCTTCAATAAATGGTGCTGGGAAAACTCGACAGCTACATGTAAAAGAATGAAATTATAAGACTCCTTAACACCATACACAAAAATAAACTTAAAATGGATTAAAGGCCTAAATGTAAAGCCAGACACTATAAAGCTCTTAGAGGAAAACATAGGCAGAACACTCTGACATAAATCACAGCAAAATCCTTTTGACCCACCTCCTAGAGAAATGGAAATAAAGACAAAAATAAAAAAGTGGGGCCTAATGAAACGTAAAAGCTTTTGCACAGCAAAGGACACCATAAACAAGACGAAAAGACAACACTTAGAATGGCAGAAATATTTGCAAATGCAGCAACTGACAAATATACAAGCAGCTCATGAAGCTTAATATAAAAAAAAAAAAAAAGCAATCAAACAATGGGGAGAAGAACTAATAGACATTTCTCCAAAGAAGACATACAGATAGCCAGGAAGCCCATGAAATGATGCTCAACATCACTAATTATTAGAGAAATGCAAATCAAAACTACAATGAGGTATCACCTCACACCAGATAGAATAGGCGTCATCAGAAAATCTACAAACAACAAATGCTGGAGAGGATATGGAGAAAAGGGTACCCTCTTTCACTGTTGGTGGGAATGTAAATTGATACAGCTACTATGGAAAACAATATGAAGGTTTCTTTAAAAATGAAAAATAGAACTACCACATGACCCAGCAATCACACTACTGGGAATACACTGAGAGAAAACCATAATTCAAAAAGACACAAGCAAAAAGGCAGGGAAGATGGCAGAAGAGTAAGACACGGAGATCACCTTCCTCCCCACAGATAC
Organism: Phocoena sinus; assembly: GCF_008692025.1. Taxonomy (NCBI): domain Eukaryota; kingdom Metazoa; phylum Chordata; class Mammalia; order Artiodactyla; family Phocoenidae; genus Phocoena; species Phocoena sinus. Next base: position 80,345,528 of record NC_045767.1, read on the forward strand.
ATCAGAAATACATCTACACGTGGAACCACTCCTACAGAACACCTACTGAACGCTGGCAGAAAACCTCAGACCTCCAAAAAGGCAAGAAACTCCCTACGTACCTGGGTAGGACAAAAGAAAAAAAAGAATAAACAGAGACAAAAGAATAGGGACGGGATCTGCACCAGTGGGAGAAAGCCGTCAAGGAGGAAAGGTTTTCCTACACTAGAAGCCCCTTCGCGGGCAGAGACTACGGGTGGCGGAGGGGGAAGTTTCGGAGCCGTGGAGGAGAGCGCAGCAACAGGGGTGCAGAGGGCAAAGCAGAGAGATTTCTGCACAGATTAGTGCCGACTGGTGCTCACCAGCCCGAGAGGCTTGTCTGCTCACCCGCTGGGGTGGGCGGGGCAGGGAGCTGAGGCTCCGGCTTCAGTCGGAGCGCAGTGAGAGGACTGGCAGCATGAACACAGCCTGAAGGGGTTAGTGCACCATGGCTAGTCAGGAGGGAGTCCGGCAAAAAGTCTGGACCTGCCAAAGGGACAAGAGACTTTTTATTCCATCTTTGTTTCCTAGTGCACGAGGAGAAGGGATTAAGAGCACTGCTTAAAGGAGCACCAGAGACGGGCACAAGTCGCGGCTAACAGCGCGGACTCCAGACACTGGCATGAGACGCTAAGGCTGCTGCTGCCACCGCCAAGAAGCCTGTGTGCGAACACAGGTCACTCTCCACACCCTTCTTCCAGGGAGCCTGTGCAGCCGGCCACCGCCAGTGTCCTGGGATCTAGGGACAACTTCCCCTGGAGAACACACAGTGCGCCTCAGGCTGTGGCAACGTTACACCGGCCTCTGCCACCGCAGGCTAGCCCCGCACTCCGAACCCCTCCCTCCCCTTGCCTGAGTGAGCCAGAGCCCCCGAATCAATGGTTCCTTTATCCCCACCCTCTCTGAGCAAAGAACAGACGCCCTCCGGCAACCTACACGCAGAGGCGGGGCCCAATACAAAGCTCAACCCTGGGAGCTGTGCGAACAAAGAAGAGAAAGGGAAATCTCTCCAAGCAGCCTCAGAAACAGCAGATTAAATCTCCAAAATAAACTTGATGTACCCTGCATCTGTGGAATACCTGAATAGACAACGAATCATCCCAAATTGAGGAGGTGGACTTTGAGAGCAAGATTTATTCTTTTTCCCCTTATCCTCTTTTTCTGAGTGTGTGTGTATATGCTTCTGTTGAGATTTTGTCTGTATAGCTTTGCTTTCACCATTTGTCCTAGGATTCTATCCGTCCATTTTCTTTTTTTAAATTAAAAAAGATTGTTTTCTTAATATTTATTTTATTTTAATAACTTTATTTTACCTTACTTTATTTTATTTTATCTTCTTTCTTTCTTTCTCTCTTTCTTTCTTTCTACTTTTTCTCCCTTTTATTCTGAGACGTGTGGACGACAGGCTCTTGGTGCTCCAGCAAGGCATCAGGGCTGTGCCTCTGAGGTGGGAGAGTCAATGGCAGGACACTGGTAAACAAGAGACCTCCCAGCTCCACGTAATATCAAACAGCAAAGATCTCCCAGAGATCTCCATCATAACACCAACACCCAGCTTCACTCAACGACCAGCAAGCTACAGTGCTGGACACACTATGCCAAACAACTAGCAAGACAGGAACACAACCCCACCCATTAGTAGAGAGGCTGCCTAAAATCATAATAAGTCCAGAGACACCCCAAATCACACCACCAGACGTGGACCTGCCCACCAGAAAGACAAGATCCAGCCTCATCCACCACAACACAGGCACTAGTCCCCTCCAGCAGGAAGCCTACACAACCCACGGAACCAACTTTAGCCACTGGGGACAGACACCAAAAACAACGGGAACTATGAATCTGCAGCCTGCAAAAAGGATATCCCAAACACAGTAAGACAAGCAAAGTGAGAAGACAGAAAAACACACAGCAGATGAAGGAGCAAGATAAAAACCCACCAGACCTAACAAATGAAGAGGAAATAGGCAGTATACCTGAAAAAAAATTCAGAAGAATGATAGTAAAGATGATTGAAAATCGTGGAGATAGAATAGAGAAAATGCAAGAAACATTTAACAAGAACCTAGAAGAATTAAAGATGAAACAAGCAACGATGAACAACACAATAAATGAAATTAAAAATACTGTAGAAGGGATCAATAGCAGAATAACTGAGGCAGAAAAAAAGATAAGTGACCTGGAAGATAAAATAGTGGAAATAACTACTGCAGAGCAGAATAAAGAAAAAAGAATGAAAATAACTGAGGACAATCTCAGAGACTTCTGGGACAACATTAAATGCACCAACATTGGAATTATAGGGGTTCCAGAAGAAGAGAAAAAGGGACTGAGAAAATATTTGAAGAGATTATAGTTGAAAAGTTCCCTAATATGGGAAAGGAAACAGTTAATCAAGTCCAGGAAGCACAGAGAGTCCCATACAGGATAAATCCGTGGAGAAACATGCCAAGACACATATTAATCAAACTATCAAAAGTTAAATACAAAGAAAACATATTAAAAGCAGCAAGGGAAAAACAACAAATAACACACAAGGGAATCCCCATAAGGTTAACAGCTGATCTTTCAGCAGAAACTCTGCAGGCCAGAAGGGACTGGCAGGACATATTTAAAGTGATGAAGGAGAAAAACCTACAACCAAGATTACTCTACCCAGCAAGGATCTCATTCAGATTTGATGGAGAAATTAAAACCTTTACATAGACAAGCAAAAGCTGAGAGAGTTCAGCACCACCAAACCAGCTTTACAACAAATGCTAAAGGATCTTCTCTGGGCAAGAAACACAAGAGAAGGAAAAGACCAAGAATAACAAACCAAAAACAATTAAGAAAATGGGAATAGGAACATACATATTGATAATTACCTTAAATGTAAATGGATTAAGTGCTTCCACTATAAGACACAGACTGGCTGAATGGATACAAAAACAAGACCCATATATACGCTGTCTCCAAGAGACGCACTTCAGACCTAGAGACACATAGAGACTGAAAGTGAGGGGATAAAAAATATATTCCATGCAAATGGAAACCAGAAGATAGCTGTAGTAGCAATTCTCACATCAGACAAAATAGACTGTAAAATAAAGCTATTAGAAGAGACAAAGAAGGACACTACATAATGATCAAGAGATTGATCCAAGAAGAAAATATAATAATTGTAAATATTTATGCACCCAACATAGGAGCACTTCAATACATAAGGCAAATACTACCAGCCATAAAAGGGGAAATCGACAGTAACACATTCATAGTAGGGGACTTTAACACCCCACTTTCACCAATGGACGGATCATCCAAAATGAAAATAAACACAAGCTTTAAAGGATGTTTAAACAAGATGGACTTAATTGATATTTATAGGACATTCCATCCAAAAACAACAGAATACACATTTTTCTCAAGTGCTCATGGAACATTCTCCAGGATAGATCATATCTTGGGTCACAAATCAAGCATTCGTAAATTTAAGAAAATTGAAATTGTATCAAGTATCTTTTCCAACCACAACGCTATGAGACTAGATATCAATTACAGGAAAAGATCTGTAAAAAATACAAACACATGGAGGCTAAAAAGTACACTACTTAATATCAAAGTGATCAGTGAAGAAATCAAAGAGGAAATTTTAAAAAACCGAGAAACAAATGACAATAGAGACACAACGACCCAAAACCTATGGGATGCAGCAAAAGCAGTTCTAAGAGGGAAGTTTATAGCAATACAATCCTACCTTAAGAAACAGAAAACATCTCGAATAAACAACCTAAACTTGCACCTAAAGAAATTAGAGAAAGAAGAACAAAAAAACCTGAAAGTTAGAGAAGGAAAGAAATCATAAAGCTCAGATCAGAAATAAATGAAAAAGAAATGAAGGAAATGATAGCAAAGATCAATAAAACTAAAAGCTTGTTCTTTGAGAAGATAAACAAAACTGATAAACCATTTGCCAGACTCATCAAGAAAACAAAGGGAGGGAGAGGAGCTTGAAGATGGTGGAAGAGTAAGACGTGGAGATCACCTTCCTCCCCAGATACACCAGAAACACATCTACACGTGGATTAACTCCTACAGAACACCTACTGAAGGCTGGCAGAAGACCTCAGACGTCCCAATAGGCAAGAAACTCCCCACGTACCTGGGTAGGGCAAAAGAAAAAACAGAGACAAAAGAATAAGGACGGCACCTGCACCAGTTGGAGGGAGCTGTGAAGGAGGAAAATTTTCCACACACTAGGAAGCCCCTTCGTGGGCGGAGACTGCGGGCAGCGGAGGGGGGAGCTTCGAGGCCGCGGAGGAGTGCACAGCAACGGGTGCGGAGGGCAAAGCAGGGAGATTCCAGCACAGAGGATTGGTGCCGACCGGCACTCACCAGCCCGAGAGGCTTGTCTGCTCACCCGCCAGGGCGGGCGGGGCTGCGAGCTGAGGCTCGGGTTTTGGTTTTGCTGGGAGCGCAGGGAGAGGACTGGGGTTGGCGGCTTGAACATAGCCTGAAGGGGTTAGTGCACCACAGCTAGCCGGGAGGGAGTCCGGGGAAATGTCTGCACCTGCCGAAGAGGCAAGAGACTTTTTCTTCCCTCTTTGTTTCCTGGTGCGCGAGGAGAGGGGTTTAAGAGCGCTGCTTAAAGGATCTCCAGAGAAGGGCGCGAGCCGCGGCTAAAAGCGCGAACCCCAGAGATGGGTGCGAGCCGCGGCTAAAAGCACGGACCCCAGAGACGGGCGGAAGACGCTAAGACTGCTGCTGCCGCCACCAAGGGGCCTGTGTGCGAGCACAGGTCACTCTCCACACCCCTCTTCCGCGGAGCCTGTGCAGCCCGCCACTGCCAGGTTCCCGGAATCCAGGGACAACTTCCCCGGGAGAATGCCTCAGGCTGGTGCAACTTCACACCGGCCTCTGCGGACGCAGGCCCGCCCCGCAAGCAGTGCCCCTCCCTTCCCCCCCCCCGCCTGAGTGCACCAGAGCCCCCGAATCAGCGGCTCCTTTAACCCCGTCCTGTCTGAGCAAAAAACAGATGCCCTCCAGCGACCTACACGCAGAGGCAGGGCCAAATCCAAAGCTGAGCCCCTGGGAGCTGTGAGAACAAAGAAGAGAAAGGGAAATCTCTCCCAGCAGCCACAGAAGCAGCGGATTAAAGCTCCACAATCAACTTGATGTACTCTGCATCTGTGGAATACATGAATAGACAAGGAATAATCCCAAATTGAAGAGGTGGACTTTAGGAGCAAGATCTATGATTTTTTTCCCTTTTCCTCTTTTTGTGAATGTGTATGTGTACACTTCTGTGTGAGATCTTGTCTGCATAGTCTTGCTTCCACCATTTGTCCTAGGGATCTATCCGTCCATGGTTTTTTAAAAAAATTTTTTCTTAATAATTAATTTTAACAACTTTATTATACTTTACCTTCGTTCTTTCTTTCTTTTTCTTTCTTTCCTTCCTTCCTTCCCTCCTTTAGACAACGAATCATCCCAAATTGAGGAGGTGGTCTCTGAGAGCAAGATTTATGATTTTTCCCCCTTTACCTCTTTTTGTGAGGGTGTATGTGTATGCTTCTGTGTAAGATTTTGTCTGTACAGCTTTGCTTCCAACATTTGTCCTAAGGTTCTATCCATCCCTTCTTTTTTTTCTAAATAAGTATTTTTTAATTCAATAACTTTATTATACTTTATTTTATTTTTACTGTATCTTCTTTGTCTTTTTTCCTTCTTTCCCTCTTTCCTTCCTTCCTCCCTCCCTCCTTCCCTTTCTTTCCTTCTTGCCTTCTTTGCTTCTTTCTTTCTTTCTTCCTTCCTTCCTTCCTTCCCTCCCTCCTTTCCTTCTTTCTTTCCTCATACTTCTACTAATTCTCTCTACTTTTTCTCCCTTTTATTCTGAGCCGTGTAGATGAAAGGCTCTTGGTGCTCCAGCCAGGAGTCAGGGCTCTGCCTCTGAGGTAGGAGAGCCAACTTCAGGACACTGGTCAACAAGAGATCTCCCAGCTCCACATAATATCAAACGGCGAAAATCTCCCAGAGACCTCCATCTTAACACCAGCACCCAGCTTCACTCAACGATCAGCAAGCTACAGTGCTGGACAACCTATGCCAAACAACTAGCAAAACAGGAACACAACCCCACCCATTAGCAGAGAGGCTGCCTAAAATCATAATAAGGCCACAGACACCCCAAAACACACCACCAGATGTGAACCTGCCCACTAGAGAGACAAGATCCAGCCTCATCCACCACAACACAGGCACTAGTCCCCTCCACCAGGAAGCCTACACAACCCACTGAAACAACCTTAGCCACTGGAGACAGACATCAAAAACAGTGGGAACTACGAACCTGCAGCCTGCAAAAAGGAGACACCAAACACAGTAAGACAAGCAAAATGAGAAGACAGAAAAACACACAGCAGATAAAGGAGCAAGATAAAAATGCACCAGACCTAAAAAATGAAGAGGAAATAGGCAGTCTACCTGAAAAAGAATTCAGAATAATGATAGTAAGGATGATCAGAAATCTTGGAAATAGAATGGACAAAATGCAAGAAACAGTTAACAAGGACCTAGAAGAAATAAAGATGAAACAAGCAATGATGAACAACACAATAAATGAAATTAAAAGTACTCTAGATGGGATCAACAGCAGAATAACTGAGGCAGAAGAACGGATAAGTGACCTGGAAGATAAAATAGTGGATATAACTACTGCAGAGCAGAATAAAGAAAAAAGAATGAAAAGAACTGAGGACAGTCTCAGAGACCTCTGGGACAACATTAAACGCACCAACATTTGAATTATAGGGGTTCCAGAAGAAGACGAGAAAAAGAAAGGGACTGAGAAAATATTTGAAGAGATTACAGTTGAAAACTTCCCTAATATGGGAAAGGAAATAGTCAATGAAGTCCAGGAAGCACAGAGAGTTCCATACAGGATAAATCCAAGGAGAAACACGCCAAGACACATATTAATCTAACTATCAAAAATTAAATACAAAGAAAGCATATTAAAAGCAGCAAGGGAAAAACAACAAATAACACACAAGGGAATCCCCATAAGGTTAACAGCCAATCTCTCAGCAGAAACCCTACAAGCCAGAAGGGAGTGGCAGGACATACTGAAAGTGATGAAGGAGAAAAACCTGCAACCAAGACTACTCTACCCAGCAAGGATCTCATTCACATTTGATGGAGAAATTAAAACCTTTACAGACAAGCAAAAGCTGAGAGAGTTCAGCACCACCAAACCAGCTTTACAACAAATGCTAAAGGAACTTCTCTAGACAAGAAACACAAGAGAAGGAAAAGACCTATAATAACGAACCCAAAACAATTTAGAAAATGGGAATAGGAACATACATATCGATAATTACCTTAAATGTAAATGGAATAAATGCTCCCACCAAAAGAAACAGATTGGCTGAATGGATACAAAGAGAACAAAGGGAGAAGACTCAAATAAATAGAATTACAAATGAAAGAGGAAAAGTAACAAGTGACACTGCAGAAATACAAAAGATCATGAGAGATTACTACAAGCAACTCTATGCCAATAAAATGGACAACCTGGAGGAAATGGACAAATTCTTAGAAATGCACAACCTGCCACGACTGAACCAGGAAGAAATAGAAAATATGAGCAAGCCAATCACAAGCACTGAAACTGAAACTGTTTTTAAAAATCTTCCAACAAACAAAAGCCCAGGACCAGATGGCTTCACAGGTGAACTCTATCAAACGTTTAGAGAAGAGCTAACATCTATCCTTCTCAAACTCTTCCAAAATATAGCAGAGGGAGGAACACTCCAAAACTCATTCTATGAGGCCACCATCACCCTGATACCAAAACCAGACAGGATGTCACAAAGAAAGAAAACTATAGGCCAATATCGCTGATGAACATAGATGCAAAAATCCTCAACAAAATACTAGCAAACAGAATCCAACAGCACATTAAAAGGATCATACACTATGATCAAGTGCGGTTTATCCCAGGAATGCAAGGATTCTTCAATATACACAAATCAATCAATGTGATACATGATATTAACAAATTGAAGGAGAAACCATATGGTCATCTCAATAGATGCAGAGAAAGCTTTCCACAACATTCAACACCCCTTTATCATAAAAAACCCTCCAGAAAATAGGCATAGAGGGAACTTTCCTCAACATAATAAAGGCCATATATGACAAACCCACAGCCAACATCGTCCTCAATGGTGAAAAACTGAAAGCATTTCCACTAAGATCAGGAACAATACACGGTTGCCCACTCTCACCACTTTTATTCAACATAGCTTTGGAAGTTTTAGCCACAGCAATCAGAGAAGAAAAGGAAGTAAAAGGAATCCAAATCAAAAAAGAAGTAAAGCTGTCACTGTTTGCAGATGACATGATACTATACATAGCAAATCCTAAAGATGTTACCAGAAAACTACTAGAGCTAATCAATGAATTTGGTAAAGTAGCAGAATACAAAATTAATGCACAGAAATCTCTTGCATTGCTATACACTAATGATGAAACATCTGAAAGTGAAATCAAGAAAACACTCCCACTTATCACTGCAACAAAAAGAATAAAATTTCTAGGAATAAACCTACCTAAGGAGACAAAAACCTATATGCAGAAAATTATAAGACACTGATGAAAGAAATTAAAGATGAAACAAATAGATGGAGAGATATACCATGTTCTTGGATTGGAAGAATCAACATTCTGAAAATGACTCTACTACTCAAAGCAACCTACAGATTCAGTGCAATCCCTCTCAAACTACCATTGGTATTTTTCACAGAACTAGAACAAAAAATTTCACAATTTGTATGGAAACACAAAAGACCCCGAATAGCCAAAGCAATCTTGAGAACAAAAAACGGAGCTGGAGGAATCAGTCTCCCTGACTTCAGACTATACTACAAAGCTACAGTAATCAAGACAGTATGGTACTGGTACAGAAACAGAAATATAGATCAATGGAACAGGATAGAAAGCCCAGAGATAAACCCACGGACATATAGTCACCGTATCTTTGATAAAGGAGGCAGGAATGTACAGTGGAGAAAGGACAGCCTCTTTAATAAGTGGTGGTGGGAAAACAGGACAGGTACATGTAAAAGTATGAGATTAGATCACTCCCTAACACCATACACAAAAATAAGCTCAAAATGGATTAAAGACCTAAATGTAAGGCCAGAAACTATCAAACTCTTAGAGGAAAACATAGGCAGAACACTGTATGACATAAATCACAGCAAGATCCTTTCTGACCCACCTCCTAGAGACATGTAAACAAAAACAAAAATAAACAAATGGGACCTAATGAAACTTCAAAGCTTTTGCACAGCAAAGGAAACCATAAACAAGACCAAAAGACAACTCTCAAAATGGGAGAAAATATTTGCAAATGAAGCAACTGACAAAGGATTAATCTCCAAATTTTACAAGCAGCTCATGCAGCTCAATAACAAAAAAATAAACAACCCAATCCAAAAATTGGTAGAAGAGCTAAATAGACATTTCTCCAAAGAAGATATACAGACTGCCAACAAACACATGAAAGAATGCTCAACATCATTAATCATTAGAGAAATGAAAATCAAAACTACAATGAAATATCATCTCATACCAGTCAGAATGGCCATCATCAAAAAATCTAGAAACAATAAATGCTGGAGAGGGTGTGGAGAAAAGGGAACACTCTTGCACTGCTGGTGGGAATGTGAATTGGTACAGCCACTATGGAGAATAGTATAGAGGTTCCTTAAAAAACGACAAATAGAACTACCATATGACCCAGCAATCCCAGTACTGGGCATATACCCTGAAAAAACCATTATTCAAAAGAGTCATGTACCAAAATGTTCATTGCAGCTCTATTTACAATAGCCAGGAGATGGAAACAACCTAAGTGTCCATCATCGGATGAATGGATAAAGAAGAAGTGGTACATATATACAATGGAATATTACTCAGCCATAAAAAGAAACGAAATTGAGCTATTTGTAATGAGGTGGGTAGACCTAGAGTCTGTCATACAGAGTTAAGTAAGTCAGAAAGAGAAAGACAAATACCGCATACTGACACTTATGTATGGAATTTAAGAGAAAAATGTCATGAAGAACCAGGGGTAAGACAGGAATAAAGACACAGACCTACTAGAGAATGGACTTGAGGATTTGGGGAGGGGGAAGGGTAAGCTGTGACAAAGTGAGAGAGTTGCATGGACATATATACACTACCAAACGTAAAATAGATAGCTAGAGGGAATCAGCCACATAGCACAGGGAGATCAGCTTGGTGCTTTATGACCACCTAGAGGGGTGGGATAGGGAGGGTGGGAGGGAGGGAGATACAAGAGGGAAGAGATATGGGAACATATGTATATGTATAACTGATTCACTTTGTTATAAAGTAGAAACTAACACACCATTGTAAAGCAATTATACTCCAATAAAGATGTAAAAAAAAAAAAGACACAAGCCCCCCAATGTTCATAGCAGTACTCTTTACAATATAGACACAAGCCCCCCAATGTTCATAGCAGTACTCTTTACAGTAGTCAGAACATAGAGGCAACCTAAATATCCATCAACTGAGGAATGGATAAAGAAGATGTGGTTCATATATACAATGGAATATTACTCAGCCATAAAAAGGAATGAAATTCAGTCATTCATATAGGTGTGGATGGACCTAGAGAGTGTAATACAGAATGAAGTATGTGAGAAAGTGAAAAACAAATATCGTATATTAATGCCTATATGTAGCATCTAGAAAAATGGTATACATGACCTTATTTTCAAAGCATAAATAGAGACACAGACGTAGAGAACAATGTATGGATACCACGGGGGAAAGCGATGGGGTGGGAGGATTTGGGAGACTGGTATTGACACATATACACTATTGATACTATGTATAAAATAGACAACTTATGGGGATATACTGTATAGCACAGGGAACTCTACTTAATGCACTGTGGTGACCTAAATGGGAAGGAAATCCAAAAAAGAGGGGATATATGTATATGTATAGCTGATTCATTTTGCTGTACAGTAGAAACTAACACAACATTGTAAAGCAACTATTCTCTAATAAAAATTAATTTTAAAAAATTTCTTCAGGGCTTCCCTGGTGGCGCAGTGTTTGAGCGTCCGCCTGCCGATGCAGGGGACACGGGTTCATGCCCCGGTCCGGGAAGATCCCACATGCCGTGGAGCGGCTGGGCCCGTGAGCAATGGCTACTGAGCTTGCGCGTCTGAAGCCTATGCTCTGCAACGGGAGAGGCCACAACAGTGAGAGGCCCGCATACCAAAAAAAAAAAAAAAAAAAAAAAAAAAAACTTTCTTCAAATCCTGAGACAGGTGTGTATGTTGCTCTATAGTGAAGCTTTTCCTGCAGATCACTCACATTATTGAGATCTGAATTTGTCAGAGACAGATGTGGTTTCCAGTTTGAACTCCAACATGTCCTCAGGAGGTCCATATTTTTCCCTGATCTCCCTCACTTCATGTCTATCTTTTCCTTCCAACTACCAACTTGCTGATTTCAGGCCCCATATCAGACACAAAAGCAACCGTCTTACATAGAGCATGAAATTGGCTTCCACAATTTTATAAGATTTAATTCCTACTATAAATTTCTTATTCTACATCACTCATAGGCTCTGATTTTCTGATAAACTCTTACTAATACATCTGTCTATAACCCTGAAATACAGGGATTATACAACAGGTTCTCTTCAACCTCTCATTACAATGTTAAATTTTAATATTTTCTAGTCATTATGCTTAAAATAATTCAGTGCGTTATCTGTAGCTCTGTGAATGTGGTCTATTAGCAAACTCACTGTCTCTGAGTATGACAGGAAAACATGGCTGAGCAGAAACCAAAATGAGAAATATAATTAGGAGTAGTTGTTGCTTATTTTAGAGTAAAATGTCTTTTCAGGAAAAATGTAATTAATAAAAGTCTTGATCTCTTATAGTTTTATGGGCAGTGACACTGTGGAATCATCTTGAGAGATATTGTCCATATTATGGGTCAGTAAATATGTCTGAGAAGTGTCATATTTGGAAGAGCAATTTCATAAAGATAAAGGCAACATTTCTATCCTGTAAAGCCCAATGAAAGAACAGTCATAGATATAACCAGGAGTATATTTGGATATACAACAATTGATTATTATGGCCTCCATCTTCTGCCCATGTTCATGCCCCAAACAATGACAGGCTATAAAGCTTTTACAACTGTTGGAATCAGGAGGACAAAGGAGGAGAGTAGTAGAATGTGGATTGGAAGGCAATGTTGGTTGGGAAAATTTCAGGGAACCTCTTATTAGGAAGCAAGGAAATCAAGTGTGGATCCCTGCTTCCCCAGTATTCAATTCTCCTTAGGATAGGCTAATAAAATTAGTGCCTACTACTTGGGAACTCCAAGAATTTGTTTCTACTATTTAGAAGTTCTAATTACTCACAGGACCAAAACTGACCCCATTGATATGAAATCCAGATTGGGTAACACCCAGGACCAGGATAGATTTGGATGCTATTTTCCCCCTATTCAGCTTTCAGCAAGCTACCTGCACGAACTCATCCAGGTTAACTAATTTAACTCCAGTAATCTGAACCCACATTTTTGAACCACACGTTTTGCACTATGACTCTGTTTCTTTGCATTTGATTGATTTCTTCTCTTGGGCATAACAGCTATAATCCTGGATAACCAAAGAGCTTGGTCATTTAATATTTTCAATTAATAGAAGAAAGAAAAAATAGTGGATGCTAAAAGATTTCTCTCATCCCATCTCACTCCTCTCCCTGGAGAAAAAAGATATTTACATGCACAAAGGTAAAAATGGGCTTGGTTCCAAGGCATCACTAGTTACTGAAGAACTGCAATAAGTGGTTACTGAACCTACTTCTGACCTCAGAAGACCTTAGCTGGGGAGGTAAGAAGGTTAAGCATTAAGTAATGTTAAACTTAAAACTCAGCACATAGGACTGCACATTTGAAATTTCCGAACTAAGATAATTTCAACGTAAAAAGGCTGTAAGACTCTTTTCCTTGGGAATCAACAGATAATCATGGACACTCCCTGAGATCTTAGCTAAGAGCATAATTTCAACTTGGTAAATAGTTTATAATATCCGCAAGCCATGCTTACTCAATGACATGCTTAAATGTTAAATATAAATCTATTTTTATTAAAAAATATGTGCTTATATCATACATATATATTTATATATCTATAGCTATATATGATGTAATATATATCTACATTTATCTATAATGTCTATATAGACATTATAGATATGTCTAGATATAGAATATGTCTATATTTATATCTAGATATATATTATGTATTAAGATATATAGATCTACAATTTATATATATCAACATCTATATATCTATATTTATATTTCTAGATATATATCTATATACCTCTATATAACATGTTTTTATATAGATACATCTATAATCTGTACATATCTAGATATATATATATATATGTGTATATAATTACATATACATATATTTGTAAATAAAAATAGATTTATATTTAACATTTAATCAGGGCTTTGCATAAGCATGGCTTGGGAGATATTATAAAATATTTAGTCAGGGAAAACATTTTTTCCCTGCTCTTAGCTAAAATCTCAGGGACTGTCCAGTACTGTCTTGTGATTCTAAAGGAAAAGAAAGTCTTAGCCATTTTAAGTTAAAAACACTGTATCAATTTAGTAATTTTAAATGTGTAGTCCTATGTAATAGATATGTTATATCTGTCTATATTATATATGTGTATATAAAATCTTTTTAGATTTATCTATATAGATTATGTATTTATATCTAGATATATAGATATTTGTACATAGAGATATGTAGATATATCTAAATATCTAGATATCGATATCAATCTTAATGTAAATATACACACAAGCAGCTCTAGATATATACATTCTCAGTTAAATATTGATAATAACTGGGGTGAATGAATATGAGTATTTTAAAATACCCTTTGAAATTGTAGCTAATTTAACTAAAACAGCATAGTGTTAACAGCATAGATTCTAGAAATAGGCTGAATTTGAATCCTAAGTTTACAAGTGAATGAAATTTTTCCATGTCTCAGTTTACTCCTCTGTATATTGGAGATTACAATAGTGACTTTTGCATAAGGTAGTTTTTAAGTCTTCAGGAGTTAATAATTTAAGATCTGAGAACAGTATCTAGAACATAATAAATTCTGTATGTGTAACTCTTGTTTGATATGAATTTAAATGATTTTTCTCTGCAAAAATAATATCAGTTCATATTTTTTTGAATTAGGGATATAGATTTAGTTCAAAGAATGAAGTAATGCAACTTCCTGGCAATGTCTAATTTTCCCTGTATTTCTATATTTGAAAAAAAGAAAAAAAAGCTTCTTAAAACTGTGTGGTTTCTACACAACACTGTGTTGCCTCAAATCAGCTATGGTGATAATTAAATCAACCAATTGTTTTTTTCTCAGCTGACATGATGTTGAATTCAAATGTCATTTTACACAGGAATTTGATTTTTCCCACTGATTTATCTAGGTGAAGAAGTTATTTTGACATTGCACAAATTACAAGTGAGACAATGATATAACTCAAAAATTAGAGTTAAGATAAATTTCATCTGGATGACAGGAAAACAGCAACTTGAAAGATGTCTTACCCCTTAATGTATTTAACAATGGAAGGTTATTTTGGAAAGGAAAGATACAAGTTTTTAGTTCCATTTTAAATGCTTTTTACCAAGAGGAATAAAATAAGGTGGGAAAAGAACAAATGTAAAGATGTAGAAGAAATCTGCCTTTTGTTTTTTTGTATATTTGAAATTAGATTACTGTTCTACCTACTATAATATTGGTGTTGCCATTAGAAATAAATATGCTACGAGAACAAAAATATGAATAATTTTAAAATATAGAGAGATGAGTATAGTTAACTTATATTTGTATATTTCTTGATATTGTTATAGCTATTCCTGTATAGTCAGTTAACTGAAATCCATAAAACCATATTACAAAGGTAGATGTTGTTAATTAGAAATTCATGTACAAATATAATTAATGTATCTAATGAATCCCTATTTTATGTACATAATTAAGGTATGCACTAAGAAAGAATGAAAAAAGTAACGAAGTCCTTGACATACAAGAATGTTGTGGGGAATGGGAGAAAATATTTGCAAATGATGTGACCGACAAGGGATTGGTCTCCAAAATTTACAAACAACCCATGCAGCTTAATATCATGAAAACAAACAACTCAATCAAAAAATGTGCAGAAGACCTAAATAGACATTTCTCCGAAGAAGATATACAGATGGCCAAGAGGCACATGAAAAGATGTTCAATATTGCTAATTATTAAATAAATGAAAATCAAAACTACAATGAGCTATCACCTCACACCAGTCAGAATGGCTATCATTAAAAAATCCACAAATAATAAATGCTGGAGAGGGTGTGGAGAGAAGGGAACCCTCCTACACTGTTGGTAGGAATGTAACTTGGTACAGGCACTATGGAGAACCATATGGAGATTCCTTAGTAAACTAATAATAGAGCTAGCATACGATCCTGCAATCCCAATCCTGGGCATAAATCTGGAGAAAACCATAATTTGAATAGATACATGCACCCCAATATTCATTGCAGCACTGGAAGCAACCTAAATGTCCATCGACAGATGAATGGATAAAGAAGATGTGGTACATACATACAATGGAATGTTACTCAGCCATTAAAAAGAATGAAATAATGCCATTTGCAGCAACATGGACAGACCTAAAAGTTGTCATACTGAGGGAAGTAAGTCAGACAGAGAAGGACAAATATCATATGATATCACTTATATATGGAATCTAAAAAAAAAAAATGACACAAATGAACTTGTTTACAAAACAGAAACAGACTTACAGACCAAGAGAAAGAACTTATGGTTACCAGGGGGTAAGTGTTGGGGGGGAAGGGATAGTTAGGGAGTATGGGACTGACATGTACACACTACTATATTTAAAATGGATAACAAACAAGGACCTACTGTATAACACAGGGAACTCTGCTCAATATTATATAACAACCTAAATGGGAAAACAGTTTGAAAAAGAATAGATACATGTATATGGGCAACTGAACCACTTTTCTGTACACCTGAAACTAACACAACATTATTAATCAACTATACTCCAATATAAAATAAAAAGTTAGAAAATAATGTTGTCGGGTTTTTTTTCCAGAATAAAAATTAGAAAATCATGTTCGTGTGAGTGTGTGTGTGTGTGTGTGTGTGTGTGTGTTTTAGCAACATAATCCTATGCATGCCAGCTAGAAACATTTTACTTAAATTCCTTGTTCATAAAATAAAAACTATAGTACTCTCTCCTTTCTATCTCAGAATAAATGCAATGTTCTATGTGAAATCATGTTTATTTATTGGAAGGAGAGAATGTGTAATGAGCAATATTTCCATTAGCAGAGTGAGTCCCATTGTAGGAAGGAGTAAGCCATCTTTTCCATTTGACGGGAAAAATTAGTGTCAAAATTTCCTCCCTCCGTATTATCTTTCTTAATAAATATGATAATTTTAATAGAATTTACTAATTTTTTTCTGAGGAAAAGACATTATAAATGGGAATAAAATTGCATTTCAAAATATTATAAAAAGTAGGACAAAGATTCTAACCCATAGCTTCATTATGTAATAGAAGGAGAAGTCAATTAAATTAAATGACAGTTTTGCCTTAAGATTAAATGAGTTCCTGACATTAATCTTTATTACCATGGCTGATGGTAAATTATCAATTCCAAGGACTCTTTTTATTGGACATAATTATTCAGATTTACCAGGTGTCTCTAAAGAAGATGTTATCAAATAACTTGTTCAACTTCAGTGTTGTAAATAATTGGGACAGGATGGTTTTCAGCCAAGGTCGTATAAAAAATAAAGAGCACACAGGAATGTCTGACAAGGTAATATGTTCATAAAATCTATCAGCTTTCCTGAGACACTGAAAATTTTCTATTGTCAGCATGATATTCTGTATTATGTCTATATCTGGATATAATATTCCTTTAAGAATGAATACCTTGAAATATATCTATGGTATGCATTCTTAATAGAGGTATTAGGGCTAATAGAAATGAAATATTTTTGAAAGTAGATAGTGTTCAAGTGGACAACTCAATAAAATGAGAAAATAAAAATATGTTTAGCTTCTCTTCTCTTGACCAAAAAATGGATTTCAACTTTTTTGAAAATCATCTTTCAAAAAAAGTTTATAGTTGAAAAGAGTTCTGTTAACATGTCCTCTTGCATTTATGCCTTTCTCTCCCACTGTATAAGAAGGAATGGACCTGACTTTTTGCCTACATCTATAAAAATGTCACCATCTTTAGAATAAAAACATGAATGTACATGCAATACAAAAATTTGTTGCAATGAAAACAAACTGATCCAAGAAAAGTTAAGAGCTTGATTCAAATAATCAACTAAAAATTAATTTTGATGAGGTTAATTTTAATAATTGGATATTACAAAGTGCATTTTAAGACAGTTCTACTGATCCTTAAATCAACCATAATGTATTGTTAACTTGCACAAACAAAAGCATTCACAGACAAATAACTATTCAAGGTCTCCATCAGGACCCCTTTGAGATTCTGTTCCTCCAGTAAACTCAACCTCATCTCCAGTCAGCTGTAATTCCTTAGTAATTTGAATTTCCCAAACACTTATCTCTTCCATTCAGTTGTAAATTAATCATGGATAGCAGGACTGCATTTATTTAAATCATGCCATACTAATTTAATTTGCCTGTGTGTTTTGTTTTACCTACAAGATATTAAACTTCCAGATGGCAATGAATTCTATCTAACCTTTTCTATCACGGTACCATGCCACATATTTGGGTGCTCTTAATACATCTCTAGCTTGACCTTGTACATGCATGCCAGCATTTTATTCTTTTTCTTCAAAGAGAAGCCTAACATAAAATTTGTAATTAACTACTATACCATTAACCTCAATAAACACTAGTTTATCTTAATCTCAATTTCATTAGAAAAAAATAAATCCTGCCAAATGCATGATATGTATGAAAACTGTTAGTTGCCTCATTTTTAAAGATAATTTTCTAATGGCATTTTACTGTCTCTCTATTTAGCATCTCCTCTGATACCCTATATATTTGGGAAAAGCAACACAGATGTCACCTCCTCCAGGAAGGCTTCACTTGTCCTCAGTCCCCACCACCAGCTT
This sequence comes from Phocoena sinus, assembly GCF_008692025.1. Lineage (NCBI taxonomy): Eukaryota > Metazoa > Chordata > Mammalia > Artiodactyla > Phocoenidae > Phocoena > Phocoena sinus. The sequence goes on from NC_045767.1 coordinate 80,363,830, forward strand.
GTGCTCTCAGATATACTCCCATAGTTGCTGCATATGTCATAGCACATGTTTTCTCACCATGCTATCATTACTCCCCAGAAGATTTGCACTGCATTCCATGCCTGGCATGACACACAGTATCTGGAACCTCAAGGACTAAGCCACCTCCAACTAAAATGTGATTAGAAATTTAATTTATTCATCCAAGTGTCTAGCCATGTGTCTATCTACCTGCATCTGGCACAGTGCTTGTTAAAATATCATTAAATGCATACTGGTGTGTTGTAGTACTTTTTATATATTTCTGAAGTTTAGCACAATAACACGCTGTGAGATTCCAGCGACAACACATTCTGAATTGATGGATATTTGAGGAGGTCCAGTAAGTAGCACTACGAAAAGTAAGACAAAGGATTAAAGCTGGGTTTAAATATCTACAATACTACTGAGGATGCTGAAGTATTAGAGAAAGGGCTTATTCTGTGAGTAAATGCTACCTTGTACCAGCTACTACAGTCGTGTAGATTCACCAGAGAATCACAGGAACTGCTAGACCAGTGAAGTCTCCTGCTGTGTGTGTGAAGGTAGGTGGGGTAGGTAAGGGTTGTCTGGAAAGTAGAAAAGCTTTGCTCTCTGTAGACAGACTGGCTCCATAGAGAAGAAAGGAGGAGGAAGGTAGGCTGAAAGTGACCAAATTGTTCTCCTGAAATTACCAGTCTGGCATAATTTTCCAACTCCTCTGTTGTAGAATGAGTGACAGGGTAGAGAGAGACCATGCTTATTGAACTTTCTGCATATGCAAAGAGATGGCAAGAGCAGGTAAGAGACATTTTTAGTCCCACTGAATGAACAGAACAAGTAAACAAACGTATTTTTATCAGATTCTTGTGTCAAGAAGAATATATATATATATATATATACACACACATATATATATATACATCACCATGAAATATCACCATCTTTTTTTTTCTCTCAAATGAGTGATCAGTGGCAAATGAAAACATGAAAAAAACAAAATAACAAAAAATGTAAGTTCAGACCCAATTCTAGCAAATATCAGAAGGTGGGAAAACATAGTATAACCTAGATTCATGTTTCAAATCTAATGGACAGTGGCTATAATACAGCCACCATTTTTTGATATATGTCCTGCCAGTAAGTATGACTTAAATTTAAAGATGTTGAATATTTGCCAGATGTAATTCAGTTTATAAACCATAAGTTCACTCTCATTCAGCCTCTTCATTACTTATATTCTCCTGCTGTCTCCTGACTGACTCTTTTCCACTTCCATAATTACCTCATTCTGTCTTTCCATCTAGTCCCAGATCAGTTATGTTTTGACCTTCAATATTCTTTTTGGAAACATATAACACTATCAAGTCTCCTTCTTCTCTAAATCCCTGTTTTACCTTGAGGGAAATATGCATATACATATGTGATACACTTTGGACTAAGCTTCCTGATAGCATTTTTTTCTTGCAGCTCAGTAACATTATACTGCTCTATTTTACAGAAAGCAGAAAATTTTACGAGTTCAGTTTAGTTTGTATTCCAAAGCAGTAACTGAAATCGTCAATTTGCTCCATTTGCTTACAAATAAGCAATTTAAGGCTTGAATGAATTCTTTTAGTGATTACAGTCTTCAGCAAGAAGACATGATATTTAATATCTTAAAAATAAATATAACTCTAGTAAATTTAGGGAGTCAAATGATGAATAATACGAGAGTATGCACATTGCAAAGGGACAAAATAAGTTCACATCACACAAGAAAAATTACTATTAATAAGAATGATAATGGTATTATTACCTGTGTCAGTGTGCTCTCATACCCAGGTAACTTCCTTATATAATAAGTGCACATTCTACCCAATTGATGGTAAGCCTAAAGTATGTGATGACAGGTGAGTAAATTTCACTTTGAGCTGTCTGTGAGGAAAATATTATTTAAACACAATATCTCAAAATAGTATTGAGAATAACTTCTTACTTTTTGAACATTGTAACTAGTCCTGTTTTTATTTTCTGATCATTTGGAGATATATGATTTTGGTGAACCATAGCATAACGTAATTTGCATCTTGATGTGTGAGTTTAAAGAGTAAGATATAGTCCAACTTACTTATATTTTTAACTTGTGATTTTTTTCTGCAAATAAGTAACAAATTTAGCCTTTAAATATGAAGTTATAAACTTTTTAGGGAAAATATTTGTTTCTCCATTAATTTAAAGTATATTAGGTTATTTTCTAAAGTCTTGTTTCTACAAACTTCTATCACTGCAACACAAATTGTATAAAGTGGCTAAAGTGCTTTCGAATGTATCTTAAAATTTTTATTAATTTAAGTTTAGCACAGGATTTTGAAAGCCTCAGCATTACTATTTTATAAATTATCAAAAAAGTGTAATGATCAAAAGAGATTCTATAATTGAATCACCATTGACTAGATTATTTTAAATGAAATGTAACAGATGATACATTATTTTTATTGAGTAAATTAATTTTAATAGGGATTTAGCTGATATAATAGCAATCATAAGAATTGGGTAATATATAGGTTTTTTAGTTACTTGTTAGATGTGGCCACATCATCCGATGTCTAGTAACTCAGTATTTGGTAGGAATCTACAGGTATGGATTTATTCAATTTCCCATTTTCACCAGTCTGGGTACGTTAATGATATTGGTTTGATTTTTTCTTTTATGCTCTGATTCTGAAGCAATGATTTGTGAATTCGAGGTACTATTCAAATTATTTAATTGCAAGTTAACACTGCCTTCCTCATACTCTTGGAACATCATTTATCTACCCACTCTGCCAGTATTTATGGCTATTGGTAATAGAATATCACCACATTGTTTTTAATCATGACCATTTGATATTTAGAAATATCTTAGAATTAAACTCAACTACCAGTTGTTAACTTGGATGGTTTTATAGTCCTTATGCAGCAATAGACCTTCACAGAACATAGGCAATCCAGTGCCCTACATTTGTCACAAATATGACAAACACTCAGATAGTTTAACACTCAGAGAGTTCACAAGACATTCCCCCTGCCAGAATATTAAACAAGAGTCTCTCAAGTTAGCCCCTTCCCGACATCACATCTATTACATTTAATGGGATAGCAGAATGAAAGGAATATTATCAGGAGAAACTGGATAAAACTAGTTTCTAGACGTTTTTCTTTTGTTTTTTAGTCCTAGAAGATATTCTTTCATTTTATCTCTGTCAACTTCCTTGGCATCTTACAATTTTTAGCATTAGCTCAGAAGCACTCAGGCCTCTGGTAAGTGGGTTCCTCTTGCTAGTTCAGAAGAGTGTTACAATATAGAGAGGTAAGGAAAAAGATAAACAATGTTCTAAGTCAAGAGGAAGACCATTTACCATGGGGGAAGAGGGTGGGTTGTTCAAGGAAAATTAACCTGGAGAACATAAAACAGAATGACCAGGGGTCAAAAAAATGTGTTTCTTGATCAGAGATGCTGATGTGAGACCACAGAATATTACTCTAATTTGCGTAATAACCACCCTGTCATACATTTTTTTAACTTAAAAAGAAAATCAAACAAAAAATGTGATCGACCACTCTTTTTTGGACAACTGGAACTTTACTAACAATAATACTTGATACAAGTCTTCAGGGAACTAGTGTTTACAGTTATGTAAAGAGAGATTCAGAATACATGAAAATAAATGTAATAATTGAGACATATTTATAAAGTGTAAGGTGATCACAATAGCAATAGTTCTTGTCGGTTTGAAGTGTCCAGCATCATTCCTTAATATTTTTAATATTTGAAGTATTGGAACATTTATAATGATTCCTACTACAGTCATCTTTGGGTAGCTGAGAAAATATTTACAGTCATTAATGACAAAGTCCTAATTTATTGAATATTGATTAGATAAATTATCTAGTGTCATCTATATAAAACCTAACTAGCTGTAGGAGAGCCTTTTGAAATGACTTAGCAAATTTTGTGGAATAGAATAAAGGGAAGTTAGGATGTAAGGATGGAGGGAGTATTCATATATGAGTATTCATATATGCCACATTTCTCCAAAGAAGATGTACAGATTGCCAACAAACACATGAAAGGATTCTCAACATCACTAATTATTAGAGAAATGCAAATCAAAACTACAATGAGGTATCACCTCACACCAGTTAGAATGGGCATCATCAGAAAATCTACAAACAACAAATGCTGGAGAGGGTGTGGAGAAAAGGGAACACTCCTGCACTGCTGGTGGGAACGTGAATTGGTACAGCCACTATGGAGAACAGTATGGAGGTTCCTTAAAAAACTACAAATAGAACTACCATATGACCCAGTAATCCCACTACTGGGCATATACCCTGAGAAAACCATAATTCAAAGAGAGTCTTGTACCACAATGTTCATTGCAGCTCTATTTACAATAGCCAGGACATGGAAGCAACCTAAGTGTCCATCAACAGATGAATGGATAAAGAAGATGTGGCACATATATACAGTGGAATATTACTCAGCCATAAAAAGAAATGAAGCTGAGTTATTTGTAATGAGGTGGATGGATCTAGAGACTGTCATACAGAGTGAAGTCAGTCAGAAAGAGAAAAACAAATACTGTATGCTAACACATATATATGGAATCTGAAAAAAAAAAGAAAAAGAAAATGGTCAGAAGAACCTAGGGGAAAGACGGGAATAAAGATGCAGACCTACTAGAGAATGAACTTGAGGATATGGGGAGGGGGAAGGGTAAGCTAGGACAAAGTGCGAGAGTGGCATGGACATATATACACCACCAAATGTAAAATAGATAGCTAGTGGGAAGCAGCTGCATAGCACAGGGAGTTTAGCTTGGTGCTTTGTGACCACCTAGAGGAGTGGGATAAGGAGGATGGGAGGGAGGGAGACACAAGAGGGAAGAGATATGGGGATATATGTATAACTGATTCACTTTGTTATAAAGCAGAAACTAACATACCATTGTAAAGCAATTCTACTCCAAAAGAGATGTTAAAAAAAAAAAAAATGAGCTAAGCTGAAGAAGGATTTGCCGTTATCTTTTTTTTTTTTTTTTTGCGGTACACGGGCCTCTCACTGTCGTGGCCTCTCCCATTGCAGAGCACAGGCTCCGGACGCGCAGGCCCAGCGGCCATGGCTCACAGGCCTAGCGGCTCCGCAGCATGTGGGATCTTCCCGGACCAACCCGCGTCCCCTGCATCTGCAGGCGTACTCTCAACCACTGCGCCACCAGGGAAGCCCCTGCCATTGTCTTATAAAATTGTTCTGTTGAATGAGCGCTTGTGACTTATCAGAAGCTCACATTTTCTTCTCTAAGTAATGAATAGATAAAATAGCCATAGGAAAGTCTAAGATTATCTCAAATAATTAATTTTTTTTAAATGTAAAACTTTTGTTATGGAAAGTAAAAAAATAGACAAATTCCCATCTTCACACAAAATTTACATTAAGTAAATCATATTAAGAAAATCTCTCTTGGAAAAATAAAACCTTCTAATGATCCCCACAAAGTTATCTGGTTAAAAATCCATCTCTGGTCACAGAAAAGAAATTGTTAGTATTATTAACTACTAATAATTAAAAGTTATAGTGGGATGGGGAGGAGATAACCTTGATAAACTTGATGTAGAA